>NW_024387128.1:68521-668521 GCF_900408965.1 Simochromis diagramma | reverse complement strand
CAACATCACAATGATATATGGGAATATGACAGTAAATACTAAATATTAAACATTATTGTGCAGCACATAAGATCAACAGAACACAGTGTGCTTTGAGGTAGGAGCCAAAAAGGGTGTAGTTTGTGGGTGTGATCACCCGTGTGTACACCTGTGAGCATGGACGCACTTGCTTTTTTTTTTTAAAAGGTTCCTTCATGTAATGATCTGCTAGAGGGTGTGGTGGGGCCACAGCCCCATCCTCCAGGGCATGAAGCAGGTATGGAGGAGATCAAAACTCCAGACATCCAGAGGCCCCCAGAACACAAGAGACCAAGGAAGACCAACAGAGGGGCAGCCGCGCCACTGTCCCAGAAAGAGTTGAGGAGAGTCCCAGATGAGGGTTCACTCAGCAGCCGCGGAGCAGAAGCCAGGGGGGGTTGCAGTGACGCGCCCGTGAGCTCCGCCGGCAGCCAGCTGTGCCTGAGTGACCGAGCCCCAGGCCGAGAGGCCGGGGGCACCCCACCTCCGAAGTGGCCCGAGAGAGCCCCAGGCTCCAGGCCCCGATAAGCGGCCGCCAAGGAGTGAGCCGGTGTGTACCTGGATGCCCATCCCCAGACACAAAGAACCACCAACGCACCGATGTCTGAGGGAGTCCACCACTGGCAGGGGAAGTGGTGGTGGGGGGAGATAGGCCTCCAAACCTTGGAGGGCCTGAGATGTCCCCAGAGAGGTGGCGTCTGATACCCAACCTGACATATAGACACAGACATACAGGCACACACAGATACAAACATCCATTCCCACCCTCATGCTCTCATATGCACTTACTCCACACTCAACCAACGTGGAGACAGACATGAAGAGACGCTGTACACACAATCACACTCCCCAAGCGTACTCTACGAACCGGGTCTAGGTACCCTTGCCCCTGAAGGGGGGAACTGCACCCAGACCCAGGTGGTGTTACCCTTTTCCCTGCGGTGGGGAGAGGCCCCGACTCGGCAGCAGCAGGGAGGCCCCACACTCCAGACCGCAGTCGGACGGCCAACTCCTCCTCCCCCGCTCCAGCAGGCCGCAGAGAACGGGGGTGAGAGAAGACTCCAAACCTCCCTCCACCCGCTCATTGTAGTGTTGATGCATGTGTGTTCTAAGGTGCATTTAAAACCCAGGAGGGCATGGAGCTACCTGCCAGAGAGCAGCAGGTAAGCGCATAGTCCCTCCTGCTAGCCCTCAATGTCTACGTGTATTTAAAATTGAGGGGTGGGCAACGACGCCAGGGGTGAGGTGTACACCCTGATGGTCTTTTGGAGTCCGTGTAGTGTGCCCACCCCCAAGATCCTATATGTATGTGTAATGAGAGTGAGTAATGTGAATGAACTTTGTATTCCTTGTCCAAACGCAAAAAAGGAGTTTTAAAAAAAATCTCAGTTTTCGGTGAGTCGAAACGCCGTTTACGTGTGGACGAAACAGCTGCGTTTTCAAAAATACTCGTGTAGGTGCGGACGTAGCGTAAAAGAGTTAGTAGTTTATTCTATTACTACCTGTAATTTATTGCAGATTACTTGTATTTCCTTAAATGTTTACTAAATGTTTGAGGTGTGAAAAAAACCGCAATGGAGCAAAATGGGGGGGGGGGGGGGACATTTTTCTTGTAAAACAAAGGGGGGACTAGCAAAAAAAGTTTGGGAACCACTGGCTTAAGCTAGGTTCTTGGATTATTTCCCAGCATGCCACAAACTCAACAACCCATTATCACAGCAAAACATGTAATAGACACGCCGGTCCACCATATCCATTTCATGCTTTGCCTCTTCAAAGCATGAAATTGACACGCATGCAGAAATCATATTACTGCATGCAGAAGTTACATTACCAGCAGGGGTGAAAAGCCGCAAAGCCAGTAGTGAGCAAAAGACATATGAAGTACAATCCATGGTCTATCGCCAGAAACAATTAATTTAGGTTGCCAATATGTATTGTTACATCCCCCAGGAGGATGTTGGTTTTCTTCTTTCAACTAACTCCTTATGTTCTATCTAGGCTCCACCTCCTCTGTCCTGATTGGATGCTGCTCACAGAATCCAGCTAATTGTCAATCAGCAGAGCACTACTTAAGGCCTGTGGAGCTGTGTTTCTGGGCCCTCTGGCCATTTTGATTGGCATATCTGTGCAAGCTTGCATGCCTCTTGACTTGTATGTGCCTTTTGTGTTTTCATGTTCAGACTGCCTGTAGGGGAGGGCCGCCTTTTGTTTTGACACCCTGTTTTCTCCTGTTTATGTGTTGTTAGGTAGGTTAGGGTTATAGGCTATATTTTGTTTTCTTTGGAGTTAGGCAAATTTCTTTTATTTTCATATCAGCAATCTTATGTTTGTTATATTGGACTTGGCTCTCCCTGACGTTATCCCTCAGTCTGAACCAGGATTTCAACGCTAGCATGAAATAAACCTTGTAAAATTACCATCTTGGCTCCTCCTTCACTATTTACCTTTATGTTAGTCCCTTCAAACCTCCTAGACTAGCCAGGGGACGTAATAGTATTTACATGAAGATGTGTTAAAAATGTCTCTTTAAACACTTTACCGTGATTATTTTCATGTTGGCTTGAAATCAAATATCTCCCTGTGCTCTTACTGCAGTTTCTGAGACTCCTTTTACAATGCAGGGTTGCAGGAAATATTTCAACATTGCAGTGTTATTCCAATAAGTGGTATAAAAGTGGTATAAATATTGATATAGATAGATATTGTATCTATAGGGCTAAAGGAACATTGTTGTGGTTGAATGGTTAAGGTGATGGAGTTCCCTCACAGATTCCAACAGTGACACCTTTTTGCACTGAGATCATGTGGAAGGATGTCAGGGTAGAGAGTCTGGCCTTCTCACAATAAGATACATAACACAGAGGAGAACAAAAAAAACCAAACAGCTGTTGGCACAGAACTTAAGAGACTCTTCCATAGGTTTGTCCACTTCACTTCCAGCAGCACACTTGTCCATCTTTGAAGAACACCCCCCTAAAAAACAGCATAAGCAAGGCATAGTCCTTCATATTGTTGAACAAAGCTTCTTCTTCATAAGTGAAATGAAAAATAGAACCAACTTCTTCGTAATTTAGTTTGAGAGACAGAGGTGCCTACTTTAATGATGGCAAGGCACACATTTGAGTTTAAGATAAGAAGAACTTTATTTATCCATCCATCCATTCGCTTCCGCTTATCCTTTTCAGGGTCGCGGAGGGCGCTGGAGCCTATCCCAGCTGTCATAGGGCGAGAGGCAGGGTACACCCTGGACAGGTCGCCAGTCTGTCGCAGAGCTAACACACAGGGACAGACAACCATTCACACTCACATTCACTCGCACATTCACACCTAGTGGCAATTTGGATTATCCAATTAACCTATCCCCACAATCCCGAGGGAAATTCTTTGCTCAATGGTCTGCATTTGTATAGCGCTTTACTCAGTCCCTAAGGACCCCAAAGCGCTTTACACATTCAGTCATTCACACCCTGGCAATGGCAAGCTACATTGTAGCCACAGCTGCCCTGGGGCACGCTGCCAGACACTGGCGCCACCAGCTGACCACCACCAGTAGGCAAACATGGGGTTAGTATCTTGCCCAAAGATATTTGGCAGGAGGCAGCCTGGGATTGAACCACCGACCTTCTGATTAGGCTGACCTGCTCTGCCACCTGAGCTACCGCCACCCCTATGGACTTCCTAAACTTCCTAAACAGCATGTGTCACACACATGCTGTTTAGGAAGTTTAGGAAGTCCATCCTATGATTGCCATCCAAAATAACAGGTATTCGCACCTCAACTCATAGGACCTCAAGGACTTGTGTGACCATGACAACTCTCAAGCTGCTAACAGTCAGACAACAGGTTTAATGCCTGGGCCGATACACCAGCTGGTTATTAAAGAAAGGATTACCACTTCATCACAAGACCTCAGTATCTCATGAGAATGAATCAGCTCATGAGGTGTTACCATTACCAACTCCACAAAAGGACAAACACCTCAGAATCCTCAGTGTTAACCCAGTTAACACTAAAGAAGAGAGATGAAACATAAAGTTGCATTTGAGCTCAAAATTTAAGGCCATTGCACACAGGCCGCATTGTAATGTAGGTACAAGGAATTAGGGTTGGGTGATTGAACGAATATATCGACTATCGTTTTTAGAAGGACAATATATTTATTTATTTGCCCATGAGTAAGTTTGCTATTAATGATGGAGCTAATAGAAGCAGTCAACAGAAAAAAAAAGAATAGCGCTGTTTTAACAGCACCCTCTTTCATCTGTGACCAAACGGACCCTCCTCAGAGTGCGCCCAAATGCTTGTTGATGGAGCTGCCGAAGCTGGTGATAGCCTAGCATACTCAGCCGGATGGTGGACACGCACGTGCTAATGCAAGTTAGCCGTGTTTGAGTACTTTGCTCATACAATACGTCAGCACAAGCAGCACACTGCTTTGGTTACATCCTTAGGTTTACCTCTTTCATCTGGTTTAAAGCCAAAGAAATCACAAGTTGGCGACTTTATATTTTTTTAGTGCTGCACGCGTTTAAGCTGCGTTAACACTGACAGCGTTTTATGGGGTGTTTTTTTGGAAACTAGTTCGTCCATGTTTGGACTTCTCCTGTGTTGTAAACACGCAAATAATTCCGTGCATGATTACATAGCCCTGCCCATCAAAAAGTATGCCCATGCGCGAATATATCGCCCATCTGCGATTGTTGGACTGACGATTGTCAGTTGGAAAATTTTTGCATAGCGCCGAACCCTACAAGGAAACAGATTCAGTTAAAAGGATCATGAGTCCCTTAAAGAGCCATTATCTACTCCCAACCCATACACTCCCACATAGGGCTGGGTATCGTCACTGATTTCTAGAATCGATTCGATTCCGATTCACAAGGTCCTGAATCGATTCGATCCACGATTCGATTCAATTTGAATCTGGGAAATTTTGCCTCAGACAGTCAGAAATATTATAATTCAGATCAGTACATTTACATATTTTTGTATCTATAAAAAGGAAGCCGACACTTTCCAGACTTTATCAAAGGTGTGAGCATCACGGCAGAGGCCTTTGTGTCAAAGTAGCTGAAGATAAAACACAGAAAAACATGAAGGTGATTTTCCTGGCCTGGGATTTTATAAAAATGTTCTGCAGCACATCAAAAACAAAAGAAAACCATTAATCAACATATGAAGGTTACCTCTGACGTTACAGCGGTTTTATTACAGACACGGCGTTTTGCATTTTGTATAATTTTAAAAAGTTTCAATTTGTTCAGAAGCCTGTTGAATGGCAGAAATTAGGTTTTCTTTTCGGAAGTAAGTAAAAGGAAAAAAAACAGCGGCCGACAGCGCTGTAAAACAACGTTAGACTTGTGCGTAACAAGCAAGCGAATAATGCAGAAAACAGATTTCGGGGATAGACAGGAAACTGTTCTTGAAGTACAGAGAGAAAGAGAGAGAGAGAGAGAGAGAGAGAGCTGTGCGTGAAGTGTGATTTTATTGTGTTGGAAGCAAAACAGCAAAAGTCAGAGTGAATCCATGACGATGTTTATGTGAGGCATAGTTTGGATCTTCTTTTGCTGCTGGTTCGGTCAATATTGTTTGGAGAGAGATAAAACTAACAGCTTTAGAATCAGCGCAAAAAGGGCGTGAACACAAAGCGCGGACCCGCCGAAACATCAGAATCAGCGAGCTGTGAGAAAGGCGACATCTCACTGATTCTGATCCGCGGGTCCGCGCTGTGTGTTTACGTCTTTGTGCAGAAGCCGTGTACCTGCTGTCATTTACTGTTTTAAATGTTTGGTGGTTGTTGACATTTTGTGACCTTTCACCTGAGATTCTGGAATTTTGGGCAAAATACATTTATATAAAAAAATCTATTCAGGATTTTAATGAATCGATATCACATTATCCAAGCCAGAATCGATTTTAATCGATGAATTGATTATTAAAACCCGCCCCTACTCCCACAGCAGTTTTCACTTATTTCAGTGTGACAGTATGTTGAAAAGGCCGTCCTTGCAAACTTTTACATTATACTTTGCATGATGTTTGGAAACCACCTAAGGTAATAATGCCACGCTTAACTTCCAATGACAGCAGACTCTAATCATTCAGAAATTTAATATTTAATAATTTGCGTGTCAAAAATGGCTTAATAAGTGACACTGAAGTTCCCCCTGGCTGTACAGTATAGGATATCCAGTATGTCATGATTTATTCAAGCTAGCCACCAGCAAGCAGGATGATGAACCAATCATGAAGGCACAAGTGCACTGCACACTCCCACTATGTGTTTTCTGATGGGCTTGCTTTGATCTCATTTTATACTGCCACATTCTCACATCACAAGTTAAAAGTTTACTGAGCATTTTAGAGTAGAGAAAGGAGTTCTTCCATATGATGAAAGTCCATCAGTCATTTTCATTGAGCCTCCAGCCACAGTGACAGCACTTCGTTTCCCTGTTTTATCTTGCATTTAATAACTTCCCAGCATCAGCATGTGGTGCTTGGTAGAGACACAGATACTAGAGTAGAGGTAGGTAGAGGGATGAAGAGGACTCTAGAGGAATGCTCAGCAGCTCTGTTCTCCTGTGTGGCGTAGGCAAGGAGGGAAGGACTCAAATGTATGTTTTTCTCTTTGAAAATTATAATTATAATAAAAAATACCTATTGATCTTCACTGCTAGAATTTCAGAAAGGATTTCAGAGGGGATGGGCGAGACACAGGCACTGGCTTCAGAGAATAATACTCCTGCTATTGAAACCTGAAGGCCCTTTTTTTGCTCTGGTCATGTGATTGAAGTCTGATCCTCTGTAGGCTAAGACTAACAATAACATTTTACCAAGTGTCCAGTTCCTCCGTTTGTTTCCGGCTGACAACAGTGGCTGTAGAGGTCGTTCATCAGTTTTCTTAAGCATCTGATGGATGGAGGCAATCCCAGCTTTTATAATGTGAGGTGTATGTGAGTATTTTGTTTTGCCTGGTTTTGTCCAGAATGCATAACAAAATGTCTCTAATCTACAGTAAGTACATTTGTTTATATATAATGCTTTGTTTAAGTGCTTTTACAGGGAAAACAATAACAACCTGCAAAAAAAAAAAAAAAAAAAAATCCTCAGTAGAATAATTACTCGATGGTGTTTGACTGCTAGAAATTAAAAGACATATACTGGGATTTCCTTTGTAAAGAACTACAGTAAAATCTAATTTAAGGTTAATTTAAATATCGGTTTCCTGGGAAAACACTGACTTGGTATGTATTTTACCACGCTTTTACTTTTTTATGACTTATCAATAAATCATTTATATTCAGTATTTTCATTTTAATAATATTGTGAATAGAAATGATGAAACAAATATAGACAGAAATAGTCAAATTTAACAAAATATTTGTGAGGTCAAACTAAAAAGGTTTAAAGAACAAAGCTTTTTAAATATCCAAGTCTTTCAATCAGGCCTGTCCATCTTCTTGGATAGCTGCTATTTTTCCAGGGTTGCTTCTTTGAAAGTCCCATTCTGCCAACTTGCATAGAGCACTATACATAGTCCAATTTCCAAGCCCAAAGGTAATTCCTTAGGTGTGGACCAAAACTTGGTCATTTGTGGAGTCTGAGTATGTGAAGATTGCTTTCAAGTCTTTTTGGACCAGTTTCCAACTTTTCTTTGTGTTGTCAGCTTTGGGTTCATATGTAAATATTAAATACTGTATTTCTGTCTGGGGGTTGGGACTTGTGTCATTGTTAACTGGTGATTATGAGACAGTGCATTTCAGCTCATGCTAATGCAAAAATAATATATTCATTATAGTCTAACAAATTACTTTCTCCAGCAAGTAATGCAGCATATTGCATTTAACAGTAATATCTCATGTGTAATGCACTGGTTTTTATGAGTGACCCCCACACTGGTGATCACTTATTGCTAATTGCTTATTTTAAAATGAAATAAAGTTTAACCTTTTCATGCATTTTCCACCAGTCATTTTCATTGTGCTTTTTTTGGAATATAATAACTACGATCTTGTCACTTGACAATTTAGTCTCCATGTTTCTGCTCATTGTTATATATGTCTGCTAACCTGTTTCCTCTGTCTGATGTTTCTCCAGTCTTTTGTGTTTTGCTCTGTTGGAATGTAGTAAAAACATTTGCAGAAAATTATTTTGTAATTAAAGTCATTAAATTTCTTTGTGGATATTTTTGTGGGCAAATGTGATTTTGGAATATTTTACAGTACAGTACAGTATTTTACAGAGTCCCTTGGTAACTGTTTTTATTTCCTTTGATAAAACTGGAGTTCTTTGTGTTAACAGCATTGTTACTTATGTCTTCTACCTAAGGTCACACATCCATGTTACATTCCCTCAGCAGTTTTCACTTACTTCTCAGCATGACAGTACATTGTGCAGGCCATGCTTACAAACCTTTACATCACCCTTCCTACTTTACATGAAGTGGGTTTCCATGGTGTGATGTATGTGCATTGAAAATACAGATTTCTTGCAATTTGGTTTTGTTTACATGCTGAAATAAAAAATATGACATTAAAGAATCACCATTTTGACACACTGTATGAGATGTAGCACACAATGCAGAGGCACAAACACAAAGGGACAACATGTGCAAAAGATTTTAACCAAAGTTGAGTTAAAGTTCTCATTTGTAGGTCATTCACAGAACTTTTTAATTCGACCTCTTACAATGAAATTAAATATCTGATAATTATAAAGAACATGTGGGAGAAACTATGCTGTCCTGCATGAGTTTGCAGGTTTCCCTGTTCAGTTCTCTTAGAGGCATGGAACTCATGGATTTCACTTGATCTCTGGTTAGAAAATCTTCTAATCACTGGCCTGCAGTAGTTATGGACCTAGTCTCCTCCAGGTTGTTAAAAGGTTGTTCAGGCACTGGCACATTCCGGCTCACTGTTGTATTTTGTTTTGTGTATTGTTCCTAGTACAGTAACAATTCCTGTTTCTCAGATCCTCATTTCCTGCCAGCCATTCCTGCAGAAACTCATCAGCCTCCTCACACTCCATCAGTCCACCAGACCACCTCAGGCTCCAACTCCTCTGCCTTGAACTTTTCTCATTAAGTTAAAGATAAACTAAGATTGATTTACCAAGCTTAATTAATTTAACTTTAATACATATAGTGCAGAAAGACACAGTCAGCCAGGTGGGAATCGACCTGCCATGCCAAATTTGTGCCCATGTGGTATGTTCCTTAGCCCGTCAGCTTGTAGCACTGTAAATGCTTCTGCTGGCTGCAAGTTGTGTTTAACTTTTAATTATAATTAGGTTAATTTACATGTTATATTATCCTGTTTTTGCAGCCCTACTTCAATATTTAGTTTGTTCTTGCTGACAAAATCAGCAGTGTTGCTGCACTGGAAACAGACATGACTCTGAGACACCGAAATATATTATAAATGACATGTAATTAAAAAGTAATTTCAAATTCAAATTTTACTGTCATATTTCATTCATATTCACCATAAATTTTTGAATGAGAGAGTTGGGCCACTTGTTGGTTCCGTTTCTCAGGGTTTCAGGCGATGCATCGCCCGGTCCTTCAATTAAACCAAACAGAAGCCAAAACACTGAAGGCTTCTGTCTGTCCCAGTCCATCTGTGCTTCTGTCCCGATCCTTCTCTCTCTGTTTTGGCTTTCATTCTTGTTCTCTCATCAATATAATTTGTGTTGGTAATTGCTAGAGTTGGATGTCTCGAGACCACTTTTACGTGGTCTTGGTCTCGTCTTGGTCTCAACGGACTTTTGTCTTGGTCTTGTCTTGGTCTCGACTGACTTTGGTCTCAGTCTCGGTCTCGCTGTCTCGGTCTAGCGTTCTCAAATCGACATAGTGTTCGGGAGATTTGGAGTCAACCATCAGCGGAGCGGGGGGGTGGCTTACTGGGCTTAAGCCTGGGTCATTTTTTCAGAAGCATGGGGTCTTTTGGAGTGTAATTTGTTAGTTACATGCCTGACTGACAACTGTATAAAACAAAAACAACACAAGAAGCACAGAGCGCACCGTTGTAAATTCCCTCTAATTTTGGTATGATCCGAGCTCAGGCACTAGGCGACTGAGCGAGGGGGGAGAAGCTGCTGCCCACAAGTTTGCTGAGGACAGAGGAGAGCTTAAGTTTGACCAGGTACCAAAGCAAATCATTCGTACTGTACAAATAATGTAAATATGACGGTGCATCACGAAAGATTGATATCAAACTGATCACTTGGTTGGGTTACTTGCTCTTCGAGTGAATCAGCAAATGGATAAATAAAAAGCCGAACAGCAATGCTGTTTTTAGAGAGTCTTAGCTCACATCTCATATTTTCAGTTGTTACCCTCCACAGTTAAACAAACTCTCTAAATCAGTTTCAATTGTGCACTGATGTACACAACAATGGACATAAGGAGCTTCTTTCAAAGAAAAAACTCAGGTAGATGTTATTTTATATATTATGCTTTGTATGTTGTTTAGTATATCTATGCAAAACAAGAGGAATTTCAATACACAGCAGGATATTCACAGTTGAAACCAGATATTTACATACACTTTATGGAGAAAACATAAAAAAAACCCTTTTTTTTACTGTTAAACATCAATTTAGAGTAAACTTGTTTTGTTTTAGATAAATGTTGAAATATCTTTTGAATTAGTTAAATGTCAGAATAAAAAGAGGGAGCTGTCTATTTTAATCACTTCTTTCAGAATCAGAATCAGAATGGGTTTTATTGCCAAATGTTGAGCAGGTTTACAACATTAGGAAATTGCTGCGGTGCTTCAGTGCAAACATACTGTCGTAAATTGGGCTTAAATAGACATGAAAAAATAAAAGTAAGAATAAGAATTAAAAGTGCTACGTAGAAAGATATATGCATGAGATATACACGAGATATATACATGAGAATAAGAATTAAAAGTGCTACGTAGAAAGATATATACATGAGTGCAGGTAGTGATCAGTGCCAAACATGGAATCATGCAGTGAACACAGCGTAGGGTCATGTGTTAGTGGTGGGAACAGTCATACGGTTATTGTTCATGTGTCCAACAGCAGAGGGGAAGAAACTGTTCTTATGGCGAGAGGTTCTGGTGCGAATGGACCGGAGCCTCCTGCCTGAGGGGAGCAGGTCAAACAGACTGTGTCCAGGGTGAGAAGGGTCAGCTGAGATCCGAGCTGCACGCCCCAGTGTCCTGGAGGTGTACAGGTCCTGCAGAGATGGGAGTCTGCAGCCAATCACCTTCTCAGCAGAGCGCACAATACGCTGCAGTCTCTGTTTGTCCCTGATAGTGGCTCCAGCGTACCACACGGTGATGGAGGAGGTGAGGATGGACTCGATGATTGCAGTGTAGAATTGCATCATCGTCCGTGTTGGCAGGTTGAATTTCTTCAGCTGCCTCAGGAAGTACATCCTCTGCTGGGCTTTCTTGATGACGGAGGTGATGGTGGGCTCCCACTTCAGGTCCTGGGTGATGGTGGTACCCAGGAAGCGGAATGAGTCCACAGAGGTGATGGGGGTGTCAGTCAGGATGATGGGGGGGAGTGGAGCTGTGTGCTTCCTGAAGTCCACAATAATCTCCACTGTCTTCTGGGCATTCAGCACCAGGTTGTTGTGGCTGCACCAGGACACCAGACGTTCAACCTCCCTCCTGTAGGCAGACTCATCCCCGTCCGAGATGAGCCCAATAACGGTGACCGAGACTTTTTTTTGTCTCGGTCTTGGTCTCGTCTCGACTTTGTCTTGGTCTTGTCTTGGTGTTGGATTAGGCGGTCTTGACTACAAGTCTAGTAATTCAACTGTATATTTGATGATGTTGGTGTTTGGCTTGATTGTCAGCACAAAGAGGGAGAGAGGACAGAACAGAGATGAACAAGAGCAGGTGAGACACACATGTTAGTCAAACGGTTGTTTACCAAAACTCATCAGAACATGTATCTAGTGCCTAGTGTAACTTTTTAGATACCATTTGTTACTTTTCAAATTCTGTATTTATTAAGTTATGCAGGCTTGTTTTTCACAACAAGGCTAAATAATTATATAAACTTTTCCGAATCTAAATAGTGGACTTTGGTAGAATTAAAAAATAAGTGTAGTGCAGGTCTATGGTGATTTTTAGTGCTACTATCATTTAGTTCTGATTCTGGTTCTGTCTTGGTCTTGGTTGTCCTCAGTAGTCCTGATTTTGAACTGTTGTAGTCCTGTTTTAATTCCGGATCAGTTCTGGGTCTGGTTGAATTGGGGTTTAGTCCTCGTGTGTTGATACAGCCCCGACTTTGTTCTGCCTTGCTGTTTAATTAAAAAACTAGTTTAAGGTGTCCTGTATATGTGATATTTATTTTTTTCCTATATGAAGTCATTCTTTTTTGAACAAAACTCAAAACACAGCCTAATAATCTTTCAGTCATTTCTACCCTCACTTAATTTCCTTTCGCTGCTCAACTCTCACGCAGTGGCTCAGCTATGCTCCAATCCCTCCATATTGTGGCCAATCACATGCGAGGATATAGGATAATATCATTATGTGAAAAACAGAGAGGGTGATGGACGCGACAGTCAAGTGGAGCATCCGTCTGTCCTCTCAGTAAGTGAGTGAGACAGTAGACAGCGGTGAGGAGGGCTGTGCAAAAGCAAAAACACATAAATATGCCTGAAACCCGTAAATGAAGCAGCATCTGGCTGCAGTTTAAAGACTTTTTTTTGTCTCGGTCTTGGTCTCGTCTCGACTTTGTCTTGGTCTTGTCTTGGTGTTGGATTAGGCGGTCTTGACTACAAGTCTAGTAATTGCATATAAATAACAATCAGCAAAACAGGTAATTTAGAAAATGTGTCCGCATGACATTTCAGAACATTTTAGCCACTTGATAATAAAAAAAATTTCATTTAAGAAACTCAAACGAGGCTTGTAGTGTTATAGTCATAGAACCTGACCTTTGGCCTCGATTTACTTCTCCCTAAACCCAGGTTATGGTGAATACCTAATAATCTAATAACTTACTGTTGGGACTCCACAAAGATAACACTTTTCAAAGATAGCAATAAAAACTTGTCACAATGTGAAACAACAACAGTGCCCAGATTTGGTCCGTGGTACATAAAATATAAACTAGGGTTACACAACTAATCACATTTTATTCCTCATCTCAACTTTAGCATCTCACACTTAAATGAACATGATCGAGAACTGTTTTAAATGCCAGTAGATAACAAAGAAACCACAAATTAAGATTATTCTTGATTAAATTATCTGTGTTTTTTCTAAACAAGTGTGGACAGAGATGTCTGATGTTGTTTCTGGGATCTGCTGGAGCCACTCGCCTAGCCTAGCCAGAACAGCAGTGGGGACGAGCCATCTTCTTGGTAAAACATGCACTTGATGGTGACTTGTGGAACTGGCTTGAAGTTGGCCTCTAGTGTTATACGCCACATTACCATGGAGTTCCTAATGAAGGCTCTTAGGGTCGATCTTTTATATTTTTAAGCCTAACATAGCAATTGTGTTGTTCCTCGTCATGATAGAGTTTTATTTTAATAGAACTACATTATATTCTCAAATGCATTCCAGTATCCTTATAATCAAAAGATTTTGACTTTGAACATCTCTCATGATCTACAAATTTGGCAGGTTTGGGATTGACTGATTGACTTTTTTTTATTGTTTACACAGAATTCAAGTTGGAGGTGCCACATGTTTGCTTTATGGCATGGTTGGCCTTACTTGAAGAGGTTTCAATTATATCCTTCTATTTCTTGTCTTTTAACTAAGATGCCACTGTAACAGGGTCATAAATCACATTGTTATAATTACACAAAATGTATTCTAAACCCCCAAACTGCTCCTTTTATACCTGACTTTTAGGACCTCCAAGCCTGTAGTTATGTTCATTATCAGTTAGAATGGCCTGCATTTGTATAGCGCTTTACTAGTCCTTAAGGACCCCAAAGAGCTTTACACTACATTCAGTCATCCACCCATTCACACACACATTCACACACTGGCGATGGCAGCTACATTGTAGCCACAGCTGCCCTGGGGCGCACTGACAGAGGCGAGGCTGCCGGACACAGGCGCCACCGGGCCCTCTGACCACCACCAGTTAGAGCCCCTCCTTATTCTTTTCTTCTTCTTCTTTGGTGCAATCCTATATATACAGTGTACCCCTTTTGCCTCTCCCCTTTTCTACAATTCCCCTGTGGGAGAGGTGGGTGTCATTTCTTTCCAACACCTTAAAACACGAATATAATTCATATTTAGCGACCCTGATGTTTATGATTGCGATTTTAGTTCAATTATTGTCATTATGAAACCTGTTTTTGTTAGATGTTATAAGTGTGTATGTGTATGTGTGTATCATAAATGTGTTTTAAGCGCCATAAATGCTAGCATGAATATATACTCCTTGCTAGCTTGGAAGTTGTGGTGGGTTGAGCTAACCCTCTTCCCCACTGTTTGTATTTGGTCGTAGTAGCTGGAGTGGGCAAATTCTTTACTTGGAGGTCTTTCTTTCTTTTACCTTTTTTATCAGGTATGTCGGATTTCATGTTGATGTTTTTGTTTTATCTTATGTCAAAGATGTTACGTGTAAATGCATTATGTTTAATGTAAAAATAAATGCCCTTTTCTACAATTTTTTTTACAACCTTTTTTATCAGACAAAACGCAGAATCACACCGGTTACACCACTTCAGTACCATGGGAGTTGTTGAGTACAGGATGTATTTATAAGATATAAATTGCACTGGTACATTGTGTTGAGTGGATCTCAGGGCAGAAGTAACAGGTTGCTGTCAAAAACATATGGTGGTACTTGTAGACTTCAGATGTCTGGGAATTAATGACTCATCAGTGGAAATCCTTGGAGAGGAGGTTTTTTATAGAGTTGGATATGACGTTGTCAGTGTGCGTGTGTGTGTGTGTGTGTGTGAGAGAGAGAGAGCAAAACAGCATCACTCATTGGTTCTTGTGCGCACTGGGTTGATGGTAACATGCATGCTTCACCTCAAGAGAACATCATCTAGTTCTATCATATTGTGCCCTTAAAACATAAATCTCTGCTGCCTGATCTGACTCCTGCTTGTGCTTTGAAGAGGCTGGCACTACTCAATGGAGACCAGATGAAACATTGATACTGAGATGAAACACCAGCTCTTGTGTGTGGCAGACCAGGAGAGTCACACACATTGAAATAAAGCATTTCATAATTCACTGATGAATGCATAAAAAAAAAATACAATAATAAATTCATTTACAAATTACTTTTTATTTTACTCTTACTTGATATATTAATAAAGTAATTCATTATTTGATAATTCCATGGACAATAAAAAAGGAATTATAGATAAACATTTCTAAATCCATTAGTAAATACTTGAAATCAAAAAGGTACTTACAGAAAAACAAACATTATCAATAACAATCTACAGGGAGTGCAGAATTATTAGGAAAGTTGTATTTTTGAGGAATAATTTTATTATTGAACAACAACCATGTTTTCAATGAACCCAAAAAACTCATTAATATCAAAGCTGAATGTTTTTGGAAGTAGTTTTTAGTTTGTTTTTAGTTTTAGCTATTTTAGGGGGATATCTGTGTGTGCAGGTGACTATTACTGTGCATAATTATTAGGCAACTTAACAAAAAACAAATATATACCCATTTCAATTATGTATTTTTACCAGTGAAACCAATATAACATCTCCACATTCACAAATATACATTTCTGACATTCAAAAACAAAACAAAAACAAATCAGCGACCAATATAGCCACCTTTCTTTGCAAGGACACTCAAAAGCCTGCCATCCATGGATTCTGTCAGTGTTTTGATCTGTTCACCATCAACATTGCGTGCAGCAGCAACCACAGCCTCCCAGACACTGTTCAGAGAGGTGTACTGTTTTCCCTCCTTGTAAATCTCACATTTGATGATGGACCACAGGTTCTCAATGGGGTTCAGATCAGGTGAACAAGGAGGCCATGTCATTAGTTTTTCTTCTTTTATACCCTTTCTTGCCAGCCACGCTGTGGAGTACTTGGACGCGTGTGATGGAGCATTGTCCTGCATGAAAATCATGTTTTTCTTGAAGGATGCAGACTTCTTCCTGTACCACTGCTTGAAGAAGGTGTCTTCCAGAAACTGGCAGTAGGACTGGGAGTTGAGCTTGACTCCATCCTCAACCCGAAAAGGCCCCACAAGCTCATCTTTGATGATACCAGCCCAAACCAGTATTCCACCTCCACCTTGCTGGCGTCTGAGTCGGACTGGAGCTCTCTGCCCTTTACCAATCCAGCCACGGGCCCATCCATCTGGCCCATCAAGACTCACTCTCATTTCATCAGTCCATAAAACCTTAGAAAAACCAGTCTTGAGATATTTCTTGGCCCAGTCTTGACGTTTCAGCTTGTGTGTCTTGTTCAGTGGTGGTCGTCTTTCAGCCTTTCTTACCTTGGCCATGTCTCTGAGTATTGCACACCTTGTGCTTTTGGGCACTCCAGTGATGTTGCAGCTCTGAAATATGGCCAAACTGGTGGCAAGTGGCATCTTGGCAGCTGCACGCTTGACTTTTCTCAGTTCATGGGCAGTTATTTTGCGCCTTGGTTTTTCCACACGCTTCTTGCGACCCTGTTGACTATTTTGAATGAAACGCTTGATTGTTCGATGATCACGCTTCAGAAGCTTTGCAATTTTGAGACTGCTGCATCCCTCTGCAAGATATCTCACTATTTTTGACTTTTCTGAGCCTGTCAAGTCCTTCTTTTGACTCATTTTGCCAAAGGAAAGGACGTTGCCTAATAATTCTGCACACCTGATATAGGGTGTTGATGTCATTAGACCACACCCCTTCTCATTACAGAGATGCACATCACCTAATATGCTTAATTGGTAGTAGGCTTTCGAGCCTATACAGCTTGGAGTAAGACAACATGCATGAAGAGGATGATGTGGACAAAATACTCATTTGCCTAATAATTCTGCACTCCCTGTATTTGAAAAAAACATCTTTGAATGGCTAAAACGAGCATCACTGCATGTAGTCCCACTCGTTTAAGCTCATTTTAGCTTGTGAAAATATCACATCCCAGCAGTACTAGCTAGCTCCAGTCTTTACTAAGCTTTATTTGCTTTTCACAAGTAAAGCTTGCAGCAGCTAAAGAATTGTATTTATACACAGCCTTAAAGCAATGACTGTAAGCTAAAACCTTAAAATAATTATTAAAATGATGCCCAAACACAATTTCACCAGACCATGTTACCACATTCTTCCTGATTAGGGATGGGTACCGGTATCCGGTATTGACATAAACGGTAGTAACCAGACCGAAAAGCAGCGCACATTTCAGTGCTTTTTTTTTCCTGAGACGTCATACACTTTGGATTCTAGCCAATCATTTTACCTTTCCGAGGATAGTAGGCGGGCCCAGGTACGTACGTTCTTCTAGAGCAGAGCTACAGAATAAAAAGTCTGGCTGTACTTCACAGCAAAAGATGCAACCTCAGCAGCCTGCAACAAGTGCTTTAAGGTGATACTGTGTAAAGGAGGTAACTCTTCGAATCTGATGAAACACCTGGCGACGCATAGCATTTTTTTAAAAGCCGAGAAATGCGCCGTATTTCATAGCTTGCTGCGAGACCTCACACCGAGCACATCTACTGCGGGTGTTGTGCCTGTTATCGGACCCAGAGTTAGCAACATCCCCCAAGAACACGAAGAGGAGAGTCCTGGCCCCTAGCCCTGCCAGTGTAGCAGAAATGATGAGGATGATGATGCAGCAGCAGCCGTTCTTCTCTGCGTGAGTAGCTTAATGTTGTTTGTGTGTAATTTATGTTGAGTAGGCTAACCACGTTATTACATTAATGCATGTAAGGTGAACTAGCAAACACCGTCGTAGTTACATGCGGCTGTCTTCTTGTTTGATGGCAGGTACTCCCTTCACCCTGGCCAAAAAGGCTAAAATGACCAAAGAAAAAGTGGGAAACAGTTAAACATGAGAGGTTTTTAGACAAAATTGTTGTTTTTTCCATTGATTAAGCACTGCTTCCAGCCAAGAGTGATACCATATATGCCCCATAGCTGCAGAAAAGGCTAACATTGTTATCTTTTTACAAAAAAACAGCTGAACATTAGAGGTTTTTGGACCAATTTTGTGTTCTCCATTCTTTAAGCACCGGTTCGAGCACCGTTTAAGCACCGGCACCGTTTCAAAAGTACCGGTTTGGTATCGGATAAAACCTAAACGATACCCTTCCCTATTCCTGATATTTAAGCGTTGCGGCGGAGGTGTGGTCCCGGGCGCGACTGCAGGGGAGGAGTGGTGCAGTGAGCTCAACGGGGCGGTGCTGGAGAGGCAGGTGAGAACAGCTGATGGCGTTTGGGCTGATGACGGTTTTCTTCCCCATTTTTAGAGAGGCAGGAGAGGAGCGGAGGGGAAGCTGGGATCAGCTGAGACTGGAGCTGTCCAGACTACGGACTGTCACAACAAATGAAAACTAAAAATAAACGTGGCATCTGGCAATAAAGAACTGTGTGTGTGTGTACGTGTGTGAAGTGCATCTCACAAGCGTTAAACAAATTTTACAAAGTAGCTATGACAGCTGTCATACCTTTCGACATGTTACTGACCCCTGCCAAGACAAAGACTAGAGATAATACTATTGATCTAAGTTCATTTGTATTAAATGAGCAAGATACTAACCCCATGTTGCTCTCCGATGCATCCATCGGAGTGTGAATGTGCATGAATGGTAGACTACTTAGCACTTAGGTCAGAAAAAAGTGCTTGTGTGAATGGGTGTGATTGGGTGAATGAATTAGTTGTATAAAGCGCTTTGAGTGCTCAGACAGAGTAGAAAAACACTATATAAGAACAAGTCCATTTACCAAATACATGAGTTCACACATTTAAGGCCTCTTCAAAATATGAGTGTTACATTAAAACAATGAATAGCAAATAAGCAGCACTGCACTTGCCATCAGTGGTTTGTAACATGAGTAACTGTAGAGTTCACTAGGGTCAAGTTAAAAATCACATAAGTTTCATACTACATATGATTTAATTACATTTTATATAATGCACTAAAATAAAAAACTCCAGTTATGGTTACTTGGGAGTTTGTTAATATATTTTTTAATGGTGAAAAAAAATGAGGATTCCTGTTCTTTGAATTCACGAGCACTGCAGAGGGATGTCCTTGAATATTTCCTTGGATGACTTCTATGCTATTTTACATCACTTGGAACCTCCTTTAAAATCCGTACAAAAAGACAGACCTCAGTGTTTTATGTCCTTCTGTTCAAGAATTCCAGAAAGACAGAGAAACATCGACTCATCAAGTTCAGTCTGTTCCTTTCTACAGCTGTGGTTGACCGGAGCACAACTGTTTGTTTGACAGTCTGCTGTTCGAAATTCAAAACATCTAAACAGCAAAACCTGAAACAGCAGGCTGTGGCATGAATTGGAAAATGCAGTTTTAATTACATGTCCATGATCTGTTTTGTCATTTTTTTTAATCGTTTTAATCAGTGGTCTATCACTATCAATTATGATACACATTTTCTCCTCTCTTTTTATAACTGACGGTCCCAGTGTATCTTATGCTGAAGAAGGGAATAGAGGAAGTATTAAACCTCCTTTCTGTAGTATCTGAAGAACTGGAAAAGCTCTGATTATGGCCATTATGCAGATACTTTGTAACTAACTGTCAGGGTGCAGGCTGGAGTGGTTATGTTTTTTTCTTCCTACTTCTCAGATGGATGACTGGTCCAGCTGAGCTTTCTTTACACCTTTGCGGTGGAGCTGTGCCTTCCCTGTACTCCTGGGTCTAATCTACTTAACTGAGGGCTATGTATTTTGGTTAGTTGCCAGAAAAAAAATAACAACCCACCTTGTGTCATCAATTTGATTGATGGCCCCAGCCTTGACCTTTTGACCCTACCGGAAGTACTCCGGAAGTGACTAATCGATTCCAGATGTATGTAATATGATCCATAAGCGCGACGAATTGCATCCGGTGAGGGGAGGGGGGTACTCCGGAAGTGTCTAATCGATTCCATATGTGTGACTCATCGCATCCGGTGGGAAAAAAAGGAGGGGTGGTTCCTGGGGGGGGGATCAGAGAGGGAGGGTTCCTGGAGAGTTCATGGGGCTGACGCAGCAGATTTCTGTTGAGTCAGTGCTGTATAGAGAGACAGAGCGGCAGTTAGTTTTCCACAGACAAACTCATAGTTTGAATTCTGTTTAAATATTGTGACAATGTGATCTTGATAACCATTTTCTCAGTAAAGAGCTATTTCTTTTTACAATAGCGGCTTTATTTTGCTATCTTACGTTAATCATATTACAGGTGCAATAAAATAAAAACCTTTAAGATTATCTGACTAGTAACGGATTGCATTTATATATAGTGCCGGGTGGAGGCAAGCTACACCATTGCTTGTATGTGTTAAAAAACAAAAGATCCCTAAGTGAAAAGAGCACCGCGCACATATTCAGAAATCAGTCTTACTTAAACAATTAAAACACCCCGATGAGGTATTTTGGTTTTGTGCAGCCACTCCTTCTCAGACCAAAGTAAAGAGTTTTTCTTCATTTTTTGAGCTCCTTTTACAACAGGTTTTCTCATTAGCAGAAAACTGGATAGACAGAAAAACAGAAACCCTCAAAGAAAACGGCCTTGTTTTACACACACCAAGGAGGAGTCAACAACCCCTCTAATCAATATTAGTATTTCTTAATGCTTGTAATCTAGCAAATAATTTCATACAGGTCTCAACTCCTTGTACGTGTAAAGTAACCCTTAGTGGGGAAAAAAACGCAGAAATCTGCACTAAATAATTTTATTAAAACACCCTCGGATGAGGTATTGTGCGGGAAAGACTTTTCTTTTCTTTAGAGTCACTTTTCAGAAGACTGTCTTGTACTACGCACATCAAGGAGGAGTCAACAACCCCTCTAATCGTTATTAGTATTTCTTAATGCCTCCAGCCAAGCAAAGAATTTCATAAAGGCCTCCACTCCTTGTACGTGCAAAATAACCCCGAGTAAAAAAAAAAAAAAAAGAAAGAAAAAGAAAACAGCACATATTCAGAACTCTATCCCAAATAATTTTATTAAATCACCCCGATGAGGTATTTTGGTATTTTCAGACCGAAAGTAAAGAGTTTTTCTCCATTTTTTGAGCTACTTTTACAACAGGTTTTCTCATTAACAGAAAATAGACAGAATCCCTAAAAGAAAACGGCCTTGTTTTACGCACATCAAGAAGGAATCAGACGACCGTCGGTTCATCCCGGTCAATTATCTCCGAGAGATCGGGATGCTTCCTTCATCGGGTACCATAAGCGTATAAGAAAAAAAAACCCAGAGAATTTATTATTTTTGTAAGAGTGAGAGAGAGAGAGAGCGAGAGCGAGAGCGAATCAATCAAACTTTTCTACAACACGTTATACCACTCCGGGTCAGGAGGGGCGATATAGCACGGACCGGCTGGATGACTACGCCGGATGGAAGCATAACCGGAAGTGTGGCAGGGACTTTCCCTTTGACCTTCATTCAGCTCCATGATCAACCGTTAAATCTTTCCTCAATATTGCTGTAATGTAACAACAAAGTTTTTTTTAAGAAACATTCCTTACACATTCCCACAGTCACCGAATAAGCATCTCTGGCACAAATAAGCTTCAGGGACTGACTTGTTTTTTAGAACTGACCTTTGACACTTGGATGTTGGCTTAATTTTTTACCCAAAAAGAAATTTGACCCGAATAAAAAAAAACACAATACTGCGGTGAATACTTACCTCAACTTTGATGGTTTTTTCACAGCTATTTATTTTGAAAAAAAGTAAACATGTCACAAGGACACAATGCACATTGCAGAGTACATGAATGGGAAGTAGGAATCCCTCCTCTCTATACTTACACTCCTCCCTAACAAATGCCAAGTCATCATCTCCATATTGTGTGTCCCACTTTTCGAGTTTCATTGAAGTGTATCCAAGTGCACAAGATGTAAAACATTCTATTAGTTTTTTAAGCCTCTTACAGAGTCCCCATCAAGATGCCATTCATTTAAGAGACTAATAATTTTTTGAACTTAAATTGTGCTAACGCAGTAACATTACAAATAAGACATGTTAGAACTCATTTTTTGTTGGACACAAGAACAACTCGAGCATCTTTCTTTCGGGAGCCGAACTAGGGCTTACAAGTTTGCTGTGCCCCTGGGGACCAGTGCGAGGTTGTGCGGCAGATCCCAGCGTGGAGGGTCCAGACGCTCCCACGGCGCACTTTACTATCTGCACAGAGCGTTTCTGGTGTGGCTTATGCAGAAGAGACAATACAGCTCCCGGTAAGCATGTCTGTTGTAGCCTGCCCTTTATAAATATCTCTTTGATTATTCAAACAGTGTTTAAATTGTGACTCGTTTGTTATCGAAAAACATTTTATCTATGTTACTGATTTAAAATATACAGATATATATTTCAAGTTTTTAGCTCAAACAGACTCTTGAGCATATTCATATAGCAAATCCACATAACCAATGTCCACTCTAATGTACATCTTTGAACTGTATGTTAATCAGTACATGAAGCGTACCTCTGAAAAGAGTCCATCATTTGTGAATTTACTGATTTGTTTTTTAACTGCAGTTTTCACAAACTGCGGATGATGAAATCCTCTGCATTGTAGAAAATGTCTTTAAACTATCGCTGTTCCTACTTACTGAGTTCCCGAGCTACTTCTTTACTATGTGAATAAACAATTTGAACAAGAAAGGATTTAAAGACACATTGAAGCAAAGGCAAAAAAATTTGTAATGAAATTTATGTGACTGTTCTTCTGAAATCCGGCAGAGAGTGAAAATCCAAGAGTTGCTGCAATCCTCTGCATTAATGATCTTTCTGTTTCTCTCCTTCTCTCTGTGTGTGTGTGTGTGTGTGTGTGTGTGTGTGTGTGTGTGTGTGCTCACAGAGAGGAGGTCACGGCAGGAGTTCCCTGTGTTGACACGTATGAACCATAAAGTCAGTCTGGACTGAGGAGCACTTGGTAAACTAGATTCAGTCTTGACAAAATTACTTTTTTATCCAAAGCATGCACAAGAAATCAAATCTCTGTATTACAATGATTTCAATAAAACCTTATTATTTTATGGGGGCAATATCACAAATTACCGTAGATCATTAATAGGGAACAAAGAAGGAGGATCACATCAGCAATGGGAGACAGAAGTCTTGACACGTGCTTATAACTTAAAAACACAAAAAAAAAACAGTTACAGCTGGAAAGATTTATGGTATAAACCAGACTTTCCAGTCTGCATCTTTACAGGGTTTTTTCTGCTTTTGTTCACTCCTAGTGTGATTAACAAACAACAACCACAAACACAGAGCCCACTAACTATTAGCCGCTTTTCCCCCTAAACAGTCAGTTGACTGAGAGAAATGCAATCCATTCTTGTGAACGCTGAAGGAGATGTGCTCCATAGTCAAACTTATATTTCCTTAACTTACATCCTATGTTCTTTTTAATTCCGGCATCCCTTTGATAGAAAATTGGTTAAACCATTGCTCAACTTATGTCTGAATGACGGCAGATAATTCTGATGAAAAGGAAACTTACTCCGTAAGCACTTTGCAGCTGAGTCGAGGGTTCGTGGAAATAAGGTCAGGAGGTGTCCGGCATGAGTGCGCGTGCGGCCTGGCGTTCCATTTGGGACATCTGACAGACACATTAGTGCAACTCAGACTGTGAGCAGCAACTCCTGTATACTGAACATAAGAAAAGTAATATGTAGTGCTTCTCTTTTTTTTTTTTAAACCGAGATTCCAGGGCTCATGCTTATATGGTTTTATTTTATCCAAAAATAGGTTAGTTTAGCGATTGTGTAACTGTGTCCTTGACCTTTTTACCAGTTTGAGGAGTTGGTTCCCTAGTCCAAATATTTGGGATGGTTCAAATGCCGAGTCTCTATATGGAAACAACAGGATATTTTCCACGTTTTTTCTTAAATGTGTATAAATGGGATTGGATGATGTCCGATAAAAGTAATAAACATGGATGTAAATCTGTTTTTTTTAACTTTGCAGACTCATTTACCCACTCCAGTGAAAGCGATAAAAAAAGATCGTGGCTTTAAAGAGATTATGAACTAAATGCAATACATTTGGTTTTTTGCTACATTAACAACTTTTCCAACACTGATTCTCTGCAGGACCAACACGGACATCAGTTCAGACGGCACACGCAACATGTTCAAGCTTGCACGGAGGCCTTTCAGTAAATATAAGAAGATGGTTAAGGCGAGAGATTGCTATTCTGTCTTTTACATCGGTGCAAAGGGAGGACTAATGCCAAAAAAGAGAAAAGTTTTTTTAAAAAATGACGCTTTAAAACAGTTCAAGTATCTTTGTGTTTACGTGGAGAAGGGAATAACTGCGGCCGAGGCTCTGAAAAGAGACGGTCGCTTCACCGATGACCTGGGCTATTTTGAGCTGGTTAACATTGACGACGAACGTAAGACTGAGTGCACAGACATAATTGATTGTCTGGACAATAAGAAATTCCAGATATGTTTTCCACAGGGAGCAGATACAGAAATAAAAGATGTAGCCATCCCAGGGCAGCAGAAACCTCCACACGCATCAAATAATGCAAAGCGCAGCGGTGGAGTGACATCAGTCTTAGATGTAGCACGGCAGAACTGATTGAGTCTAAAAACGGCAATCAAACAAACGGGCAGCAGTACTGACCGTAAGGAGGTTTACGATCTACTTTGTCAGCAGTATCCGTGTCTGAAATGATGGATGGAGTGTAGATTCCCTAAAAATTATTTTCAGGAAGCACTGAAATACAGGAAGGAGACATTTGGAAAGAGCCGACAGCCTTTTACTGAAATCCGCAGTGTTATGTTGCTGCTCGAACTGAGCAAGTCAGTTTAACTCATAACTGGTTCCTTCATAAAGCAAGGCACAGGCTTTGTGCTATTTGACAACTTTGTCTTGACCAACGCCCACTTATTCGACTACTGGGTTAAATCAAACTCACCTAACTGGCGTGAATTTGTAAACGTTACCGTGGTCTTTAACTTTGAAGACCAAGAATCAGACAGGAACAACCTCAGCACTAAGGTGTTCGTCGGCAACGATAAGTTAGATTATGTCATACTTAAGCTGGAAACAGAGAAAGTGCCGCCAGGGCTCCTTAAGAGATTTGGACCTGTGCCTTCAGACGGCGAGGCCTGTGTCATCGGACACCCAGGAGGCTGCGAGGAATTTTGCAGTCTTTGTGAAATCAATCAGCAGATCAAAAACGACCCCTTTCAAAATATCTACGTCACCTACAACACTCTCATGTACCACGGCTCTTCCGGCTCCCCGGTTTTCGATGCCGAGAAAACCCCTTGTAAAAGTAGCTCAAAAAATGAAGAAAAACTCTTTACTTTCGGTCTGATAAGGAGTGGCTGCACAAAACCAAAATACCTCATCGGGGTCATTTAATACAATTATTTGGGATAGAGTTCTGAATATGTGCTTTTTCCTTTTTCTTTTTTTTTTTTTACTCGGGGTTATTTTGCACGTACAAGGAGTGGAGGCCTTTATGAAATTCTTTGCTTGGCTGGAGGCATTAAGAAATACTAATAACGATTAGAGGGGTTGTTGACTCCTCCTTGATGTACGTAGTACAAGACAGTTTTCTTTTAGAGTTTCTGTCTGTTGAGTTTTCTGCTAATGAGAAAACCTGTCGGAAAAGTGACTCTAAAGAAAAGAAAAGTCTTTCCCCCACAATACCTCATCCGAGGGTGTTTTAATAAAATTATTTAGTGCCGATTTCTGAGTACGGGCGCGGCGCTTTTTTCCCACTAAGGGTTACTTTACACGTACAAGGAGTTGAGACCTGTATGAAATTATTTGCTAGATTACAATCATTAAGAAATACTAATATTGATTAGAGGGGTTGTTGACTCCTCCTTGGTGTGTGTAAAACAAGGCCGTTTTCTTTGAGGGTTTCTGTTTTTCTGTCTATCCAGAGTTTTCTGCTAATGAGAAAAAAAAGGACTGGCTGCAGAAAACCAAAATACCTCATCGGGGTGTTTTAATTGTTTAAGTAAGACCGATTTCTGCTCAAGATCACACCTAGTAACCAGTGTCATCATTGAAATGAAGAGATATACACTATATGGACAAAATTACTGGGACAACTGCTCATTACACCTGCAGAAGCTCATCAGACATGGAAACCCATGGCATGAAGCTCCCAGTGCACAGTTCCTGTGCTTATTTTTGTGCTGCATTTTGGAACTTTGCTGTTATTGAATCAGCAGAGCATTGAAGTCCATTGCTCACTATGTGCCCCAGCACTTTGTGTGACTGCACTTTATGTAGTCTGGTGCTTCATAGCTGAGTTGCTGTAATTCCAAAATGCTTCCACTTTGGAATAATACCACTTACAACTGATCATAGAAATTTTAGAACCAAAAAAACTTCACAAACTGACTTGTTACAATGGTGGCACTTATTTTACATTTAATTTGGTCAAGAAAATTCCTCCCAATGTCCAATCAGTTAGGCAATGAGCAATAGTACTTGCTATTGTTATTATATTTCTATTGTGCACATGATTACCCTTCTGCTTTCACTACTTTCCCTGTGACTTCAGAGATGAACAGGCACTCGTCTTGGCAGGAAAATTCACAAATGCAGCAGTTTTCATGACAGTGACAATACTCTACTACTCTAATACAAATAGACACCGATGTGGCTAAACCACCATTTTCATGATTTCTTGCACTCATTTGAATCTCAAGTCACGATATCTAATCAAAATGATCCCAATAATACTCTTTCAACCGTACCATAAAAGAAAAACGGGAGCCATGGCTGCACTGAACAGGTTACCTGCACTGAGCAGATGAGCGGTGGAGCAAGCAAGAAATACAGTGGGGCAAAAAAGTATTTAGTCAGCCACCGATTGTTCAAGTTCCCCCACCTAAAATGATGACGGAGGTCAGTAATTTGCACCAGAGGTACACTTCAACTGTGAGAGACAGAATGTGAAAAAAAAATCCATGAATTCACATGGTAGGATTTGTAAAGAATTTATTCGTAAATTAGGGTGGAAAATCTCTGGCTCTCACAGACCTGTAACGTCTTCTGTAAGAAGCTTTTCTGTCCCCCACTCGTTACCTGTATGAATGGCACCTGTTTGAACTCATCATCTGTATAAAAGACACCTGTCCACAGCCTCAAACAGTCAGACTCCAAACGCCGCCATGGCCAAGACCAAAGAGCTTTCGAAGGACACCAGGAAAAGTATTGTAGACCTGCACCAGACTGGGAAGAGTGAATCTACAATAGGCAAGCAGCTTGGTGTGAAAAAATCAACTGTGGGAGCAATCATCAGAAAATGGAAGACATACAAGACCACTGATAATCTCCCTCGATCTGGGGCTCCACGCAAGATCTCATCCCGTGGGGTCAAAATGATCATGAGAACGGTGAGCAAAGATCCCAGAACCACACGGGGGGACCTGGTGAATGACCTGCAGAGAGCTGGGACCAAAGTAACAAAGGTCACCATCAGTAACACACTACAACGGCAGGGAATCAAATCCCGCAGTGCCAGACGTGTTCCGCTGCTGAAGCCAGTGCATGTCCAGGCCCGTCTGAAGTTTGCCAGAGAGCACATGGATGATACAGCAGAGGATTGGGAGAATGTCATGTGGTCAGATGAAACCAAAGTAGAACTTTTTGGTATAAACTCAACTCGTCGTGTTTGGAGGAAGAAGAATACTGAGTTGCATCCCAAGAACACCATACCTACTGTGAAGCATGGGGGTGGAAACATCATGCTATGGGGCTGTTTTTCTGCCAAGAGGACAGGACGACTGATCCGTGTTAAGGACAGAATGAATGGGGCCATGTATCGTGAGATTTTGAGCCAAAACCTCCTTCCATCAGTGAGAACTTTGAAGATGAAACGAGGCTGGGTCTTCCAACATGACAATGATCCAAAACACACCGCCCGGGCAACAAAGGAGTGGCTCCGTAAGAAGCATTTGAAAGTCCTGGAGTGGCCTAGCCAGTCTCCAGACCTCAACCCCATAGAAAATCTGTGGCGGGAGTTGAAAGTCCGTGTTGCTCGGCGACAGCCCCAAAACATCACTGCTCTCGAGAAGATCTGCATGGAGGAATGGGCCAAAATACCAGCTACTGTGTGTGCAAACCTGGTAAAGACCTATAGTAAACGTTTGACCTCTGTTATTGCCAACAAACGTTATGTTACAAAGTATTGAGTTGTATTTTTGTTATTGACCAAATACTTATTTTCCACCCTGATTTACGAATAAATTCTTTACAAATCCTACCATGTGGATTCATGGATTTTTTTTTTCACATTCTGTCTCTCACAGTTGAAGTGTACCTCTGGTGCAAATTACTGACCTCTGTCATCATTTTAGGTGGGGGAACTTGCACAATCGGTGGCTGACTAAATACTTTTTTGCCCCACTGTATCTGACACGAAGATTACAGTGTGATGCAACACCCCCCCACCCCCACCCCACTGTGGTGGTCCCTAAGATATCAGACCAGTGCAGCTGGGGAAATAACCTCATAGCATTGCAGGAAAATGGCAGCTTACCAGTGTAACACTGCATTTAGCACCCTGTGCAACAAACAACAAACACTATGTTACCTCAAATAACCCATCAGTTATTAGCAGACCAAACCTTTTTTTGTGAATTTTTATCACTGACAAAACACACAGCATACTGCCAGTATTATTTATAATTAATTTATACCATATTTTGATTTTCATTATAATAATAACAGCTGAATTCAATAAACTACCTTAAGACTTGTCTATCCATTAAACATTCATGCACACCACATCAATGCAATAACCAGTACTGCAACTAGTGATTTTGAATTTTAGCCAACAGCTCAAACTATGATACACGTGGCGTTGCATGGTTAAGAGCAGTAAACAGAAAATATGTCTGACATCTGACATGTTGTCCTCTATGGAATGGCTGGCAGTTATTAGCACTTATAGTACAGGGCTCTGGTTTTAATAAAGTCAAACAAGTGAAATCAACAATTTCAGTTTTATTTCTTGTATAATTTTGTCAGCATTTATCATAATTTGCAGAAGGTGGACCCCAACACAGACTCAATAAACAAATGGTAAAGCTTTTATTAGGTCAATACTAAGTCCAGAAAGTACAAACTCCGGATAAACCATAAGCTTAAACAGGCATAAAGCAGGGAGTAACAAAGTTCTCTAAAGAAAGTTGAAGGAGCTCACAAGAGAAGCCAAACTGATGCCATGACAAACATTAGGTGTACGGGTTGTACTTCAGCATATATGCAAGGTAATCAGAGGATTGCACGCAGTAAGGTTCACAGGAGACGACACAATGGAACAGCACAGCACTGGGAATAGTACATTTCAGGTTGGCAGTATTTCCGCTGTAGCACATAGGCAAGCCTGTGCATCAACATATAGAAAGAAGACTAAGTTCACTAGGTTGCCATCACTATGCCAACATTAATAAATGAGGCCCAATGTTTTGCATTGTCTAAAAAGCTCTCTTCTTGCATATTTAAAAGAAATTCCATCTTATAATATTAATAAGATTCACAGCTTTTGAGCAAAATTTCAGCACTTCAAACCCATAGTCTCTGTTTGTTTTTTAATTGACTGCGCAGACCCTTAATAAAAAATGTCTCTGTGCTGGTACACACTACAGAAAAGAAACTGTGTTTGGAAATAAGTCTGACTTTTCCTGGGATGTTCTTCACAACAAGTGTTTGTTGGTTCCAGAAGAGTAATGCTTTTTGTCATTACTAAATGATAAATATTATGAAATGAAGGCAAAGCAATGCATACAGAGTAGGGATTAGAAGCAGTTTGTACATAAGACTGAAGTGTATTTTTGTGCTAATTGTCTCAGCCACTTCAGGGCTCTGATTACCAACTGGTCCTTCTGAGGGAGCCAAGTGCATCTTCAGGCTGATTGCATCTCGCAAGAGGTGACTGTGTCCTAAGATCATGAGACTGCTTTGAAGGTGTTTTATTAAAAACATCAAGGGAATGGTATGCATACCTACGATCAAAACTTACAAAAGTTCCCTTTAAGATGAAAGTAAGTGAAAGTGAAAGTGACCATGGAAGAGGGCACTTCTTCAGTCAGCTACATGCCTGGGCATTTAGACACTAAATACATGTTTGCACAATGAGGACATTTGTACATGTACATATCAACAGGACTGCAAGTGAATATTCAGTTGTATAGCATTTTATCCGTACCTGCTACCTGTAGAGTCTGACAGTTCTAAATATCCCCTTTGAATATGTTGCTTAATCCCTTTTAGAGACCTGGAACAAATCAGATCAACCAATAATGCTGAGACCTAATCAACCTGAGTAGTAGTAGGGACTTTTTACCATTTTTCTTTTATGTCCACAGTGGTTTCATCCATTTACACTTATTCTGATTCCAAACATTATCAAGTGGCCTCTGGATTTTATTTTTCTGGATTGTAGTTAGCTTTTCATTATGAATCTTTAGGATTCTAATTTGCTAATCTTGTTTGATTACATTAGTTATTAATATTCAGCCTTATTTAGTGTCAGGGAGCTGGGTCTTGTCACTCAGCAATTTGAGTTTATAGTGTTTTTGTGACTTTTATATTATAAAGATGGTTTAAGTTCAAGTTTTATAGTTTGGCCTTAAGTGTCATTCTTTCTATGTTTTGAGTTTTTCTTGTCTTTGCAGTTTATCATTTGTTCTCCATCAGGTTTCCTTTGTGTCCTTATGTCCCTCGCTCTACAGGTCCTAGTCTCCCTTTTCTCTTCCCATGTTCCCTTCATGTTTCCGTCATGTCTCCCCTGTCTGTCATGTGCATTCATGTATGTTCTCCCCAGCCCGTGATGTCTCCCTCTCTCTCTCTCCTTGTTCCTCATGCCCCAGGTCCTAGTCCTGTCGTTGTCTTTTGTCTCCTGTTTCTGATGCCATGCTTCCATGCCTGTTCCCCCCCCCCCCCCAGTCCCAGTGTCGAGCTGTGTGTCTAGTCTGTTTCCTGTTTTATGTTGACAGTCTCACGTCCTGTGTTCAGTTTTGCTTCCTCCTGTGTCATAAGGTTTATTCTCCCCAGCTGGGTCCCCCGTGTATTTCCACTTCCCTCGTCACCATCATGTGTATTTATTGTGTGACATTCCTTGTGTTCATCGTCAGATCATCTCTTCATGTCCCAGTTCCGAGGTTCCATGTCTCTCGGTTCCACGTTCCATGTGTTTAGTTTCTTCCCAGTTAGTTAGCTCTCATGTTCACCTTCTACCTTTGTTTTGTGTCTGCTCTTTAGCCTAAATAAAGCAGCTCACCCTTGCTTATATTTCACTTTGTTTCCACGGTTTGTTTCATCCTCACTTAGAAACACACGATCTGCCGCCTGCGATTGTGACAGTTTAGCCTCCCTAATGTGATAGAAGAGGTTTCTTGTGATTAAGTTGCCACGTCGGTGGTAGATGTTCTATCACTTCCTGTTTTTCTCTGGTGGATTTGGTGTGACTTGTTTTGTTATTGTCTTAATTAGTTTCAGTTTTTTCCTGCTACCCTGACGTTTACACTTCAGAGGTTGTTTGGTTTCTGCGACATGTGTTCGACAGCAGTTCTCTCCATATTTAATATACACTCATATACTCAGTCATTAGGGTGCACCAGGTTGTGGCCTAGCATGTTTTGGGGCTTGAAACCATAGATTTGGTCTTTAGGGAAAATGCATCTCAGCTGTTTTAATACTCCTGACACTTAAGTGATCTCTAAAAGGATTTTGCTTAGGCAGCGGTTTCTCTCTTGGAATGCCTGGAGCATTATTTGGTGCCTTCCTAGCTTTGACAAATGTCATATTTACTCAGGGTCTCACTGATATGATGTTATTCTGCTTCGTGGCCTCTGTGTCAGTGGGGATGTGGTATACTGTGTTTTGTAGTGTCCTGATAACACTGGATCACACTAGGTGTCATCAAGATGCTACAACACAGAGCAAACACCATCCCCACAGACAGTGTTGATATTTGAACTGTTTGAAATATTATATATAAGGGCACATGCCACTCAGAAACTAACTCAATTTATGTTTGTTCCACGCGGTGCTAAAAACTACCACATTTTTTAATTTCATGTTGTCTTCAGTCTATGGTGGTGACTTTACTTTCAGACTTGTTGAGCAAACATCTCTGTGTTTCCTGTTCATATTGTTTTGAACTCCCTCAGCAAGTGAAGCTGCCCGAATGCAATTCTGGATGGTTCTGTGAATCGCATCATTCACAGAACAATATAATCAATACAATAGTCATAAATATCTAACTCAATTCAATTTTATTTTTATACGATCACAAGAACTGTTGCCTCAAGGCGCTTTAAGGTAAAGGTAAGGTAAAGACAATAATACATAGAAAACAACAACAATTAAACAAACCCACCTGATAACAACTTAACCCTTTAGAGCCGATCGGAGCGGGAACGCTCTGTTATGCGTAACTATTTTTAAATCCCAGTAGCTCTGCAACCACGTAAGCTAGCGCAAAAATTTTTTTTGCATATAAAACCGGAGGAGTTGTACTTACATCTTATGCCATCAGCTTGTCCTAGGTCACGGTTTCCTTCCACACAAAGCTTTGCAAAAACTGCATAAAAAGCGCTTGCAGCAACAAAAACATAATATTCCAGAAACACGCTTTACCGATCCGATCAGCTGTCCATAACACTTCCTACGTTGGAATAGACGTCAGCGCGAACTTTTGCATTTCCGCCATTACCTGCCCGAAACCGGAAGTGACGTCATTTTTGCGGAAATGTAGTCTTTTTTGCGATCAGGGCCTCAGGGCATATACTGCTCTTTTTAAAAATTATCTTTGACTTTATGACTTTCTGTGTCGTTTCTGGGATGCTTAGGACTCATATTGCACTGCTGGAAATAGTTTATTTTGATGCATATGCTGCTTTTTTGCAAATTTGCAGTATAATATTTATTTTCGTTTTTCCTGCAGTGTATAAAAATTGGTGTATTTCAAAAATAAAACTATGAAGACACTCAAAATAAATTTCCTGTGGTGGGAAACTATTTTGTGCAACTTTTTTGTATTTACAGTTTTGAGGGATAAGCCTCTTAAATTTCTTTAACTAGAAATATATGTTACAAAAGCAAAAACGATTTTCAATTTTTTTGTAGTTTATTGCACTTTTTTGCAATTTATGTAATTACTATGCACTTAATGAATACATATTATTAAAATCTGGGCTATAATGGTTGTATTGATGTATAGCAACTTGAAATGCTCCCAAAAATGGCTCCACAGCATGTAAAAATATAATATAAGCTCTGGCGGACTTGGTTCTATGGTAGGTCTTAAAGGGTTAAAGGAGTGAAGAAAGACACTCAGCACATTATGTGAAGCCCACAGCAGTCCAGGCCTATTGCAGCACAACTAAGTGAGGGTTCAGAGTCACCTGATCCAGCTGTAACTATATGCTTTATCAAAAAGGAAATTTTTAATCCTGATCTTAAAAGTAAAGAAGGTGCCTGTCTCCTGAATCCAAACTGGGAGCTGGTTCCACAGACGAGGGGCCTGGGAACACCGTAGGAAGTCTATGAGCAAAGTGCTCTATTGATATGATACTATGAGGTCTTTAAGAAAAGATAGGACCTGATTACTCAAGACCTTGTATGTGAGGAGCTGGTTTTCAATTCAATTCTGGGTTTAACAGGGAGCCAATGAAGGGAAGCCAGTATTGGAGAAACTTGCTCTCTCTTTCTAGTTCCTCTTAGTTCTCTCACGGCAGCATTTTTGTTCAACTGAAGGCTTTTCAGGGAATTTTTAGAAAAGCCTGATAATAACAAATTACAGTAGTCCAGCCTAGAAGTAATAAATGCATGAACTAGTTTTTCAGCATCACTCTGAGACAGGATATTTCTAATTTTAGCCATACTGTGCAAGAAAGCAGTGTTACGTATTTGTATAATATGCATACTGAAGGACGAGTCTCCTTTCCTTGTGGCCATAACAGGCCCGGCCCTGCTTAATTTCCGAGCTCAGACAAGGTGTGTTGAGCCTGTTATGGCCACAAGCCATACCGTACGTTAATATAAGGACTAAACTTCATTATTAAACTTAAAACATGATGATTTATTTACTTCTATCAGCACTTATTTATTTTGAAGAGCATTGCATGTTTTTTTTTCCAAAATATGAACCAATCATTTATAATCAGAGGCATCAATAATGTTGCTAGGCTTACCCACAGTTAAATGAAGTTTGGAACTTGCAGTTATGTGTTTGCTGTTCGAGAAACAGATGTTAGAAACAGACATGTCTGTGAAAAAATGGTTGTTGCTGTTCTTACATTAGAAATAATGAATATATCAACAGAAGAGAGGCCTAGGACTTTATCTCAGTGTGTGTGTGCCTTGTTTAACTTTGATGACTGCACAGAGCGCTTCCATTTGCAAATTGGATAAGGTTATACAAAGTCTGAAATGGAGGGAAAATAATAGGAGTAAAATGAAAAGCAAGCTGATACAAGTCTCCATTTGCTTCAAGGTCGCACCTTGCTTAGACTCCACTCGAAGGGGAAGGTAAGATAACCTATAATTTCTGCTTTTTGTTCTGTTTCCCATTTCTGGTGCCATCCATCTTCAGCCAGAAATGATTCATTACAGCTTTGAGTTAAAATTGCATCTCTTCTAACTTGTTTAGGGTTAATCAGTCATTCGAGTTTTATTCCATATTCAGCCCACTTTTTTTGCTTAGAGTGAGAAAACATTTATAATCAGTGAACAACTTGTTATCATTAATTGCATCTTGATAATTTTTTACAAACACATCATTCTTTTTAGGGGTTTTGCTCATCAATTTGCCGTCTGTTTTCCACCACAGAAACTATGTGTGTTGCCACCACAAGGACAACCCTGGGAGAACCTATTTCAGAGCTGTTTTGGGGGTAAGTATCTACTCTGTCGGCATAAACCAGTGATGGTAATGACAATGAATTTCTTATTTGACTAAATAAGAAAAAAATTAAACTGACTAGTCTAAAATTAAGAAACACTCAGATATCAAATTAAATTTGAGAGCTGTTTAAGGTCAAAAACTCTCTAAATGAAAGCATTAATCACATTACTCAGTAACACATCATGCACCTGAACTGTGCAGCACCTCACATACTGCACTATCAACACTGCACATTATACTCCAGCAAAGAAAAAAAACACTGTTACTACAAAAATCTGTTCACATATTATTAAAACGTGACAAATTAACATCTGAAAAATGAATAAACTGCAACTAAAAAGTGCCATGCATCATGGAACGGTGCGTGCTGTTTGAAAATTCATGGCAACCTGTCAAGACTTTCCCAAACTATCCGATAGCTATAAGCTCTCCAATGTGTCCGGGAAACTGCAGCTGAAACTGAACAACGGAAGTGGAAGTTGAAAATTTATACCTGAATCAGAGAAATCAAAACAGAGATGATAACATAGGGCTACAGGTTAAAGCGTTTTGTTTTTGTGTATGTGCAATAACTAGATCACCATTGGTTCATCTTCCTGCCTTCGTTGGGGATGAGGCTGCTAGTACATTCTTTGCGTCACTTCTGATTTCCCATTCAGTCAGTCAGTCTGTACAGCATACACTACCTCGTTAAATTTGTGTTCAGGAGTTTTGTCTTTGGGATGAACCAGTTTGTGTCTGAGTGTGTTGCTGGGTCTGAAGTAAACTGGGATGTCATGCTTGGAGAAGACTCTCCGGAGTATTTCCGATACACCGGCTACATAGGAGATGACAATGTTGTTGCATTTGTCCTTCTGATCCTTCCTAGTTGGTGTCTGATCTTCTTTTCTGTGCATGTCTTGACCATTTGACCCTAGAACTGAAGAAGCTTCTCGGATGAGAGGTGAATCATCTTCAAGCAACTCAAAGAAGTCCAGATGCTTTTCTTTCCAAGCTCCTTAGACTGTCTGCTGTTCTTCTGTCATTCTGCCTTTCAGACTTTCATTCATGGAACCTGTTTCTTCCCCACCTCTTTGTGGTCACTCTGAGATCCTGATCCAAGTCCCCATCTGCTTTGTCTCTACCAGCACCAGTGTTTTGACTGGGGGTCCGGTCCTATTTCCTACCATTTTTGGGAGTCCACTCTGATATAGAGCTTCGTCTAACTCTTGTCACTAAAATATTTCTTACTCAAACTCTTTATTTCAAAGGTTTATTTTTGTTTTGGGGTTACGTTCCAGCTATATGTTAGATTAATTATCTCTACTCTTAACTCTAGACGGTTTGCCAGATCCCTGTTAGATCTGAAACAGGTTTGATTTCATGAGATTTAAAACAGCATCCTGAGTTTTACACTGAATGACTGAGGTGATTAGTGTTCACCAAAACTTTAGCAAAACTAGAGATGGACCGATCCGATATTACGTATCGGTATCGGTCCGATACTGACCTAAATTACTGGATCGGATATTGGAGAGAAATAAAAAATGTAATCCGATCCATTAAATTTCAGAAAAGCACCTCACAAAACTTGCGACACGGCGTAACTCGGCTCATAACCGCAGCATGTTTGAGCAGTGTGCTCAGTGATAGAGCGGCTGTGTGTATTTGTAGCCTCGCGACCAAACAGCATTTCATCTCTGAATGATCCCAGGGAGAAGTAAAGCAAGTGGTAAGTTCATCTCTGAAGTTTGTAAAGCTTAACAACCGATAGTGGAGCGACTGCCTCTCCCTCCCTCTCCTGTTGCTACTTCAATCATGAAACTGATCAATGATCATCTGATCGGCTTTTCTGTCGCGACTCCGTCTCTCTTCTTTGTTTTTGTCTCACTTTGCGCCAGAAAGAGGAAAACCAGCGGCTGAACACAGCAGCACGTTAAGCTTGATAGCCTGTTTGTTAGAAATTTATTAATAGTACTTTCTACACCAGGATCGTTTTCTACAGCTGACGGCTGGTAACTGTGCAGGGCGGATCTTAGGCAAAATTTTGCCAGGGGGGCCGATAGGGCATTAACAGGGAAAAGGGGGGCACAAAGACATACTTTTCTTTCTTATTCTCATTTCCCACTCCTTTTTCAGGCAATTTTTGTTTTTTGTTTTGTGTATTTTATGTTCAATATAGGTATTTGTTGTGCCTGAAAATGAACAAATAAATGAATGAAAATGAAAAAAATGTCTAGCTTTTAATAAATAATTATCTGAATCTTACACCCAAAGTTTTAATCTGCTGTAAAATGTATAGAAGTCCATTACTGTATATAGTAACTGTTAAGTCTAATATACCCTAGTAAGCTATACTACTTTTTCCTTTGGGAAGATACCATCTGTGCAGTCTGCAGTTCTGTTGAAGAAAGATGTTGAATCTATTTAATTATTCTTGAAAAATAATTTATTTCTGTGCATTTTTTTCACACTGCATCAAATTAAAGTTGATTACGTTGATTAAGCATCATGAGGTGGAGGGTGGGGTGGTTCCCTATTTTTTTTGCTGGGAGTTTGCAACCCTATTAGTTAGGTTGCTTAATATTTCTGCTAAGTACTCTTTAAAATACCAGAATAGGGAGGATGGTGCAGGTTTAAGTTTATTAGATTGATCAGTGTTGCTGAACTATGAAATATTTTGTTGTACTTTTTACATATAGGTATAACAGAATAGCTTTAGTGTTGTTGTTTATTTAAACTTGAGTATGAACTTATACAAAATGCAGCAAGATATTAAAAGAACAGTTTTGTTGATTAAAAAACACTATATCGGATTCATATCGGTATCGGCAGATATCCAAATTTATGATATCGGTATCGGATATAAAAAAGTGGTATCGTGTCATCTCTAAGCAAAACTATCAGGATTTATTTACACCTGACATTTGACTGTTACACCAAGGATCACTCCAAACATTGGAGTACGACTGACATAAAGATATAAATGTAGGCTGGCAATGTGCATTAAGGATGAGTGTGGGGTGTATTCCATAATAAATGAACATGAATACCTCATCAAATGCCAGGGAATCTCTTTCTTTATTTAAGAGATATCTGGTGTGCAGAGAATGTATTTCAGCCAAATGAGGAACTGGAAAAATATGTAACCCGGCCGGTTGTTTGGCAAAAGTGTCACCAGTTAAAATCCCCTGATATCTGATAGTTGAAGAAGTATTTCACAATTGTTATTCAGTTCAGTTTTGTAACCGTTGCTTTCTTGGTTAGAGCAAAACTGCAGTTGATGGGTGGCTGTGGAAATCTCTTACGCGTTAAAGCAAGCTGCAGATTATTACATAATTGGCAAGAGAAAATTAGCAGCAGAGACGAAGCACATTGAGGTTTCATGTGCTTTTGCAGTTATCAGCTTCTAGCAAATGGCAGCTGGATATTAGGTGTACATGCCAAGAATGCATTTATTTTTAATAATCAGATATAAATCCATGCAGGGATTGTTTCGAGACATATTCACTGCAGCTACAATATTATTTAATACCCTAAAGCTTCTATCAAAGGCACCGTTTTTGTGTGTGTTTTGGCACAGAGGAAATCTGATAACAACGTCTGTAAATTACTCTTTTTAAAATGCTTTTCTTAATGTCAGCTGTATCTTTCCTGCTTTAAATTTCTTTTTCCTTTGAAAACTTGCAACTTATTTCTCTTTGGAATAGTAAAAACAACATAAAATATAGAAATTGCTATAGGAATACAGGCGACAACAGCACTAGTATTAATAAAAAATGTGTTTTATTACTTTTTATTACTCTGGTTTCTTTAGTGTTGCACTACAATGCCGAGGAAACCAAAACAAGGAATTAACCACATGGAAATTTGCAGGAAGCAGGAAAAGTCTTCAACTGGAATGTAGTGAATGATGCAATCAAACTAAAAAAAAGTGATCACAGCTGCAGTAAACCGTTTGGACCCGACTAATAAATAATTATAGGACAGCAGCTGATTTCTGCACTGTCATATATTTGTAGTAGATTAGTGAAAAATGTTTTCCTTTTTCTCTGAAACTCTATAATAGTATTAGAACGCGTCCAAAAATGAAGCATTTTTTATGAAGTAGGTCCAAATCCTCTTACTGTGGTACATCATTGGGCCAAGGTCTCAATTTATTTGCTTTAAATGACACTGTCTTTATTTTTGTAAAACACTAAAAATGACATTGAACTGTTCTGTGAGCAACAATATTTCAAGTGGAACAAACCACAATGCAGTTTCTTTGTAAAACTGACCAATGGAAATGTTTTCACTTGTCTTCTTTGTACTTATTTTTTCTGTATCTTTTAGGAAATGAGGAAATATCTAATCTGAAATAATTGTAGTAAACAAAACAGTGTGTGCAACCGGTGGTTTCCAGGTCATACAGTAATGCTTGAGAAGTGGCACTGTGCAAGAGTTTATACATCATTTTGTCATGAATGACTCTATAACAAATGGAGAGGGATGCATTCTGATTAAGCCGTCATCATGATTAACCTGATAAAACAATTAACGCATCCGGAGTGCAGAATGACTCAAAATCCTTGAAATGTTTCTGTCAATGCATTTCGGGCAGTTTGTCCAGCTAGAGTTACCTTCGCACATGCGCAAATGGGCAGTTGATCTGGTAGTGACGGGCAGCTGAGCCAATCAACTCAATATGGAAGATGATACTAGCAACCACTGTTGTGGAAGCTAATGGGGTTCCTTATAAATAAACAAAATAAACAAATGATAACCACACATTCGCCCTCTCGATGGGAAATTTGAGTATTAAAAGAATAACAAGACGGAACAGTCGACCGACATAAAGTCTTATGCACATTTTTTCTTTTCACCGAAGCACTTCCAGCTTAAAATATCACATTGATGCGAAGCATACGTTAGTCAGGGATGCTGCTAGCACTTTGGCTAACGCGTCCCCCAGCTTGCGACAAACCACTCACGGAGCATCGGGTACTCAGTAAGTCTACCTCGGACATATTGACACAATTGCCAAGTGGAATGCAACAAACTGCAGAGCTATTAATATCGTTTTTTGCATGAATATTCAAGATGTTAAATGGCCTGTATTTGTATAGCGCATTACTTAGTTCCTATGGACCCCAAAGCACTTTACACTACATTCAGTCATTCACCCATTCACTCACACATTCACACAAACATGTTCAGTAAACATGTTAATTGTGTATGTTTTCCCGTTTTTCTCGAGTCTGTTTGCTCAGGTTAAATGAAATGTGATTAATATAAAATAAAAATGAATGATATTTAACCGTGATTAATCAAAATTAATCCACAGTAACCCTGTGATGAATCTGATTAAAAATTGTAATTGTTTGAGAGTGTATACTTACCTATTAATATATAGGTTTTTTTAAAAAGATGTATTTCACAGGAGAGAACATGTGCTAAAAGACTGAAGAAAATGATTCAAATTCTCTTTGAATTTAAGCATTTAACATTCTTTGTATTTATTCTGCATTTACTTCATTATATTGCATGAATGTCTGTTACAAGCTTAAATATAAAGTTGAAAAAATGTAATTGCAGCCAGGCAATTGTGCGATTAATTAGCTATTTTTTTCTATTGACAGCACTAATTCTGACTCTTACTTACTTAATGTCTTAAGTTTTAACATCAAATACATTTAAAGTACCAGTGTAAAGTGTACGTGCTCATTTTACAGAATCATATACATGACATAATTTGACCAAAATAATTCATTAATGTTACTTTTTTTAATGACTTAAATATTGCTGGGTAGCTTCAACTCGAATAATAATATATTTATAGATTCATAACTTTAAAACAAAATATTTCAAATTAATAGTGTGAAGCAGAATATTCCACAACTGCTCCTTGCTGTCATCCATGGTGTGGGACACTGTGAGATTATTAGTACATTTACACTGATTAACAAACAAAGCAAAGTTCCAACTATTATTATTTTTTATTATTATTTTACTTTTGCAGTTTTTATTTGATTTATTTTAATTTCTTTGGAACATTACAGTCCATAAATGTCTCTCTTGAAAATGTGACATGCAGGCTCTTCAAGTAGCACGTCCTGACAATGAGCCAACTCAGGCCCTTGAATGATTAAGTGATCTGGAGCTTAATACTGCATTACTTACTACATCAAAATATCTCTAAAAGAAGCTTTTTTTCTCATCTTTAGTGACACGCGCTGTTAACAGCTTTCCTCTTCCATGTTACAGCTTCACAAATGGTGGCTCTTAAGATGGCCCATTAGACTCAGGAGTGTATGGGTGTGTACAGAGTATGTCTGACTGACATCTCCCTCACGCTCCTGCAAGCTTCGCTGCATCTGTCAGGCTGGCACAAATTACACCTTTTATCATTCTTACTGGTACAAGGAGCATGGGTGTAATTAGCCAGAAAAACTAAATTCACCTGTGAGAACACCTGTGCTTTAACACGGAGGCACACTGAACAACAATCCACCTGCATGCATTTTTTATTCAGGTTAATCTTATAATTAAAGCCTAATGTCAGCAATATTTCTGCTGAAATCAGGATTAAACATTCTTTATTTATTCATTTGTGTATCATGCTGTTCGTTTCCACAGCTTTCAGCTCAGCAGGATTATGACACGGTCAGTGGTCTATAGGCTATAACATTTGAATGTGCTTTACTTAAAGACATGTCCACTCAGAATCTGTCAGACTGAAGAAAGGTGATTTAAATTACTTTGAACATGGCATGATTGTTAGTGTCACACGAGCTGGTCTGAGCATTTTAAAAACTGCTGATCTGCTGGGATTTTTACACAAAACTATTTCTAGTTTTTCCCAAGAATGATCATAAAAAGAAAAAATTGTTAGCAGCTTTTCTCGAAAAGGCAAAAGTAGCTTATTAATGCCAGAAGTCAGAGATGCCAGACTGCTTCAAGCTGACAGGAAAGTGACAGTAACTGAAATAACCGCTCGTTATAACCAAGTTATGCAAAAGAGCGTCTCTGAATGCACAACTTATTGAACCATGTAGCAGATGAGCTACGACAACAGAAAAGCTGGCCTGCTCGATTTCTGCTGTGCATTTGGATGGCAGGGTCAGAATTTAGCAGAAACAACGTGACACATGGATCCATCCTGTCTCGTATCAGAGGTTTACTGGTGGTGACGTAAAACGTTGTTGGGGATAATTTCTTGACAAACTTTGGGACCCTTCATACCAGTTAAAGATTGTTTAAATTGTTGCTCAGTTTCAATCCCAGCTGACAAATCTGCAACAGCTAAGTAATGCTTTTACCTCACTGTGGGACTAAACCTCCGAGAAATGTTTCCAGCACCTTGTTGAATCTGTGCCATGAAGAATTATGGATGTTCAACAGGCAAAAGGAGGTCAGGTACTAACAAGTTTGAACTAATTAAGTGGCTGGTAAATATAAATGCATTCAAAAAACCCTGTTTGAAAATGTCACTGTAATTTTTTTTTTCAGAATTTGAAATATCAGTGCAAGCCCCATGAATTTAGATAGTTTTCTAAAAATAAAATAACTGTACTTTGACTTGAGTTTTCCTATAATTTAGCTATTTTTATAGTAAATAAAGTTGTTTTTGCCTTCTTGGGTAGTACAAAAATGGGTTCTCAGTTTTTTCATTGCTAAGTACAGTCAGGGACTAGAAAGAGAGAGCAGATTTCTCCTGTTTTGGCTTCCCTTCATTGGCTTCCTGTTAAATCCAGAATTGATTTCAAAATCCTGCTCCTCACATACAAGGTCTTAAATAATCAGGCCCCATCTTATCTTAATGACCTTGTAGTACCATATCACCCTATTAGAGCACAGTCAAAGCCATGCTGTCAGCTTTGTGTTCCTACATGAATATCCCCCATGAAGAATCACATGTGAGTCCTCATTAGATTAGGGATTTATGCTGGTGTGTAGGACTGTAGGTTTATATTGTTAATTAACACACAATGAGTTTCAGGTCACTTTAAAGAGTAACAAGAAGGCAATGCAACAAGTAATTAAGTACTTTTAAGAAACAAGTTCTGTGTAATAGATTACTTTTTTTGAGTAACGACCCCAAATTGATCACAACAAAAAGAGGAAAACCAGCATGCATGAACATTTCACCACACAGCTTGAAATTAATTTGAATAAATATAAAGTCTTTGATATGCTGCTTGGTGGCGAGTCTCAAAGCGGGGCCAATGAGAATCGATAATGGAATCAGAATCATTAAATTCTTATCAATTCCCATCCCTACTTACTATGTATACAAACATTACAGATAATCCAGTTTATGTGAGTGAACTTCCAAAGCGGGTATAAATTAAGCAGTGCCCTTTCCAAAGCCCTTTTACTTGTTTACTTGATAAAATAGGCACTTGTATTGCTTGTTTGTATTTTATTTTTAGTTACATAAAATAGAGCAATCAATGTAATTATATTATTATATTTGCAGAGATGCACCATTTAATTCCAAAAAACACTTTACAATGTGTTTCTAGTTTAGCCATTCAGAGCAAACATGGTGATGATGAAGCTGCCCTGCAAGGTGCTTGATTGACATTAGAAGCAACTTAAGGTGCCCTGCCTATCCCAAGGATTTGATTTAGGATGTGGACGGGCTCAGGGTTGAGAGCCAATTAATCAGGCATAATTTAAACCAGTTTTTATGACAATATTATAGAGGTTTAGGTATAAAAATGAGTGCAAAACTTAATAAAAAAAAGATTTGGACACTGTGTTCCCTCAGTTTGCTCGTTAAGTCAGTACAGGCTTTCCAAACCTTTAACTCCCATCAATTTACTTTAATTCCAGTTCTAACAGAGTTGCCATGTTGCTTTAACACTCTCCACCTATAACAGCCTCAGCCACCCAGCAAGCTTCTACAATTGTTTAAATAAACGAACATATTTGTACACACCATATTTTAACTTATTTGACGTATTTGCATTCCTGATTTTTTTCACATTTTAATCTTGTTCCATGTGTTTCAGTTAAATATTTTGCAATATTTTACCTTTTTGCCTCCAGGTGCTTGCAAATACTACTGATGAATTCCGGCAAGTGCAGGCTGCCAAGTGTAGCTGTTTGCCTCAGCTATAAACATGCCAGGTGAGAAGCGTCCACATCTATTTACTGTGGAGGAGGCTGTAAAACCTTGTGAAAGGAATTCAATACAGGTCGATGAGTCAATGAAGCTCATTCTGACCGTCAGTGATGCTGAGGTGAGCTGTTGAAAATACCTTGAACGTTTCTATCGGTAAGCACTGTTGTTTTTTCCTGCTGTTAGCTGCCAGTTGGCAAATAAACTCCCGTACCATGTGAGGATGTAATCAAACTTTTTATCAATGGGAAGTGTGATTTTTAAGAAACTCAGAAAAACTTTAGCTGGCATAATGCTAACTTATTACTAGCTGTTGTTGTTATAGCTGTCTCACAGTACTGAGAATAAATAAGAGCCCTGATTTCAGTTCCGGTGAAGAACAAGAGGCTGAGGTGAATACGAGGGAGGTGAGATCGGTGGACGAGGCAGAAGAAGAAGAAGATTGATCATATTGGTCATATATAGTCTAAAAAAGACATTTGTAACATTTAAATTAAAGCCAACCTATAATTAACCTTTTTATATATTTTTCAAAGTTAAATGTGGGTGTTGTAGATTATTCATCACATTTCCCACAATATCGCAAAATGATGCTCTATTAGAGTACAGAGAATAACTCTATTAATAAATGAATGATGCTGTTTGTAGCACTGTTTGATATTGTAAAAGTGTGTGTTAACTGCACCAGACTTTCACTCGAGAAACTAAAATCCTGGGGTGATGAGCTGACCCTCGGACAACAACAGACCCGAGTTCACTGACAGTCTGAGGTTCATCCTCTCTTCGAGATCACAGTGAAGATTCCTCACTGGAGCATATCATTCTGAAACCCAGGCTGCAGCAAAAGAGAGCACAGCCATCATTAGTCATCCGTTCTTTCTTTATTTTCATGTTTTGTAGGTCTGTTTACGTTTGATGGCAGATTGGATCCCTGTGGGCTCCAATGTCTGTCAAATATGTCGAGAGCTGTTTCTTCTAACTGGAAGACTTCTTTTTGGTTACACCTGTAAATGTCATCAGCTCCCCATCTGCTCTCATGCAGCATCATATTTCTCACATCTGTAACAGTCAGCATTATGCAGGCATTTAATAGTTTTGGTCATGTGATGCAAAATGCTATATTTCTAAACAAAGTTCACACTGTCCATGAAGACTGATTGCCATCCTAATTAGATAAGACACCATCTTTCAAAGATAATCACAATGATAACAACAAACAACATATGCTTAAATTTGCCACTTCCTGTACATTTCCCGTGTCTGTGTACACATTTTCTAATTTAGACAGAACACACACACTCAAACACGAACAAAAGTAATGCTGTTTGGATAATCGATATCAGGGCTGGGCTATATGGAAATAAAATCTCATCACAATGTTTTTTTATTATTATATTATTATTATTATTATTATTATTATTATTATATTATTAATTCAATCACAGCTTAATGTTCCTTTTTTGTCCTATAATTTTAAGTATCGTTCATTTCTGTCAGCACCTGCACAACATGATACAACTGCTTTTAAAGGAAATAACAGCGGTATATGTAATGAACTTAAATCCTAATTTTGACCATTCAAAGGCTTCACATGTTACAGACAAACACAAGTAAAACGGAAAACCAAATGATTTGTCAGTTCCAGATCAATAACACATACATGTGTTGTATTTGATACAACACACACTAAAACCAGGCAAGCTGTTTATTCTTTTATCATTTTACTCACGAGATCAGCTTTCATTGAAAATTACATCTGTTGTCACTTTAGCTGAAGTGGTTACAGCTAAACTGAGACAAGGTGATTCCAGAACATGTGGTTTATTTGCATAGCTTTTCCAGCACAATATGTGATTTTAGACACAAACACTACTTAGCCGTGTGCTGCTGAGACTAAACAAAATCTGACTTAGGAATAACAACAGGCCTGGCCAGAGTATGGACAGTAACAAAAGCAACCACCACTGTGAAAGGGTCCTCATTTCTGGATCAGGTAATAGGACAGGTTATTACAGCACTTGGTAATATAGCCAAAGGTTGCCTACTCTACATCAACCCAGTGTTGCCAACTCCTCAGTAAGGAAAATCGCTATTGGCTGTCCTAAAAGTCGCTAGAAGTCGCTAAATGACGTCATCACCTAATTTGCATAATTGGTCATGCTAATATAATTGTAACCTATGTTGTTGGAGAGAGAAATAACATCGTGGAAGAGACATAAAGTGAGTAAAAAACATCCTAAATGCAGTTAGAGTTTATTTAGAACTACGAATTAAATTTATTTTAGCAATTATTGTTTTTTGTAATATCACAATTCCAACCCTGCTCCTTTATCCGGGCTTGGACCGGCAAAAGTGACCCGAAATAGGCACTCTGGTGGAGTTAATTTGTGTGTGTGTTTGTTTATAAGTAGTTTTAAACCTGATCCACAAAACAGCATAACAGTAAAAGAAGAACTGACTGTGTTACAGTCAGTGCGGGAGCAGCGGCTTCGCTCATACGCGATTCATTTACAGTTTGGGCGCACAGGTGTGAACGTCTCCTGCAGCTGGGGGAGGACTATCCTCCGCCTGTGAGCGCTTTGGCACGGGCGAGGTACCCACGGCAGCACCGCTGCTTGTTGAGAGTAAAAGCGATACGCGCTTTCAAGTCAAAGAGTCGTCATAAATAAGTCTCCAATAATACCAGAAAAAGTCGCCAGTCGCTTTTTAGAAAAAAAGTCGCTAAGGGGTCTGAAAACTCACTAAATATAGCGACAAAGTCGCTAAGTTGGCAACACTGCATCAACCTCTGAGGGCACCGGCTTTACTTCATTGCACAGGGATTTGATATTGGTCCCTTCACCTCCACCACATAACCAGCAAAGAATTGTCAATTTCTGCATTTCTTGCAGTTTTGGACCTACAGCACTGACAGCACCTCTTCTTCAACAGGCATGACCACCAGTTTTACAGGGTTGTGCTTGCCTTGCTTCTTGAACGCGTAGAGTTCCTTAGCAGTTCCTTCGAGTGATAGAAATGGGTATTTAAATTAAATCCGATGTGCTCTCCTTAATGCTGTATGCCGGCAGTGATACAGTGTGCAGGTAGAATGCTGACTGGTTAAGAGCCAAAAAACTAATTGGTTGAAAAAGGAGTGAAAGGAGGAAGACGTGTGATGCAGTAACGAGAGATCCAAGATGCTGTTGGTTTGTTATGATTCTGGTCTAGGCTAAAGGAACAGCAACAGCACAAACACAAGCAAGAGTAGCCAAAAGACTGGTTGGTCCACATATTTTGTGACAGTGCCCCTGGTGGTAGCACATAGCAGCAACATCTAGATGATTATCTGCAAAACTTTGCGTGGAACATCTCACTAGCAATACAGAACCATACTAGTTCCTTTTATGAAATCCTTGGATCCTTTACATAACAAAGTTTTGCGTCTGACGCTCTTTGGGATTTTGCATTTTTGTTCGAGCTCAACGTCATATTTTATAACAAATACACAAAAACCTTAATAATAATTAGGATTATTTGACAGGTAATATAAACATCATAAATGCTTCATGAGGTCAGTTTACAATAAGAACCCGTGACATGGAAGAATGATGAATTAGAAAAGGGAAAGCAGAGTCACATTTGCATGAAATGTATGATCCAAATAATTTCAGATATGTATTTTTTTAATGGCACATAAAAATGGCAGTCTAATTTGAAAATTATAAATTTTTTGTCAGCTGGATTATTATCCAGCTGAGATATGATTACGGTGCCTCGGCGTTATTGTTTTATTCTTTGTGGAGAGCGCTGTAATGACAGAAAATGCAAGTGGGGTGGGGAGGTGAGTGTGCTTGCAAATACACTATACAGTAGAGTTCTATTAATCACTGTGGATTATGTGAAAATGAATTATACTGTGTTGTCTCTGTGCTTGGCAGCAATCAAACCCTGGGAGTTTCCTTGCCACCTGCATTAGTACACTTGAATGGCAAGCCCACTGCCGCCATCAATAACACAATAGTTTAGCCTCAGATAAAAATGATAAATGCAGTTGCTCTCCTTCAGACCCTGATTCAGCCGGCCATTTATTTTAATATTTCAGCAACTACCAGGCTCTATCGTTAATCACTGCTAGACTGCAGATAGGCAGGGAGGAATCAGAGAGTGGGAGAGTGGAGGAGCTGAGATGGGGTGACAGACGAGGGAGGCGGAGGGCGGATGAGGAGGAATGGGTTCGGGGAATGCCACTTCTCATTGGGGAAGCTGTTGCTCATCTGTCCCCGGCTTGTTGGGGCATGGCTAAAGGCTTCTGCTCAGTCAAACTCCTCTCCTGTACGCATGACATTTCAATTACACAGTGAGCTCTCATAGCTCTCTCTTCAGCCAGATAAGCCAAGACACCAAATGCCACACACAGCATGGACACACACACTTGCACACATGGTGCGAGCACATCCTGCAGAGCTTGTTTGAATGAATGTCATTCACACTTGTGACAGGTGAGTGTACTGTATGAAGACATTACCTCACAGCTGCCTCAAATAGATCTTTGAGTAACGACTTCATTTATTTCAATTACTTTTTATATGAAATCTATGCATAGCCGAACAAATAGAGCAGTCAGACTAATAATAGGTATAGTCTGCAGGAAAGGATGGATGTCCGCATAATGAGGCTGTAGGAAAAGACAGGGCAGGACAGATTATGATGGTGGGGTGAAGTTCAGAGAATACAAGTGTTGAGATGAGTGTATCGCTGCTTCCGGATCCAATTTAATCTGTTTCATAACCTGCTAGTATTACACAAGCAAGCAATAATGCATGATGAGATGTGCAGATAGAAGAAGACGATGTGTGCGTGGGAAGCTTAGGTGAAAACTGTCACAAAATGAAGCTAACCATTTCTGTGCGGTTAATGGTAGGTGCAGTGTGTTCACACACAAAACAATCCCCATCCAGATGATATTCGCTTTAATTCTGTTCAGTTTCTTTTAACCTGACTTTTACCTGAAGGCATGGACTCTTCATCAGGCACCATTTTTGATTTAATGGCCAAGTCATCACATCACCGTTATCAGGGAATGCTGCTACCATCACTGCATGCCAAAGTAGCATGCTTATGAATGCCAGGACACAAGCTTTCTGAGCAGAATATTCACTGGAGTGCTGGGTTTCTTTTTGTGCCCAAGGCAGACTAAAGGCAATAAACAAAACCAATAAAATATTATTTCTTTTCTTGGTATTAAACAGCTTGCTGTCAATCAGGTCTTCTGATCTGAGCCTATGAACGAAGGGGGGAAATGTGGGTTTTTAAAGTTAACAGTTCATTCATAACTTTTTATGTAGTTTGGACATTGTTACAAAGTTCCACATTGTTTCATCATAAACCAGTTGGTCTCATGGCAGGATACACTTGGTTCCCATATATATATAACTGCAAAGAAAATTTGATTCTACTATTGCTCTTTGATCTATTTCTGATGCTCACATGCGGACTGTCTGCAGCTAAACTGACATGATGCCTCTTTGTCATAACCATGTTATGTTTGTATTAATTTGTGCGACAGCAGCGCTTTCATTGATCAGACAAGATGAGTCAGCCTGGAAATTGCTACATTTTAACAATCTAAGTTTATATATCTATAATTAAGTTTGCATAGAATGTATGGAAGAAGAAAAAGACCTTCATGGCCTTCAGGCTCATCCTGAGCTTGGGAATTAGTTACATACAACTATATATATTTATTCTTTTTGTTTTTTATTTGCTTTGCTTTTCTGGGTGTTCATAATTTTCTTGAATCAATCTATGCAAGACAAAGATTTAACAATGTTAATATTAGATTCACACTCTTTACATTTTACTTTAGCAACAAGCTACTTTAAAAGCATAACACATACTTGACCCCTTAATTGACCTCTAACTCCTTCAATTATCTATGATAATTGAATATGTCACACAGTGGAAATCTGTATTTATCTTGTACATTGGTTTTATTCTAATTTTTAGTGTCTATTTATGAGTGCATTTTTTATTTGCATGATTTTATTTAGGGCTGGGTATCGTCACTGATTTCTAGAATCGATTCAATTCAAGGTCCCGAATCGATTTGATCCGCGATTCGATTTAATTCGATTCGATTCGATTTAAATCTGGGAAATTTTGACAGTCAGAAATATTATAATTCAGATCAGTACATTTACATATTTTTGTATCAATAAAAAGGAAGCTGACACACGCAAGACTTTATCACAGGTGTAAGCGTCACAGCAGATGCTTTTGTGTCAAAATAGCTGAAGATAAAACACAGAAAAACATGAAGGTGATTTTCCTGGCCTGGGATTTTATAAAAATATTTTGCAGTACATCAAAAACGAAAGAAAACCATAAATCAACATATGAACATCACCTCTGACGTTACAGCGGTTTTATTAGAGACATGGCTAAGCGTTTTGCATTTTGAATAATTTTAAAAAGTTTAAATTTGTTCAGTATTGAACGGCAGAAATGAGGTTTTCTTTTCGGAAGAATGTAAAAGGGAAAAAAACAGCGGCTGACAGCGCTGTAAACAACAGTAGACTTGTGCGTAACAAGCAAGCGAATAATGAAGAAAGGGAAACTGTTCTTGAAGTACAGAGAGAGAGAGAGAGAGAGAGAGAGAGAGAGAGAGAGCTGTGCATCATGGTGGAAGCAAAACAGTAAAAGTCAGAGTGAATTCATGACGATGTTTATGTGAAGCGTTTGGATCTTCTTTTGCTGCTGGTTCAGTCAATATTGTTTGGAGAGAGATCAAACTAACAGCTTTAGAATCAGCGCATAAAGGGCGTGAACACAAAGCGCGGACCCGCCGACAGATCAGAATCAGCGAGCTGTCGGCTTTCAACCCCGACCGTGAGAAAGGCGACATCTAACTGATTCTGATCCGCGGGTCGCGCTGTGTGTTTTAAGTCTATGTGCAGAATCCGTGTTCCTGCTCTCATTTACTGTCTTAACTGTTTGGTGGTTCTTGAAATTTTGTGAGATGTCACCTGAGATTCTGGCATTTTGGGCAAAATAAATTTATATTAAAAAAATCGATTCAGGATTTTAATGAATCGATTTTACGTTATCCAAGCCAGAATCGATTTTAATCGATGAATCGATTATAAAAGCCCAGCCCTAATTTTATTGTTTCTATTGCATGTTTGTATGTTGATATTTATATTGCATGTATTTAATCCACTGTGGACTGGCTGCACATGGGACAAATTAGCTGATAGGGATCACCTGCTGAGGCATGGGTGTGTCCAGAGGTGGCCTATCAGCTGTGCAAAGACCTTTCAAAAGCAGGCTAGCTGAGCACTGGGAGGGGAAAGGCCCCAGATATGAGGAGGAATGTGCGGAGGCCATGTGAAAAGAGGGACCCGCAGCCTGATTGTGGGGGTGCGACGCCTAACCTGGAGACAGATCGGCCGACGTGACGTGACGACCCAGTCCTGACAGCAAGGAACGGCGACAGTAGGAGACAACGCGTGTGATTGGCAGCAGAGGAGGGGTATACCTCTGCCTGCATTTGTGAGTAGGGTCTCCACTGTCGTTTACTGGGTTCAGCCGGGTTGGCAGAGGGTCGCCATGGCTATAAGCCAGGGCCGCTTCTGGGACCATTGTTCTGGCCCCTATTTGTTATTTTACAGGGCACCAACGCAAAGGGAGCTGTGGTGGCATCGCATGAGGGACTCGGGTGCAGAACGCAAGCTGGGCAGGGATGTAATGGGACCATTGGAAGGACAAGAGGATAGGAGGCTCCTCCTCGTCTGCCGAAGACAAGGTTGGCGTAGACTCCACTCTAAAGAAGGAATTCCTGGCCTGTTGGATGGCTCAAACCCCGAGTATTTACGTCCTTTAACTCGAGCCTCTGCCAAAAATGATGCTTCCACCCCGCTGAACATGGCGCTTTTTAATGCCCGATCATTGACTAATAAATCGTTCGTGCTTAACGATTTTATATCTTCTAAAAAACTGGACTTCTTATTTCTGACCGAGACCTGGCAGCGGGACTTGGACTATTCGTCTCTCATTGAAATGTGCCTGAACGGCTATTCCGTCATCAGCCAGCCTCGGGGATCTGGTCGTGGAGGAGGTCTCGCGGTGGCATTTCAGGGCCGTTTCAACTGCCGTTCAGTGAAAGTTGGACACTTTCTTTCCTTTGAATTACAGCTTATTAAAATCTGAAGTAAGGATCCTTTTTATTGTGCTGTGGTGTATCGTCCACCCGGCCCAAATAGCTTGTTTTTATCGGAGTTTAGCGACTTCCTGTCCTCTACTATGAGGTTGTCCAGACTGCTTTTAGTTGGGGATTTTAACATACATGTTGATGATGACTCCGACCTCTTTGCCAGAGGTTTTATCAACATTATGGATTCTTTTCATTTTACCCAGCATGTGTCCGGCCCCACACATAACAAAGGACACACACTGGACCTTGTTTTTACTTTGGGTTTGAATATTGATTCTATTTGTTCTGAGGACATCTCTGATCATCACTGTATTTGTTATGTTGTGGCAGGGATTTGTCCACCAGGGGGCAACAGTGGTTGGGGAGCTTTCAGTCTGTGGGGCGCATGCCCCGGTTCTCTTAATAAAGAAGCAACTGTGAGCTAAACATGGTCTCCGTGGTTCCTTGGTCTTAGGATATCACATATGGCGACGAGGGTAAAAGCCAGGTTTTGCTGTGAAGTTACACCGTGCTAAGTGACTTATGAACTGAGGTTGGCAAGTGGTACAGCGCTAGCATCTGTGGGAAGTGGAGCGTAACCCTCGGTGTGGAATAATGGCTACCACTTTGGGCTCGGTGGCACCGTTCGACAGCGAGCTGCAATCCTGGGAGGAATATTGTGAGATTTTGGATTACTTCTTTGTGGCGAATGATATTAAGGAGGAGGAGAAGAAGCGAGCGGTACTGTTGAGTTGCATGGGCGCACAGACCTATGCCCTGATTAGGAACCTACTCAGTCCGGTGAAGCCAGGGGATCGTTCTTATGCTGAGTTGGTAGGATTGTTGAACAGTCATTTTCACCCTAAGCCGAGTGAAATTGTGCAGCGGTGGAAGTTTAACACACGGAATAGAAGGCCGGAGGAAAGTGTGGGCGATTATGTAGCGGAGCTGAGGAAGCTCGCACAGGACTGTAACTTTGGAGACTCCCTGCCGGTGATGCTGCGGGATCGTTTAGTATGTGGAATAAGCGACGACAGAATACAGCGCAGATTGTTAGCAGAGGATTCGCTAACATTTGAAAAGGCGCTGAAGTTTGCTCAAGCAATGGAGGCTGCTAACAGAGACATTGTGGAGTTGAAGAACATGACAGAACAGTCGCGATTCACTAAAGGATTAGGAGCCGTGAACAAGATGGAGGACGGCGGCTCGACGTCACAACAGGTTGTCAGGAAGTGCTACAGATGTGGAGGGCTAAATCATGTGGCCAAGGACTGCAGGTTTGTTTCAGAAAAATGCCACAACTGTGGAAAGGTGGGACAAATAAAAAGGGTCTGCCGAATGAAAATGGAACAAAAAGGAGGGCGTGGCAGACAAGGTAAACAAGCCCATTTCTTGGAAGAGGAGAATGTGGAGAGTGAGGAAGAAGGAGCTGAAATGCACCACATAAAGGCAAGTGTGACTATGTATAATGTGCATGAGGAGATTAGCATCCCAAGGGAAGAACCCATCAGACAGAAGCCGAAAGTAAACGGACAGAATGTAACATTTGAAGTAGACACAGGCTGTGGTTACACTATCATGTCGAAGGAGTCATTTAGAAAACTTTTTGAAGGCAGTAAGGCGCCCAAAGTAAGCAAGTGTGGAATCAAACTGAGAACATATGGAGGCCACAAGGTACCTGTATGGGGAGCAGCCCAAGTGCAGGTGGAATTCAGAGACAGTAAGAAAACACTGGATGTGGTGGTGGTTGAAGGGGCTGGAACTAGTTTGATGGGTCGGGGATGGATTAAGGCCCTCCAATTAGACTGGCAACCTGTACATAAGATAGAAGGCGGAGATGAGGCCTTACAGCGGATACTGGCCAGACATGAAACAGTGTTTAAGGATGAGTTGGGAACGCTGAAGGGGTTTGCAGCAAAGATACATGTAGCCAGTGATGCCAAACCGTGCTTCTATAAGCCCCGATCAGTTCCGTTTGCTATGAAAAAGAAAGTGGAGCAGGAATTGGAGAGACTGTTGGAGGAGAAGATCATCCAACCAGTGAAATTCTCAGAGTGGGCCGCACCCATTGTACCCATACTAAAGCCAGACTCCAGCGCCAGAATCTGTGGTGACTACAAACTGACTGTTAACAAGGTGTCGCCTGTAGAACAATACCCCATTCCACGAATGGAGGACATGATAGCGGGGCTGGCGGGAGGAGAAAAATACACCAAGTTAGATATGAGTCACGCATATCAACAGGTTGTACTTGATGAGGAATCTAGAAAGTATGTCACAGTGAACACACACAAGGGTTTGTTTACATACACCAGGTTGCCATTTGGTGTGAGTTCAAGTCCTGCCATTTTTCAGCGCACCATGGAGAGTGTGTTGCAAGGTCTGACCAATGTCGCAGTGTATCTGGATGACATCATCCTGACGGGAAAGAATGACAAAGAACATCTTCAAACACTGGCTGGAGTGCTGCAGCGCTTGGAGGAGGCGGGCCTGTGCTTAAAAAGGAGCAAATGTCAATTCATGGAGAAGGAAGTGACATTTTTAGGACATCGGGTGGATAAGACCGGTTTACATCCAGTGCCGGCAAAAGTGAAAGCAGTGCAGGAGGCGCCACCCCCAAAATCAGTAACAGAGCTCAAAGCTTATTTGGGGTTGTTGAACTTCTATAATAAGTTCTTGCCAAACTTGTCCACACTGTTGGCCCCACTGCACAAGCTTCTGAGAAAGGGGGAACCATGGTGTTGGGGACCAGCACAGGAGAAGGTTTTCGGCAAATCAAAGGAACTGTTGCAGTCAAGCATTGTATTGGTACACTATGATGAGCAAAAGGATTTAATTCTTTCTTGCGATGCGTCCCCCTATGGAGTGGGAGCAGTACTAGCTCACCGCATGCCAGATGGTCAGGAAAAACCCATTGGGTTTGCATCGCGTACCCTGAATACAGCAGAAAAGAACTACTCACAGCTGGATAAAGAAGGATTGGCTGTGATATTTGGTGTACAGTATTTTCATAAGTACCTGTACGACAGGAAGTTCATGATTATCACGGATCATAAGCCATTGATAAGTTTGTTCCATGAGTTGAAGGCCGTCCCTCAGATGGCGTCACAGAGGATCATGCGATGGGCAGTGTTATTATGCCTATGAGCCTATGAGCCTATGAGTATGTCATTAAATACAGAGAAGGCAAAAATAACAGTAATGCTGATGGTCTGAGTCGTCTCCCTCTTCCAGAGAACCTCCCTAAAGAGGTGGCAGCTGAGGACCAAGTGTTGATGGTAGATCAGGACCAGGAGGGCGTGATGACATCTGAGCAGCTGCAAAGATGGACAACCAAAGATCCCATACTCTCCAGAGTGCGTGAGTATGCTATGAGAGGATGGCCCACTACGCAGCATCCTAATTTTCAGCCCTACAGACAGAGACAACAGGAGCTGAGTGTGCAGGATGGGTGTGTGCTGTGGGGGGCGAGGGTGGTCATACCAGAACGAGGTCGACACCCCCTTTTGGAACAGCTACATCAGTCACACCCAGGAATGAGCCGCATGAAGGGCCTGGCCAGAAGCTACATGTGGTGGCCGCATATGGAGAATGACATTGAAGACAAGGTGAGGTCCTGCAGTACATGTCAAGAACATAGACACAGGCCACAAGAGGCACCGCTACACCCCTGGGAGTGGCCAGAAAAGCCCTGGAGAAGGATACATATCGATTATGCGGGCCCGTTTTTGGGTAAAATGTTCTTAGTAATAGTGGACGCCCACTCCAAATGGTTAGATGTGTATCCAGTTCCATCCGCTACAGCAGCTGCAACCATAGACTGCCTGAGAAACTGTTTCAGCACGCACGGCCTTCCTGAGATGGTGGTCTCAGATAATGCCCAGTGTTTTGTAAGTGCACAAACTAAAGAGTTCATGGCAAAGAACGGAATCACTCACGTCACCTCCGCTCCATATCACCCCGCCTCCAATGGGTTAGCAGAAAGAGCAGTGCAAACGTTCAAAGAACTCATGAAAAAGAGTACTGGAGACACACTGGCAACCAAGTTAAACAGGGCTCTGTTTAGTTACAGAATCACACCACAGTCCACAACAGGGAAGTCTCCCGCTGAGTTGATGATGGGCCGGAAGTTGAGGTGTACTCTTGATCTCATACACCCTGACTTGAAACAAAAAGTGACAGCAAAACAAGATAGCCAAAGACTGTATCATGATAGACATGCCAAGGAGCGCATGTTTGTTATTGGAGACACAGTATATACCAGAAACTATGGCAGAGGACCCAAATGGATACCAGGACTTATACAGGAGATGACGGGGCCTGTTTCCTATTTGGTGATGCTGGGCAATGGGACAGTGGTGAGGCATCACGTCGATCAGCTGTTTGCCCGCCTGGAGCCGTGCCTGGCAGCAGGAATGCCTGAAGGCCACCCAGGCGAGCCCCCAAAGGCAGCCCCAAACATCAGCGCTGAGACAGGAGACGAGGATGAGAGACACATAGAGGTGCAAGTTACAACAGTGGTGAAGCCACATATGGAGAGTAGTGATTCGCTGGAATCACCTGCCACTGGGTTACGGCGATCGCAAAGGACCAAGAGAAAGCCAGAGCACCTGAGAGACTTTGTGCCGTGATTACGGTGAACTGTTATAGGTTAATCTAAGACTGTTGGACTAAAGGTTCACTATTACGGAGTGAAATTTCAATAAAGGCTGGGGAAGGGGTTGTTGCATTTTTTATAAAGGTGAAGTTTTTGGTTATGGGTATTTTCTGTAGTGATTAAAACTACAGAGTAGTTCCAGTTTAAGGGGGGAGGAATGTTATGTTGTGGCAGGGATTTGTCCACCAGGGGGCAACAGTGGTTGGGGAGCTTTCAGTCTGTGGGGCGCATGCCCCGGTTCTCTTAATAAAGAAGCAACTGTGAGCTAAACATGGTCTCCGTGGTTCCTTGGTCTTAGGATATCACAGTATTCTTTTTAACATGTCTTTTCATGAGCCTTTGTCTCCTGTTCACCGGACAATTATCTCGAGCATCATAAATTCCTCCACAGCGCAGAATTTCTCGGATGCTTTTAATTTAACACTATCCCCGCAAAACGGCGTTGATTTCTTAACAGATCTATTTAATAACCATTGTTTTTCGATTTTAGATGAAATCTGTCCAGTTAAAATGAGACTCGTTTCTGTTTCCAAGTCCTTACCCTGGCTAAATGACAACATCCGCTCCATAAAACGTGATTGTCGTAAAACTGAGCGCTTATGGAGGAAAACTCATTTAAATGTTCATCTCCTTTACTTAAAGGATCTTTTAGCCTCTTTTAACAATGCAATTAGAGATGCGAGGGCTGCTTATTTTTCTCATCTGGTTGCAAAGAGCAGAGGTAATCCTAAGGTATTGTTAGGTGTGGCTGTGTGCAGGCAGGAATAGGACCCAAGGTGCAGACTCCGGAGACAGAACTTAAACCAAAACAGCTTTAATGCTGAACTCAAACATAACATAACTGGGAAAAAAGGTCAAAAATAAACTAACACCGGCGGATTGACAAAACACACAGCAAAATAAACGGTAGATCGCGACACAGACACTAAGAAACACAGGGCTTAAATACACAGAGGGAGCAATCAGGAAATGAGTAACAGGAGGGAAACACAGCTGGGGCAAATCAGAACTGACGAGACCAAAGAAGCGTAAACTGAACACACTGAGAAAAGACAGAGACCTTCAAAGTAAAACAGGAAACACATAACACAGACTGAACAAAGACACAGACTCACATGCAGGCACTACAAAGGGAACAGAGACGTGGGACCAGGGCAGACACAAACACTGACTGAACACGGGGATATAGGAACTAAGGATACACAGAGACGTGAACTAGACAAGGGGATACAGGTGATAGGGGAGACAGAGCAACTAAAGAAGACAGAGACATAAACCATAAGACAGAACTCAAAGAAACCAAAAACTAAAAAGTATAAATGATATAATAAACTCAAAACCCCTGGGTCAACGACCCAGGCATCCTAACAGGTATTATTTGACACTATTACTGATATTATTAATCCTGCTCCACCTGCTGCCATTATTTCTTCTATTGAAGACTGCAAAACATTCCTTTCTTTCTTTCTAGAAAAAATTAGTAATGTAAGGAAAAAATTGTCCCCATTAGCATCTGCATTGTCAGTTCCTACGCCAGCTCGGCCTGTCGTTTTAGAAAGCTTTTTACCCGTCTCACTATCAGAGCTGGAAAATATAGTTAATGCAACAAAAGCATCCTCCTGTTCACTCGACATTTTACCCGCATCGTTATTCAAAAATGTCTTCCACTCTATTGGTCCCTGTGTGCTCATCATAATTAACACCTCACTGGGATCTGGTAAAGTCCCTGCTTATTTTAAAACTGCTGTTATACACCCCCTGTTAAAAAAGCCTATGCTGGACCCATCACTCACTAGCAATTACAGACCAATCTCAAAAATACCGTTAATTGCTAAGATATTAGAGAAGGTTGTGGCTAAGCCGCTTACAGCAGTTTTAGACAAACATAATATCTTTGAAAAATTTCAGTCTGGCTTTCGTAGAGCTCATTCTACTGAAACAGCCCTTCTTAGAGTTTCCAATGACATTCTGATGCAAAACGATGCAGGAAAGTGTTCTGTACTCCTAATGTTGGACCTCACGTCAGCCTTTGACACCGTTGACCATTATATTTTGCTTGAAAGGCTGAAATACTGGGTTGGTGTATCTGGGTCTGCCTTAGAGTGGTTCTCCTCGTATCTCTATGAACGATACTTTTCTGTGGCAGTTTGTAAATGCAGGTCATCTTCCACGTCCCTGTCCTATAGTGTGCCACAAGGTTCTGTGCTGGGGCCCTTATTGTTTTTAATATATCTACTTCCTCTCCAGCATATTTTGAGCCCCTTTGAGGACATTTGCTACCACTGCTACGCAGACGACATCCAGCTATATATATCTTTTAAACCTGAAGATGTTTCTAAGCTGCAGATTCTAAATGTGTGCTTAGAAACCATCAAAGGTTGGATGGCTGACAACTTCCTCCAACTTAATGAAGAAAAGACTGAAGTCCTTGTATGTGCTCCAGACAGACACGTACCTAACATAATGAATGCTCTTGGTCCTCTTTCAACATTTGTGAAATCGTCTATCAGGAACCTAGGGGTAACCTTTGATTCTGCTCTTACCCTGGATGTCCACGTCAAATCTCTGGTTCGGTCCTGCTTCTATCATTTAAGAAACATTTCTAAATTGAGCCCCATAGTATCTCATACTGAACTGGAGATTGTTATTCATGCATTCATTTCATCACGATTGGACTACTGTAATTTACTGTTTACATGTCTAAACAAAAACTCCCTGGAGTGTCTGCAGATTGTCCAAAATGCTGCAGCAAGGCTTCTGACAAAAACATCGAAATACTCTCATGTAACACCGTTGCTTATACAGCTGCACTGGCTCCCCGTTGAATTCAGAGTCCATTTTAAGATTCTGGTTCTGACATTTAAGGCTCTTCAAGAACAAGCACCAGCGTACATCATTGAACTTTTACAGCCCTATGCCCCTAGTAGGTCCCTGAGGTCTTGTGATCAGGGCCTACTTGTTATTCAGTATACAAGACTGAAAACCTAGGGTGATAGAGCTTTTGCTGCTGTGGTCGCCAGACTGTGGAATTCTCTTCCTCAGAACTTAAGATCTGCAGACTCAGTGATTACTTTTAAAAAACAGCTAAAAACACATCTTTTTAAAATTGCGTTGTGTTAACTTTTGACTGTTTTTTTTTTTTTTTTTTTTTTTTTTTTTATACCTTGTGAACCACTTTGTGATCTTTTATCTAGAAATGTGCTATATAAATAAAATTTTACTTACTTACTTACCCATAATGAACATGTGGTATACTTACATTAGGGGGATTTTAGTGAATGTAGAAAATAGTATTTTTACTAGTTTTAGCATTGGGTTTGTTTATTCCTGGGGGGGTTTAGCTATTGATAACATTTTTATCGAGTACGTTTTTAAGGGTGGTTTTTATTTGTGCTCCCTGGCCTGGAGCGAGAACATCACCAGCCTGGCAGCACCTGGAAACTGGAGTAATGGCAGGCTGCACAATTTCCCCTCTGGCATTTATCATGGCAATGCAGTTGGTCATGCGGGCATCCCGGTGGGTAGTGGGAGGTGAGAGACTCAAGAGTGACCGTCGTCTTCCTCCCATTAGGGCCTACATGGATGACATGACCATCATTACAACAACAAAACCGTGTACTAGGCGATTGCTACAGAAGCTCCAGGAAAACATAGAATGGGCAAGAATGGAGTTTAAGCCAAGTAAATCTTGCAGCATCTCCATCATAGAAGGAAAACTTACAGCCGAGCAATTCTATATCAGTGGAGAACCAATTCCAACAGTCTTAGAGAAGCCCATAAAGAGCCTGGGATGGTGGTATAATGCAGACCTCAATGATACTTGGCAACTAGAACAACTAGGGCAGAACTTGGCTGATGACCTCCAGCGGATTAACAACATTGCACTCCCAGGGAAACTGAAGGTCTGGTGCTTCCAGTTTGGGTTATTACCCAGACTACTGTGGCCGTTGACAATGTACGAGGTCTCACTCAATCATGCCAATCGACTAGATGAGATGAGATGAGATGAGATAAGATAGAACTTTATTAATCCCTCAGGTGGGTTCCTCTGGGAAATTCGGTTTCCAAATAGCACAGCACCAACAGAAGTTACAGAATGTGAGCAGAATACCATATATACACATATATAAATACAGAGACATATATAAATAAAGACTATACAAAAGGGATAAATAGAATAAATAGGAATAAGAATACAAGGGAATTGCACATTTCAAGTATTGAAGTCTATTGCACCGTTGGATATTAACAAAAGTATTGACAAATGTATTGCACAGTGAAAGGCACTACAGCTTAGTTGTTCCCCCCTCCTTTGTCCTCCTGTCTCCCCTCCCTCTCCCCTCCAGAGAGGAGTTAAACAGTCTGATGGCGTGTGGGACAAAGGAGTTTTTAAGTCTGTTGGTTCTTGTCTTTGGGAGAAGCAACCTGTCACTGAACAGAGTCCTCTGGTTGTTTATGGCCGTGTGCAGAGGATGCCCAGCATAGTCCATAATGTCCATCAGTTTCTTTAGTGTCCTTTTCTCTGCCACTGTCACCAGAGTGTCCAGCTTCATGCCGACCACAGAGCTAGCCTTCCTGATCAGTTTCTCCAGCCTGCATGAGTCCTTCTTTGCTGTGCTGCTCCCCCAGCACATCACAGCATAGAAAAGTACTCCAGCAACCACTGACTGGAAAAACATCCTCAGGAGCTTCCTGCAGATGTTGAAAGACCTCAGCCTCCTGAGGAAGTACAGTCAGCTTTGGGCTTTTTTATACAGGTGCTCTGTGTTGCATGACCAGTCCAGTTTATTGTCCACCCACAGCCCGAGGTACTTGTACTTGTTGACCACCTCCACCTCCTCCCCCTCTATCTGAACCGGCAGTGGACCTGCTCTGGACCTCCCGAAGTCCACAACCAGTTCCTTAGTCTTTGAGGTGTTGAGTTGCAGGTGGTTTGTGTGACTCCATGTGACGAAGTTCCTCACCAGACTTCTGTACTCCTCTTCCTGATCATCCCAGATACACCCCATGATGGCCGTGTCATCTGCAAACTTCTGAATATGGCATAATTCAGAGTTGTAGCAGAAGTCAGAGGTGTACAGGGTGAAGAGAAGAGGGGACAGCACAGTTCCCTGTGGTGCTCCTGTGCTGCTGACCACAGTGTCAGACATGATGTCCTTCAGCCTGACGTACTGTGGTCTGTCAGTGAGGTAGTCGGAGATCCAAGCCACCAGGCAGGGGTCCACCTCCATCCTGTTCAGTTTTTCCTGAAGCAGACAGGGCCGGATGGTATTAAAGGCACTGGAAAAGTCAAGAAACAGGATCCTGACCGTGCCTTTTCCCCTGTCCAGGTGTGAGTGGGCTCTATGTAGGAGGTACAGGATGGCATCCTCCACTCCGACATCTGCCTTGTATGCAAACTGTAGTGGGTCCTGGGCATGTTGTACCTGTGGTCGGAGGAGGTTTTAGGAAGAGCCGCTCTAGAGTCTTCATAAGATGTGACGTCAGTGCCACCGGTCGGAAGTCATTCAGCTCATTGGGCCGAGAATGTGTGTGCGTGTGTAGGTGCCCGTGAGTGTGTGTGTTTGTGTTTGGGGGTGCATTTGTGTGACATCCTGCTCACCAAAGGGTCATAAAGGCAGGAAGTTTACTAAGCAAGAAAACAGAACCTGCACATAGGATGTGTCCCTATAATAAAACACTATAGCCTCCCCCACCATTCAACAGGCTGGGGAGGGGGTCAGAAACAAAGGAATGTCTTTGATCACATAGTCTGAATCAAGACTTACAAATTTAAGTACAATAATGGCAACATTTAACAATTTGACTCCAACCCTGAGCTGTGATACACTTCTAGCCAATCATTTTACGTTTCCGAGGATAGTAGGCGGGTCCAGGTACGTACGTTTTTTTAGAGCAGAGCTACAGATTAAAATGCCCAAGGCGAAGCGGTCAAAAGTCTGGCTGTACTTCACAGCAAAATATGCAAACTCAGCAGCCTGCAACAAGTGCTATATGGTGATACTGTGATACTGTCAAAGGAGGTAACACCTCAAATCCGATGAAACACCTGGCGACGCATAGCGTTTTTTTAAAAAGCCGAGAAATGCGCCATATTTGATAGCTTGCTGCGAGACCTCACACCGAGCACATCAACTGCGGGTGGGTTGCCTGTTATCTGACCCGGAGTTAGCAACATCCCCCAAAAACACGAAGAGGAGAGTCCTGGCTCCTAGCCCTGCCAGTGTAGCAGAAATGATGACGGATGATGACGGCAGCAGCAGCCGTTCTTCTCTGCGTGAGTAGCTTAATGTTGTTCGGGTGCAATTTACGTTGAGTAGGCTAACCACGTTATTACATTAATGCATGTAAGGTGAACTAGCAAACATCATCATAGCTACATGCAGCTGTCTTCTTGTTTGATGGCAGATGCTCCCTTCACCCTGGCCAAAAAGGCTAAAATGACCAAAGAAAAAGAGGGAAACAGCTGAACATAGAGGTTTTTGGACAAGTTTGTGTTTTTCCATGTTTAAGCACTGCTTCCAGCCAAGAGTGATGCCATATGCCCCACAGCTGCAGAAAAGGCTAACATTGTTATTTTTAAAAAACCAGCTGAACATGAGAGGTTTTTGGACCAATTTTGTGTTCTCCATTCTTTAAGCACCGGTTTGAGCACCGTTTAAGCACCGGCACCGTTTCAAAAGTACCGATTTGGCACCGGTATCGGATAAAACCTAAACGATACCCATCCCTAAACATATATGATGTACCAGTAAGACATGGGACCACTTGTTTTTATAGATCTTAAACATACTACACGTTTGAATGTCTGTTCAAAAGCTCTTTACATTACAAATTAAATCTGTTCAATTGCGGTGTATGTGATGGATTACCTCACACTTTTCTAACCCTTTGTTTCTAAGTAGCATCATCTCCTGTGTCCAAATACAATTTAGAAAATATGCTATTGTAAAGGGATCCATTTTAAATCAAACTATGATTTTCTCTAAAGCAAATCAAGTTTCTTGCTGTGTCTAAATCAAACTAGCAAATAGGAGTAAAATCCAAGTGAAAAGTATAAAAACTACAAGTGTAAAAGAGTGAGATAACCACAGTCATGTTGCTGACGAAACTGAAACGGCTATCTGGGGCCCGTTCTTCGTACCTCGCTAAGTAAGTTAGCTGGATTAGATTGTTGACGATTTCGCGTGATCCTGGATCAGTCGGTTCCCCGAAGCTCATCCGGGACTTGCTGTCATAGCAACAGAGCCGTAAGCGTAAACCTGCTCGGGAGCAGGTTTACTTTATGTAAACAGGATTAGATCGCGGCCACGCAGGTATGTCCGCGTCATCATACGAAAGCAACAGTGACATTCCGCCACCGTTTCACCACAAATAAATAACATCAATGTAACCAAAGATAATGCAGCACTTGATCCTGTTATTGATGTCACACAGATACATACAGGTCATTTCCTAAAAAAGGGAAATGTACTATTAACATTCTATTACATGTATGTGATTATTACAGATGTAATTCATATTTCAGAGTAGCAATTGTAAATTACTTCGTGTAATCAAGATGAGAGACCACGGCTATAAAAGCGAAGGTGGATTTGGGAAGCCTGTCGCAGCCATGTCCTGTCCGTATACGCGAGCAGCCCATTGCGGAAGGTGCAAGATTGATAAGGAGAGTCCTCAGAATTCAGCGTATATTGCGGGACAGACAGGATCCTTTAGCTCAGCGCGACAGTGTGCTCATAGAGAGATATCGAGTTTCCCGTGAGGATATTATTTACTTAACCAACTTGTTGACGAGGGGGTGCAGGACCACCACCTGTCTTTTTTTGCTCTGCCCTTTTCTTGGTTGCTGTTATGAACAAACTAACAGATTATTTCAGGGTCTCTTTCCAAGAGACGAAAAGCAATATAACTGATAAATATTACCATTCTGTAGCATATTCTTATATTTCACTTTTACTTGTTCCCATGTTCTAGTGGGTCCTGTTGTGGCTCTAATGTGAAAGGGGATATAATATGACAATATAATATAATGTAATATAATATTGGATAATATAGTGTAATATAATAAATCTATAAATAGGCTAAATAATAAAGTGACTGAATAGTGGTATTGTCATGCGCTTTGGGTGCCTTGAAAAGCGCTATATAAACCTACTCCATTATTATTGTTATTATTAAATTACTTACGAGTTTGATTTGTCAGCAACTTTCTGCCAGCCCTCTCTCCTTGCTTTTGCAGCCTTTGCAGTGTTCCCTTGCGTTTTAATTAAACTCTGAAACTCCTGAAATCCCGCACTCATGAGTTCTTGCTCTGCTGCCGGAAAATACCGAGCACGCCCCTTCGACATTTTCGCCGACCAATCAGAGGCTTGCCGATCACTGTTTCTGCTATCGATGCGTAGCCCCTTTTACGACACCCAGTGATCGCGCATTACTTCATCCAGCTGTAGTAATCGTCAACAGCAGGTGTGTTCGGGGAACCGGATTAGCGAGCTCACGGTTAGCGCGATGATTTGATCTTGGATGTGTCATTTGATCTTGGATGTAGTAAGCGACGTACGAAGAACAGGCCCCTGGTCTTTAAGTGATCATGTATAGACCCTGCTTCCGGGTCCTCATCTGAGTATGGGCTTTGTAGTTTTCTAAAACACAGCTAGCTGTACTCAGTACACTGTCACTGGAAGCAAAGGTGAGGACCCAAATGCAGGATGTAAGAGCTGATTGGATCAAACAAAATGAGTCTCTGATGGAAAACTTTCATACACAAAATCAGAAATTAATTGAAACGTAAAAATCAAAACACTCAAGAGACTGTGAAACATAGAAAACACTTGGAATAATGACAGCAATGAGATAAACCCGGTATAAACAAGACATGGGATTAGAAACATTGAGATTACCCTAAAATTAGTTTCATATGAAAGGCAAAGGCACATGGAAGCAAAAGAGGGAGCACAAATAGAAAAACTACAGCGGCCACAAAATTAAACCAGGAAATGAGCACAACTTATCACAGAAACTTCTCATTGCTGCAATATGAAAAATGAAATATGACCAGAAACTCAAAAATATACTAAATCAGAAGCACAACATAATAAACCCAAGACTATGACATGGCACAACAATTCCATGATGTGTGACATGCATTTTCATGTGAAACGGAATTGAATTAGTAAAAAACTGTATTATATTTTGCCTCTGGGAAGTGTCAGTAAATGCCATCTCTGAGTCATTCTCTTTAGGTAATGCACTGTGATGGAAAGATCTCTTTTTTCTTCACTTCTTTTACTGTGATTGCTTTCAATTTAAGCTATTTTAGGCCACTTGGTAACAGTTTCTGGGTTTTTACCCGAATGTTCCAGCTCTCCCTTTGCCTTCCATATCGTGACGCCATCCTGGCATGCGATATGTACTGTGTCTGAATAGAACTGTGAAAGGAAATGTTTGTACAGAGTGCTCCAATGCTGTACAATCATGCCAAGTGATCCACCTACTTATGCTATGCATCCAGAGCAGAAGCCAGGTTGTCAGTCATTTTTTTGTTTATCCTGCATTGTGGTTGTCAAAAGGATTTATCCCAGAGAAAATATAGAATGTTTCCAGTGGCAGAGCTCCACTAAAAAGGAAAGCTGTCATTCACTGAATCTCACTGCAGTGGCTTTGATTGTGGTTCTGCAGACTGCTACTACAGTCATCACTCTCATAAATTCGACTTGTAGAATCATCTACTTTCTCCAACCATACCACTGTACCGCAATCAGCTTCACCTCTGAGTTGGAATTCCCAGTATTGTTTTCTCAAGTTGTAATTTGTTTGATAGAATCTAAAGCATCAGTGGCGCTACAAAATCGTTAAAATGTAATTACTCTGAAAAGTGAGTTTGATCTTTGGGGTGAAGTTAAAGAACATTTTGTGTTACCTTATGGAATAGAAAATTCATCTCCAAGACTTCAGGTAATGTGTTGTTATAGAAGCTGTAATGGAGTGGCATTTTTATGGGGATTTTTTTTGCGCTACTAACCACTCAAGGTGCTCTAGACTACAGGCCATGTGTAACCATACATTCGTACAGTGCTTTATATACACTTTAAGACTTTATCACAGCCATTTTAGAATAATCAATTAAAATAACATGCTTCCTTCCTGCATGCAAGTCCTAACCTACATTATCGTTTCACCCGAGCCACTAATCACTACACCGAAATGCTGCTCAAGCCACTAATCACTGTGCTGCAGGAACAGGCAAAACAAAAAAAGGAGGCATCACATCGTCTTAGTTTTCTGTCCTTTTTCTTTTTTGTCGAAACAAAAACACTGAAAATGTAGTGCAATAAGATGTTTCTATAAAACCATACGTCCTGGGACTGCCTTATTAAGACTGCATTATATCCCAGCCCAGGTGAAATCCTTAGAAGATCTTGAGCCATGATTAATTTCAACACTTAGATCCACCATTTTCCACAAAGAAACACATCAACTTTACCTGACTATATGTGTAGCTTCTGGGCTGTAAATTGAGGGGAGACACCAGATTAAACAACACAGCATGAAAGAGCATGAAAACCCACACAGAAAGACACCACCCAGGGCACGAATCAGGAACCTTCTTAAAAGCAGTGTTAACCTGCATTACCATGCTGTAACCTGTAACAGTTACCTGCTGGTACATGTTGGCGTACATAAATATACTCCAAAGAGCTAATTATTAAACATTAAGGTAAGTTCACAAGCAATAAAAGTTACATATTCACACAATTTCTTCTACACTTTAAGGTTCAGTGTTCAGTATCAGGAAACACTGTATCCCTGTGAGTTAGCGGTGGTGATTTAACCTCCTAAGACCTGAACTCTTCCACGGTGTGCATCTTTAATTTCTCTTTGATATTTGGGCATATTGGGGCCCGATGAATGTAAAAACAAAGAATTACCAGATTTTTTTTTTTTTACCTTATTTTTGTTTTTAAGAACAATAAGAGCCACATATGACGATATTCATTTAACATTTTGATAGAACAGTAGCAGTATAATGTCCTCATAAGTGGATATCAGGCCCTTGTAGAGCAAAATTGAGTATTTTGGTCTAAATAACCCAAACTGTGATGTCCACATATGTGGACGCAGGTCCTAGGAGGTTAAAGCTGGGATAGGATAGTCATAAAATAGCACTTACATATACTTAACTGTGCTGTAATACATGTATTAAGTGGTTTTACCTGCAATGCTCTAAAAAACATCTGTTGCTGGCTGAATTATGCTTCATGGTTCCCCCTTTTCTGGACAGTTAAGATAGTGACCATTTACAGTTTTTCTTGATTGCTTTGACCTGCCTAAAGAAACTGGCATCCACTCAGTTTTCAACACCACTATCTCTGCAGAGCAGAAGAAACTTCTTGCAAATGTGTTAACCCTTTCTCATTGGATTGACACATTTCCCCACCTTTTTGCAAAATAGTTAACACAGATGACATTCAAGCAGTCCAAACCTCACTGTTTTAGCTCTGGTAACCAAACAGAAATCACCTATTCCTAACTATTAGAAACTACGTAGATCAGTATTAAATCACCGAGAAACCAGTTTGACACTCCCTCACAATAATCTTCACTAGCAATCAGTCTGCAGGCTGAAGGTGCCCCGTCTATCTTCTTCTTTACCAGCATGGATGGAGGAGGTCTAAGGCATATACAGGGAGTGCAGAATTATTAGGCAAGTTGTATTTTTGAGGAATAATTTTATTATTGAACAACCATGTTCTCAATGAACCCAAAAAAACTCATCAATATCAAAGCTGAATGTTTTTGGAAGTAGTTTTTAGTTTGTTTTTAGTTTTAGCTATTTTAGGGGGATATATGTGTGTGCAGGTGACTATTACTGTGCATAATTATTAGGCAACTTAACAAAAAACAAATATATACCCATTTCAATTATTTATTTTTACCAGTGAAACCAATATAACATCTCCACATTCACAAATATACATTTCTGACATTCAAAAACAAAACAAAAACAAATCAGCGACCAATATAGCCACCTTTCTTTGCAAGGACACTCAAAAGCCTGCCATCCATGGATTCTGTCAGTGTTTTGATCTGTTCACCATCAACATTGCGTGCAGCAGCAACCACAGCCTCCCAGACACTGTTCAGAGAGGTGTACTGTTTTCCCTCCTTGTAAATCTCACATTTGATGATGGACCACAGGTTCTCAATGGGGTTCAGATCAGGTGAACAAGGAGGCCATGTCATTAGTTTTTCTTCTTTTATACCCTTTCTTGCCAGCCACGCTGTGGAGTACTTGGACGCGTGTGATGGAGCATTGTCCTGCATGAAAATCATGTTTTTCTTGAAGGATGCAGACTTCTTCCTGTACCACTGCTTGAAGAAGGTGTCTTCCAGAAACTGGCAGTAGGACTGGGAGTTGAGCTTGACTCCATCCTCAACCCGAAAAGGCCCCACAAGCTCATCTTTCATGATACCAGCCCAAACCAGTACTCCACCTCCACCTTGCTGGCGTCTGAGTGGGACTGGAGCTCTCTGCCCTTTACCAATCCAGCCACGGGCCCATCCATCTGGCCCATCAAGACTCACTCTCATTTCATCAGTCCATAAAACCTTAGAAAAACCAGTCTTGAGATATTTCTTGGCCCAGTCTTGACGTTTCAGCTTGTGTGTCTTGTTCAGTGGTGGTCGTCTTTCAGCCTTTCTTACCTTGGCCATGTCTCTGAGTATTGCACACCTTGTGCTTTTGGGCACTCCAGTGATGTTGCAGCTCTGAAATATGGCCAAACTGGTGGCAAGTGGCATCTTGGCAGCTGCACGCTTGACTTTTCTCAGTTCATGGGCAGTTATTTTGCGCCTTGGTTTTTCCACACGCTTCTTGCGACCCTGTTGACTATTTTGAATGAAACGCTTCATTGTTCGATGATCACGCTTCAGAAGCTTTGCAATTTTGAGACTGCTGCATCCCTCTGCAAGATATCTCACTATTTTTGACTTTTCTGAGCCTGTCAAGTCCTTCTTTTGACTCATTTTGCCAAAGGAAAGGACGTTGCCTAATAATTATGCACACCTGATATAGGGTGTTGATGTCATTAGACCACACCCCTTCTCATTACAGAGATGCACATCACCTAATATGCTTAATTGGTAGTAGGCTTTCGAGCCTATACAGCTTGGAGTAAGACAACATGCATGAAGAGGATGATGTGGACAAAATACTCATTTGCCTAATAATTCTGCACTCCCTGTAAGAGTGACAGTAAGAGCTAGAGGGGTCCGAGGAAGAGGAGTCCATGTGCGAGGTGGAGGTGTAGTTGGAAAGGCTCAAGTTTCAGAAGAAATTCGGGCAAAGAGTGCCACCTGTTCTAAACAGAAACACTGTCACTTTTATTATCAGCATTCTTCGACAGGAGAACAGGTAATGTTGCTGTGCAATATATACAGAAATATCTTCAATGATACACTTTATGTAATTGTTTCCTCATTCCCATTACATGTGTTCTTCATAGAATCCAAAGGCTGCCATTCTCTGGGGTAGAGGGAAAATGTTTAGTGCTGAGCAGGAGGCAGCTGTTGTGAACATCGTTGTAGCAAACAATGCCGTAAGGGTGCGTGAAATCAGGCCATCTTTAGCAACATCAACAACTTGAGCCTGGCCACCACTGGCTGCGTCTTAAGAAGTAACCATATGGCCATGAAGCAGCTCTACAGAGTTCCATTTCAAAGGAACTCTGATGTTGTGAAGGAGGCCAGATGCCAATATGTGGAAACATTACTATACTGTAATGCCTTGTCATATTATACAGTTAGAGTCAACTGGATACACTTTTCATTGTAATTTTACCCTTTTTTACTTAGAGAATAATGGAGCTTGAAGCTCAGGGGGCACATCATGTCTTCATTTATGTTGATGAAGCCAGCCTCGCTCTCTGTAAAAGCAGAGACGTGGAAAGAATCTCATTGGGTACAGGGCCACTTTCACAGTTTCAAGACAGACGTGCACCAACATAACCATGTGTACTGCCATCTCAAATGATGGTGTCTTATGCCATATCCCCACTATTGGCCCATACAACAGCGAACACCTCATAACCTTCCTGAACACACTTCACGAAAGGCTGATCCCACCTGAGGAGAGACGGCTGTCGAGGCCTAGCATGCCACTCTTTTCATTATCTGGGATAATGTGGCGTCGCATCACTCTTGCCTTGTCAATAAGTGGTTTGCAGTACACCCTCATATGATGGTGCAGTTCCTCCCAGCATATTTCCCATTTTTGAATCAAAGCATTTCTGATTCTGGATCCAGTTCCTTGTAAGAAGGCAGATTTGATCCACCCTATGTAGAAGGATAACAAATGGCACAAGTATGAAGGCTATGTAATGAGCTACAGTGCCAAGGAATGGTGCACTGATTCACACTGAGGACTGTATTTTTTTGTCCATTGTGTAATGATTGATTGGAAGAGCTCATACAGGTTGTAGTGATTGAAGGCAAAATTTGCTTTTGTTTCATATTTTAAATGTTTTGGAAAAAAAAATGTGTCACTCTATTTTTGTCTAAAATTAATATTGTTGTTAACAAAGTTGCGAAAAAATACCCAATGTATTAAATGCGATACAAGAATATATAATAAATTTTTAATAAAAATATATCATACACAACATGATATAGCAAAAAAAATGTGGATTTTGTTATAACGGTGTATGAATGTCTCAGTTGCAAAACTGAAATTTCTGGCTATTTTTTGATGGGTTGGGTCTGTCAGGGTTAAGACTCCTCCTTACCTATGATGATAGTCACATGCCGTGATGCCCTTTAAGGTGTTTTTCAATAAGCAACTTTAGACCTGGATCACCTGATCCAGTTACCTACTCTTTTCCAGATGGCAGGTTTTGTATGAGCTAACTGCCTTCCCTTAAAGGCCACTGTTACTATTTAACCCTTTAAGACCTACCATAGAACCAAGTTCGCCAGAGCTTATATTATATTTTTACATGCTGTGGAGCCATTTTTTGGAGCATTTCAAGTTGCTATACATCAATACAACCATTATAGCCCAAATTTTAATAATATGTATGCATTAAGTGCATAGTAATTACATAAATTGCAAAAAAGTGCAATAAACTACAAAAAAATTGAAAATCGTTTTTGTTTTTTTAACATATATTTGTAGTTAGAGAAATTTAAGAGGCTTATCCCTCAAAACTGTAAATACAAAAAGTTGCACAAACTAGTTTCCCACCACAGGAAACTTATTTTGAGTGTCTTCATAGTTTTATTTTTGAAATACACCAATTTTCATATACTGCAGGAAAAACGAAAATAAATATTATAATGCAAATTTGCAAAATAACAGCATATGCATCAAAATAAACTATTTCCAGCAGTGCAATATGAGTCCTAAGCATCCCAGAAACGACACAGAAAGTCATAAAGTCAAACATAACTTTTAAAAACACCAGTATAGGCTCATGAGGCCCTGATGGTAAAAAACTACATTTCTGCAAAATGACGTCACTTCCGGTTTCGGCCAGGTCATGGCGGACATGCGACAGTTCACGCTGATGGACGTAGGAAGTGTTACGAACAGCTGATCGGATGGGCAAAGCATGTTTCTGGAATATTATGTTTTTGTTGCTGCAAGCGCTTTTTATGCAATTTTTCCAAAGCTATATGTGGAAGGAAACTGTGACCGAGGACAAGCTGATGGCATCAGATGTAAGTACAACTCCTCCGGTTTCATATGCAAAAAAAATTATTGCGCTAGCTTACGTGGTTGCAGAGCTACCGGGATTTAAAAATAGTTACGCAAAATGGAGCGTGTCCGCTCCGACCGGCTTTAAAGGGTTAACATACTGCCTTACCCTTTTTTAGTTTTTGAGACTTCATGCACAACATATTTTTAAGGAATAAACCAGAAAAAAAGCCTGATGTAGCAAAAACCCATACATACAAATTGATATTAATTCTTTTTTTCTTTTTTTTAATTTGCCAGCTTAACTAAATACTAAATTTGAAAAAAAAAATGTTATGGCAATTTTTCAGGCTTTAAAGAGTTAAAAACAAACACACTCCTACTCTGCAAGACTGTTTTCTGTGTAAGAACTCCTGTTAAAACATAGATGTCCAATTATTACAATGTCAACACAACACCTAAAAGGACAAAAAAAAGCATGCAACAAAAACATACCACAGTCATTAAATATCTAGACGTCAAATGGAAAGCCTGGCTAAATACTTTAAAATACTAATATAAGAATTTCAAGGCAAAATGAACACAGTCTATTCTTTTTCTATACAATCTAACTATTGTGAATGTTTTCCCAGATTTCAGACAGCATCTTTACCATAATGTTGTTTAGAAGCTGTTATCATCATGTTCTAGCAATAACCTGCCCTACAGGTGGTTTTTACCAGGCACATTTTCACTTTGCTTATGTATGGCACAGACATGTATGATTAATTTAAACTGATATTTAAACAAGGAGATAGAGTACATACTGACATTCCTACTTATATACACTATGAGATTACTATTTGTGTATATTTTGGACATGCACTGCTCTACAAGATATCCTGTCTTTCTTTCTTCTTTGAGTCCTTTGGGCCATCACCCAGAAATTCAGCAAGGTCTGGCATGACTGTGAATATCTCAATCATTGAAATGCAGGGCAAGGGATGAGTAGAGAAGCTCCCACAGGAAAGCAGAGTGAGGAACCACATCTTCAATCTAAGGATACCAAGTGGTAGTTTTTACTGGACAGCAGCTTCCTGCCCATATGGAAAAGATATATATAAATCTTATAAAGTTTGTATCTGTCTTGTGTGAAACTTGTATGAAAAGCATATAAGTGTGAAAACAGATATAAGATCCCGTGAAAAATTATATAATGAAACTTGTATGTTTTGGATACTTACTAAAACAATGTATGAAAGTAATGCGAAAGTGGCCACTTTCATGAGTAAATCATGTAAGCCTTATATGATTTACTCATGAAAGTGGCCACTTTCATGAGTAATCACATATAAGTTTTTACTATTTCTTTTCCGTATGGGTGCAAATAACCCCCTTATTGATTGGCCAGTTAATCTAATGGGAAATTCAAGCTAAGATTGGCTGCTGTGAAATGAGAGAATGATTAATAACACTGTAGGAAAATTACCTGTATAAACGGACACCTACTGCTTCTCTACAGTATATCTATTCATGACACAAAAACACTGTGTAGAATCAGAATCTTAAGCCACTCATTACAATGTGTTCATTTTTGTTACAAATCAAAAGGTGTTCATATTTTTTCACTATGTTCTTTCTTGGTTCATATTGAGGAAACATACATCTGCATTCCTACAAAGAGCACATTCCCAGTTACCATCATTAGGCCCATAATACCACCTATACCAGAGTGTGAAAAGGACAGGAGGCTGAGTATATCTTTGCTTTCACACACACTAATTAGGCCACAGTTTTTATTTACAGTAAATGTTTTGCTCAGTACTTCCTATTACCATGTTATTCATCCCTAGTGAAAAATACATATTAAAGGCTACCTGATCTGTTGACAGAAAAAAAAAAACAGTTGCTAATACTGGACGGCTGTAGCTCAGGAGAGCGAATTGTCTGCCAATTGGAATATTGGTGGTTTGATCCCTGGCTTCTCCAGTCCACATGCTGAGGTGTCCTAGGGGAAGATAAGGCACCCAGTATTGCCCCATATGAATCCATTGGAGTGTGACGGTGTGTATGACAGGTGGAAAACAGTGTATGAATGTGTGTGAGAATGGGTCAATGTTTTTTGTAGGAGTGGGAAAGCGGAATACAGTGTAAATATCACTCGGCTTAATTGTCTTAAAGGTTAAAGTGGCTGTCCTGTGTGATTGTTTGAGTTACAGGAAACTATGATGCTACCTGGGGTGGCTGTAGATAGAGCAGGTTGAGCCCACACTGCTTCAGTCATGGCAGATATCATTGGGCAAGATACTAACCCCAAGTTGCTCTGTAATGCAGCCATCACAGTGTGAATGTCAGATAGAAAGCACCTAAGCTTAAAGCATGTTGTATAAAGTGCTTTGCATGCTCAGGTAGAGTAGAAAAGCAAAACAAAGAGTGAGGACATTTAAAAAATAAAACAACCTTGCAAAAACGACAAACTCCCATGTCCTTGCTAAAGTTCTAGTGATAAATGTAACCAAGATCCTTACACCATCATACTCACCCATCCTTTATTTTTGTCTTTATTGGTGTTTCTCATGTGAGATCATGTGCACATTACTTGTAGGATGCGATAAAACTGTTGGTTGAAGGGAAGGCTCTGTATTCCCGAGCTGGCTGGCGGTGGTTCCTCGAGGTTGTTGGCTTTTCCTTGGTTAAATCAGATGCCAAGAAGGTGCTACACCGAAAAACCTTCTAGTAATGTCTTTTGGTTGGTAGCTGATTGTTACCTGCAGATTTTTGGCTTTTTCACCAATCATGAAAAACTGACAAGCAGTTATACAACCTGAAAGAATGCATTGCAAATGGGAAATGGAAATGGTTCATTTTCAAAGTGAAATTTGTTGACTGCAGCACTAAGGCCCAAATTTTTCAGTTTGTGCCAGTTTCACTGCAGCTTGGAGAATAGCTGGCCAGTGTTTGTAGACAAGTCCATCTTTTCCACACCAATACCAATATGGAAGGGGAATACTCTTTTTTTCCCTCACAAATAGCAGTTGCCAGATGGTTGTGGGCTGGTCTGTAGGCCTGGGTGACTGGCAGATGTCCAAAATAGTGGACTAGTTAATGTCATGTGGTTAATGGTCATGTGTCTACAAAACATGTTAGTATCAAATATCTTCCTTTAACACTATTATGTAATTATAGCTAAACATCTGAAACAATGTGCATTTTAAATAGTTGCTCCCTTCTCAAAATAAGGACAATATCTCATCTGGTACACGACCAACTATGCCTCACATCCTAGTTTAAAGGAATTATGATTCAGAGGCTCAGTAATCAAGTTTCACTTTATTCTGTTTCCATATATTGTTTTAAAGAGAAAGAGCTGTGCTATTACTCAGGTTGTCAACAATTATGTTATACCTAATCTCTGTGTGGGACCATACTGTGACCCTGTGCTTCAGCGGTAGGGCGAGCAGGGTGGGGATACCTTTCCCCTTAAGCATTTCTGCTGTACAACAGGAGTGTCATTCTTGTTATGATTCATATTGTGTTAAATCGTGTCGGCAGTGTCCTCTGTTTCATATCATGTTTCCTTATACTAGCCTCACAGGCAGTTTTCTGTGCACATGGAAATATGCACTGAAAATACTGAGCTCTTTGTACTATGGCAACACTAGAGATGGGAATTAATAAAAACTTATTGATTCCATTGTTGATATCATTTATTGATTTGATTCCTACCTCTAGGCAACATTCTGGTTTGTGCTGTCAGTTATGTTACCCTCAATGCCAGTCAATCATTTGACCCTTAAGGCCAATTTGTCCTCAAAGGCACAAATCCGAACTTCTTGGCAATTTTTTTACACAGAAACCCAGCAATTAAAAAAAGATCAAGGCAAGCTGTTAGACAAAGCTGAATATTTCTAAATGTATTTTTAAAGGTTTTTTTTTTTTTTACTAAAGATGCTTTCACATTCATTGTTCATTATTCATTGTTCATCTGTCTATAGTAGCATAGATGCACTTATTTTTCTAAAAAAACATATTTTTTCTTATCTTTGTAAGCTTTAAACTGCATTTTACGTCTCCAGTTTGATTAAAATTGGTGACACTTTATACTAGACAGATTAAAGGAGATATCTTGTCTTTCCATTTGCAAATAAAACATTTGTGAAAGCGAAAGAAGTTCTGACAAAATCATATACAGTGTTTTTTTTCTTTGCATATAAAAGAACAACTAGAAGGTACAATAGAGGTAAAATGATTTACTTGTTTTTCATATAGATCATATAGGAATCCGCCAGCCTGCACATTAATGCAAAGTGCTATTAATATCACCAGAAATCCACCCTCCAAAAAATAAAATAAAAACTTTAGTCTGACACCATGTGTTGGATGTAACCTCTTCCCTTTTATTACACTGGCCATAAAATCATCAAATGCCAATGCTCTTGTCTGGTGATGGTGCTGTGATGACTGATAAAAAGAGCAAAAATGCAGTGGCTGCATTGTTTTAAGTCTTTTTGAACTGATTTCATAAAAAACAGCTCTCACATCTTCAAAATTAGTCTTAAAATTGTGCAACATGGCTTGTGTAAACAGACCACACCATCCTTCTAAAAGGATAGTCAGTTTATTGCATGCAGGTACATTCTGAATACTAGTCTGCATACAAACGCACACACAAATATTATATTGTCCTGTGTCATATTCCTGCCATTTTCTGTTTATGTATACTTGGAAAGTATTCTATCAGCAGCGCGTAAAGCAATATTGAAAGAGCATTTAGCTGATGCTCGAGAGGTTTCAATGCAGCAACTCAACAATGGAATACTGATTTGCTTTCCTTCTCCTTAATAATCAGATGATGTTGAGATGTGTGAATTGCTTGAACTCTGGGGAAGCATCAGTGTGGGCTTTAATCTGCAGATCTATGAGCTGCCCCATACGGTAAAACAATATATTTTAAAATGTATTTCGAAATATATTTCAAAATATACAAAAAATGGCCAAAAAATATATGCGCTAAAATACATTTTAAAATATATTTACCACCCACTACAATGCATCATCACCTACTTGTGCCTTTTTTTTAGTGGTTGCAAAGTAAGTTTGTGCTGTATGCAATTTTAGATACACAGAAAGTCTTCACTTACTATATACGGCTGTCATAGTGTCCTTATCAAGGGCAGTTCTTCACTCTGCGCTGATCACCGTTTTGCTCTGTCCTCCTATAAAAAGCATGAACATTTGAGTATCTGACTAGTTTTAGATTTCCAAAAATCTGATATTTGTACAACTAAACATTTGAACTACAATGATATGCTATTGAGAGATACTTTTATGGGTACTTTTTGGTAAAGAAACTGGTGACAGAGAAGTAGGCTTTTTAGAATACTATTAGCTAACCATTTGAACTTACTCCCAAAGCTGTTTACCTTTTAAATTGCTGTGGATCAAAACCTCCAGTGGGAAGGCGGCCATTAGAAGAACACACACCACTGAACCTGAAAATAACAAAAACAAACAAACAAACAAAAAACAGAACAATATATAAGAGTCCGGTAGGGTAATAAATCTCTTCTGAAGCAATATAGTTCATTTTGGGTGAAAAACAAAACATTCCTCTAAAATATATATACTGACATCAGCAATCCACATCATGATTGTAATTATTTCCGTCCTAGTCCATCTACTGCTCTGTGCACGTGTCAAGCACTACGACTGTATCTATGCATATAAATTCACCATATATATCCTGCAAAAATGTCTTGTTATGGTCAAAAAGGCCAACAAAAAAGGCATTCAAAATAAATAGATAATAATAAAAATAACACGATGTAATTAAAATGCACAACTTACATTAAGGACATCTGCATTTGTATCCACAGGCTAAAAGTAAAACAGTAAATGTGTTAGTAATAGTCCGGGTGTTTGTAAAAAACAAAAAATCAAAAACGAGGCAGTAACTGTGACTCTTCTAGTCAGATGCTAAATGCAGAGATTTAAATTTACATTACAGTACTGCATGTACAGGTAGCTGTGTTGTGAACTGTAACTGAATATCAGAGAATCTCAGAGAAATGAAATGTATTTATTTTTTTAATTTATCAATCATAAAATGTTTTGTAGACCTGTTACGATAACAACTTTTTGTTGGTCTGTATATTGCCCCATAAACAATTGCGACAAGTTATGTCATTGTCATTTTAAGACGATTTTATGTCTTTGAATGTACAATCATAATATAACACCATAATAATGCAAGATCTACACACTTTCAATTGACAAACCAACATCTAATTCTTAAAGTATTTAGATCATTGAAATTAGGAATCAAAATATTAGATACCTTAAAAACTTGTATAAATAGTAAATTTTCTAACAAATAGAAAACAATGTTATTTAATGTTATGGTTTTGTTATTATTATATTTCATTTTTGTAATTTTTTATGTAAATATAATGGCAGATATATTGCATCATCAACAATTATTGAGGTCATGTACATATATTGTGCGCTAAGTCGATATATCAATTATTGTGACAGGCCTACTGTTTTGGTATCATAACAAGCTTGCCAAACATGCATGACCACTAAGCAATGTCTAAGTAGTAGTACTGGTCTGAATGACAACAAACATAGCTAGTGTTTGGGAAAATCTCTTAGAAAACAGTTATTATTTCAGTAATTATGCTTAGCATGTGACACAGACACTGCATAAAAACTACAACAACAAATACTTACTTTAGGAGGATGGGAGAGGGCAGCATGTGCTGACTGATGTTTGCTAGGTTTATATGATTGTAAACTGCACAAAAACAACAACAGCAACAACATTAATGATAACGACAAACAAAATTACTTAGATTTATGTAAATCTCACATCAGGAAGATCTGCATTCGATTTCATGGGCTGAAATAAATAGGCAGGAACATTACTGCTAAACAACCAAAAAAACTCTAAAAAGCCTAAAAATGATTAAAAAAGCAAGGAAATGTGGAACATTGTAATTAGTGAATATTAATAAAGCATAACTGTGCTGTGTTTCTCACCAGTAAGTGCTCTGTAGCCAGAAGGAGAGGTGGGATTTCTGTGAAAGTCAAATTAAATGTGAATAGGTTTTGACAGTTATTGTATATAACAAGTGTAAAAAGTTTTATTTGTAATTTTTTTCCCTTTCTGAGAAGGCAGAATAATAAGAAAAGGCAAAAGTACATCACTATATAATTAATTAAGTTACATATTTTGATTACCAAATTATGGAAGCGTGGAGCTGCCACCCAGGCAAAAGAAAAATAGAGCTATATCACGTTATAACGTGAAATGTTTATTGTTCTAACATTATCCTTTTCATGTTTGTATAATATAATATCACGTTATTACAATATACATAATTATCACGTTCGCACAATATTGTACGAACGTGAAAATTATGTATATTGTAATAATGTGATATTACATTGTTGAAACGTGAAAAGTATATTGTACAAACATGATATTATATTGTTAGCACGATATACTTTTCATGTTACGATATACTTATATTTCTCTTTTGCCTGGGTGGCAGCTCTACGCTTCCGTGCCAAATAAGCGAGAATAAAGTAATATTATATGAGGAAAGGCACCTGCTAGCTTGATGATGGAGGCTTCGTAGACCGGCCACCCGCCTTTTGGCTCCTTTTCGCCACTCCACGAAATAAAGGTCCGTTTCCTCCATGCCGGCTAATTATTCATCCTCATTAAAATCTCGTATATGTTCAGTTGGCAGAATTGAGAATTTTACATCTTCCAACCACTTAATTACCACGAACATAATCGGCTTGTTTCTTTCTGTGTCCTGTATCCGGCCGTTCCTCTCACTGTCGGAATTGGCGCCTCAGAGACGTCATTATTTTTCAAAAAAAAGAAAGAAAGAAAGAAAGAACGAAACAGCAACAACTACTAAACAGAATTTTTGCACGTTCATTGCACATTTGTGGGAATGTTTAAATATTTACTTTTTATTAATTACTTTTCATTTTATCTTTATTTTTAAAATCACCATGGCAATGCGCATGCCCATACTCTCCTGCACGCAACGGGCTTTGGAGTTGACGTAACGCCGCAATGCATTATGGGAGCGCAGCACCATATTGGCAGGCCACGAATCAAAATAAACACACTCTTTCTGTTGGAAGGAGCAATTCTGAAAAGTAGCTCAAAAGAAAAAGGACGGTATAGAGACAGATTGTGTCCAGATGCAAAGAGACGGTACTTGCAAAAAAATAGCGTGCATTGGAAATGTGGACCCGTATGAAATCCGGCAGTGGAGTAGAAACCCTGAAGACCAAACCGCTATTGATTTAGCATGATATATTCTCGTACCTTGTCTGTGGAGTCAGAGCATACACGGCGAACCAATTTCGCCATTATAAATCTCTGGAGGCGCACATCCAATTCACCAAGGACTGGGTACGTGAGTACACCGTCATTCAAACAAAGGTAAGTCAGCTCAAGTACTGCGAGTAAAATGCGTTTGATTTCCTTCCGAACATTCAGATTAGTGCAGCATTAATTCATTCATGAGGGGAAATTACGGTGAGAACATGTGGAGGCTGTTAGATGGATAACATAGTGAGTTCAGTGCACTGATGTGACATTGTCCTGAAGGATTTAGTTATTCTCTATGGTTAAAGAAATTGCACTAATTACTTCATATTTATTATAAATAATCCTAATTACACTTAAAGTCGAACTTTATGCTTTCTCACTCTTGAAATTGATTACATCCTTGCATTACATACTTAAGTTTTTTGCTGATAGGTTTCTAAAAAGAAACATGCAGATTTAAAATATAACATGCAGCTTTCTATGGATGGAAACATAAAAACACTTTATTTGTTACATTTATGATTAATGTATTTGAACGTAGATACAACTCATTTGTGTCGGCCTTGGCTTATTAAAGTTCGTGTCTTGAACTTTGTCTGTGTGTGTTTCAGGTCCTGCACTCTCAAAGACTGAATGAACCAGCATTGCAACCATGGGTCATTGTGAGCATCACAGGGAAGGTTGAAGCCGCCCACTGCACCTATATGGCCGGAGTCGTGGAGACCTGCAGCCATGTCGCTGCTCTTCTGTTTAAAGTAGAAAAAATAGTGAGGATCTGTGGCACAAGGACTGTTACAGATGAACCTGCATACTGGGTTTTGCCTGGTAATATGACAAAGTTACAGCCAGAGGTTGGCCATAAGATAGACTTCTCCTCTTCAGCTGCCCAAAAAAAGTCTCTCAATCAAAACATAAACAGACCATCTGTAGTGACAGGTAAAAGAAGCCGTCCTCAAAACAGAAAAATTCCACCTGCTACTGTGGAGGAGTTGGATCAACTGTTCTGAATAACCCATAATGTTTTAATTTAGGGGGGCATGTAAATAATTTGCATTTACTGAATATGTACTTACTAATTACCACTGTTCCAAAGTTGAATAAAGAAACAAACAAATGTTTGCCTATTTTTAATTAAAAGCACTTTGTAGAACATCACATCAGTTACAATGTAGAATCAATGTCATGTATAGTTTACAAATGACAAAATGTTTACATAAAATCATGACAGCATTTATATAATATCACCCACTTTCTGTAATTCTGTAATTTACTGTCTCTTTTGAAAATGTATCACTACATAAACAGCACAAGACTTTTAAGAGTATTTAACAAGAGTATTTTTCCTGGTTTTACTAACACACTGGGGCACATGTTCACCAAAACGCAGCAAACCTTTGCCATCTTATCCAGGAGGGTCACCTTTTCACCCTCACATAGAAGAAGTAATCTGATTGGCATGGTGGTGTGTAACATGTAGTTTGAAGCAGGGATTTCGTAGTGCCCCATGTGTAGCATTGGAACCCAGTCAGGATTTGTTTCATTCATTTCACAGGCTGGTTTGCTGCAATAATGCCAAATAATTAGCAACTCTATAAATAAAGTTACTTCTGCATGTTTGTTCTAATTTGCTATGCCCTCAGAGCGCATTGAAAATAAAAAGAGTAATATGAACTTATTTAGAACTTACCAGAATGAAAATACTGAAGCACACCAACAGATATCTGTGGCTGGTAGAGAACTGAATATCAGCTCGTCTCACAGCTGCTATCCAGGCTAGACGCCTTCTTTTGGTAACATCCAACACATAAGCTCCGTCGTGATGCTTCCAGGTGAGGAAACAATGAAAAGAGCCCATTTTCAAGCTTATTCCTTTGCCAGTAGTGCAATCTAACATTACAACCGACCACACAGCAAGCATTTGTTTGGCCTGCTAATATGGCGCCTCGACCAAAAATCCTGGCTACGCCCCATCCCGTAAGATCACACTCCAGAGCCCTATTAACGTACGGATCTAGAAAGAAGACGCTGCATTTTTAACTCTGAGGGAGATGGAGAATGAGCCTATTTCCAGAAAAAGTGGAGTGTGTACCCTTAAGTACTATATTGTATATATTGTTAAAAACTAAAGCGTACATAGCAGTTGTTGTGTCTTGTTTGCTGTATCACTGACAGATAATTTCAAAGTCAAGTGACTGCTACATTATAGTGAGATATTGTGTAATGTGAAATACTGTAAGCAATGAATAAACAACCTAATTCTTGCTAAACCTTTGACTCTGTTTTGTTTGAAACCAACTGTTTTTTGCAGATGTACATAAAACATGTTGTTACTTTTAGTATTATTATTATTATTATCATCATCATTTATGCACTAAATACATTTTAAATAAAGGATACTTTGATATACATTCTACTGTAAGGTTGGAAATGTACTTTCTTCACCCTGAAATATCTTTTGAATGTATTTTGGTTTGAAAAAATATATATTTGCAATTTTAAAAATATATTTTTTTATATATTTACCATATATTTGAAATATATTTTGGCCAGGAAAAATTTATTTTTTTACCGTATGGGGCAGATCAGAGATGTTAGTTAATATAATGAACTGAAACTGCATATAAGTGCACTGTTACAAAAAACATTTTAAAAAAAACGGTAATATTCCTGCAGCTGGGGCCAAACTACTACCGTAAAATAAGAGAAAATAACTTCCTCATAAAAATTTCCAGTAATGACAATACAGCTTGTTGTGCTAATTTTACATGGGATCTTGCCTTTTCAAGTGATTTTAAACATTAAATTAGGAACATGTTAATGTAATTAAACAATGAAATTATCTATAAATAGGAAAAAAAAAAACAAATCCTGAAAAAATGGTAATATTCCAGCAGCTGGGGCGCCAAAATACTACCATAAAATAACAGAAAATAACTGTCCCATAAAAATACAGTTATTTTCAGTAATGAAAATAGAGTTTGTTGCCCTAATTTGACATGGGATTCTGCCTTTTCCAAGTGCTTTTAGACATTAAATTAGGAACATTTAAACGTGATCAAACAATGAAATTACCTATAAACAAGGTCAATGAATGTGGCAATATGAATCATAATACGTAAATGTACAGCAATATACAGTTAACAGTTGGTTTAAATAATAATGGATTGCAAGTCCTGGGACAGACTGACAGAGGAGAGGCTGCCATATCGCACCATCGGCCCTTCTGGCCATCACCAGTAGGTGAAGAGTCTTGACCACGGACACAATACCAAGAGTGTCCGAGCCGGGGCTCGAACCGGCAACCTTCTGATCACAAGGCGAACTGCCAACTCTTGAGCCACGATCGCCCTAAATAGCAGTGATAATAATACTTATGCGATGTAACACAAGCTTATAGGAATCATGTTATATATTTTTCCATAGTATTACATTTGGATTTAACAGATAATTCTCTCACATAACAGACAAATATTTGTGAAATTATGATACATTTCTGAATGTATTTTTACAATCTAAATATGCATATGTACAAAAAATATTTAAAAACAAGTAAATTGTGTTTTACTATATTTACAGTGATGTTATGTTATTTTACCTTTGACATGTAAAATCACAGTCTACTTATGTAAATTTAATGATATTCTAGAAAGACAGTACAAAACTGTAAAAAAGTAAGATACTTTGACATTACTATTTTTTGGAATGGTGCAGTGCTTCAGTGCTTGATAATCTTTCAAAATATATGTGAATGGTTTTCGTTCTGTCACTTGTCTTCTTTCCTCTGCAGGAACTTTAAACTTCATTTGTTCTTTCAAAATCACTGAAAGGTATCTAGCTTTGTCACAGGTGGCAGCCACATTTAGACAAGCGTTATGTTGTAGCACTGCTGAAATTGTAACTGAAATGTCTCCACCAGACAACCTCAGTTAGACCATTCACAGTTGAACCTACGATAATCCCATGAGAGTGATGCTCAACATGAGATACAAAAGAGGTTTGGCTTTAGAAGGTGATCGTTGAAATGTTTGTAAAACTGTTTGTAGCTTTGTTTAAATGTGTTTTTATATAAGCATCTCCTATACTTAAGAAGTTATGTGGCCCAAAAATGCTGGAAAAAAGTATGAAATTTCAATCCACCTCTATGTATGTATATAGCATACATGTTCGAAATAAACTCTTTTATCTTAACTTAAAGCCAAATTTGTTGGCACACTGGTTTTGGAGAATCTTTTTTTGTTGTTGTTAGTTAGGTTTTTTTTTTGTTTTTGTTTTTCAATTGCAGTAAGTTTTTCATCTTGAAATGATATTTAGACCATCTGTTATTTCAGCCTTGCTTTTTTTTTAAACACTTTCGAAAGCTATGATCTTTCTGTCTTCCTCCGCAGACACTACTGTTTCAATTTATTTATGTGATTTCCTTCTTCTTTCTAGCGTTAGAGGAAGTTTCTCTCTTACAACACTGTCAGCTTCATCTGGGGATAAACATGTTTGCTTACTGTATATATAGGAATGTACATGGTAGAATGCAAATAATATTAATAATAATACATTTTATTTGAGGGCGCCTTTTTAAAACCCAAAGTCACCTTACAAAGAAAAAAAGATATCAATAAAACAATAGATTAAAATAATTAAAATACAAAAAAAAACAAATGCAAAAAATAAAACAAACAAATAAATAAACAAGATTTGACAGCAAGCCAGTTTTGTATGTACAGTGTATATTGGTTGCACAAGACTGTTGGTTTAGATTGAGTTAGATTCAAGAACATTGTGGTAAGAGCAGAATAGGCTGGTGCTCACATGTTTCCAATTTTGCACATACAGTTGTTTTTTGCACAGGGTAACAACATTTCTGCTCAAATATTAGTAAATCCAGGTGCCTTTAACATTTTTCTACTATAAATTATAAATATGAAGAAAAACTCTAGGTTTGTCTGTTTCAGTATATGAAAAGGTAGCTGTTAAAGCTAGAGTATGTAACACAATGTCAGAACTGTCAGCAAAAGTCTATCATTTTTACAGTGACATTTACCGTACACGCAATCACTGTCAAACAAAGCAGTCATTCACATGCGTGCATCGCCTATGTTTTTTCACAGTGGCTTTAAAATTTCCATTTGCTGGAGGAAAATATACATTATCACTGCTTGAATTAGCTGCCAGGGGGTAAGTGGGTACCACAGTGGTGATGGAGGTCAGCACTGAGGCATAAATTACATATGGATTTCTTGGGTTTGCCCATAAACCTTTCGCATCCAGTGCCCCAGGGGGAAGAATGTATGGATAAAACTAATTGTACTGTGCTCCTTCCTGTCAGCTGATGAATTCATTTCCACCTGCTGATGCTCAGCTAGCACAGCTAAACACTTGAGCAACTCATTATGTTGCCATGCACCCTGGGGACAGAATCATTTTGCATCCAGTCAAAATAAAGCTAATGCGATAAAATGAAAGACAGCTATGGCAGTGAAAATCTTGCATGCTAGTACAGAGTATCTTGTGAAGTACCAGAAATTTCCAAGCATTTAGTTTGTTGTCTCAAAGTTAATGAACCAAACGCATGACTAGAATTAGAAGATCAAAAGAGTGAGTGAGCAAATGATATATAGACATTAGCATTAGTTAATAACAAGGCCTAGGATATCTTTGACAGGATGTGAACAGATCATTTTGTAGTCAGTGAGTGAGGTGGAAGAAAACTGTGCAATCTGACCTGATTGAGAGTAGATCTGAACAGTGTTTAGAACAGCGAGGTTTGTGGGGTCATCAAGAGTGATCGAAGGACAGTAAAACCATCAACCACCACTAATGGTGACTGTCTTTGTTATCGACTGAAAGGAGCCTTGTTGCAGAACAATAGATTTTAATATTTTCACTGAAAAGAGACAAATGTTTGTCTCCACTGCTGATGCACTGATGGTAGTTCAACCACTTTAACAGTAACTTGAACTTAATATGCATTCGCTGCTAAAGCAACCCTCTGTGCTCTCTGCTATGTGTCTGACTACGTTTCTGCAAAGCCCACAGCTACCACTTAGCCTGTCCAGAGGAGCCGAATATCTATCAGCATTATGAAACCAAACCTTTGATCAAAGGATTTGGGATTATCAAGAACTTGCAATTTAGAGTGTAAAAGAAGCAGCTGATAGGTTGAACTGCTAAAACTGTTTCGGCTGACAAAGTAGATAAGACTCAAGAAGAGTGCAGGGGAGAAACCCACAATACCATTTCCATAGTATTAGAGTGTGTGTGGGTGTGTTTGCATGCACGAATATCTTTGTGAATGCCTTGAGCATTTTCTGCAATAAGACAGACTATCTCTGCCCCATTTAACATTCTGATGTTTTCAAGCAAACAGGTAAAATGACTAATTTCCTTGAAGCAAAGTGTAATTTGTTGGAAACCTTATTAAGATCCAAATGATTTGTCTTTTTTTATTTAGTTATTTCCCAAACTTAACCTCTTGATGAGCTTTTATAAATATCCACAGAGATCAAAGCAACAGCCTGAAGAGCTCTGTGCGACTTGCGCTGCACTCTCACTTTTCTGAAAGCCAAATTTTAAAGAGTGTCAGTGGAGAAGAGCTTGACACCTTTTGTCAAAGGGGAATAGAAGCGTGAAGAAGTGGTAATTTTACTAAATGATTGTTTCAAAGTGTTCAATCTTAGAGGGGAAAAATGCACAATGTCATCCAGAATGTTAAATGGGACCTTTTGTTGCTCATTTCCTACTCCATGTTTTTATTCAAGGGCTCTGCTGGAGTAGTTTTGAATAAAAACTCTAAAATATCCCTATGTATCTTATGCTGGGTTTTGCTGCTCTTTAGCTCATCCACTGTGTAGCCTCATATATATGAGGGATCTGCTGGAGCCACTCGCCAAGCTTGGGGGTCACTGCAACAAATGCTTCGATTACCACTGGGACCACTGTTACCTTCACCCTCCACATCTTCTCGAGCTCTTCTCTGAGCCCTTGGTACTTTTCCAGCTTCTAGTGTTGCTGTCAGTTGGTCGTGGCCTGATGTTCCTGATATACTCATGAATGTTTGGTGTCTCATCCTGGACTGTGGTACTGACACTCAACAGTCCCCGGCCTCCTTCCTTCCACTCAGCGTACAGTCTCAATGTGCTGAACTTGGGGTGAAACCCTCCATGCATGGTCAGGAGCTTCCTGGTCTTGATGTCAGTGGCTTCTGTCTCCTCCTGTGGCCAGCTTATTATCCCAGCAGGGTACCTGATCACAGGAAGGCGTAGGTGTTGATAGCCTGAATCTTGTTCTCACTATTCAGCTGACTCCTCAGGACTTGCCTGACCCTCTGCAGGTGCTTGGTGGTTGTAGCTTTCCTAGCGGCCTCTTCATGGTTCCCATTTGCACTTGCTCATGATACTTGTATATATGGCAGATATGGTTCTAAGACTTACATGTTTTCACTGAAAATCACCTTTGTAACATCCATCCATCTGCTTATCCAATTTGGGGTGTTGGTGGCGCTTCTATAAATTGTTATATGCCAAAAATAATGAGATAATAACACTCAACTAAAAAAATTGATTATATGATGCTGTAATACTTTTATCTTCAGTGACCTTTTATAAAGCAATAAGAGCTGGTGTACAGTTGTTAACACTATAACATAACTGTCATCATATTTAATGATCTACAGTATAACTTCAATGTGATGTGACACAACTGGTCAAACAGCGATAAGTGAAAGAGCGATTTCATCCTGACTTCTTAAATGTTTAAGAGCATCTTAAGTGCATATTAATTTAATTCAAAAAATTTTTAATTATTATTTTAAGTGCTGTGATTATATTTTAAGCTCTGAACTCAGTTAAATGTTATACTGACAGCAGTACAGGCTTCAAAGTATATTGAACCTCTGGTTCTTTCGTTATTTTTATGGATACAATAAAATTGTACCATGTCTATAATAATAAATGCTTTACAGAAAATATGTGCTGAGCTATATTAAGATATTTATGGGATATGCATGAGGAAAAGTCATGGCCACCTTAGGTTTGGGTGAAAATGGCCCGAAGCACACACATAAATCAAATGCAAAATGATTGAAAAAGAAGAAAAGTTTTGTTTTTGAATGACAAAGGGTCTGACAGTCCAACCAAGATACAGTGGAAGGACCTGAGGAATCATCCAGTCGGGTGATGGATACTGATGGAGCAAAACTAGTTTTGGACAGAAGAATAGTTCAGTTGTCTTCATCGTCATGCAGATCACATGAGCACCTGGTGAGAATTTCTGATAGAGATTGCTGCTGCAGAAGGAGGCCTTACAAGTTCATTCATTTTTTTTTCAAACCTGCAGTCTGAGTAATTATGGACAGGAACAGCACAGGTGTTATAAGTTCAGTTTTTTTATCTTCAGTGCAAAATCACAACAAAAATCACTTCAAGACATTTTATATTGTAAGGTAAAGACCTCCAACAGTGAAGGCTCATAGAGCGACCCCCTATATCACCCGATGAGCAAGCACTTGGCGACACTGGGAAGGGAAAACTCCCTTTTAACAGGAAGAACTGTCTGGAAGAGCAATGCTCAGGGATTGGCAGCCAACTGCCACGCGTAGATCAGACCTCATTGGGTGAGTAATAATTTACTGAGTAACCCCAGAGACTTCATAAATATCCTTGGCGAGTCTAAATGGACTGCTTCTTATATTTTATACATCATGCCTCTTTCATACAATGACTTCTTACTACTCAGAAGTGCTTTCTATCTAGCATTCACATTCTGACAAAAGCATTGGAGATCAACATGGGGTTCAGAATGGCATGCAGACTACAGCAGCCAGGGACTGAACCACCAACCCTCCAAATACTAGAGGACTCAGCACCAACTCCTGAGCCACAGCCACATCATGTGTGCATCAGAGTAGCAGATACAGATACAGTCATCACTGATTGACCTGAGGCAGAAATGATATTTCAACAATTAGAGCAGGCTAGATGGACCGCGTTTGTTTACTTCATGCACTCAGCTACAGCATCCCGATATCATCACAGCAAAGTGAGAGCATCAACTCCTTCCTTGGCTCCCCAGTGGAGCATGGTAATGAAAACCATAATGCAGAACCTTAAAAAACAGGATACGGCAGTTGAACCTGCAAAAGCCACATATGCCTCTGGCTGGGATCTCTTTCCAAGATGTGTACACTGATGATCAAGCTTTGGATGTGTACGTGATGAAGCCTGTTTCAACATAGAGCAAGGAATGCCTGTTGTCTTTTAGCCAGACTAGTGATGATATGGATTAGCTGTCCCTGTGTCTATGCCCAGTGTTCTCTTTCTTCCTATCTTCTTGCTCGCCCAAACATACACACACACAAAACTCTGTTTCTGCTGCCTGCTTTCTTCACAGCGCATGCAGCCCTCTGGCTCAGCTCGCCAGTGTGGATTATGGCCCTCTCACGGCTATCATGATCTTACACAAACAACATTTGTCAGCTCATTTATCACTGTTCCCCCCCAGTTGTCCACTCTTGTCTATTCATCTATGCTCTATTTCTGCATCCCTGCCTCCAGGGTGAAAATGCACGCTACCTCCACAACTGAAAATAACCCCCAAAAGTCCCCTTTGATATTTACGCAAATCTGCAAACGTCAACAGGGATAAGTGATGCTTGAGTGACTTGCTAACACCCATTGTGTTTTTTGTAACAAGACATGATGCAAGCACCTAGTGGAAATTTGCCATCATATCATCATTTGCATTGTCACTTTAGGGAAAGATTATCCATCTCTGAGTAAAAGTTATTCCAGGGATTTTGCACTCAGAGATGGGCTGTCTGAGGCTCACTGGGTCAGGTGCTGAGGTGTGAGCTATATACTCACACTTTGATAAAAGTCAGTGCTCACAATGGAATGAAAAATCTCTTACTGTCAGCCAGCAAGTGCACACTTTGCAGCTTTAAAAGGTAAGGTTGGTTACTTTCAATAAATGACCTGACTGACCTTGGGGTTGCACCCTCTCTGATCCTCTGACAGCTGGACATGAATGTAAGGTGGGGGAGTGTAGCCTCCAAGTCAAACTCTTGGCTGAATACCCTTTATCATACTAACAGACCTGGTAAGCACTTTCTACTGTTATGAATGAGTGCATGCATGCTCTATAACCAAACCCCTGAACACACGTTCATAACAGTAGAAATATACATGGACCTAAAGTGTCTTTACGTCCATGTATGGCTACACAGCCATACATGGACCTAAAGACACTTTGTTGTCTGAAAGCAGGGGGATAATTCATGTAATCCAATTAGTAATTGCTGATATATCTGCATGGACATCAAGCATGTTACTTTAACCAATATATAATGAAGGGAAAAGGCAATTCAACTGTAAATAGAAACCTAGGATAAAATTGTGCTGATTGTGTAAATGGTGTAATTTGTGGTGGCTGTAGCTCGGGGTGTAGAGCAGGGCTTCTACTAATTGGAAGGTTGGCGTTTGGATCCCTGGCTGCTCCAGTCTTGAGCAAGATATTGAACCCTAAGTTGCTCTCTGAATACATCCATCAGAGTTTGAGTTAGACAGAAAACACTTGGGAGTGGATCCAAATGCACGTATGAAAGAGTGAATGAGGCATGTTGTATAAAGTGTTTTAAGTGTTCCAGTTGAGTAGAGAACCAGTTCCTTTACTTGTGGAGGACAAAAGAGCGAGAACTAATCTTGGTACAGTTTGCCAAACTTTAAATCCCTCTTTCCAGTGTTTTTATTAGAATTGACTGACGATTCTACAGATATGTTTCTTTTTCTTTTATCCCTTTGATCAGTGAGATTAGAGTTATGGCTGCCTTCCCGTTAGGAGGCTTCTAAGATTGCTGCCGCTGTTAGGATACCTGCTTCTTGAAGGACTTTGCATCAGCTCATGGATAATGGCCCAATTAACCTCTGCACCATCTTTTTGCCCTTTTTTATTCCAAAAGCATTGACTCAAAGTGGTGATTTGTAGCTCTTCTATTTTGAGACTTCTCTGAGAACTTCCCACTTATTATATTCTTAATTCACTGTCTACTGTTGAGTATTTATAAATAGTGTTGCAACTGGAAAGGAAGCTTAGACTGTTCTGTTATTTGTTTATGAAGTTCTTGAAGAATTTTATGTTAATATTTGAGTCACTGCAAATCAGTCTGAGGGTCACTTGAGCCAGAATCTGGAATATAGCAAGCATCCAAAGTTTCAGAGCAGAACAAAGACTATGTTGAGAGCTGTGCTCCAAGGCACCTGGATTTATCTCACTGAAGAGGCAGCTAAAGGACACTGAGGGCTGCCATAATAATGATCTGTTCCTTTTAAAGGAAATAATCAGTTACTTTATAGATACAATTTATTTGCTAAAATGACAAACCAAACCTCTTTTTCTAAATTATTTATTTGTTAACCTTTAGCATATTATTGGTGTAATCACACACCAACCAAAACAAAACATTTTAAAAATGTTTTGGTTTTTATAATAACTTTGCTCTCTCAATCAGCTTCGCGAGGTTGTCTCATGGACAAGACTGTTTCCAGTCCTGCTAATAGACTTCCCATGTGGCTGCTGTCCTCTTACTTGTTTAGTTTCTGTCCTATTTTTTCTTTGTTTTTGTTATAAAAACAAAACAAAAAACAATCAACTTAATGTTTCCTTCTTTAGCAGGTATATATGTATATGTAATACATTCATCTTACTGAATTATAAACCTTCACCTGTACCTCCCTGTGGTTGGTGGTTTCTTTCAGCCCAATTTAAATAGCCTCTTCCATATGGTTGATAATGAGATGCGTCTGCTTCTTAAACTCTGGAAAGCATTGATGTGGGCTTCAATTTGAGGTGCCATTAATGTTTGATTTCTGTGACTGGTAATTCTAATGAACTCTTCCTCTGCAGCAGAGGGACCGCTGGGTCTCAGGTGGTCCTCACAAGAGCCTTTTTCATCAGTCTTTGATGGTTTTCTGAAGAAACTTTGACAAGTTCTTGAACTTTTCCGGACTGACTGACCTTCTTGTCAGGGTTCTCAAAGTGTAGCGTGACAGTCTTTGGTAACTTTTTAAGTAGCCCATGGGTGCGGCGAAGCAAAGGATGTACGACGGTACATTGCTTCCATCCATAGATGAGCTCAGAAGAAGTGAACATTTTCTTCCTCTCAGTTATTCTGTCCTTGTCAACAACATAGTAGATTTTTACCTTACTACCACTGAAAATCATGAAATGCTACCTCACTGTCACAAATTGGCTTTGACTGTACTAATTTTTACATATCTATATAAGGACCATTTCAAACTGATCAGCCACGTGCTTCAAAAACCACATTGTATTTTAAATATCACCAAAATGACAGCAGTAATTAATTGCATACTCAATGACATGCAGAGATTACTATTGTAGTGCATTTTTCCCAAAACTAGCAAACAGTCAGTCAAAGCTTAAAGAATTTCAGCCTCAGAGAAATGCTGCTGTTTCTCTTGCTTCGTTAAGAAGTTCGTCAAACAATATGGAGTGCAACAGTGACAATAGTCACTTCAAGGTACTTTACATGGTAAGGTAAAGACCCTACCATAACAGAGGGAATAACACAGCCTGCACAGTGGTACAGCCTGAACAACTAGTTTGTTCATTCAATACATTGCACTAAGCGCCTTGAGGCGACTTTTGTTGTGATTTGGCGCTATATAAATAAAATTGAATTGAATTGAATTGAACTAATTAGCAGAGAAGTGTGTCATGCATTACATGAGTTTAAGGATTCAGCTTTCTAACCAAGCTCGTTAACATTAGTTGATAACCTAACACACTACCCCTTGACTAAATACGATTGTTCCAAGCTCACAACAAAGAAAAACACTGGCAATGATGCTGAGGTTCTGAAATCTGATGACTGTGGCTCAGGAGATAGAGCAGGTCATCTGCTAATCGGAAGGATAGCTGATTGATCCCTGGCTGCTCCAGTCTGCATGCCAAAGTCTGCTTGGGCAAGATACTGAAGCTCAAGTTGTTGTGTTCAGGAGAGTGTAGATGTGTTTTGATGGTTAGACAGAAAAAAGTGCTCGTGTGAACGGGTCCAAAACCAATTTGTAATGGCATGTTTGCTATTCCCCGCATACATGAGCCTTTATTAGCCCATATTTTGTTTTGAACATACATTTTGCAATTTTGTAATGTGTACAAAATTTCAGTCTCATCGGGATTCCTTACACTGTAATAACACTTGTGGAAGCTAAATGTGAACATTTGGATTTCATGATTTAAATAACACACAACACACAGTATGAATCTTCAGCTCAAAGTGACAATGCTTTTTCAACATGTACTCGTGTTCTCATACTGATATCAACAAAACCTGAGCATTCTCACACTGGAAGAAAGTGAAAAGGCTACTATTTCAGAGACCACTGGTCTAATCTCCTGAAAGAAGGTTTAATAGCTCTTTCACACATCAAACTGACGCAGTGGTTTATAGATGGGGTGCATCTCATTTGTCCTTCCCACCTGAAGCGATCAAACAAATATTACAGTTCCCTTTAGAGAATTTCTGTCCTGCATTGTGAGACAGCTGCTAAGATGACTGAACCCTCTTGATACCTAGATAGGAGAGATGAAACTTTATTGATCCCTGTGGGGAAATTGGATCATCACAGCAGCAAAACAGGGTTAAGATGCAGCATGGGAATGAGATAAGTGGACTTCAGCACACAGACAGAATACAGAAGAGGCAGTACCAAAGTAGAATTCCTCTCTCTCTGCTTCTATAGATAAATAGATAGATAGAATGTATTGATTGAAAAAAGACAAAAATAGAACATGAACTGACTTTTATTTTTGGGCTGCTGTATACTGCAGTGGAATTCAATTCAACTCTGTCGCTAACACTACCTTTATATACCTACCTACATAACATATATACTACAGTATAGTACTTTAAATATGGTTGCTTTCTCGTACTTATATTTGAAAATATGATTAATGCAGTTAAACCACTTTCAGAAAAGAAAGCGACTATAGCTTTGGTGGTGTGTGAGTGCTGTGTGCATGCTCCTTTGCTTGCAGTTCGACTTGCCACTGTGCAGCGAAGCAGTTGAGAGTCACTGGGCAGACACTGCTGGTCCAAATCTCAGTGGTGAAGCTGAAGACCAAAATATCCTGAAACAGGCTGTCAGTGTGCTTTCTCACAAAGTCAAACACCCTTGGGATGACAGCCTCTGTGATGGTAACGGTTGGGAATCTCATATTCAGCCCCTAGCACACTGAAAGGGAATGAAATCTTGTATTATAAACAACCTACTACTCCTGGCCGTCAAGTTATTTTTACAGCTTTGGACATTTTCCTCAGTATTCAGCTTTCAATTTGACAGTTCATTTGACAAAAAATGAGTGTTTCTTACGGCTGAGCAGAGCAGAACTTGCAGTTTGCCTCACTTTAATTGGTGTTGCTTATCTTAGGCCTGTGAAGTGTCACTACCCATAGCCCTTACCATGTAATATAATAATATATAATAAATAATAATAACATAGTTTGTTGAACCATATAATATAATAATATGTAGTTCTTAGTTGCTTTCCCAATCCTAGCCATCAGGGAAGATGAGGTCTTGTAACAGAAACAGATGAGGAATACATATATTAAAACATTTTGTTTTTCCTCAAACCTTAGAGTTACTTCTCATAACTGAGTGAAATGTGTCACAGAACTAACCTCCTGACAGTAACATGGAACAGAAAGCTCCAGTACATGTCTTAAACATAAATATCGTTTAGTTTCTGAAACTATGACTGTTTAGCCTGACTGTGTTTCTGACACTGAAAGGAAAAAAGAGAATAGAGAGTGTGAGAGACATGCTTGGTGATAGCGATCCATGTGTGTGAAGGACAGCAAAAGGTCCCCACATAGTAGCAGTGATGGCACGTTACAACATGGAGCAGAGTAGACACACAGGCTAAGAACAGCAGAGCTGAGATTCTGTCAGGCTTCGACTTATATACAGACAAGCAGCTGGTGGCTAGCCAACCAGAAATAGTGATGGCTGACAAGGAGCAGAAGAGGGCAGCTGTGATAGATGTGGCAATCTGAGCTGACAGTTACATCGGGAAGCAGGAGCATGTCCGATAGAGAAGGAGTAGTGGCTGATGGAACAAATGTCTTTGGGTTTCCGTTTAATCACACCGCTGCAACTTGCCACATCATCGTGTTTGTACTTGTAGTCAGGCTTTCCAGCAGTTTGTTAGTGTTCCTTGTGGTCTCCATATTTTCATTATTTTTTCCTTCCCTTTTGGATTTGTGCCTGTTTTGTTTGTTCACCACCAACTTTGTGTGATGTCAAGTTGTTAGTTAAACATTTTGGATTTGGGATTTTTCCCCTTGCCTGTATCCTCACATCTCTCTTTCAGAGTTACTGGAATTAACTCTGAGCTGAGTTAATGGTGCTGTTTTTTTTGTTTTTGTTTTTTGGGGTTGTTTTTTGCCTGTCCCGTTTGGCTCTTTTGCCATCAGAATTGTTGTCTAAAGGCAAAGAAAGATGCCCAACGGATTTACTTTACCAAATGGACCATCCCAGCCTTGCCGTATTGGTCTATTTGATTCACCTTTGCTTTTATTGTTTATTTTATTTTCATTTGCTGAACGCGGGACAGACATGACTGGGGAAAAGAAAAGGGAGAAAGAAAGAGGGAAAGAAAAACAGCGGGGAAGAGGAACGGTGATAAAGGGCAAAAAACAAAAACCAACAAAACAAACAAAAAAAAATACATATATCAATCACATGGATCACCTGTTGAGAAAGAAAAAAGAGGAAAACAAGCAAAGAAAGAGAGGAATATAATAAACAACATCACGATGATCTATGTGAATATGACAGTAAATACTAAATATTAAACATTATTGTGCAGCACATAAGATCAACAGAACACAGTGTGCTTTGAGGTAGGAGCCAAAAAGGGTGTAGTTTGTGGGTGTGATCACCCGTGTGTACACCTGTGAGCATGGACGCGCTTGTTTTTTTTTTTTAAAAGGTTCCTTCATGTAATGATCTGCTAGAGGGTGTGGGGGGGCCACAGCCCCGTCCTCCAGGGCATGAAGCAGGTATGGAGGAGATCAAAACTCCAGACATCCAGAGGCCCCCAGAACACAAGAGACCAAGGAAGACCAACAGAGGGGCAGCCGCACCACTGTCCCAGAAAGAGCTGAGGAGAGTCCCAGATGAGGGCTCACTCAGCAGCCTCAGAGCAGAAGCCAGGGGGGGTTGCAGTGACGCGCCCGTGAGCTCCGCCAGCAGCCAGCTGTGCCAGAGTGACCGAGCCCCAGGCCGAGAGGCCGGGAGCGCCCCACCCCCGAAGTGGCCCGAGCGAGCCCCAGGCTCCAGGCCCCGATAAGCGGCCACCAAGGAGTGAGCCGGTGTGTACCCGGACGCCCATCCCCAGACACAAAGAACCACCAACGCACCGATGTCTGAGGGAGTCCGCCACTGGCAGGGGAAGTGGTGGTGGGGGGAGATAGGCCTCCAAACCTTGGAGGTCCTGAGATGTCCCCAGAGAGGTGGCGTCTGCAGTGTTGGGGAGTAACGGAATACATGTACCGCCGTTACGTATTTAAAATACAAAATATGAGTAACTGTATTCCGTTACAGTTACCGTTTAAAAAGGTGGTATTCAGAATACAGTTACTTTGTTGAAATAAATGGATTACACTGCGGTACTTTCCTGTTTCATTTTGTCGCGGGTCAGGACTGTTTGGGTTTTGTTTGACAGCTACGTTCTGTTGTTCCAGGCGGCAGCGTTACGGTTGCCATGGTTACAGGGCGACGCTCTCTCTCTCTCTCTCTCTGCGACTGTGTGCTTCCTGGGTGAGAGAGCACCTTTTCGTTGTTGTTGTTGTTGTGCTAAGCTAACAGGCAGAATGCTACAAGCATAGCTCTAAAGAATGTAGCATCATGGGCAGTGTAGTCCGTGCTGCAGGGAGAATGGACTGCCATACACGTTATGGGTCTGTGAGCGCGAGGAGGGAGAAAAAGGGGAGTGGAAAGGTACGAGTTGTCATCGAGGAAAAACGGGAGCTGGAAGCATGTAAATATAATAATAACCACTGCAGCCAAGAAGAGAGCCTGACGAGCCCAGTTGTAAGTAAGCTATTAAGACTCGACTGTACACCGTGTTCGTGTTTTCCTCCGAAAACAATAAGTTCCGTTGGAGCAGTCTTTCAACGCCTCTCTCTGTCTCTCGCAAGAAAAGTTGACCCACACAACAAAGTAAAGCTATTTTTCGGCTACGAGCCGACAGGGACCCCGCCGTATTAGTCTGAGGTCCCTTTACTACAGTTCGGAGTCGCGGACCTTCAGTAATAGTAATAAATCACACAGCAATAGTACATTCACGTTGTTGTAAAAAGCATGATAATATATTAAGTAATCCAAAGTATTCAGAATACGTTACTGTCATTGAGTAACGTAACGGAATACGTTACAGAATACATTTTGGGGCATGTATTCTGTATTCTGTAATGAAATACATTTTAAAAGTAACTTTCCCAACACTGGGCTTCTGACACCCAACCTGACATATAGACACAGACATACAGGCACACACATATACAAACATCCATTCCCACCCTCATGCTCTCATATGCACTTACTCCACACTCAACCAACGTGGAGACAGACATAAAGAGACGCTGTACACACGATCACACTCCCCAAGCGTACTCTACGAACCGGGTCTAGGTACCCTTGCCCCTGGAGGGGGGAACTGCACCCAGACCCAGGTGGTGTTACCCTTTTCCCTGCGGTGGGGAGAGGCAGACCGCCCCGACTCCGCAGCAGCAGGGAGGCCCCACACTCCAGACCCCAATTGGAGGGCCAACTCCCCCTCCTAGCCCCCCCGCTCCAACAGGCCACAGAGAACGGGGGTGAGAGAAGACTCCAAACCTCCCTCCACCCGCTCATTGTAGTGTTGATGCATGTGTGTTCTAAGGTGCATTTAAAACCCAGGAGGGCATGGAGCTACCTGCCAGAGAGCAGCGGGTAAGCGCATAGCCCCTCCTGCTAGCCCTCAATGTCTACTTGTATTTAAAATTGAGAGGTGGGCAGGGGTGAGGTGTACACCCTGATGGTCTTCTTGATGCTGTGTATCGTGCCCACCCCCAAGATCCTATATGTATGTGTTATGAGAGTGTGAGTGATGTGAACGTCTAAGTTGTGGGATAAAATTGAGGCAGAGGCAGCCAGAAGGGGACGGGGGGGGGTAGCCTCCTCTGCACCCTGGTGACATACCTTTACCCCAAGGCCCTGCATGTGTGGGTGGTTGTGGTGGAGCGGGAAAAGGGAGGCAGCTGGAGATGGGGAGGGAAGGAAGGGAGGGGCAAGTGACCCCTGCCTGGGGCCAGCTCCCCCGCTGACCCCAGTAGGCACCCCCATACTCTGCGACCCACCAGGGAAAGGGGCCCCAGGCCCATCTGGACCGGGGACCAGTTCAGCAGCGCCGCCGAGCCCCACATAGCCCGGGACAGCCCACCCGACCCCACCACAGAGAAAACTGCACCCACCCCACCATCCACTCATCTTCCAGACTACACAACACAATAGACGCCCAGGCTGAGATCTTCCTCCACCTCTCCTGTATCTCGCCCCACCTGCAGAGTGAGTTCCTGAAGAGAGGAGACCTCCTGCAAGATGTAACAGCCCGAGTTACTGGAATTAACTCAATACTGTGCTGAGCTGAATTAATGGTGTTATGAAAAAAAGATTTTGTAATGTCATTTATACTAAATTGAAAAATGATCAAATAGCCAATGTATCCAGCTGTTTCACAATATTTTGTCTCTTCCTCCCAGATTCTACCTTCATACTATTTCAGGCAGTCGTGTGGGTGACAGGAGTCATCCCAGCGCACCTTGCTGTGCTGTTATTCTCAGATTTCAGCTTTTGCGGCAATCTTTAGGATGTCAGAGGATGAATAATATAGCAGGAAGATAGCTATCATGCATCCTAATCACTGGCCATTCCTACTGGCAAGAGTAGTCCGAGTAGAGTAAGTTTCCGAAGCTCCCCCCGATATTAAGGAGTCACAGATGGAATAATTTCATTTGCAATGCCCGCTCCAAGTTCGGAAGCTTTTTCATTACAGAGTGGCTAAGTGTTGTGGGAGACCAATTCATTTTCACACTGTTAAATTAATCTGAAGTTTAAAGGTATGCCAGAGCTAAACTAAAAAAAGCAAACAAAAAAAAAACTATTCTCCCTTGTGTGGCTGTGTGTGTGTGTGTGTGTATATATAACATGCATATATTGCTATTTCACCTCTATTCCTTCTTTTCTTCTGTGTTAGTAGAAAAGAGAACAACTATAGGATCGACCCCCACACATTCAGTGAGAGTACACTCATTCTGTGTGTGTCTCATCCTTTATGTTCTACACATAGTTACTATAAAAGAGGACACCTATAGGAGCTATCCTGTGTGTGTGTGTCCCAGTTCAAATGGGCAAACAGTAGGTTGCAGCTGTCTGTACTGTTCCTCCAATGAGTGAATGAGAAGCACGCAAGTAATTCAAATCAAATAAAAATAAGCCCAAGCAATAAAATAAAGAAATAAAATAAATTAAAACAATAAAGAAATTAAAACATGTCCACCTGTACCCTGGAACATCAGAGTAATAAGAATGTTGTCAAAGTTGGGATTTTGTGCTTGTCTCACTTTTCCACACTTCGTCAATGGTTTCTTTGAGGGTTCAAATTTAGTTTTAAGGTTAAAGCTTGAATCAGGTTTAGGTTTATAGCCCTGTTCATACACAGAGTGTAGTAGGTAGCAGATCACTGTAGCGGGAACAGTGGCAACCAAGAACAACTTTCAGCTAGCATGTGTGAACAAGCATCGCGACAACTTTCTTATAAACCGGCCCCAGACTGTAAGACTCGACCCTCATCCCTCCTCCACTCGCACACTGAGCACCGGCTCCCCACAGGGCTACATTCTGAGCCCCCTCCTGTATTCTCTCTATACCACGACTGCAGTTCAACCAACAACAACAATCTCATCATCAAGTTTGCTGATGACACCACAGTAGTTGGACTCATCTGAAAGGGAGACGAGGCAGCCTACAGAGAGGAAGTCCTGAAGCAGGCAGCGTGGCAGAGAACAACCTGGCACTGAACACTAAGAAAACCAAAGAGGTCATTGTCGACTTCAGGAGGCACAGCACTGGCTTAGCCCCCCTATACATAAACAGGGAGTGAGTGGAGAGGGTCCACACCTTCCGTTTTCTTGGTGTCCTCATCTCTGCTGACATCTCCTGGACAGACAACACCACAGTGGTCATCAAGAAGGTCCAACAGCGGCTGCAGCAGGTTGGAGTACAAACTGAACTCCAACCTGCTGCTGACCTTCTACTGCTCCATTGAGAGCCTGCTGACATACTGCATCACAGTATGGTACAGCAGTACCATACTAAGGCGGACAGAGAGAGACTTTAGAGTGTAGTCAAGGCAGCACAGAAGGTCATTGGCTGCCCCCCCCCCCCGCGCACGCGCTCACACACACACACACACACACACACACACACACACACACACACACACACACACACACACAGAGCATCTCCTATTCAGTGCAAACATGTGTGTATCTCATTGTACATCTATATAGTGACGATAAAGGCTTTCTATTCTATTCTATTCTATTCTAACAATACACTGCACTTCTTCAGTCCCCAGCAATAGCTACGTCAACTTTAAAACAGCTTGGATGAATGATTGTTGGGATGAGTATTTGTGAGTATACCACAGATGCACACATAGTTGAAGTATAGAAGTCAGGATGCACCAGTCTGTGTTATGCTGTGTAATGTTAGGGAATAGTAGTAACTTGTCAATCGCAAGATAGGCCTCCTCTAAAGCACATCTTCCTTTCACTCAAATTTAAGAAATTAGCTTAACATTAGTTTTACAAATATTTCACCTTTCAGACCCAGAAAGTATTTCATTGTTATTTATATATATATTTATATACATATTCTATGAGTCAAATGCAGTATGACTCTGTGGGGTCAATCATCAAACAAGCAGTTAAGTGGGCAAAAGTCTTCTATCCTCATGAACACAAATGTTTAGCAAACTGCCTGCCCACTGTGGGTAAGCACACTCTAAACACCATCTCTGGTTTGTTCTTCCTCTTGCTGAACAGCCTCCCGTGGCTACCTTGTCTGTGGCTCCAGGTTTAGATGCTACTGCTAAAATCTGAGAAACCGTTCCTCCTCCAGCTGAGCAAAAACCTCAGTTCACTGCCACAACCTGATATTTTATGAATGAAATTATTAGATGTGGTGTTAGCTCCCTTTAAACTTAAGGACTGGGACCTTTCTGAACATGTTGCACAGGAGAAGAAAAGCACACAAATCTTCAGTCTTCATCTGCAGTCAACAGTGATCCGCCTTCTTGGATCCATTCCACCTGTCCGTGGACTCAAACTGTTCAGGTCAGTTGTATCAAGTCGTGGTGGGTTTTGTTTTACTAACATGCACCTTGGGTATAGGTAAATGGGCTCCTTGGCTGTAATTTCTGACCAAGTATTACAGCAAAATTACCTGGGAAGAAGAATTGGACAGAAGAGCGGTAATAAGACTTTTAATTAATTTGAAACATGTAAACACATTTTTTTAAATGACTATTATGGTTATTGGTATTAATCTTATTTTGTCCCCAGTGGGGTTGATTGTTAATTGAGTCAATTAACTGATAGCACATTATGCTGCTGTCAGTGTTTGTGTTGTTTTCATGCTCAGGTCACATTTCATATCTGCCTATTTTTGTATTGGGTGTCTGTTATTTTTCTGCAGTAAATGCAGCAAAGTAAATCCTTGATAAGAAAAACTAAAAACTAACAAACTATTATAAATTTAAAGTAAAGTAACTTGATGTATACATCAGCCCATCCAGAAAAATAATCTGGATGGGCTGTATCGCACCACAAGAGCACAGAATGGTGAGATCTGGTTGCCAGGGCTGGAGCCCAATTTGAGATCAAAAAATCGCTTTAATTATAAATATGAAATAGTACGTATTTGTCCTGCCAATTTATGGAGAATGTTAATGCAAGGATTACCACAGTCAATTCACAGTAACAAAGTTCCTGAGTGTATTGTCCTGATTTGCTGGGGCTTCCAGGTATTCACCCACAGTCCAAAGACATTCCCGTTACTCTAATCCTAGTGATTGTAAATTAGCCGTAGGTCCAAATGTGATAGTGTGCAGTTGGTTGTTTCTCAGTGTTAGTCCTGCGATAAAATGGCAACATGCCCAGAGTGTTGTCTCTACTCTTGCCCCGTGACAGCTGGGATAAGCTCCAGCCCCAAAGCTACCTGACTCGGATATGTGGTTAAGACAATTAGGTGAATTTTTCATCCTTTTGCTCTTCTTGACATTTATTCAATGCTGACACTGCAGTCACATTTGATTTTATTTGTGGTTTTTGCTGTTACTTATACTCATAAAATGACAATTATAAGTATCATAGAACATCATTTTTAAAAGCACGTTACATAATACTATGTACAGTTAACAAACCTAATGGGATTATACTTAAAGATGAGCTTCTTTTAAAGTAACTAAATACAATTGTCACTCATTTACACAAATTGCAACAAATGTTGCACAGTGGGCATAGTTGGTTTTTGCTCTTCACAAAATACAGCAGAGTTGGGCCTGCAGCGAGCACTGGTGTGGTGACTGGGTGCTGGTAGGGAAGTGTTGGTAATAATTGCATCCATCTATCAAACCCCAGGTCAGTGTCACCACTTTAAATGACAGCATCCTATGGTGCAGCTGCTGACTGGGCATTGTCAGCAATGTTATCATGCAGTACTTTTGGAGCACTGTGTTGGAAATTGGCAACAGCAAAGACAGAGGCCAGCAGCAGAGGTGTGGAGCTTGACCCGATGCTGCCACCAGACTAGAGACTGCAAAATAGCAGCTATAGGGTCAGAGATAATGCAATTCCTCCTGGAGGTGTAAACTCCTGAGATGGAAAACATTACAGGTGTCACATAGGCTAAAGGAGATTTTGAAATAGTATTTAAAAGCTAATGACTAACATATGAGCCTATAGCACATTTTATCTGGAAATTGCAGAAATACAACAGAATTAATTTAATCTCAACAAAGTTGGTGATTTTGAATCAAAGTATGTATATTACAAAGACATTGTTGTTGGTGGGGACTTCTTATATCATGACACTGACGAGTTGTACTCATAATTTAATGAAATGTTATTTCACATGCTTCCCTGCTACAACTACACGTTTCTTTTCCAGCTATTTATTTATGAGTGACTTATGTATGTATATATGTATATATATGTATATATTGTACTATTCTTAGTTAGCGTATTGTCTGTCTTGTCTTAATGTTGGTTTATAATGGAGCACTGTAACAAAAAATAATTTCCCCCAGGGATCAATAAAGTATTCTGATTCTGATTCTGATTCCCTGAATCACTGTGGCTTTGTTGCTCTTTGTGCACTCGTTAAATACTTCTTGTCTGTTGTGAAAAATCAGAAAAACTATAATTTCTACTAATGGGTTTTTCACATGAGAAGTGACACCTGCTAGCATCCAATTCCTTTTTGGTGAGAAGTGAGCAGGCAGCGGGGGACTAGGTAGCAGCTTAGGTGGCAGTTTGGTGGGTGGGTGCAATCCCAAGAGACTGCTTTTTTGCATGAATTGAGAAAATGCTTGCCTTCCAAAATAAAGCTGTTAAATAATAATTTAATTGAGGTCACCCTTTACTTAAAAGTAAAAAGATGCAGGAAAATCAAATTCTGGAGGCTGCATACATGTTCAAATTTACAGGAGCATAGACTTGAAGGTGTGTGTTCAGAAATGGACAGAAATTATGCTTATCTTGCAGCTGAGTTAGTGCTGGGCGATATATCTATTTTTTTTAAAAATATCGATATATTTTTATACAAGACATAAGATGTGACAATATCGTTTAAATCGATATAGTTTATGTTGCGTTATAATTACACTTGTGGAGCTGCTATTTTGCCTCTCTCTTGTCTGGGTTTGTCTGCCCTGCCTCTCACCCTCACTGAACACAAACCCCCTCCCCCATCGCTACATCTCCAGTTGGCGACAAGATGGACACAGGAGCTAGCAAGGAGGAGCTCGTCGGAAAAAAGAAAACCAATGGCTCAATTATTTGGAGATGGTTCGGGTTCAAAGTGTCAGATGAGCAGCAGAATAATGTATTCTGTAGAGAATGTCGAAAAAGCATTGCAACAAAAGGTTCGAGCACTACTAATCTTTTCCACCATTTACAGCTGCGCCATAAAGTGCATTCTGAAGAGTGTGTGAAATTGCGTGCTGTAGCCCAGACCGCAAAGTCTTCCGAGGTTCCTGCCGTGAAACAGACCACCTTACAACACTCATATACTCATGCTGTGCCATATGATACAAAAAGTGAGAAGTGGGGGGAAATTACTAAAGCAGTGGCCTATCATATTGCTAAAGACATGGTCGCCATCTCAACTGTGGAACAAGAGGGCTTTATACAGCTGCTAAAAACTCTTGACTGAAGATACCAGTTACCTAGCCGGAAATACTTCACCAGAGAAGCACTGCCAAAAATGTGTACTGAAGTTAGACAGAGTCTCTGTCATGACCCTGTGCCTTCTCGGCTGACTCTGTATGGCTACAAGTGTTTTTGTTGTGCTGCATCTCTCTCTCTCCCCTGCACTGCGCTCTACCGGGGCGGAGTCATGACGGCTCCAGCCCCTGGCTCGGACACCTGCAAGCAATCATCTCACCCACTTCTTAAGGCGGCTGCTGAGAGTGCTTCCTCGCTGGATTATTGTGTAACACTCGTCAGTGTCATCACCTATCTGAGCCTTTTTCTGAGTTTCTGTCGTGCCACTACTTACCTGCCTTTCCTCTCTGTGCCAGGATTCTCGCCAGCCTGAGGACCGCCGTTGGTGAGCTAAAGCCGGAGTCCGAGCTACCTGAGCTTCAGTGGATTTTGTACATAGCCCTCTTCTTCCCGTGCCTGTGCTTCCCGGAGACCCTCTTCCTGTGCCCCCTCACCTGTATATATTCGCACCTGGTGTGTGTGTGTGTAAATAAAACGTGAACTTTAGTGACGGTCTGACTCCGAGTCCCTCCTGAGCCTGACAGAATAATCCAGCCATCGCTATGGACTCAGCAGACCCAGCCGCGGCAGCGACAGCCCCCATGTCTCTGGAGGAGCTTCTGCACCGACACGAACAAATGCTAGTACGGCTCAGCGGAGACGTGGCGTCTCTAACTCAGGCCTTCGCCCAACGGATTCCACTGGCCGACGATCAGCCTCCTGCGGCTCCTCCCCAGGTAACACACGCTCCTGCCGTCACTGCAGCAGCCACAGCTACTCAGGCGGCTAGCGCGGTAGCTTCAGTTGCCTCCGCGGTTTCGCTGGATAAGCTTTTACCCTCACCTGAGACTTTTTCTGGGGAGATGGGAAAATGTGCGGGATTTTTGTTGCAGTGTTCCATGCAGTTTCAATTACTGCCTCATGTTTTTGTTTCTGACGGGGTTAAGATCGCTTACGTCACCCAGCTCCTACGTGATCGAGCCCTGGCCTGGGCGCAGGCCCAGCTACAGGCTTGCCCCGGAATGTCTTATGATGACTTCCTGTCTCGCTTCAAGTCGGTGTTTGATAAAGGCTCTAGTACGGAGGCTGCTGGCTATCGTTTGATTAATCTGAAGCAAGGTAGGCGAAGCATGGCTGACTTTTCTGTTGATTTCTGGACTCTAGCTGCACAGACCAAATGGGGACCTGAGGCCCTGAAGACCACTCTGTTAAATAATATCCGCGAAGAGCTCAAGGATGAGATAATGATGCGGGAGCTTCCTGCTTCTCTAAATGCTTTGATGTCCCTGTGTATTCAGGTGGATGATCGCCTGCGGGCGCGCCAGAGCTCACGAAGACAGCAGTTTCGCGAGCCCCTGGCGTCTCGGGAGCCCCAACCCGACGCACGGGAGGCTAGAGCTTTTGGGACTGAGGAGGAGGTACCCATGCAGCTGGGACGTTCTCGACTCACCCCTGCAGAGCGACAACGCCGGTTTTCCGCGGGTGAGTGTTTGTATTGCGGTCGCAAGGGGCATTACATCTCTGCCTGCCCGGTGCTGGCAAAAGGAGGCGCCCGCCAGTAATTGAGAGGGTACTGGTGGGCGACCTGTCCAGCAACAAGCCTCTTCCCCGTCTCTTGCTGCCTGCTAAACTCACCCTCCGGTCGTTGTCCCATTCCCTCTCTGTGTTAATTGACTCTGGTGCAGAACAGAATTTCATTGATGCGTCGCTAGTCTCCAAGCTCAGCATTGGCACACGACCACTGCCTCATCCTCTCCGCGTGTCCGCCCTGTCTGGTCACCGGTTGCCTGACATAACGCACGTCACCCTACCTGTCACACTCACTCTCTCCGGTAACCACGTTGAGAACGTTTGTTTCTGTGTGTTTAAGGCTCCAGTAACCCCGCTTGTACTAGGTTATACATGGCTTTCACAACACAACCCACACATCGACTGGAGGAAGGAGCAAGTTATGGGGTGGGGTGTGGGCTGCCACATGACCTGCCTTCGGGCCGCCACGCCATCTGCTCCCTCTCCCCCCCCCGGGAAGCCTTCAAAGTCACCGGAGCTGTCTTCGGTTCCTTCCGTCTATCATGACCTCGCAGCAGTTTTTAGTAAGGATGAGGCGGGCTCGCTTCCACCACACCGGCCCTATGACTGTGCCATTGATCTTCTCCCTGGGGCGCCTCTCCCCTCTGGCCGCCTCTACAGCCTCACACAGCCCGAAAGGGAAACCATGGAGAGATACGTCAACGACTCTCTGGCTGCTGGGTTAATTCGCCCGTCATCCTCCCCCGTGGGGGCAGGTTTCTTCTTTGTTGCAAAGAAAGACAAGACGCTCCGGCCATGTATTGATTACCGCGGCCTCAACAAGATCACAGTAAAGAACAAGTACCCTCTTCCCCTCCTTAATTCTGCTTTCGAACTACTCCAGGGGGCCACGGTGTTCAGCAAACTGGACCTGCGAAACGCTTACCACCTGGTGAGGATCCGGGAGGGAGATGAGTGGAAGACCGCTTTCAACACTCATATCGGACACTATGAGTATCTCGTCATGCCCTTTGGCTTAACCAATGCGCCCGCGGTCTTCCAGGCCCTTGTTAACGATGTTCTGAGGGATTTTATTAATCGATGTGCTTTTGTGTACCTTGATGATATTCTCATTTTCTCTAAGTCCCAGGCGGAGCACGAGAGTCACGTGAGGCAGGTCCTGCAGCGCCTCCTGGAGAACCGGTTGTTCGTGAAAGCGGAGAAATGTGAATTTCACGTTGACACGGTGGCCTTCCTTGGCTATATCATCTCTCAGGGGGATCTCAAACCTGACCCCGAGAAGGTCCGGGCCGTGGTGGACTGGCCTCAACCACCGAACCGCCAGCAACTCCGACGGTTCCTGGGATTCGCCAACTTCCACCGACGCTTCATAAAGGACTACAGTAAGATCGCCTCACCTCTCACTGCGCTTACCTCTCCCAAAGTTCCTTTCAGTGGGACCTCTCTGCTCAGGAGGCCTTTTCCCTACTAAAGGAGAAGTTCACTACCGCCCCCATCCTCCGTCAGCCCAACCTCAGGCAACCGTTCGTGGTGGAGGTGGATGCGTCGGACTCTGGAGTGGGAGCGGTTCTGTCTCAACGATTTGAAGGTACGCTCCATCCCTGTGCATTCTTTTCTCGTCGTCTCTCACCCGCAGAACAGAACTACGGCATTGGTGATCGGGAGCTGCTAGCGGTCAAACTGGCCCTGGAGGAGTGGAGGCACTGGCTTGAGGGCGCGGAACACCCGTTCATCGTGTGGACCGACCATAAGAACCTTGAGTACATCCGGTCCGCCAAACGCCTAAATTCACGACAAGCCAGGTGGGCCCTCTTCTTCACAAGATTCAATTTCACCATCACTTACAGACCAGGGTCGCGCAACGTGAAGCCCGATGCACTCTCCCGTCAGTTTTCCAGTACGGAAGGAGACTCCGATCCAGAACCGATTCTTCCAGCTACCTGTGTTATTGGAGCTGTCACATGGGAGATCGAAGCTCTCGTGCGCGAGGCCCAGGATACTGACCCCGACCCGGGGACGGGCCCCCCTGGTCGGTTGTTTGTCCCTGCTGCTGTCCGACCTCAGGTACTCCACTGGGGCCACACCGCCCGGTTCACCTGTCATCCAGGAGCCCGCCGCACCATCACCTTCCTCCAGCGGTTTTTCTGGTGGCCCACCTTGGGCAAGGACGCCAGGGAGTACGTTATGGCGTGCGCCACGTGTGCCCGGAACAAACGTCCCAACCGACCACCCGCCGGGCTTCTTCAACCACTCCCCACACCACGACGGCCATGGTCTCACATAGCGCTGGACTTCGTTACGGGGCTCCCACCGTCATCCGGTAACACCACCATCCTCACTATTGTTGACCGTTTTTCTAAGTCGGCTCATTTCATCGCCCTCCCCAAGCTCCCTACAGCCCTGGAGACCGCCCAGCTGCTCACCACCCACGTCTTCCGGCTTCATGGCATTCTGATGGACATCGTTTCCGACCGGGGACCCCAGTTTACCTCTCGGGTTTGGAAGGAGTTCTGCATGCAGATCGGCGCCGCGGTCAGTCTCTCTTCGGGCTTCCACCCTCAGAGCAATGGACAGGCCGAGCGTACCAACCAAGAGCTCGAAGTGGCACTCCGCTGTGTCGTCTCTCTCAACCAGGCCACTTGGAGCGAGCAGCTCCCCTGGATTGAGTACGCCCACAACTGCCTGACCTCTTCAGCCACCGGACTGTCGCCGTTCGAAGCCTCATTGGGCTACCAACCACCCCTGTTCCCGGCCGTGGAGGGTGAGCATGCCGTCCCATCAGTACAACATCATTTCCGCAGGTGCCGCCGGGCCTGGCGGTCCACCCGAGCCGCTCTGCTGCGGACGGCGGAGCGCAATAAAGAGATCGCTGACCGCCACCGGATCCCTGCGCCTGCCTATACAGTTGGGCAACAGGTATGGCTCTCCTCACGCTTTGTTCCCCTTCGTGCAGAGTCGAAGAAACTTTCCCCGGCTTTCATCGGTCCGTTCAAGATTGAGGCCCTGGTCACTCCGGTGTCCGTCCGTCTGAAGCTGCCTCGCAATATGCGTATCCATAATGTTTTCCATGTCTCCCAGGTCAAGCCCGTGCTCTCCAGCCCGTTGTGCCCTCCTTCCGGGCCCCCTCCGCCCGCCCGGCTCGTGGATGGGCAGGAAGTGTTTAACATCACCCGCATTATGGACTCTCGGCGGCGGGGGCGGGGCGTCCAGTACCTGGTGGACTGGGAGGGCTACGGGCCAGAGGAACGTTCCTGGGTGCCCCGGTCGGCGGTTCTGGCTCCTGGTCTGCTCCGCGAGTTTCACCGGCGGCATCCGGGTAGGCCGGGTGGGTCGCCGAGGGGCTCCCGTTGAGGGGGGGGTACTGTCATGACCCTGTGCCTTCTCGGCTGACTCTGTATGGCTACAAGTGTTTTTGTTGTGCTGCATCTCTCTCTCTCCCCTGCACTGCGCTCTACCGGGGCGGAGTCATGACGGCTCCAGCCCCTGGCTCGGACACCTGCAAGCAATCATCTCACCCACTTCTTAAGGCGGCTGCTGAGAGTGCTTCCTCGCTGGATTATTGTGTAACACTCGTCAGTGTCATCACCTATCTGAGCCTTTTTCTGAGTTTCTGTCGTGCCACTACTTACCTGCCTTTCCTCTCTGTGCCAGGATTCTCGCCAGCCTGAGGACCGCCGTTGGTGAGCTAAAGCCGGAGTCCGAGCTACCTGAGCTTCAGTGGATTTTGTACATAGCCCTCTTCTTCCCGTGCCTGTGCTTCCCGGAGACCCTCTTCCTGTGCCCCCTCACCTGTATATATTCGCACCTGGTGTGTGTGTGTGTAAATAAAACGTGAACTTTAGTGACGGTCTGACTCCGAGTCCCTCCTGAGCCTGACAGAATAATCCAGCCATCGCTATGGACTCAGCAGACCCAGCCGCGGCAGCGACAGCCCCCATGTCTCTGGAGGAGCTTCTGCACCGACACGAACAAATGCTAGTACGGCTCAGCGGAGACGTGGCGTCTCTAACTCAGGCCTTCGCCCAACGGATTCCACTGGCCGACGATCAGCCTCCTGCGGCTCCTCCCCAGGTAACACACGCTCCTGCCGTCACTGCAGCAGCCACAGCTACTCAGGCGGCTAGCGCGGTAGCTTCAGTTGCCTCCGCGGTTTCGCTGGATAAGCTTTTACCCTCACCTGAGACTTTTTCTGGGGAGATGGGAAAATGTGCGGGATTTTTGTTGCAGTGTTCCATGCAGTTTCAATTACTGCCTCATGTTTTTGTTTCTGACGGGGTTAAGATCGCTTACGTCACCCAGCTCCTACGTGATCGAGCCCTGGCCTGGGCGCAGGCCCAGCTACAGGCTTGCCCCGGAATGTCTTATGATGACTTCCTGTCTCGCTTCAAGTCGGTGTTTGATAAAGGCTCTAGTACGGAGGCTGCTGGCTATCGTTTGATTAATCTGAAGCAAGGTAGGCGAAGCATGGCTGACTTTTCTGTTGATTTCTGGACTCTAGCTGCACAGACCAAATGGGGACCTGAGGCCCTGAAGACCACTCTGTTAAATAATATCCGCGAAGAGCTCAAGGATGAGATAATGATGCGGGAGCTTCCTGCTTCTCTAAATGCTTTGATGTCCCTGTGTATTCAGGTGGATGATCGCCTGCGGGCGCGCCAGAGCTCACGAAGACAGCAGTTTCGCGAGCCCCTGGCGTCTCGGGAGCCCCAACCCGACGCACGGGAGGCTAGAGCTTTTGGGACTGAGGAGGAGGTACCCATGCAGCTGGGACGTTCTCGACTCACCCCTGCAGAGCGACAACGCCGGTTTTCCGCGGGTGAGTGTTTGTATTGCGGTCGCAAGGGGCATTACATCTCTGCCTGCCCGGCGCTGGCAAAAGGAGGCGCCCGCCAGTAATTGAGAGGGTACTGGTGGGCGACCTGTCCAGCAACAAGCCTCTTCCCCGTCTCTTGCTGCCTGCTAAACTCACCCTCCGGTCGTTGTCCCATTCCCTCTCTGTGTTAATTGACTCTGGTGCAGAACAGAATTTCATTGATGCGTCGCTAGTCTCCAAGCTCAGCATTGGCACACGACCACTGCCTCATCCTCTCCGCGTGTCCGCCCTGTCTGGTCACCGGTTGCCTGACATAACGCACGTCACCCTACCTGTCACACTCACTCTCTCCGGTAACCACGTTGAGAACGTTTGTTTCTGTGTGTTTAAGGCTCCAGTAACCCCGCTTGTACTAGGTTATACATGGCTTTCACAACACAACCCACACATCGACTGGAGGAAGGAGCAAGTTATGGGGTGGGGTGTGGGCTGCCACATGACCTGCCTTCGGGCCGCCACGCCATCTGCTCCCTCTCCCCCCCCCGGGAAGCCTTCAAAGTCACCGGAGCTGTCTTCGGTTCCTTCCGTCTATCATGACCTCGCAGCAGTTTTTAGTAAGGATGAGGCGGGCTCGCTTCCACCACACCGGCCCTATGACTGTGCCATTGATCTTCTCCCTGGGGCGCCTCTCCCCTCTGGCCGCCTCTACAGCCTCACACAGCCCGAAAGGGAAACCATGGAGAGATACGTCAACGACTCTCTGGCTGCTGGGTTAATTCGCCCGTCATCCTCCCCCGTGGGGGCAGGTTTCTTCTTTGTTGCAAAGAAAGACAAGACGCTCCGGCCATGTATTGATTACCGCGGCCTCAACAAGATCACAGTAAAGAACAAGTACCCTCTTCCCCTCCTTAATTCTGCTTTCGAACTACTCCAGGGGGCCACGGTGTTCAGCAAACTGGACCTGCGAAACGCTTACCACCTGGTGAGGATCCGGGAGGGAGATGAGTGGAAGACCGCTTTCAACACTCATATCGGACACTATGAGTATCTCGTCATGCCCTTTGGCTTAACCAATGCGCCCGCGGTCTTCCAGGCCCTTGTTAACGATGTTCTGAGGGATTTTATTAATCGATGTGCTTTTGTGTACCTTGATGATATTCTCATTTTCTCTAAGTCCCAGGCGGAGCACGAGAGTCACGTGAGGCAGGTCCTGCAGCGCCTCCTGGAGAACCGGTTGTTCGTGAAAGCGGAGAAATGTGAATTTCACGTTGACACGGTGGCCTTCCTTGGCTATATCATCTCTCAGGGGGATCTCAAACCTGACCCCGAGAAGGTCCGGGCCGTGGTGGACTGGCCTCAACCACCGAACCGCCAGCAACTCCGACGGTTCCTGGGATTCGCCAACTTCCACCGACGCTTCATAAAGGACTACAGTAAGATCGCCTCACCTCTCACTGCGCTTACCTCTCCCAAAGTTCCTTTTCAGTGGGACCTCTCTGCTCAGGAGGCCTTTTCCCTACTAAAGGAGAAGTTCACTACCGCCCCCATCCTCCGTCAGCCCAACCTCAGGCAACCGTTCGTGGTGGAGGTGGATGCGTCGGACTCTGGAGTGGGAGCGGTTCTGTCTCAACGATTTGAAGGTACGCTCCATCCCTGTGCATTCTTTTCTCGTCGTCTCTCACCCGCAGAACAGAACTACGGCATTGGTGATCGGGAGCTGCTAGCGGTCAAACTGGCCCTGGAGGAGTGGAGGCACTGGCTTGAGGGCGCGGAACACCCGTTCATCGTGTGGACCGACCATAAGAACCTTGAGTACATCCGGTCCGCCAAACGCCTAAATTCACGACAAGCCAGGTGGGCCCTCTTCTTCACAAGATTCAATTTCACCATCACTTACAGACCAGGGTCGCGCAACGTGAAGCCCGATGCACTCTCCCGTCAGTTTTCCAGTACGGAAGGAGACTCCGATCCAGAACCGATTCTTCCAGCTACCTGTGTTATTGGAGCTGTCACATGGGAGATCGAAGCTCCAGCCCCTGGCTCGGACACCTGCAAGCAATCATCTCACCCACTTCTTAAGGCGGCTGCTGAGAGTGCTTCCTCGCTGGATTATTGTGTAACACTCGTCAGTGTCATCACCTATCTGAGCCTTTTTCTGAGTTTCTGTCGTGCCACTACTTACCTGCCTTTCCTCTCTGTGCCAGGATTCTCGCCAGCCTGAGGACCGCCGTTGGTGAGCTAAAGCCGGAGTCCGAGCTACCTGAGCTTCAGTGGATTTTGTACATAGCCCTCTTCTTCCCGTGCCTGTGCTTCCCGGAGACCCTCTTCCTGTGCCCCCTCACCTGTATATATTCGCACCTGGTGTGTGTGTGTGTAAATAAAACGTGAACTTTAGTGACGGTCTGACTCCGAGTCCCTCCTGAGCCTGACAGTCTCGCTGCCCAGTTCACCAAAGTGTCTCACTTCGCCTTTGAGTGATTTGCATCTTAACATAACAATTAAAGTGATTTTAAAAGTTTATATTTTGTGTGTCACAGGACATGCTATGGATGATGCCCACATTACCCGAGCTATTTCTCTGTGTAAGAAAGTCGTCAGCAGCTTCTCCTACAGCTGGAGGAAGAGAAGAGCTGGCTGAAGTGCAAATACAGCTGGGTCTTCCAAGTCACCAGCTACTCAAAGAGGCAACAACTCGCTGGGGATCAAGGCTTCTCATGATAGAGAGAGTTCTGGAGCAGGAAAGAGCACTTTCTAAAGTCCTCTCTGTCGACATGAAAACCATACCTCTAGTCCCTACTTGGCAGGACATAGAGGTCCTGGAAGCAGTTCAGAAAGCTCTCAAACCCTGTCAGGAATTCACTGATGCACTTTCAGGAGAGAAGTATGTGACCCTGTCATATGTCAGACCTGTGCTACACCTGTTTAACACTAGTCCCCTGGCACCTGGAGAGGAGGATAGTGAGCTGTGTAAATCCATCAAAACCCGCATTGTGGATTACCTCAACAATAAATATGCAGATCCATCCACCAGTGACCTGTTGAACATGGCTTCTTTTGTGGATCCACGGTTCTGGGCAAAATACATCCCAAGTGAGAAAATTAATGCACTAAAACATAAACTCATCTTGGAGGCAGAGTCTCTGCTCAGCTATCAGGGTACGTGTTTGTCTGAGCTGACTGATCCAGCCGTGCCTGAGTCTGCAGACCGAGAAGAAGCAGCAGTAGGACACACAGCTAAAAAAAAAAGAGATCACTGGCAAGCTTCTTCCAGCACAGCACAGCCACCAACACTGGTTTCACAAAAAGGGAAGCAATCGAAAATAAATTTTCTAGCTACCTGTTGTCAGTGTGTGTAGAGAGTGATGCTGACCCTCTCAAATGGTGGAAGGAACATGAAGTTGCCTATCCAGCACTGAGCCTCCTGGCCAAGAAATACCTTTGTGCGCCAGCTACCAGCTCCCCTTCTGAAAGGATTTTGAGTTGCAGTGGAAACATTGTAACCTGCCACAGGGCATCGTTGAAGCCTGATAATGTGGACAGATTAGTTTTCCTGGCACAAAATCTGTAAGCTGTACAGTTGTTGGCCTTGCCAATTGTTTGTGTTCTTTCTATATTGTTATTGTCATTGGAGATTTGCACAAAGACCCACTGACCAAAGAATGGAATTTTGTTAATTTCATTCAATCTGTTTACATGTTTGGTTTTTTGCACAAAGTACCAGATGATTGTTCAGGAATACACACAAAAAAGCACTTTAGAAAACTTTACTTCAGTGTAAGCACTTTTTAAAGAGCAAGTTGCCTTTGTTATTTTAGATCTGCATCTTTTTAGTTTACATTTTACACGACCTTAAGCAACCAGTGGAAACCCTCGCACATCCCGTTGGTCTGCAGGTGGTACCCAGTGGTTCGGTAGACCTTGACCCCCAGGCTGTCAGCCATGGCAGACCAAAGCTCTGAAACGAACTGGGGGCCCCTGTCTGAGGTGATGTCGGCAGGGGGGCCAAAACGCGAAACCCACGTTGACAAAAATGCCCTGGCCACCGCTGCTGTTGCACTGCACTGCCTCGGACCAGTGGGTTGTGCGGTCCACTACAGTCAAAAGGTGCATGAAGCCTTGTGACTGTGGTAGAGGACCAACCAGGTCCACATGCACATGATTAAAATGCCTCCCTGGTACGCAGAAAGATTCGAGGGGCACCTGCGTGTGCCTATGGATCTTAGCACGTTGGCATGGGATGCACACCGCTGCCCAGTCTTTCACCGATGTATGAAGGCCTGGCCAAACGAACTTAGAGCTGACCAGCTTGACCAAGGCACGGACGCCTGGATGAGAGAGGGAGTGTACTGAGTCAAAAATGCGACAACGCCAAGGGGAACTACAGGATGCAGACGGCCGGTGGAAACATCACAAAGCAGGCTAGGCCCACTGTTCCACACGGGTCTGTCCTCCAGTACAAGGCCCGTTTGCGCAGACCGAAGGGCAAGGACATCCGGGTCGGCAGGCTGGTCAGCAGACATAGACATAGTCTATGCCAACATAAAAGGGAGAAACAAGCGCGCAGAACAAACAGTCAGCCACGCTGAATGCTAAATGTCTGTTGTAAACTCAGAAATGGCTGCCAACTGGCGCTGCTGGTGCGCGCTCCACGGGTCAGAGAAATCGCAAACGTCAAGGGTTTTTGATCGAGCTAAAAAATGAAAATGCTACGTTGTGAGGTGCAGGGCCAGCAACTCCCTGTCAAAAACACTATATTTGCACTCACTGTGCCTGAGCATGCGACTGAAAAAGGCGAGTGGTTGCCAGACACCGGAGACCCGGTGTCCTAACACTGCGCCCACCGCCACGTCTGAGGTGTCGCTGGTCAATGCAATCTCTGCCGACGGAAACGGGTGCGCCAGCAGGGCAGCGTTAGCCAGCGCGGCCTTGGCCCCAGAAAATGCCTGGATGCGTTCAGGGAGCCAGTCAACCGAGTCCTTAGCTGTTTTACCCTTCAAGGCAGCATAGAGTGGCTGCAGCAGGTCCGCAGCTCTGGGGAGAAAGCGGCTGTAGAAATTGATCATCCCCAAGAACTCCTGCAGCACTTAAACTGACGTGGGACGGGGAAAAGTCTAAACGGCCCGGACCTTGTCTGGCAAAGGAACCACACCGAAATGCGGTGGCCCAAGAAATCCAGAACCGGCAACCCGAACTGGTACTTGGAAGGGTTGACGATCAGGCCGTGTACCACTAAACGCTGAAAAACCTGACGCAGATGGGACGTGTGCTGACTCTCAGAACAGCTGGCCACCAATATATCGGCAAGGTACACGAAGACGAAAGGCAGCCCGTGCAAGACAGAGTCCATCAACCGCTGAAAAGTCTGGGCGGCGCCTTTCAGGCCGAACTGCATGCTCACACACTCAAGCAGGCCGAAAGGGGTAATAATGGCAGTTTTGGGACGTCTTCGGTGTGCACGGGAACCTGGTGATACCCCCGCACCAAGTCAATTTTAGAAAAAATCGAGGTGCCGGCAAGGTGGGCGGAAAAATCCTGGATGTGGGGAATGGGGTAACGGTCGTTCTCCATGACATTATTCAAACGGCGGAAATCCCCACACAGCGGCCACCGACCGTCTGATTTGGGCACCATGTGTAGCGGAGAGGCCCAAGCACTATTTGAGCGCTATACAATGCTGAGGCGCTCCATAGTGGCAAACTCTTCCCGAGCGATGGAGAGTTTCGCGGGGTCGAGGCGGCGTGCGCGAGCGAACACCGGGGGACCAACCGTCGAGATATAATGTTAAACCCTGTGCTTCATTGCCGTGTTCCAGAAATTAGGAACAGTCAATGAAGGGAACTCCAAGAGAAAACGCTGAAAAATATTCCCTGAAGTCACTAAATTAGCCAGATTCAGGGGCTCGATGGCCCAAGTAAAACAGGGTATTGAAGAAAAGGACAGGGCATCGATTAAGCATCTGTTAGCGACATCGACCAGCAGTCCGTGGGCATAGTGGCAACAACAAAGTTCCACTGGAAATCCCGACCATGAAAACAAACCAACCTTTCCCCGAAAGTCACGATGGGAGAGCCATTAGCTGCAATAAGCGGTTTGCAGCCCGCTGCTAAACTGTCGGCGCCGGTCGGGGGAAGGAGGCTCTTCTGGGAGCCGGAGTCGATCAGGAAACATCTCCCGGCGTGCGTGTCTTCTATGAAGAACAGTTTTTCTTTGTCACCAGCGGTCGCGGCCGCTACTGCGTGCTGGCGGGGCTGTGCCCCAGGGTCGGAAAAGCACAAGGCAGCAGGCAGCGGCGTGCTTGGGCGCCAAAACGCTGATGGTAGAAACAGAGGTCCTGTGCCGCTGTGCCGCAATTTTTGCCATCAGTGAAGGATGGGATACTTTGGGGCAGGTCGGCGGGGAAGTGGAAGGTGCCGCCAGCAAGGCTGGAACTAGGTCGTAAACGTGGAAAGTGCGGGTAGCCAAAAGAATACAATCGCTTCCTCAGCCAGGGAGCGATAATCCTTCGCGCCCGGAAGAGGAGAGTTGGCGAGGCCAGCTCTCACTGCCGCCGGCAGCTGTTGGAGGATGATGTGGACGAACAGAATCCCCCATCGTCCGGTCTGAGGAAGGATAGCATGTGCTCCATCACTTCGAGAGCCGTACCGGCACCCAGGCCTGAGAGGGAGAGGAGCTTTTTGGCTCGCTCTGCGTCGGAGAGGTTATAGCACCGAAGAAGCAGCTTTTTTAAGGGCGACGTATTTCTCTTGGGTGGGTGGGTCCCGGAGAAGAGTCAACGCATGACGGGTGGCTAGCAAATCGAGAGAGGCCACCACATGGTGATATTTCGTGTCGTCAGCCGAGATGCTGCGAAGGGCGAACTGAGCCTCCACATGCACGAACCACGACGGGGGATCGTGAATCGTGAAAAGTCTGGTAGCTCAAGTGCCACAGCAAACGCAGCTGCAGCAGGAGGCAGAGGGCTGGCGGCCGCTGATGCATCCAGAGCGGAGCCGGTGCCACCATCGGACTGCACCGTGTTCAAGTCAGGGTTCACCAATGTGGAGGTAAACACAGACGACACGAGAGCTCTCGATTAACACTCCTCGTTTATTACTCATCACCACACAACTGAATACTTTTCCCTCCACAACACAGCAATAACACTTCCTGAGAACTGGGTGTGAGTGGAGCCCTCCAGTGGTCCACCACAACAGAACACAAAACATTTATAGAGCTCATCTCGTGACAATACCACAGCGAAGAGTGTAACAGATAAGCTGTCCACCATGTCCACTTCACGCTTATCTGCTATAAGGCATGAAATGGACCCGCATGCAGAGGTTGCAGTACTGCCGGCAAAAGTTGCAGTACCGCCTGCAGAGGTTGCAGTACCAGCAGATGGAGATAATATATTTATAGCCAAGAAGTTGGTACTAACCAAGGAAGGTATGAAGTACATTCCAGGTTCTTTCTATACCACAAATGATTATTCTAGGTGGCTCTTTAATTGCTTTCTCGTAATTATTTTCATGTATGGCTTGAAATAAAATATCTCCCTCTGCTGGTACTGCAGATTACTGCAACTTCTGCATGTGTGACCATTTCACGCTTTGGAGAGGCAAAGTATGAAATGGACACGGTGGACTGGTGATACTGGGCAGCAATAGCACTGTCAAGACACCCTTAACACTTTTGACTTTTGTTACGACAGAGACTGCTCTACATAAACCACTCTAGTCTTTCTCTCCTGCTCTGAATAAAACTAAGAACTTATCATTAAATGCATTGCAGTGCAGCTTAACTGAACATTAATTGTATTTAAGAGCATGAAGAGGTGTGATACTTTATTTCTCATAAGCTATAAGCCTTTTGTTTCTAAGACAAATGATTACAAATGACCATGCAGCGACTCATAATGAGCACATATCATTCATGAGCTCAGTTCACAAAATGACAAATATTGAATTCATGTGCAAACTGACTCCTCTTCTTTTCCTCTTTATGTAATATGTATTGCTGAAATTAAATTTGCAGGTTATTTAATAAGGTGAGATATAACCTCATTCAGGTACTGACACTGAAACAAATTCTTCTTGGCACATCAACGTTTCTAAGCTTAAACATATTCAGTGTGTTTAATCACGGAGCAGTGAATATTATTAACTTTTGGGCACTTATATATTACAGTGGTGTGTGTGTGTGTGTGTGTGTACAGCTTGTGTAACCCCCTCTCACTTTTCCTTCTCCTTTGTTTGATTAATAAGGAAAAGCATGTCCCTCTGCAGCCAGCATTTTTTCTTTGTCTTCCTTTAATGCTTTACATTTACACAAAGTCATTAAAGTCATTAAAACAATGACTGTGATTAGAAATTAAAGGAGCAAATGACCTCTGGCATACACTTTTTGGTTGAATTGAGACAGGAAACTGCAAATTGCTCATTCAAATAATTGCTCAACTACAGTTTTATTATTTAGCATTTCCACAGAACAGTAGTCAGACAAACACCTTTTTCTGGTTCAAAGAGCGAGAAGAGGAAGTTAGAAAAATATCCAACTAGCTGATAAAAACGAAGTTGTCTTCCATGTTGGTTCTCTGAACGATTCAGTCACAGCGTTTTGTTATGCCTGCCTCTGATTGTGAGCTTTAACAAAATATTACACTGTTAGAGAAGAAAGTAAAATATGAGTTGTTTGTAGAATGAATAAAACAGCCATGCGGTGTGAATTTTGATTCCAATTGCAATGTTAGCACAATGAGAACTGGCTGGTCTGCTTTCCATTTGATTTATTCTTATTGTGTATCCAGTTCCATTCAGAGACTGCTGATTGTAAAGTTGCTGCATCCTTTGGAAACCCAAGAAACTTCATGAGTGACTTAAATGAGCTCCCCTGTAGAAATACAGGTTAACCCAAACCTGTATCAACTCATCGAACATTAGTTCAGAGCAGTCACACAGCCAAGTGTATTTGCCATCTGAGCAGATGAGCAGATCTCAGTGCCTTCCCACATCAGCTGTTGGCTCATCTGATGTTGCAAATCTCACATATGGTAAGCTATTAAAGTTGCTTTAATAACTTAGAGTTGTTGAACATGTGCTGCTTTGCAACCCGCCTCCATTCTTTTTTCATGCTATGACGAACTTAATCAGTCCCATGTCTACTGTTACTGATGCCTGTTTTGTTCTGTGATGGATCTTGCTGTTGCTCTCCCTGCTAATGGATTTGGACATCACCACTCTGTAAGCACATGGGTGAGCGGTGAGGTCCCAGAACAAAGCAATCACACCAAATTACCTTTGATGATCTTTAGATAACAGATGATCTGTGCTGTGCTTATAATTTTGTATTTATAATACAAATAAATCTGTTCAATGGAAACATAAATCACAATCCTGATTGAATACTACACACTGGCTGGGCACATGGACTAAAGGCAGATTTCATAATGTGGATACCATTTTATCTAACCGTTTATGCCAATGACCAAGAATAAGGTAACCCCCAATAGGGTGTTCTTTAAAGCATCTGTAGTCTCTGAAAAACATTAGGTTTTTAGCACTGAGTAACAATTTAATTTTAACAATATAATGGACGCATTATATAGTAGAAAGAAATTTTTAAAACATGTAAAATTGGGGGAAAAAAAAGGATTTCATCCGCATCATTGATGCACCTCCAGCTGTGTTACTGCCTGGCCTGTCTTCTCCTAAAACTGCCCTGAATTAATCACTTCTGTAGTGGATATGTGGAACATTTGGGAAGGCCATGACAAACCACACGTTGAGAAAACATTGAGCAAAATAGTGACACCAGCAGAGACAGTTGCTCTCTGGTATTCTGTTATAAACCATTCTGAAATCTTAATTGTTTTCAGCCTTTAATCTTGTTTGAATGCATTTTTGCCTATCAAGTGATTTAGTCAATCTTTCTCCTTAAAGGATGATGATCTGGAAAGCAAAGGCAATGCAGAAGTGCCTAACACCTATATTCTTTTGGATCTACTTACAAAAATGACTTAGTTCATAGAAATCTTTCATGATGAATTTATGGTCTTAGTTGTGTCAAATCTTACAGCTCATGACATAAAACTGAACTGGGACCTTATTTCACCAAAAACAGTCAGAAAGTAGGACACCTCACCTAATGCTCATCGAGTGGGAGAAGATACGCGAGAGAAGAGAGAGAGGAGCAGAAAAGTGGAAAGAAGAAAAAAGAAGCAAACAAACGGGAGAGCATATAACGAGGATAAAGGAGACTATCAATTAGAGAGGGGGCTGCTCATTATGGCAAAAGCCATAATCGCAATTATTTTATTGTAATCTCAGTTATTAACATGATTAGTCATTAACTTTACCAGCATCACACATTTATAGAAGACAAAAAAAGACTTTCTTCAGGGGATTTCCTTGAACTTCACACTGGGTAGTCTAGTAGTGAGTTAGACCCAGATTAGAGGATGTTTTTGACCATAAAGCTTGCAAGGGCAACCGCTGCACAGCAGGACACATTAGGAAACAAAGAGAGGCCAAGACTCCTACTCTGTGGTAGCAGCATGAGATTAGTAATGGGGAGTATGCCACCAAAAGGGACCAGGTGAGAGATTCTCAGAGAATGTCTGTTCAGGAAATGTTAATTATCCTTTCACAGGTTCAGCTGATTGTTATTTCTACTAAAACCGTTTTGCAAGAAAAGACTTTTTTCAGACTTGGGTGTCTTAGCTTAGTCTTAGCTTAAGATGAATTTACATGTGAGTGGGTTTGGGCTTTAGTTCTGTTGTGCGGCCCAGAATGGTGTGCTGCTGAAATGGTTGTCCACCTGACAGGTTCTCACATGTCTGCTGAGGGCTTTGGGCATCCCTGTGTGTCTATAGTAAAGCTCCTGTTGGTTGCATAATAATTTTTCTTTTCAGAATTATTGAGGCCAATGTGATCCTGGGATCACTCTGTAGTAATAAAATCATTTACAAAATCAATTCATTTTGCCACAGATGAACTTCCATTAAGAACTTGACATCTATCTTGTATAAGTAACACAGATAAGTTCCAACTTAGTGTGATGGATGGTGTCCAGGGGGATCTCCTCCCAGATCTAAACCACAGCATCACTTAGCACCTGGTCAGTCTTAGGTGAAACCTGGCAGCGTCGGATGGACAAAAGATAATGTCACTGAGGTGTTTTACTAGGTTTAGGTCAGATGAGGTATCGATTCCTTCATCCTTCGAGAGCTGCTGCATACTTTCGTCACATGAGACTGGATATTCTTGAGCACATGGAGGAGGCCAGGAGTCTGACAGTGGCTCCAAGGATTCATCCGAACATCTATTGGTAGTCAGGGTGCCGTTGCCTAGCCTGTAGAGCTCCTCCTTGCACAAAGGAGCAGATATTGGTCCCGCTGCTGGGTTAACGATCTTCTGTGGCTCTGTCCGGCTCTCCTACAGCTCTCTTGTCTCTTGGATTCTCCTTCATACATTTAAGACTGTAAGACTGTTCTGAGAGACACAGCAAACCTTTTGGAAATAGCATGTATTCATTTGCCATCCTAGAGGAGTAGGACTACCTGTGCAACCTCTGTAGGGTCCAGGTATCATCTCGTGCTATGAGTAGCAATAACACTGACCCTAGCCAAATCCAAGCTAATGGAAAAAAAAGTGTCAGGAAAAATGAGGAGGGAAAAATTAACAAAATAGTATGGGTATGGCTCTGAACTGTGGTCCACCTATGTGTGACTGAAGATCTACAGAAACCATATGATAGATGCCCAAGGTCAAACTTTAGTATTGTATGGGGAAATCGGAAGTGGCAAAGAAGTATGTGAGGCTGGTCCAGGACATGTATGAGGACAGCAAAACATGGTGAGGTCTGTGGTAGGGGTTGTAGATGGGTTCAGGAAGGGGGTGGGAATACATCAGGGATTGGTTCAGAGCCAATCTTTTGTGCTATGGTCAATCACAGGCTGACAGATGGGGTGAGCCAGGAGTCTATGTGGACTATGATGTTTGCAGATGATATTTTGATCTGCAGTTAGAGTAGTGAGCAAGTGGAAGAGAGCCTGGAGAGTTGGTGTTATGCTCCAGAGAAAACTGAAAGTTAGGAGAACGGCCAGACAGACAAGACTAGCAAGACACAATACATGTTTGTGAATGAGAAGGTGTCAGGTGTAACAATGAAGCTGGAAGAAGCACAGATAGTAAAGGTAGATGAGTTTAAATACCTGGGGTCAACCATCCGAAGCTGAAGAAGAGATTGCAAGCAGAGTGGAGTTGGTGGAGACGAGTGTCAAGTTGGGACAGAAGAATACCAGCAAGATGGAAAGACAAGGTTTACAAGATAGTTATGAGACCTGCTATGATGTATGGTTTGGAGATGGTGGAACTGGCAAAAAGGCAGGAGGGTGGCAAAGTTGAAGATCCTACAACTTTCATTGAAAGTGACCACAAAGTATACGGTTAGAAATGAATACATTAGAGGGACAGCTCAAGGTGAGCAGTTTGGAGACAAAGTTACAGAGACAAGGCTGGTTGGACACGTGCAGAGGAGGATAGTGGAAATATTGGATAAAGGATTTTAAATAGGGAGCTGCAAGGAAGAATAAAGGAAGACCACAAAGAAGACGTATGGAAATATGTGGAGGGCTGGCATGACAGAGGACAATGCTACGGACAAGGTAAGATGGAGTTACCTATCTATCTGTTTATTTCTAAAAGTGGGATTCATCTGCTCCTCTATGTAGCCTTTTTAATAAATATCTAGTGAAAAGCTGTCTTTTCACGAGGCCCTGAGACCTATTACATACTCCTGTGACAGTCAATTAGCCTGCCTCTCTCTGCCAGTGTTTCTTCCCACAGACACATCCATGGATGGGCTTCTGAAATGCACACACCTCGGGCAATGTTGACATGATATAATCAAAAGGTTTTCAAGATATAAATACACTTCAGCAGACATCACCTTATAGCTATAAGGTAAAAAACATAAATAAATAAAATAATTCTGTGTCAGTAAATAGCAGGGCTGCATTTGTAATTGACACATGTGATGAGACTAATAAGCTCCCCTGTGAACTCATCAAAGAACAAGGGGAAGATAATGAGACTGTTTCTCTTTTTTATAGCTCAATCAGTTTGCCTTTTTATGTATTTTTTCCCTTTTGTTCTGTAACCTTCAGGCTCTCCTTTCATTTTCTTTGTAGGCACAGGTGCATCAAACATGTTGACTAAAAAATTACTCATAGTTTCTATATTTGTGTAGTTCATGCCTGCAAGTCTTTTATGTGACTGCCTTGCTCACCAGTGACCTGCTTAGGATTATGTTCCGATCTATACCTTTATAAGTTTTATACATTTGGCAAACCCAGAGGGAATTGTTATAACAAAAGGTCAGTGGGGATAAAATGCATGTAAGCTGGCCACTTTAACAGGTAGTGAAGCCATGCTTGTGTTGTGGCTAAAATGGAACAAAACCACAACTCTATTTGAATTTAACACTTCACAGTCCCAGAAATCAGCCAGGAGGTAAATGGTCCACTTTCTGTGCAACAAACCAAGCCGAGTTCAGGTGACCAACTCCCTGAAGAAAAGCAAAAAATATTTTTCATAGACAGTAATTTGAATTGCTATCTGTGGCTTCAAGTGGCTTGGCTTCAACTATCTGTGCCATGAAAATAAAGAGGCACTTGGGAATCAAACATCACTTTGGAAACCATTTCCGGAGAGTGAATGCTCTAGACCAAAGGAGGCCAGACTGCTGGATTGTGTTAAAGTGTTAATAAGATGGTGGAGTCAAGTTCTGTAGTAGTGAAGTTGACTCGAAGCTAGAAGAAACTTCACAAGATAGTGAAGTCTCTTGACTTTTTCAAATTCAATGACAATAGACTGAGGTGATGGTTTTTGGTAGCCCCACAGAGACCCCCAATGTGCATTTAGATACCTTGGCGCAGTATAATAAGCCAAGTTTTGCAAAGCTGGGGTTCAAAGTGGACAGTCATAAAATCAAGCTTCTTTCAGCTCAGGCAATTGGCTAACGTAGCTCTCGCTTTGCCAGCTGGGGGCGGGTTTATTCTCCCAAAATTGTTCAAAAATAAAACTAAATTCAGTACAGCAACTGCATATTACTGGGCTTCTGCATGAACACCTCTCCTCAGCAGGGCCTTTAGGCGACTAAGGTGCAACACAGTAACAAATCTCATCATCAAATCGAGCTACTAAAATACTCTAAAATATCTATAAATATATATAAGAAATTCAAATGCTATTGCAAAAAAACTTCCAGGTGTTAAAAAATACTTTTGTCTTATAACGCCATGGCCCTCCAGTGCTTACCCATTTTCTTTCTCTCTCTCTTCTTCATGCTGTGTCTAAGGTGAGCAGCTTGGTCTTCAAAAGCTACAAACATTATTAGCTATAGCCTCTGTAGTTTGTATACAGTGGTCCCTCGTTTATCGCGGGGATAAGTTCCAAAAATAACCCGCTATAAGTGAAATCTGCGAAGTTGCCAACTTTATTTTTTACAGTTATTTTAGATGTTTTAAGGCTGTAAAACCCCTTCCTAGACGCTTTATACACTTTTCTCAGACATGCACGAACATTTTCACACTTTTCTCTCTTGTTTAAACTCTCAAAGTTCAAACCTTAATAGAAAAATAAGTCCAGTATTATAGAATGAAACCAAAGACACCCGCGGTTGCCTTTGACGGTGCCATTGTTGTGTTTGTTGGGGAGAAAACAAACATACTGTCACGACCTGCGGGATCGGCAAGGCGCTGATCAGCGTCTCGCCACTCCTAGCCCCCCTTCTCTTCTCTTTTTCCTCTCTCTCTCTCTCTCCCTCTCCCCTGTTTTGCCGGGGCAGAACTCATGGCGGGTTCATGCCCTCGGTCCACGCCTTCCTGGATCATGCACACCTGGGCCTCATCAGACCAGCTGGTATATTAGAAGGAGGAGATCAGCTGTTCAACGCTGGATTGTTGTGAAGACTCTAATTCCCCGGACCTGTCCCCGTGTTTCCCCGTGTGGAGTGTGTAAGGGGTGACTGGTCACTAGCGGAGAGAGGTTGGCGTGAGCGCATGTGTGATTCCCTTGTTTTCCCTGGAGCCCTGGAACCCTGCCTCTCACATCTTGTATATAGCACTGTCCTCGCACTGTCTGTAAATACACTTGGTGAAGATCTAAATAAACCGTCTCTGTTAAAACACAACTCCGGAGTCCTGCAAGTGGATCCTCAGAGCAACTCGTGACAGTAACAATCCAGCCATACTATGGATCCAGCGGACTCAGCTCGGCAACCCACCCCTCCTCCAGAAGCCGTGTTGGAGCGACACGAGCAGATGCTACAACACATTAACCATCAGTTGCTCGCACTCACTCAGGCCCTCGCTCAGCACATACCTCTGCCAGGTCCCGCTATGCCCCCCTCGTCTGCTTCCGCACAGCCGCCAGCCCCGGAACTCTCCACGCCACCAGCCCCCGCTTCCGCGGAACCCCCGGAACGAGCTCTACCGTCACCGGAGCCATTCGCTGGTGAGTTCCACAAGTGTGCTGGTTTCCTAACACAGATTTCGTTGCAGTTTAGGCAGCTGCGGCGAACGTATGAAAGTGATGGAGCTAAGATCAGAATCAGAATCAGAATCAGAAAGGGGTTTATTGCCAAATGTTGAGCAGGTTTACAACATTAGGAAATTGCTGCGGTGCTTCAGTGCAAACATAGTGTCATAAATAGCACTTAAATAGACATGAAAAAAAATAAATGTAGGAATAAGAATTAAAGTGCTACGTAGAAAGATATGTGCATGAGATATACATGAGATATATACATCAGAATAAGAATTAAGAGTGCTACGTAGATAGATATATACATGAGTGCAGGTGGTGATCAGTGCCAAACATGGAATGATGCAGTGACACAGCGTAGGGTCATGTGTTAGTGGCGGGGACAGTCATATGGTTATTGTTCATGTGTCCAACAGCAGAGGGGAAGAAACTGTTCTTATGGCGAGAGGTTCTGGTGCGAATGGACCGGAGCCTCCTGCCTGAGGGTAGCAGGTCAAACAGACTGTGTCCAGGGTGAGAAGGGTCAGCTGAGATCCGAGCTGCACGCCGCAATGTCCTGGAGGTGTACAGGTCCTGCAAAGATGGGAGTCTGCAGCCAATCACCTTCTCAGCAGAGCGCACAACACGCTGCAGTCTCTGTTTGTCCCTGATAGTGGCTCCAGCGTACCACACGGTGATGGAGGAGGTGAGGATGGACTCGATGATTGCAGTGTAGAATTGCATCATCGTCCGTGTTGGCAGGTTGAATTTCTTCAGCTGCCTCAGGAAGTACATCCTCTGCTGGGCTTTCTTGATGACGGAGGTGATGGTGGGCTCCCATTTCAGGTCCTGGGTGATGGTGGTACCCAGGAAGCGGAATGAGTCCACAGAGGTGATGGGGGTGTCAGTCAGGATGATGGGGGGGAGTGGGGCTGTGTGCTTCCTGAAGTCCACAATAATCTCCACTGTCTTCTGGGCATTCAGCACCAGGTTGTTGTGGCTGCACCAGGACACCAGACGTTCAACCTCCCTCCTGTAGGCAGACTCATCCCCGTCCGAGATGAGCCCAATAACGGTGGTGTCATCAGCAAACTTGATTAGCTTGACAGACTGGTGGGTGGAGGTGCAACAGTTGGTGTACAGGGAGAAGAGCATAGGAGAAAGAACACAGCCCTGAGGGGAGCCGGTGCTGATGGTCCGGGAGTCCGAGACATTCTTTCCCAGCCTCACATGCTGCTTCCTGTCCGTCAGGAAGTCAGTGATCCACCGGCAGATGGGATCAGGCACATTCATCTGGGAAAGCTTGCCTCGGAGATGGTCTGGAAGGATGGTGTTGAAGGCAGAGCTGAAGTCCACAAACAGGATCCTGGCGTAGGTTCCTGGGGAGTCCAGATGCTGCAGGATGAAGTGTAGGGCCATGTTGATGGCGTCATCTACAGACCTGTTGGCTCTGTATGCAAACTGTAGGGGGTCCAGGAGGGGGGCCGTGAGGGTCTTGAGATGGGAGAGAACCAGGCGCTCAAAAGACTTCATGACCACAGATGTCAGAGCCACGGGTCTGTAGTCATTTAGTCCAGTGATCCTAGGTTTCTTGGGGACAGGGATTATGGTAGAGGACTTGAAGCAGGCAGGCACATGACATGCCTGCAGTGAGGAGTTGAAAATGCCAGAAAACACTGGGGCCAGCTCGTTTGCACAGTGTCTGAGGGTGGTAGGAGACACGCCGTCTGGGCCAGGAGCTTTCCGACCATTCAGGTTCTTAAACTGCTTCCTCACATCTGCTTCATGAATATGAAGAGTTGTGGTGGGAGGAGGTGGTGTGAAATCCTCTTTTGTGTGGGGTGAGGAGGGGGGTGTTGTAGGTGAACAGTGTGAAGGTGGTGATGGCTCTATGGAGGGGGGAGAGGTGGGGGAATTAGTGTCCAAAGTGCCTCTATTGTTGGGGCCGTTGGAGGTGTGAAGGCTGCCTGATGGCTCGTCAAAACGGCAGTAGAAGTCGTTAAGGGTGTTGGCTAAGAGCAAGTCATCAGTGGAGTGGGGGGTTTTAGGCTTGTAGTTGGTGATATTCCTAAAACCTTTCCACACAGAGGCCGAGTCATTCTCTGAGATCTGCTGCTGCATCTTCTCAGAGTGCTGTTGTTTAGCAATGTCCACTTCTTTAGTGAACTTGTACTTGGCCTCTCTGTAGCAGTCCCTGTCTCCGCTTCTGAACGCCTTTCTCTTTTCCAGCCACAGCTTTTTGAGTTTAGGAGTAAACCAGGGTTTGTCATTGTTATAACTTACCCTGGTGCGTGATGGCACAATGCTGTCCTCACAGAAGTGGATATAGGAGGTGACAGTGTCCGTAAACTCGTCCAAGCTGTTAGAAGCAGCCTTCATTGTGTCCCAGTCTGTGGTCTCCAAACACGTGCGAAGCTCCTCCACAGCCTCGTTGCTCCACAGTTTTTTAGTCCTCACGACAGGTTTGGAGAGCTTCAACCTCTGTCTGTACGCGGGGATTAGGTGGATCATGACGTGGTCAGAAAGTCCGAGTGAAGCGCGGGGCACCGCGCGATAGGCCCCGCTGATCGTGCTGTAACAGTGGTCTAATGTCCTCACCTCTCTGGTCGGGCATTTAATATACTGCTTGTATTTGGGAAGCTCATGGCTCAGATTGGCTTTGTTAAAGTCCCCAAGAGCAATGATGAGAGAGTCCGGGAATGTCCGCTCCATGTGGAGAATCTGCTCCGCGAGTGCGCACTGAGCTGCCTGCGCATCTGCGTCTGGCGGGATGTAAACAGCGGCCAGGATGAATGAAGCAAACTCCCGCGGAGAGTAAAACGGTTTGCAGTGGATAAAAAGATATTCCAGAGAGGAAGAGCAGTGCTGAGCAATCACTGTCACATCTGTGCACCAGCCACTATTGATGTAGAAGCAGACACCTCCACCTTTGGACTTACCGGAGAGAGCGGCCTGCCGGTCCGCGCGCAGCAGATGGAAGCCCTCCAGCTTGAGCGCGCAGTCTGGGATGTTCTCACTGAGCCACGACTCCGTAAAACATAAGACACAGGAGGAGGCAAAGTCTCTGTTCATGCTTCTCATCAGGGCCAGTTCGTCAATCTTATTCCCGAGTGAGCGTACATTAGAAAGGAAGATCCCAGGAAGAGCAGTACGCAGTCCGCGTCTCCTCAAACGCACGAGTGCGCCGGCTCGCTTCCCTCTCTTTCGGCGTCTCGCTTTCCTGGTCAGAGTCAGCAGTAAATCTGCCGCAGATGCGACAAATATTGGAAATAAATCCACAGGCGTTGTAGTCCTGTAGTTAAGGAGCTCTTCTCTGGTGTAAGAGTATCCAGAGGAGTGCCCAAACACAGAAGAAATGCACAAAAGCAAAACAAAAGTAACGCACTGAAGCACCAGGGCATCCATACGCGGCGCCATCTTGGTTGTCTGATAGCCTTTTTCGTTCAGTTACTCCGCGGTCAAGCCTTAAACTGGGCTCAAGCAGTGTTACGAACCAACCCGGAGATTACCTATCCTATCCTGATTTTCTCTCTAAGTTCAAAAGTGTGTTCGAAAGGGGCACCGGAGCTGAGGCAGCGGGCCACCGTTTGCTGAACTTAAAACAAGGAAGACGGTGTATGGTGGACTTCTCTGTGGAGTTTTGGACACTGGCTGAGGAGACCGGATGGGGGCAGCCTGCGCTGATAAGTACCTTATTGAACAATGTTTGTGATGAACTCAAGGGAGAACTATTAATGAGGGAGCTGCCCAAGACTCTGTCGGAAGTAATCACCTTATGTGTTAAGGTTGATGAACATTTGCGGGCGCGTCACCGCGCCAGCAACTACGGTTCCCAGAGGCCTGTGGGGCGAGCGGAGACAGCTTCCGGCGGAAGCGGAAGTAGCGATCGGGAAGTGGACCGCGGCGACGAGCATGAGCAACCCATGCAGATCAGACGCTCCCAAATCTCCCCGGAGGAGAGGGCACGCAGATGGAGGTCCGGTGAGTGCTTTTACTGCGGTCGCAAGGGCCATCTCGCCAAGGTCTGTCCTGCACGGCCAAAAGACCTCGCCCACCGGTAGAAAGGAGGATACGGGTGGGCGAGGTCTCCTTTTCACATTCTCCTCCACGCTTCATGCTAGCCGCCAAAGTGACTGTCCACTCTGCCTCTCACTCTCTTCAGGTGCTGATTGACTCTGGGGCGGAGCAGAGCTTCATGGATGCTTCCCTGGCTCTCAAACTTAAGATTTACACACGAGCATTACCCCACTCGTTGCATGTCACCACTTTAAATGGTCAACGTCTTCCCGACATAACTCACGTTACAGAACCCGTGTCCCTAACGCTGTCTGGGAATCACACTGAACTGTTGCAGTTTTATGTCTTTAAAGCTCCTCTCACCCCCCTGGTGCTAGGATTTCCGTGGTTACGCCAGCATAACCCCGTACTCGACTGAAAGGAGGAGAGGGTTCTGGGGTGGGGGGAGGAGTGTCACATGACCTGTTTGACAGCAGCTACTCCCGTTAAAGCATCTAACCCACTACCACACGAGCCCCCCGACCTTTCAGCCATCCCGTCAGAGTATCATGATCTCAAGCAAGTATTTTGTAAGGACCGAGCCCGCTCTCTTCCTCCTCACTGCCCGTACGACTGCAGTATTGATTTGCTCCCAGGTGCACCTCTTCCCACTAGTCGCTTATACAGTCTCTCTCAACCTGAACGTGAATGCATGGAGAAGTATATTAATGAATCCTTGGCTGATGGACTGATTCGCCCCTCTTCATCCCCGTGGCTGCCGGGTTCTTTTTCGTCACTAAGAAGGATAAAAGCCTTCGGCCATGTATTGATTTCCAGGGCCTCAATAACATTACTATTAAGAATAAATACCCTCTGCCACTCTTATCCTCCGCCTTTGAACTCCTGCAGGGGGCGACCATTTTTACTAAGCTCGATCTGCGGAATGCTTACCACTTAGTCAGGATGAGAGAGGGTGACGAGTGGAAAACGGCCTTCAACACGCACCTGGGCCATTTTGAATACTTGGTCATGCCGTTTGGACTGACTAATGCTCCAGCTGTCTTTAAGGGTCTAGTCAATGATGTTCTCCGAGATTTCATCAATCGTTTTGTGTTTGTGTACCTTGACGACATCCTCATCTTCTCCCACTCTCTCTCTGATCATGTACACCACGTCAGACAAGTCCTGCAACGCCTCCTGGAGAATCAGCTGTTTGTTAAAGAGGAGAAGTGCGAGTTATATGTGAGTACTGTGTCATTTTTGGGTTACATCATCGAACAGGGCGATTTAAGAACCGATCCAGCTAAGGTACAAGCAGTCTTAGACTGGCCCACTCCGCCTAACCGTAAGCAGCTTCAACGGTTCCTCGGTTTTGCAAACTTTTATCAGAGGTTCATTCGTGACTACAGCAAGATTGCTTTGCCACTAACCCGTTTAACTTCCCCTAAGGTACCTTTCTGCTGGGATGATCAGGCTCAGGAGGCTTTCTCCCGGCTAAAGAAACGCTTCGCGTCGGTGCCCATCCTCCGGCAACCGGATCTCAAGCGGCAGTTTATCGTGGAAGTGGACGCCTCGGATGTAGGGGTCGGAGCAGTTCTCTCCCAGCAACTAGAGGGTAAGCTCCACCCTTGTGCTTACTTCTCCCGTCGTCTCTCTCCTGCAGAGCAGAACTACGACATCGGGGACAGGGAGCTGTTGGCAATCAAACTCGCCCTGGAGGAGTGGCGCCACTGGCTAGAGGGCGCAACAGAACCCTTTGTGGTATGGACTGACCACAAGAACCTCGAATACATCCGGTCGGCTAAACGACTAAACGCCCGACAAGCCAGGTGGGCTCTGTTCTTTACCAGATTCTGCTTCACTATCACCTACAGGCCCGGCTCCCGGAACGTGAAACCCGATGCCCTTTCCCGCCAATTCACCACCTCAGAGGACCCCACCCGTGAGGCTCCCATTCTCCCTCCCACGTGCGTTATCGGAGCCCTGTCGTGGGAGATCGAGTCCGCCATACGGGAGGCCCAGCGGGCGGAACCGGATCCAGGTACTGGTCCCCCGGGATTGCTCTTTGTTCCTACGTTGGTTCGCTCACGAGTGCTACAATGGGCCCACGGCGGAAAACTCACCTGTCATCCGGGCATTCATCGCACCGTCACCTTCATCAAACGGTTCGCCTGGTGGCCTACACTGGCCAAGGACGTCCAAGACTTCATCGCCGCCTGTCCAACCTGTGCCCAGAATAAACCGGTCAACCGCTGCCGGCCTACTTCATCCCTTGCCTACGCCAAGCCGCCTCTGGTCCCACATTGCGGTTGACTTTGTCACTGGTCTTCCGCCGTCATCGGGCAACACAGTCATCCTCACCGTTGTCGACCGTTTTTCTAAAGCTGCCCACTTTGTTGCTCTCCCCAAGCTCCCCACTGCCCTGGAGACCGCCCGGCTTCTGTCAACTCATGTGTTTCGCCTCCACGGGATCCCTGCTGAAGTGGTCTCGGACCGGGGCCCACAGTTCACGTCACGTGTTTGGAGGGAGTTCTGCGCCTCCTTACGGGCCCAGGTCAGTCTCTCGTCGGGTTTTCATCCGCAGACCAACGGTCAAGCGGAACGGGCCAACCAAGAACTCAAAGCGGCTCTCCGTTGCTTGACGTCCACTAATCAGACCACCTGGAGCTAGCAACTGACGTGGGTGGAGTACGCTCACAATAGCCTTACCTTGTCGGCCACCGGTGTCTCTCCGTTCGAGGCCTCCCTGGGGTACCAACCTCCCCTGTTCCCTGCAATCGAAGGTGAGCACTTTGTGCCCTCTGTTCAGCAGCACCTGCGGCGGTGTCGGTGCGCGTGGCAGGCCACTAGAGCTGCCCTTCTTCGCACGGCGGACCGGAACAAATGGCAGGCGGATCGCCGCAGGACCCCGGCTCCGGCCTACTCACCTGGACAGAAGGTTTGGCTGTCGACCCGGTATGTGCCTCTCAGAACGGAATCGCAAAAACTCTCCCCCGCCTTCATTGGCCCGTTCGAAGTGGACTCCGTTGTCAACCCCGTTTCTGTGCGTCTCAAGCTCCCCAGGACCATGCGTATCCACAATGTGTTTCATGTCTCACAGATCAAACCCCACTGTTCCAGTCCTCTGTGCCCTCCTTCCGGACCCCCTCCACCCGCCCGGGTCGTCGCTGGCCGTCCGGCCTTCTCCGTGACTCGGATTATGGACGTCAGGCGCCGGGGCCGTGGCCTGCAGTATCTTGTGGACTGGGAGGGCTATGGCATCGAGGAGCGTTCCTGGGTCCCGCGGGCGGCTCTGCTGGACCGGGCCATGGTTCGGCAGTTCCATGAGGCTCGCCCTGGGAAGCCTGGGGGTTGCCAGGGAGGCTCCCGTTGGAGGGGGGGTACTGTCACGACCTGCGGGATCGGCAAGGCGCTGATCAGCGTCTCGCCACTCCTAGCCCCCCTTCTCTTCTCTTTTTCCTCTCTCTCTCTCTCTCTCTCCCTCTCCCCTGTTTTGCCGGGGCAGAACTCATGGCGGGTTCACGCCCTCGGTCCACGCCTTCCTGGATCATGCACACCTGGGCCTCATCAGACCAGCTGGTATATTAGAAGGAGGAGATCAGCTGTTCAACGCTGGATTGTTGTGAAGACTCTAATTCCCTGGACCCATCCCCGTGTTTCCCCGTGTGGAGTGTGCAAGGGGTGACTGGCCACTAGCGGAGAGAAGTTGGCGTGAGCGCATGTGTGATTCCCTTGTTTTCCCTGGAGCCCTGGAACCCTGCCTCTCACATCTTGTATATAGCACTGTCCTCGCACTGTCTGTAAATACACTTGGGAAGATCTTGTAAATAAACCGTCTCTGTTAAAACACAACTCCGGAGTCCTGCGAGTGGATCCTCAGAGCAACTCGTGACACATACATGTGGCACGGCTGCAGGAGAAGCTTGTTGTTGTGGGTGATGTGTGCGGCTGGTAGCAGGAGAGCTGCAGCCGAGTGTGTGGTGAAATAATAACGTATGCTGAAAAGCATTAAAATATTGTCGGGTCTGCTGTGGATGTGTTGCAGTACAGTACAGCACTTCCGAGTCACTGCTAGTGATCAAAGATTTATGTAAATTTGACAAGCTGAAATCATTCTGTACTGAACAGGAGACACGGCACGAGATTAATTGACACTGGTCTGCAGCCAATCAGGACGCAGAACACAATGCACTGTTTAAAAAAAAAAAAAAAGCATGCAAAATTGCACCCCAAAAAAAATCCGCGAAAAGAGTGAGGCCAGAAAAGTGAACCACGATATAGCGAGGGACCACTGTACAAGAAAACGTGGTGCCAAATGCGAGCCATATGGTGCAATAGGGCATGCTGCTTTGGAGAGAAGACATGTTGTTCTCACTTTAGCAAAAATAAATTAATTAAAAAAAATCATCAGTTTCTTTGAAAACTCAGTACAGAAATGAAATATTGCTATTGCCTCATTTTGTTTATCCTCGTTGATCAACACTGAGGACAGCAGCTATAATAGAATTGATTATTATTGGGTATATACACACAATCTACAAATGGCAGCCCCACGTTCCTGACGTAACCCTGAAGGAAATGTGTCTATCTGGCTGGAATTGAACCAGCACTTGCCAAGTGAATGTGTAAACCACTACACTATGATATCACCACAAATTTTTCCCTTTATGATGTTTTTTTTCTCCGAGCACACCACAGCATGTCATTTACAAAGCAGATGTGTCTGTAGTTGTCTAAAAGTGCAGTTTGATTTCAGCTCTGTAGTTTGATTGGCTTTCAGATTCAGTCACTGTCAAACAGGAACACTTGACTGCTTTCTTTGACAAAGAGCAGACTGCTGTGATGTTTTCCTACCTGTTTGAGTCAAACGGAAAAGCTTAGAATGATTCAAACAGAGACTCTGGTACCAACATGTTGGATACTCCATTTCAGAATGTTTGAACAGAAAACTAAGAGAAAATTACAAACTGCTAACTGCAATGCAGTTGCATAAGGCTAGCTGCTAAAAAGGGCTTTCTTAAATTTTGTGCAGTCAAATCTTAAATATAGTGTTACCTTGGCTAAACTCTGTGCTGCGGCAACCCACTCTAAAGACACTCATTTTTTGTTGCATTAATTTCTTTTCATTTCATATGGTTATCATTTGATTTATTTAAATAAAAAAAAAAACACAAGAGCATAAGCTGAAGCTAAAGCTTACATAACACCTATGTCGATACAACAATCAACAAGTAAGAAAAGTTAAATCAGCTATATCGTCAACCTAAAACTTTATTTATTTATGTCACATGTGACAAAAAATGTGAAGAAATAATTTCATTTTATGGGCACTGATACTCATTCCAATAAATTCCTCTTGCATATGTTCAACAAACAGAACTCATGCAGAAAGAGGTCGTCCCATGCAAGAGTGTCTGCTTTGTGAGTACTGTTGCAGTTTCGTGCTTTCACAGGCAGCTCTCTGTGCTTGGAGGTGAATCCTGCACATGCAAGGTCAAAAGTCGAAACTGACTTTTGATGCTTAAGAATTCTTTAAAATTGGAGGATTTTATCCTGAAGACTCTACACTCCTGCCCCAATAATCTGTTGCACAAAATTACATAACTTTTATTATTTAAAAAAACAAACAAACAAAAAACCACCATCAAGTAGGAAAGAAAGCGTGCATTAAACTTGCCAATAAAAAGTTGCTCAGTCTGCAGCAAACTCATGTAACACAACAAGCAAAGACTGGATGGGAGTGCTTCAAATTCTGTTGTTTTTAAGATTGTTTCAGTATCAAAGTGAAGCCAGTGATAAATCAGTGCATTCACTGGTACACGGTAAAAACAGCTGCAGTTAAACTGGCAAATTTCCCTTTCAATAAATACAAAATACTCAAATTAACTCTTTCATGAAGAACATAATGATTATTCATAAAAAGACAAACCAAGGCAAATATTTTACTTTTTCACTCCATTAAATCTCCTATCCTATATAAGAAAATCAGATTAATAAAATATATATTAAATATATATTAGAATATAAATAAACAATAAATTGTGATGTGATTTAGCTAAAGTGAATTAGCGCTGTCTGTGGTGTTCACTTTAATGACTTGACAATTATGTAGAGTTTGAAGCATATTTTAATGCACAACATTAATACTATTACTCTAATAAAAGTTTCTGTATGCAGAATGTAAATATACAATATAATGTATTACTAATTTCATATCAGTATAGGACTTAGGACAGGGAACTTTTTCCATAATTGCAAAAAGTTGAAAGGCAACATTTAATCAGAGCATTTTTTCACTGTTTATCAAAACGGTCAAATTGGCCTAAAATTTAAAAGCACGCATTTATCACTCTATTTTTCCACCGTGGCTATTTCCATTTGTCCAGAATTTACAACCATAAGTATCAGATTACATACAGTGGGGCAAAAAAGTATTTAGTCAGCCACCGATTGTGCAAGTTCCCCCACCTAAAATGATGACAGAGGTCAGTAATTTGCACCAGAGGTACACTTCAACTGTGAGAGACAGAATGTGAAAAAAAAAAATCCATGAATTCACATGGTAGGATTTGTAAAGAATTTATTTGTAAATCAGGGTGGAAAATAAGTATTTGGTCACCTCAAACAAGGAAAATCTCTGGCTCTCACAGACCTGTAACGTCTTCTGTAAGAAGCTTTTCTGTCCCCCACTCGTTACCTGTATGAATGGCACCTGTTTGAACTCATCATCTGTATAAAAGACACCTGTCCACAGCCTCAAACAGTCAGACTCCAAACGCCGCCATGGCCAAGACCAAAGAGCTTTCGAAGGACACCAGGAAAAGTATTGTAGACCTGCACCAGACTGGGAAGAGTGAATCTACAATAGGCAAGCAGCTTGGTGTGAAAAAATCAACTGTGGGAGCAATCATCAGAAAATGGAAGACATACAAGACCACTGATAATCTCCCTCGATCTGGGGCTCCACGCAAGATCTCATCCCGTGGGGTCAAAATGATCATGAGAACGGTGAGCAAAGATCCCAGAACCACACGGGGGGACCTGGTGAATGACCTGCAGAGAGCTGGGACCAAAGGTCACCATCAGTAACACACTACAACGGCAGGGAATCAAATCCTGCAGTGCCAGACGTGTTCCGCTGCTGAAGCCAGTGCATGTCCAGGCCCGTCTGAAGTTTGCCAGAGAGCACATGGATGATACAGCAGAGGACTGGGAGAATGTCATGTGGTCAGATGAAACCAAAGTAGAACTTTTTGGTATAAACTCAACTCGTCGTGTTTGGAGGAAGAAGAATACTGAGTTGCATCCCAAGAACACCATACCTACTGTGAAGCATGGGGGTGGAAACATCATGCTATGGGGCTGTTTTTCTGCCAAGGGGACAGGACGACTGATCCGTGTTAAGGACAGAATGAATGGGGCCATGTATCGTGAGATTTTGAGCCAAAACCTCCTTCCATCAGTGAGAACTTTGAAGATGAAACGAGGCTGGGTCTTCCAACATGACAATGATCCAAAACACACCGCCCGGGCAACAAAGGAGTGGCTCTGTAAGAAGCATTTGAAAGTCCTGGAGTGGCCTAGCCAGTCTCCAGACCTCAACCCCATAGAAAATCTGTGGCGGGAGTTGAAAGTCCGTGTTGCTCGGCGACAGCCCCAAAACATCACTGCTCTCGAGAAGATCTGCATGGAGGAATGGGCCAAAATACCAGCTACTGTGTGTGCAAGCCTGGTAAAGACCTATAGTAAACGTTTGACCTCTGTTATTGCCAACAAAGGTTATGTTACAAAGTATTGAGTTGTATTTTTGTTATTGACCAAATACTTATTTTCCACCCTGATTTACGAATAAATTCTTTACAAATCCTACCATGTGAATTCATGGATTTTTTTTTCACATTCTGTCTCTCACAGTTGAAGTGTACCTCTGGTGCAAATTACTGACCTCTGTCATCCTTTTAGGTGGGGGAACTTGCACAATCGGTGGCTGACTAAATACTTTTTTGCCCCACTGTATGTAGATAAAAGCAAAGACCTTGATTTACATCAGAGTTCGTGTGGTCACATGACACACAGACTTCAGATAGTTGTGGCAGTGCTTAGCAGCAAATTTAAATTAAGAGAGAGACCGTCACTTTTTGCTAAGTAATTATTCTATAAATGCATTGATTTACAATATTTTAGAATTGTGTGGTTAAAACTATTTATTCATTTCATCAGTAATTGTCACGGTGGTGGACGGACTCAGGCACAGACTGAGGTAGCACGGTTCAACAACACTTTACTAATCACTCCGGTGCGCTATGTACACGTGAAGGGGGGGGGGACACCGGGGTCCCGGGGGTCAATAGGGGGGAAACACACGTCTTCACACTTGCTCCGCTCCTCGTCCAAACATTCCTCACACGAGCAACCCACTCACACTCACGGGGTCCAGGAATCAAAACAGATAAACCTATAAACATAGACAAGGGTAAGTCGGCGGCAAGCACGGGAACAACTAATTCACAATGAAGCCAGGCAATACTGACGAGGGTTACTCAATATCCCAGCGACAAATAGCTCAGAGCCCCAGCCTTAAGAAGAGCCAGAGATCAACTGCAATTCACTCGAGATCAGCTGCAGGTGCGTGGGCCAATCAGCCCAATCAGAGCTCCGCCCAGGCAGACAGGTAGGAGAGAGAGAGAGAGAAAAACAACAAACACTTGTGGCCACACTGGGCTGGCCGGGGAGGCACAAGGACCATGACAGTAATATATGTGAGTATTTGTCTGAAAAGTTACTGTTACTGAGCTGTTGAATGGAATGTATTTACCTAATTTTAAAATAAAAGAATATTCAAACAAGAGACTGTGACTGTAGTCGTGTCCTGTTAACAGGATCCTAATCTATATATATTTAAAGCAGCTAAATCTCTATGATCTATTGGTAGATAACCTACCAATACATTGGGCATGTGTTACAGTTAATTTTATCTGGGTGTACTGATAGCATAGTTTTAATCTTAAATACCTTACTTTAAAAAGTTCTCCCAATCTCAGTCTTCTGTGCTGCTATATCTCTATAGCACAGTTAACGTATGCTCACATGTTCGTATTGCTAACTTTGAGATCTATTGTGAGTTTCCATGATCTGAGCATTATATTATTATAAACGCCATCAGGATCAATGTGAACTTGACTTAGCTATTATTTTCCCCATGTTCACAAAGTATTGATTAAACTTAACCAGAAATGTGTGATTCTTTCATATGCTACTGAGGCCCCTGTTAATATACAAATTGTTAAGTCGCAAATATGCCTTGTTTCTTTTGAGCTCAAACATCCAATCCAATAAACAACGTCAAACATTTTCTAACACCAGTCAGTGTTATTTTTTCACTCCAATTCTTTTGTATGCTTTATGACACACTCAACTTTGATATATACTGTGTAAAGCTAACTTTTGCAGGGCTTTAAATAAGCACTTTTCTACACATACAGTATATTAATACTTAGGGCAGGGAAGCCGAAGTCTTCAGTTTACCAAACAGTCTGTTCCACACTGTTAAACCTAAACACAGTTCTAACAGTCTGAAAAGGTTACAGCCTCTTTTACTTGAAGGAGCTATAAAGCTGTTTTGGTGTCTTAAAGTGCAGGTATAATCACTACAGATTCAGAACAGTACATGCAAAGTAGCAAATAGTTTGTCAGTTACCATTTTATGTGGAAAAAAAAAACCCTTCCATCTTTGTGCTTTTTAACATGTTTTAAATTCATAATGCTTCCAGGTCCAGAGATGTGGTCTGATATTTAGTGTTGGAGTTTGCTTCTACTTTGTTCTTACTTTTAATTCCCTCTAGCTGACACTCTCTCTGTGCCTTATTTTCCCTCTCTCTGGGCTTGGTCTGTGGGGTTTAGGCCTTTCTAGCCTGTTAAAAATTGAATCGTTTCTAAGGAGGCACTTGGCTCTCTGGTGAACCACAACTTTGCAGTGAAAGAAGAAATAGGACTTAAAAATGCGTACTGGGTGCCTCCAAAGACACATCTATAAACATGATGCAGTCTCATGTTGCCCAAATTTTCTTGCTTCAATGTTTTTGGGAGTGATGGTAGAAAAAAAACTGCTGCTTCTGTAAAATCCAATGGAGGCTTCTGTTCTGCAATGCGCTGCAAGTCACAATGATGAATATTTAGTAAAGAAGTTTGCATTCAAACTGTCTTTTCTGCAAAAACAACAATTTCATGCCATTTTGAACACTTCTTGATAAAGGTTGCTTATCAGTTACAACCTTAGCAATTTACTCGTTTCTGTAACTTCATTTGACAAAATAACCTGATTGAACATGAAGCAGAAAAGGACATCGTCAGCCTGTTTAGCATTCCATGGTTATTTTGTTTCAGCACTCCTTCCATCATACTGATCCTTGCAGACATCTTGTAGGTTTAATATGTTAACCAGTACCTATAAATTTAATACCCTTCTCATAATCATAATAGTCCTATCCATCAATTCTCTTCAGCTTATCCCTACCAGGGTTCGCTGGGGGATTGAGCCTATCTCAACTGCCATAGGGCAAGAGGTGGGGTTACCCTGGACAGGTCACCAGTCTGTCGCAGGGCTCACACAGAGACAGACAACCATTCACACCTATAGGCAATTTAGAATCATGAATTAATCTAACCCCACTAACTGCATGTCTTTGGACTGTGGGAATCCAGAGTACCAGGACAGAACATGCAAACTCCACACAGAAAGGCCGCGCCCAGGTGATGGAGTCAGACTCAGGACCTTCTTGCTGTGAGGCGCAGCAAGGCATTGTAATTTTCAGCCATTGTTTTCTTTTGTGAAACATTTTTGTCAGTACTAGGGGTGGGTTTTTATAATCGATTTATCGATTAAAATCGATTCTGGCTTGGATAACGTAAAATCGATTCATTAAAATCCTGAATCGATTTTTGTAATATTAATTTATTTTGCCCGAAATGCCAGAATCTCAGGTGAAAGATCACAAAATTTCAACAACCACCAAACAGCTAAGACAGTAAATGAGAGCAGGTACACGGCTTCTGCACAAAGACGTAAACACACAGCGCGGACCCGCGGATCAGAATCAGTGAGATGTCGCCTTTCTCAGCTGACGGTCGGGGCTGAAAGCCGACAGCTCGCTGATTCTGATCCGCAGGTCCGCGCTGTGTGTTTACGCCCTTTTTGCGCTGATCATATGGCTGTTAGTTTTATCTCTCTCCAAACAATATTGACCGAACCAGCAGCAAAAGAAGATCCAAACTACGCTTCACATAAACATCGTCATGAATTCCCTCTGACTTTTGCTGACTTTTCAGGATAAAAATCACACTTCATGCACAGCTCTCTCTCTCTCTCTCTCTCTCTCTCTCTCTCTCTTTTCTGCATTATTCGCTTGCTTGTTACGCACAAGTCTACCGTTGTTTACAGCGCTGTCGGCCGATGTTTTTTTTTCCCTTTTACTTACTTCCGAAAAGTAAACCTAATTTCTGCCGTTCAATATTGAACAAATTTAAACTTTTTAAAATTAAGCAAAATGCAAAACGCTGTGTCTCTAATAAAACCGCTGTAACTTCAGAGGTAATGTTCATATGTTGATTAATGGTTTTCTTTCGTTTTTGATGTACTGCAGATTATTTTTATAAAATCCCAGGCCAGGAAAATCACCTTCATGTTTTTCTGTGTTTTATCTTCAGCTACTTTGACACAAAGGCCTCTGCTGTGATGCTCACACCTTTGATAAAGTCTTGCGTGTGTCAGCTTCCTTTTTATAGATACAAAAATATGTAAATGTACTGATCTGAATTATAATATTTCTGACTGTCAAAATTTCCCAGATTCAAATCGAATCGAATCGTGGATCGAATCGATTCGGGACCTTGTGAATCGGAATTGAATCAATTCTAGAAATCAGTGACGATACCCAGCCCTAGTCAGTACTCATCTGCTGTATACAAACAGGACTGTATTCTCATCACTGCCCTAGAGCGTTACCAGTGCTTTGAATAAACGATCTGTTCAAAGATCAAGGTGTGCTTCCAAATGCAAAGGAATAACAGCATAAAGGAGATCCAGACACGAGGCAGCCCAACACTGAAAGGATATTTTGGAAAATTAGGTCACGTTGTGTCGCATAATAACAACAACAACTAGTAGACAAATGGGAACTTTTCAACATTAAAATCCATAATACCTGTGGAAGAGAGCCTCCGTAAAGAATAAGTGTTTCTCAGTTAACATAAGTCGGATGAAAAGGAGGAAGAAACTGGGGCCACTTCATGAGATGTATCAGAGAGACATCAAGGAATTCTGCCAGGTCTACAAAAGGTCATGAAGGTGATCAACATAATAAAGGTCATTGGTATAAAGGTCAGAACACAGTCTCTTATCATATCAGCAGAAGATCAGGTCCTGAACACAATTAAAAAATTATTTTAGGAGTATTAAAAAGAATATTGTTAAAATGTGGTTTAAATGTAAACACCTATCTACCCTGCACTGATTTGTTGTAGCCAACATGATTTTTTCTCATATTAAGTTGGTGATAAATAGAGCAACAAATCATACTAACAGGACCTTTGTTTCATTCAGACGTCAGGATGTGATGGTGCTTGCATTCATGCTGCGACCCTCAACCTGGTGAAGCTATAAAGGCTGTTTGCTATGACCTATAAAAGGACAAGTAACCAGGTGCCTCACAGTATAAATACAAAAAGCACATAAGCCACTTTGCGGCAAATTAAGGAAGAAACTGTGACTTTTGTTCTACGCAGCTACATACTGCAAACTCAAACAAACTATGAGAAAGTCAAATATTTGAAGAGAGAGGGTCCCTACTGAGGAGACTTAACTACAAAGCTCCAAGTTAACAGAGTCATTATTAATATTCGGGTATGCTTTATCAGGATTCCCCCTCCTACGCACTGTGTTCACTGATATAATATTATGCTGCAAGTTGTTATGCTTCAACATTCACCAGTTAGATGATCAGACAAAGTGTTGGATAAGGACAAAATGGAAAACATAACAATACTAGCCCAACCAGAACTTATGAATAGAATAGAATAGAATAGAATAGAATAGAATAGAATTCAACTTTATTGTCATTGCACATGCACAGGTACAGGGCAACGAAATGCAGTTTGCATCCATCCAGAGGTGCTTTAGTGATATAGATATATTAAAATATATATTAGCAATAATATAGATATGTGAGTATATTACAGAAATGGGTCTATTATGGTATGTTATAATGTACACGGTATGAAGTATGTTGTGAATATTCTATAACTATAAGTATGTACAGGCTGTAGTGAGTACAAGCTATGTACAGGCTATGAACAGGATATAAATATGAAAAACTATACAGAATATGAAATAAATAACTTTACAGAATCTGAGATATACAGCTATACAGAAATGGGAACTATGCAAGTTGTAAACAGTTGTAGGATTAAAAATTATTGTATGTACAGAATGATTATTTACACAGAGCTATACAGTAGTGCAGTTAAGATAAGTGAGGGTGTAGATAGTTTCTACAGAGGCTATATAAAGTGCTAGTGGTTGTGAGTGGTGGTTTAGTCCATGTTATTATTGTGTGTTTGAGGGTACAGTTGTCCATTGTGTGTGTGTGTATGTTCAGTCCATGAGTTTAATGTGGGTCAGATGTCAGGAGGCAGAGTTCAGGAGTCTGACAGCTGTGGGGAAGAAGCTGTTCCGGTACCTGGTGGTCTTAGTCCGGAGGCTCCTGTGGCGCCTCCCAGAGGGCAGGAGGGTGAAGAGTCCATGTGATGGGTGACTGGGGTCTTTGATGATTTTCCCAGCCCTTTTCAGACACCGCTTCCTGTAGATGTCTTTTATGGCAGGAAGTGGTGCTCCGGCGATGCGCTGGGCAGTTTTCACGACCCTCTGCAACGCCTTCCGGTCCGAGGCAGAGCAGTTCCCATACCAGACTGTTATACAGTTTGTCAGGATGCTCTCGGTGGTGCAGCGATAGAAGTTCACCAGGATGTCTGAGGACAGGTGGTTCTTCCTCAGAGTCCTCAAGAAGAAGAGGCGCTGGTGAGCCTTCTTGACCAGCTTGTCGTCCAGATGAGATCCTCGGAGATGTGGACTCCCAGGAACTTGAAGCTGCTCACACGCTCCACAGCCGTCCCCTTAATGTGGATGGGTGGATGTGGGTCAGCATTCCTCCTGTAGTCCACGATGAGCTCCTTGGTCTTCTAGGTGTTAAGCAGCAGGTTGTTTGTGTCGCACCACTCAGCCAGACGATCCACCTCCTCCCTGTGGGCGACCTCATCGTTGTCACTGATGAGGCCAATCACCGTGGTGTCATCTGCAAACTTAATGATGGTGTTGGAACCATCAGCAGGTCTGCAGTCGTGGGTGAAGAGGCAGTAGAGGAAAGGGCTCATCACACAGCCTTGTGGTACACCGGTGTTCATTGTGATGGTAGATGAGCAGCGGTTATCCAGCCGGACATGTTGGGGGCGGTTGGTCAGGAAGTCCAGTAACCATTTGCAGATGAGGGAACTGATGCCCAGGTCTGTCAGTTTCCTGATGAGTTGTGAGGGGTGGATTGTATTGAACGCTGAACTGAAGTCTATAAACAGCATTCTGGCGTAGGTGTTGTTGTTGTCCAGGTGTGAGAGGACAGAGTGCAGTGCGATGGAGACTGCATCCTCTGTGCTCCTGTTCTGGCGGTATGCGAATTGGTGGGGGTCCGGGGTGGGGGGGAGACAGGATTTGAAGTGTGCTAGGACCAGCTGCTCTAAGCACTTAGTGATGATGGGGGTGAGTGCTACTGGGCGGTAGTCATTGAGGCAAGATGGGTTGGAGTTTTTGGGTATCGGGACGATGGAGGTGGATTTGAAGCAGGCCGGTACCACAGCGTGGGCCAAGGACAGATTGAATATGTCTGTGAGCACTCCTGCAAGCTCCCCAGAACACGCTCTGAGAACACGCCCGGGGATGCCATCAGGACCTGCAGCCTTGTGGACATTGATCCTGCTCAGCACCGCTCCTACATCGGTGGGGGAGAGAGTCAGATGTTCTATACACTAGCAACAGACACAGTTAAATTTATAAGTATTTGCTTAATGAGAATTTTTGTAATTTTGCCTTAAAGTAAAAACACCATTGACTTCTTTAGGAAGGATGACTAGTTCATACACAGTGGTATGAAAACATGTTTGCCCAATTCCTGATTTCCTATTTTTTTTTGTATGTTTGTCACACATGTGTGGGGATCAAAAGTAATTAGAAAGAAATTTAATTCTAAATATAAAGATTATTTTTAAAACTTGAACTTAAATATTTTTCAGTGAATATGTGCTAAAGTCCAGAACCCATGGCCATTATCATATGCTGTGTCTCTCCCTTGAGATGCTCTACCTTTCACATACACCTTCAGCTGCCTTCAGTCTTGTCTGAACTACATCCAGTTTATTTGCATTGAGAAACTCTTGGGTTGCTTTTGGTTCGTTACCAAGTTCCACTATGAAGGGCTGTCTGATCAGTTTTGCACTTGGTTGTACTTGACTGGAGCTCTTTGCTGCATTAATGCCGTTGTGGTACTGCAGAGGTTTTATGTATTTTTGTGTCAGGTGGCTTCCTCTTGACCTGAGGAGCCACTTGAGAAACTGGGATGATTGGGAAGGGCCGCAGCTAAAGTCTACTTTGATCAGTACAAGTTGTCTTGATGCATCTTCAATCATCCAGGTAAGAAAATCCCTAAAGGTTGATTGAAGAAGTCCCTTGGATGAGTGACGAAATGTTTCTCCCACTGAAAACGCTACGTCCAGATAAACAGAATCAACCTTTTGGAGTATTTACAAGTTCATTCATATCTATCACTACTTTGCCAAATTGTCACTCTTAGATGAAAGGATATTGGTTAGGATATTCAAGAACAGCCCAAGAACTACTAATTTGCCAACACAGAATACAGATAAACCAAATACCTTCTGGATGCTTCAACAGAACACTGATCCCAAACACATATTAAAACTGGTTTTGATAAAGCAAGCTAACATTAAGCTTCTGAAATAGCATTCCCAAAGCCCTGACCAAAATCCTTTATGTTTAAACCTGGGTCTGTGCCAGAAACCAGCTAATTTCAATGAACTCTACTAGGTCTGCCAAAGAACAGTAGTCCAACATCCAGCCACAATTATGCCATAAACATTTTGATATTGGTGGTTACCAATAATCTTCTGGCGTCATCAAGATGCAATCTCATAACTTGCAATTTACTTTAATAGCTCAAACAAATCAATAAAAGTCCAAATGACCATGTCACTCATGCCCATGATTAGTCATGTAAATGTCTGACTACAAATGTATAGCTTCTTCTTCCTTTGTTGGCTTATAGGGATATTTCCTGCATCACTCGCTGCCACAACATTTGGATAATGACTTTTTGATGATGTGGTAGGTACGGTTTCCCCTCATCATTCCATAAATACAAAGCTTATGCGTTGCATAGCTGATCCTTTTTGTACTCCTTAAAAGTCATTGGAATTTTGTCATGGTCTGGGTGAGTGCCTGTATTTTTCCATAGAGTCAGTGGTTCCACCTCTTGGAGGAGCCACCGCATTCCTGTGTGCTGTCCACACCGAGCAGTTGGCGTATAAATCCAGCGCTCTCAATGACTCTTCCCCAGATCTTCAGCTAACCTGTTTAGTGTAGGCTGTCATAGCTCTTGCTAGATTAATCACAGTGTATTATTGCTACTCACCTGATGCTCTCTTTGTTCTCAGTTACCCACCTGATCATCATGCTCCAACAGTAATCACCTTCATTAGGATGCTGGACCCCTCGACAGCTACTCAGGCACAGCTCTTGTTCACTCTACTCACCTGCCTGCCCTCCCTGCCTCAATATTTGGATACCTTGGATCACCACTGCTTGGATTCACCTCCGCTCACCCTGACCACCTACCCCTCCACCCCATTATTCCACCTGCAGCAATGACCCTGAATCTACCCTTCCTGTCTGTCTACCCCTTTGCCTCCACGTCACAAAGTTTTTTAGTTTCACTGCTTCATAGTATTTAGTTATGCTTCATGTTACTTCATAGTTCTTGGTTATATACTAGTTCACAGTACATCATTGACTTTTCAAGTGTTTCCCCACAGTTTGTAAATGAGCATTGTTGTCACGTTTATCAGTGCCTCCGTCTTTGTCTGCGTTTGAGTCCGTTTGCCTAATTTGGCCTTTCGGCCATGACGTTTGCTTTCTGTTCCAGAGCTTGTCTTGACTTCCACATGCCACCATTATGGTGTCATTTAAGGTCACGAATATAAGAAAAACATATAAAGTATGAAAATGATTAAAGGCTATCAAATCTATGCTCAGCTTGAAGTGAAAATAAATAGTTGCTTGATACATCATGCATGCAGGTGCACACCTCTTTTAGATACAAGATTAATGTGTTCCTGACTTCTGCAGTGTTAACATGTGTTGCAAATCCCTCTCGACTCGGTATTTGGCTGCACTAGGCTAAAATCAATGCTTTTATATTGTCAGTTGTGTTGTGAAGAAACTATGTGTTTAGCTGTGTTTATTTTGTCTTCAGAGGCTGAGTTTGAGTAAAGCATAAACATTGTGCCAGTGTCTTGCCTTTAAAGGTCATCCTGCAGAGATGGCGTGCAGCAACTCTTACATCTACAACAATCTGCAGTGATATTGTAGAGAAAATCTATTTTTCTCTTTTTTCTATTATTAAATTAGTGTTCTATGGGAAAAAAAAAATCACAGAAATAATTTTAGAAGCTCACAGCGGACAATTAATTGTTTACAATGTTTTCTGGTCAAGTAGAGGACATTCCCTAGAATGTCATAGGAAGATATTACAAGACTTGCTTTGCTTATCTGACTGTTTCTCTCCCAGAAAAGGTTTAGACCATTTGGATAACCACAGCACAAAAGCATCAGACTATCCATATAACAAATTATTAACTAGATGGCAAAAGATGAAAATTGTTTGTCAGGACTCCTCTCTGCAACGGAACCGAGGGAGAGAAAAATTGTTGGGGCAAATTTTTGGAAAGGCCAAAGGCATCACGTTTTACACCAGAGACTTTAATCAGCTACTGGCAATGTGTACTTTACTAACAACTTGACAGTATCTTGTTGGACCCCCTTAAGGGGTCATTTTGCCTTCAAAACTAATTTAATTTTTCATGGCATAAAAGATTTGTTAGAGATTTTGTTGTGTGGGAAAATCCAAATAGATTAGCACTTTCTGCAAAACTTTGACCAGCCCATCTAGAACCAAGGAATCAGGCCAAGTCACATCTAAATGCATTGAGTTTCTGTCATGATTACCTAATAAAGTGGCTGGTGATAAGCATTTGCAACAGTTTTGGTTTTTCAGTTTTGCCCAGTTCAATTCGATAGTATAAAGGTGCTTTGTACTGCAAGGTAAGGACCCTACAATGTAAGAGAGAAAACACCAACAATAAGGAAATAATATGGAAAAAGAGCTCAGAGATGGGTAGCCATGACATGGCAGTGGGGAGTGGAAAGATGCAAGTGGAGTAGAAATACTATCATAGGAAGCACCTCAGCAGCCTGAGCAGCATCACTAAGAGGTAGGCACGGATTAGCTGACCATGGTTTTAAGCCTAATCTTAAATTTAGAGGAGATGTCTGTTGCCTCAATCCAACTGATTGTTGCTGATGGTTGAAGGTGTTTCAAATAACACTATCCTTTTGCTTTCATATTTGTTCTAGCCAAAAGGGTCTTAATTAGAACAGCTACGCAAAATCAATGTAGTCTCTGATGAGGTTGTGCAGTGAGATAGAACAGAATAGCCCTTTATTGTCATTGTACATGTACAACAGAATTATGACACCAAAGATGTGACAGAACAGGGCATTACACAGTCATGTCTTCTAGACTGAAACATTCATCTTAATATAAGGTTATAATCTTGGGGTCTCCACCCTGCATCAGTGTTGTTTGACCTATGCATGTGAAGGCACGTGTTGAATTTTGCATGTAGATGCTGCACATCAGATGCAGTGTTCATATACGCTCAGTGTCCTACACCAAAAATCATGCTACTAAAATGCTGTTTTGGAAAGAAGGATTTTTTTATTCATTCATTCTTTGTGTGGCTCGTACATTTGTCACTGTCCACGCCCTCTCTCGCAGTCATTTTTAAGCGAGGTTGTATGTTATGATTAGACTGTAATCACACTGGCAGGGAATTCATTACGGCCTCTCAAGTAAACAATTGTTACTTCAGAATCCAATTAACTAAAGCAAACACACTGCGCCAGTTACCATCAGCATGCTGTCTCTGCTCGGTCCACACTCTGAGAAATAATGCGCGCTCCACATGGAGGAGGCTAAAAAGAGCAGTGTGTGACAAGCACTTCAGCACCAATCACATGGGCTGACTCTGCTTTGATGTTTATGCTGCATGCGTGCAAAAGCCTCCATGCAGAGAGAGATACAAGGGAGGGAGTTAAGGATGAGTTTATTTGGCAATCATCCCATTTACTCATAAACAGTAACAATTTTTTCGACTTTGGTTCCTCCGAGATGACTCTCATGTTGCTCTCAGGGAGTTCATTTGAAATAAGATTTGATTTTAGAATTGACTGTGCAGTCAGAATAAACAAAACATTCACAAAGGTCATCCTGCTTTAACATTTCCTGGTGTGACTGTACACCGGGTAACCCGTGGGGTGCCGTAAATAATAACAATAATAATTGTATAAGATCAAGTTGTGTAAATGTCTCTTACTTTTCTCACAGAATGTATATTTGGTAATATGTTTTTCATTTTCCTGTTTTAGTATAACATTTATTTTTAAATAGTATTTTCTTGCTTATTTTCACCTTGGAATTGCAGAGGTGGGTTTGTGCACAGTGGAGTAGTGGAGGCTTTAACTGGCTGTGGACTCAAACAGTTTTCTTACCGTGTCTGGCAAAACCAGGGACATTCAGGCTGATTCCCGTGAATTCAGCATTGTGGAAATAAATGATGTTTTTAACTACAAGCGGACAAGTGGATTTTTTCAACTGCACAAGGATGCGTGTACGGCCAGACTACCAGCTAGTACTTCCACTGTAACAATAATTATAATATTAATAATGAAATGTGCATTTGAGTTCTCTTCTTGTGGCAATCAGAAGTAATGTTTACCGATTTAAATGACCATAAATAACCATATTTATGGTTCTAATGCTTGATTTTAAAACTTTTTAGCTCAGTTAGCACACTTTTCCCATCATGACCTAGTTTATAAATTGGTGTGGTGAATATATTTACTGGTGACAAAAAGGGAAAAAATGCCAGCATATCTGCCCTGCATTTTTCCACCTATTCAACATGTCAACTGCATTTCCTTTTAGCCAGGCCTGTTGAAGTGCTTAAGGATGGAGGAACTGTCACTTTACAGCCCTGGATGACCAGCTCGTCTCTGTAGTCGTGGACAATGGCTTCGGGGTTCCTTACCTTATGCTTACGCCTTATGCCTACCTTATGCTTCATTACATACTGCCTAGCAGGTGTCACTTCACTGACATTTGCCAATTGGAGAAACAGTCTAACAGTACTGCATTCACACACCTCTCAAAAAAAAAAAAACTAGAAGTGTCACAAATTATATGGAATTAAAGTTATGCTGTCTGAGACCAGATGACTTATTTCTTCCCCATCGGGGGTTCAGCAGCGCAGGCTGTAAACACAACACTGGCACACTGCCCTTAAATAAAGTTGGGGTGGCTAAACTGTAAGCAATATGTTGCCAATTTTTAAATTTGACTCACAATTTTGGACTCCAGTCATTATGGAAATAAGATAAAATTGATAAAAACTACTTTATTTTCTACAGTATTTAGTTGGGCTGAGCTTCTTTGGTTAACACGATCTGCTTAGAGAGATTAAAAGGCTTCAGCAGGTAACATTTTGGAGGGATCATCAGCTATTGCAGGTGCTTTCAATGGGTTCTCACCCAGTTTTCCCCTTGTGGGACCATTAAAGGATTATTCTATTCTATTCTATTCTTGTTTACAGTGACCAAGTTTTCAGTCAGATGTTGTCACACCGTTGCTTTCTGTGTGGCTACTGTGTGGGGTACAGTAGTGCTGTTCTCTGGACCTCTCATCAACCCTGTCTGCCACTGCAGATATCCTGCAGGGGAAGCTGCAGAGTGGTAAAAACTACTAGTTAGGCTAGCAAGACCAGCAAGGATATCTAGGGTTGCATCCCTATCAGATTAATCTGTGATCTCTGTGTATCTCTTTTCCACTCTATTTTATTTTATTTTGTTTAATTTATACTTTATTAACGTTGAAGAAAACAAAAAAGTTGTATAAAGTTCAATTAATGCATGTTTGTTATTAATCATTAACTATTACAATATTCAAGATTACATTTATTGAGCAAAGGAATTTTGATAATGCTTTTTTCCCCATAACATGGTCCAATTTTGAATCCTTGAATCTTAACACTGTAAAGTAAAGCAATAGCCATATCATGCTCTGGAGCTATAATTCTACAGGGTGGGCCATTTATATGGATACACCATAATAACATGGGAATGGTTGGTGATATTAAAGTCCTGTTTGTGGCACATTAGTACATGTGAGGGGGCAAACTCCTCAAGATGGGTGGTGACCATGGTGGCCATTTAGAAGTCGGCCATCCTGGATACAACTTTTGTTTTTTCAATAGGAAGAGGGCCATGTGACACATTACCATCAACCTTTTTTTTTTTTTTTACTGGAGTCCTCTTCAGTATGAGGGAATCTTGGGTGTTTTTTGTTGTTGTTTTTTTTTGGTTTTCCAGTAGCTACATACAGCAATCAACCCTCAGAACTGCAAACACAACTATATGTGGACTGTTTTGGAAATATTTTTTGCATTAGATTTTCTTGCTGTTCTTTCATTTCTTGATGGAAAAGCAAACACAGTCCTCTCCAGAGCTGCAGATTTGAAACAGATAAGTCCTGTAAGTTGCATGCCCTTGCACCTTCTTACACTCCATCACTTACCAGATGATGTCAGTTAAATCTGTGAAGGCTTAAGCTACGTCCACACTAGCCTGTATGTATTTAAAAACGGCGCTTTCATCTGAAAACGCTCCACGTCCACACTATCTTTTTCAGTATTGAAACGGCCGAAAACGCTTACGTTCCAGTACTGCACATGCGTGAAACACAAGACGATTCGACCTGCCTCATTTCTGTCTGCCACTTATTTACTTTCCGGCTCTTTGAAACATCGCGGCAAAATGTCGAGGAAAAGCACCAAGTTTTTTAAATGGACTAACAATGACGTGGAGTTGTTGCTGCGAGTAACACAAAAGTACAAAGTTGCAAAAGCGAGTGAGAATTAAAGAATGTGAAGAAAAGCTATCTGGAGCATGTACAGACTGATATTAATCTTTAATAGGGCTGTCAAAATTGAGCGCAAACAAAACAACTGCTGTATAATGCTCTCCGCTATCTTAGTTTAATTGGTCACATGAGTGCATCACATGACTAAAATGTGTCATTGTTTTTTAAAAGTCTCCAGGTTCGCTGTCCACACTGCAACGCGAAAACGGCATTTTCAAATGTATCCGAAAACGCCGTCTCTGAGGCCAAAACGGAGAGAAAGCGATGTGTTTTCAAAAGAAAACGTATTAGTGTGGACGTAGCCTTAGTCATTCAGGGTTGACAGTTGGACTGGGTCTGTAACACATCTTTGTTTAGGCATTAAAATAGTAAGACATCACTGCTCAGCAGGGCTATATTGAGGCCTACAATGCCCACTACTTCTTGTATATAGCGTACAAACCCTTACATCTATACAAGGAAGATTAAGATTTGATTGGTATTGAGCACATCCTTCCTGCCAAAAGAAAAAAATAGTTTTCATTCCAAAACTTTAGTATTGCATTCTCAAAGGGTTACGGTAGGAGCTTACAGCTTACGATAGGAGCAATGCAATGCATTTTTAGTAGCGGGGTCGAAACTTTCTGTCTGCTGTTGTAGCCCTTAGTGTGGAAGAGTGCTCTAAGTATGTCAAGTTGATACATCTCCCACTCTATGAAGCAATGTGAAGCTTAAGCTACTCTTCATATATATATAATGGCATTTCATTTATGGCAGGTCTTTTATTGGTGTAGATTATTTGCTTTTTGCCATTTCATCCCATGAACAATAACCATTACATTAACCCTACATTGTGATGTGTCATTTAATGTGTTATAAATACACAATTCTGTGATTTTCAGAAACCGTTGGAATTTTGCGATTGCGGCAATGGTTCAAGAGTTCAAGTAGTTTGAGCTAAAAGTTTGGCCTAAAACACGAGTGGAGACGTACAATAGTCTCAGCTGTTTGCCGACTGACATATCTACACATAACAAGATGAACAGCTATTACGGGAGCCAATTCCCTCAATTTCTTATGAGTGGGGTTGTTTGTCTAATCACATGTTCAAGTTAACCACATTATTATTAACACCATCTGTAATACGCTTGCTTCTAGATGGATTTTGTTTTTAGGACTTCATCTACAATTAGGTGTTTTGGTTTTGTCAATACAATTATCAGGGTTGAAACCATGGTCACAAGTTCAAATCAAAGGTGAATTAATAGTTACGCAATGTTGGCAACCAGCGTTTGAATGATGTGTGATGTTAAAAATACCTTTGGAGTATTTGTAGGGCAGCCTTAAATGGAAATATCCACGTACATCTATTCTCTTTCAGTTATCCTTGTCAGGGTCGAGGACAGAGGCGGGACTGGAGTCTAAGTATTGGAATTTAATTTGAAAAATCCAAGTGAAATAGAAAAGTATTTTACTAAATAATAGCCTTTTTAGGCATGTGCACTCTCACAATTCATGCCATTCTGCAATGTGTTTGCCGCCTTGGAAGCAAAGCAGGTTTTGACCCTCTTAATCTGGCTGTTTCATGAGGGTTTGTCTCCTCTGAATAAATTATTCTGACTGAAAACATTAAGAAAAAAAATAATGACAAAGGGTTTTATTGCGTTTGTTCGAGATGTTATATATCTCTCTTGTGTATCCATTGTGTTGCTCTTCATTTCCTCCTGAAAAAACAACAGCGCACGCATCCGAGTTCACTTTAATTAGATTTAACATGTGTTCGGACAAAGAACAATAGATCTTACAACATTTGCATGACAATGCCCTCTAATTGTTCTTTTGCTTAATTTCTTTTTAACAGCTAAAGCAGCAGTTCCTGATTATATTCAAAATGGATCACTGTCACCAAGCACACTCCTCTCTCCTTCCTGTCTCTTTTCTTTCCCAGTCTCCCTGAAAATTCAACCCCAAATGGCCCACATAGAGAGTTATTCACAAGTATCATTAACCCTCCTGACTCTTCATTGTGTTGTTTTCCCTTGGGGAAATCGAATCCGTACTTGTTTTGATGAAGAACTGCAGCGGTTCCTTTGTTTGGGCCCCAGATGGAGAGAAGCCGATACTTGATTGTGTGAATTTGGTTGTGCCCTGAACTCTGAAGTAAATAGCACTGGATAATGGTCACTTCTCTTCAGCTCTCTAAAGCCTTCTTCTCTCTCCTTTTGCCACTAAACCTAAATAAGGAGCACCAATTTATTGTGGAGTGAACTTGACACAAACTTGATGCTTGTGGCTGAAGGACTGAACCTAAACCCTTCAGCCCGCTGATAGCTGTAGACTAACAGCCACTTCTGCTGTGGACGTGTACTTAATTTTATGCCCCCAAAAGCTGTTTTAACTTCTAACATGTTCATTTTGTGCAGTTAATGGTGAGGTGTCCAATGGTGTGAGAGTACACACAGCTACTCCCAAGAGCTTGGGTTATGACTGTTATGAAGTTTGCAATGTTTTAAGAACAAAGAAGGAAGGAAGGTAGTGAGTGAGAACTTGCCAGTCTGTTCTACTTCATTATTAATGCCTGTAGAGTTCATGTCAGCTGACAGGAGTGCTCATGTAATGGATGCTGTGAGAACAGTTGATCTCTGGTATTATTTTGGTATATAACAATGTGTACTGCTAGTGTCATCGATGCTTCCTGTTGCCCTTTTTTTCAATACTGAACAGTTCTGGGAGGATACCGGCTGTGGGTTTGGTGCAAACTCTAACACACCTGCATTGCATGTTCCAGACATGGACAGTTGCTATACTGACTTTATCAAATTAGCATTTTGATCGACACTGCGATGTTTTTTTGGAGTCAGATGGCACCATATCGCAGCGACGCTACAGTCACACTTAAAATAGTCAGAGGCTGATAATTATTGCAGCTTGTTGGCAGTGCAATGGATTAGATGGAAATTATTTGCAAATGTTTGCCATTCTGTCTGAGACTGATAGCAGTCAGCTTGTAGACAGGTTGCCTCCGACCACGTGACCTGTGCAATTGTGTTGTGATCAAAAGTGGTCACTGCACCTGCCGTTCACCACAAAATAAATAAATCAGTGCAATCACTGGGAAACCACCAATTTTCCTTAGTCACATAGAAGTTTGTATCTCATTTTTCTCTACTGTGAATGAGTCACGAGAGAGCAAAGCACCCAGCTATTAGCTAATACAAGCCAGTTTGGTTAGCAAGCCCTACGTATAACTTTACAAGTACAACACACTGACACAAATACCTGTTAAAGTGTTCAAAAAAACCAACTAATGCAATAATAGAATTGATTTTACCAACACTGAAGCAAAAACGTCTTTCAGATAATTCCATTTATAATGATTTAAATGGCATCAGACTCAAATTAGCTTAGGGAAAACCTAGCAGATAATGAATGGTTACAGCTGCCTCTGTCAAAGCGCCCAGACTCCTCAAACCTTACTAGTATCCAAATAGATGAGTTTTGTACCAGGCTGTAAACATGCTTTCTAATATTGATAAGATGACATGAGTCAGCAGAGACTGACTTATTTTAGGACCCAGATACAAGAGACTGTTTGAGGAACTGCAGCTTGTCTGTGATGGCTTCATTCACCTTGAAAAAGTAGTTAACATTAAAGATTTAAAGTTTAGAATCCTTATTCACCATTTAACATTTTGTTAATGTTTAACAACTTCTCATATGGCTCTTCAGAGTCTCTCTCTATCGACTGGGTCTGCTTATATTCATTTATTTTCTGTTGCATCTACACGAAAGTACAGGAGCCAGTGCAGATGATGACAGGTTAAATTGCATAGGCACTATCATTGCAAACGAAAGAAATAACACAATATGAAAGGCCTTGTACAGAGACTGATAGTGCTGACTGATTTAATCTCCGTATCCAAGGCTTCTTAACACTATAGTCAAGAATTAACCAAGAAAATTACATTTTGAGTTTTTAAATGTCATTAATTATGTTTTTTTCAGGAAGGGCAACGCTTCAGGCAGTAACTAGGTGTTTGAAAGTTTAGTGAACTTTCCAAATTTCCAGCAAATTATGTAAAGTGATGTGGTAACCGTACTTTTTTACAACCCTTTTCTGAGACTGACAGCAGCATAAGAGGATCCTACAGGAGTGCAATTGTCCTCTTTTGCTCTTGTTCAGTAAATGGTCATTATCAGCTGTTATCACACCCGTGGATATCACCATTAAATATCTCTTACACCAACTAGTAGTAGGCTCTGTAGGCACTTATCAACTCATTTAAAAGTAGTTGCTGAGGCATACAGTATGGTATGAGTGTTTTCAGACTGAAAGGGCAACAAAAGTCTGCATGAAGAGGGTGGGGGGGGGGCATAAATCAGATTCACCCACCAAAATAGATTTGAGTCAGAATAAGGGATGCTCCTGGCAACTCATTTCCTATCTAATTAAACTGTAGGAAAAAAAAACTCTCTAAAAGTCAAAGAACACTCAGGAAATTATGAAAACTGAGCACAATCTAATGCATGACATTGTCCATACAAATGTTTCATGTGTGTTTAAGACTTGCCCTTTGAAACTGTTAATCACGTTATTCGCTAATCAAACCCTATTTTGCACACTTTGCACCATGGATAACATTACCCACACAATGTCAGATAAGTGCTCTGACTGTGGGTAACCAGCAGTTTAATGAAGCTTTGGCCACCAGCTTTTTTATCAAGGATAACTTGTGTTAAGAATTTGGTTGCACACTGCTGTGGTCGAGCCATTGTGCATCAGTTTATTATGTCAGAGCTTAGATACAGCTGGTGTCTAGATCAAAATCCTGCTGGATTGGGATGGTTTGCGAGGCTATCATTTCTCTTATGTTCCACATTGCTTGTTTACAACTTCCAATCACAGAGACAGAGGGAGGTCCCGCTGTCTGCTGGGACTGCACATTGAATAGCGGTGGGTGGGTTGCTGTGTAATAATATTTCTGTTCCTGACAAGTTTGTTTTTCTCTATCTGTTTGATTAGGTTTAGCGTTATATCCCAGGTCATAATTTAGTTCTTTGTTTTCAACTGATTCTCACTATCGTGCTCCTCTGGTTCTTTCACGTTCAGGCTTTTTTTACTATTTGAAGCTGTGTTGCATTAGACAGAGCTGTGCTGTTCACACATCCAGTTCCTACCCTCTTAGGGAAAAGAAGATTTCACTGGAAAGGTCACATCTGCAACAAGGCTATATACGAGTTATTTTGCATTAAGGCTGGACTTTGGGGCATGCACTTTAATTTTAGGTGTCATGAAAACGGGCATGCAGCTGGCAGAGACTGGACCCTGAATGAAAGATTCGGGTAATAGACAAGCTTGTTTCACACCTGCAGTGTTTAGCCCATTTACCCTTGGCATGGCTTGTTTGTGCTGATGTGAACACAGTAATCGCACTTGGGTGAGGACCAAAACAACTGCACAGAGACCCTTTGGAGGACGAATAATTATAATTCTGTTAGCAGGTCAAACGTTTAGTTTGTAGGAGCTAGAAATTCATTGAATATTACCAACCCCAGGGAAACCACCGTGTCCAAGCATGTCCGAAGTGCCTCAGCAGTTTTGTATCTTTCCAGGAATAATGTTATGCTGAATATTTCCATCATTTAGTGGTAAAATAACACATATCTAATGTATTTCAGTGTACAAGGGAGGGATAAACTGATCAAAATATTTTTGAAGGTGCCTGGGTGCAGCTATTCACCCTCTGTTCTAACAAGTCAAATGTTCTTTATTTTATTTTTTGTGACATCCTAAAATGTTTTTATTCATTGTGTGTGGGATGATATTAGTCAGTAGTTAAAGCAAAGTCTGCGTTATAGAAAAAAAGTCATTAAAGGAAGAATTTACTCTTCCGTGTCTGAAGAATTACTGATAATTACTGATGCACAGGCAGAAGTTTTAGTAGTTAAAACATGAGTAAAAAGTATTTTGTGGTTTATTTTTTAAATATTGTAATTTCAATGAGGTTCTGTTTGTCCATTAACAATAGTACCTCAAAGATGGAGTAAGGCTTGAGACTGCTGCTGCACGCTAGTACCACATTTGTCCTTTTATTGATGCATCTTCAAATGTTTAGACTTTGGCAATATTTGTACAGTATTACAGTACAGCAGTGTTTGGACTTGTGATGCCATCACCTGTTCCATTTATTTATTTATTTATTTATTTTGTGTGTGTGTGTGTGTGTGTGTGTGTGTTTTAATGTTTGTTCACTTGGTTGATCTTGGTTTCCATAGCAACAGACACAACACAAATGTTGAAACATCTTGAGAGTAGCAGTGATAATGTTTCTGTCTACTGATAAGAGTGGATTAGGGATATCAATTTGTAATGTCACTGATCTTTTAAAAAATGCCACATGACAGGAAATAAAGTAAAACTCAAACTGTATCTCATCCCATTCTTTTGAGCTTAATTTTTGTTCAACCGTTTCCATTATTAAAATGCAGATTCTTACATGTGGGCGATCGTGGCTCAGAGGGTTGGGAATCGCATCTGTAACCGGAAGGTCGCCGGTTCGATCCCTGGGCTCTCTGTCCTGGTCGTTGTGTCCCTGGGCAAGACACTTTACCCTACTTTCCTACTGGTGTTGGCCAGAGGGGCCGATGGCGCGATATGGCAGCCCTCGCTTCTGTCAATCTGCCCCAGGGCAGCTGTGGCTACAACTTTAGCTTGCCTCCACCAGTGTATGAATGTGAGAGTGAATGAATAGTGGCATTGTAAAGCGCTTTGGGTGCCTTGAAAAGCGCTATATAAATCCAATCCATTATTATTATTACATGGATTGAATTTTTGTTGCTGACAGAGAAACTAACTCAAGTTATTATTCATAATCTATTATACATTAGAGGTTTATTTTAGCACACTAACTTAGGCTAAACAGGTCAGTCGTGGCCTGTTAGAGTTTTTTGTTTAAATTAGTTTTAATCACATTTCAATTTTTACGGTTACGGTTCAAATAAAGTCTTGTAGAATCCAGCAGCTCTTTTTTCAGTTATCTTTGTGGATGTTAGAAGGACTTGGATAACAAGAGTAAAACTTCAGGCGATGAGTTTGTAGGGTATTAACAATTAAATTATATTTATGTTCAAATAAATAGAACCAAGAACATGTTTAAAGAACTTTCACAGCAGCTGTTTAACATGGGGATTCAGTCAATAGTAAATCTGATTTAAATGAAGAACTCTGTGTCATCGAGTTGATGTGACCATAGAGCAAACCTGGTACCAACTAAAAGGTTACGGCTTGGGAGCTCGCGGGTATCCCTGTAGTTGAACTGTCAACAATGGCTGAGGACAGTAACTGTCACGGGCAGCAGAGAATGAAAACCAAGCACTATAAGATATATAAGATAATTTCACAAGTTTATTATCCAGGTAAGCTGGCAGCTGAGCAAAAACAAAAAACAGGATTAAACAGCAGGAGTTGCAGTGACTGGGCAAGCAGATCTTCAGAGGTGATGGAGAGGTTCGTCCACAGATGAGTCCACAGTGGGATACTCTCTACAAGGAAGGACACAAGCTTTAGACAGGTCGTCACTGGACTCTGTGCAATGAAATGGTGTTGACTAGCGGATGCCGACAGCCTTAAGAATGCTTGGAGAAAGGTACGGTAACTGATTAATCACAAGTCAGTCAATCAGAGATCGGCTACCAGGTGTGTCCGATAAAGGTGAAGACAGCAGATTATGAGGAGCTACCTCCTGAGATGGCTAAACAAAGACAAACACAATAAAAGCCAAAGTTCGGCAGGGCCGTTCAGGAGGACAGAGGGACTTTGACAGTAACATCTGCTCAGACTGCTACCCTGGCAAATCGAACCAAGATAAGTCACAGAAATTGGATAGATGCATAATATTGATTATGAGGCATAAATCAAAGTTCCCAGGAGCACAGTAGCCTCAGTAATGGCAAGATAAACAAATGAAAAGCAAGACTGTAAACTCATTGTTGACTCTAGCAAAGTTTCAGAAGACATCTGCTAGGCTGGGAGACCCTGTCAAAAGCCACAACATTGCAGAAGCACCATATTAATTAGTGCTTCATATCAGAGCAGCTAAAAGTTTCCCAAACCGCATTTAAAAGATTCTGGCCTCATGAGAGAAAACTTGAACTGTCTTGGCAGAACTCACAATACCTGATGAGATCCATTTAATATTTCTCAGTCCTTGCATGGCTCAACTAAAGCCCAGACTTAATTATCATACAACATCTGTATGCAATCTGAAGACAGCAGCTCACAGATGTTGCCCATGTGATTTTGAAAGTGTCTGTCAGAGAAAAATGGGATACACTTCCAAAATCCAGCGCCTGTGCAAAAATCATACTTTGCAACTGGGATGTGAATGAGAGTTCCATTTTTTTCCAGTTTTTAGAAATTTGCAGAAAGATGTTAATACCTGCTGTCACTTTGACTCATTTTCACTACTGCTTGGTGTGGACTGATGTGAAAAATATGTAAACACAAACTAAAGAAAGAGAAATCCATGACAAAAAAGCTCTTAGATTATATTTTTCCCCTCCCTTTTTTAATTTCTAATTTCAGTTTCATGGTATTTATTTTTACTAAACCATAGCAAACAGTTTCAGTGAAGTCTCGTCATAGCATGAATGGCTATCAAGGTTTTCTGTTGTGGTTTTAAACTGCAGCAACTGCTGATAACTTATCATCATTCATATTAAGCAGGTTAGAAACTTGGGATTATCCAAATCATCACTAAGATCACTGTAACAAATTTTGAATGCAGCAGCCAGAATCCTTACACATAAACAAACTGTATTACTCCAATACTGAAGACACTTCTTTGACTTCCACGTCAATACAGAAATTACTTTTAATATCAACCAGTTTGTTCATAAAGCTCTCAATTATTTGGCCCCTAATACATTTCTCACTGACTCACTGTCTATAACCTAGTCAGACTTCTTAGGTCATCAGATGCGTATCTTTGAACTATTCCCAGATTTAGATCTAAGTGTAGTGAGGCTGTTTTCAGTTACTGTGGTCTTTGGAAAAGGCTGCCTGTTGACCTGAGATCAGTTACATCTGTGCATACATATAGAAATACACAAAAAATGTGTGTGTGTTCTACTACACTGTACACCTATACAGGTTTTAATGTTTTAAATGTTTTTCCATATTGATTTATAGTATAATTAAATATGCTGTATAAATAAGATTGATATTCAGCGCTGGGTTGTAATGAAGCTCTTTGTGATGCCTAAATGAACAGACCCAAACCTTAGTCTGAGTCTCAGAGAAGTGGGGATTGGGTTGATATGGGCAGGTACAATGCTGCTTAATGTGCTGATCTGAATGACTGTTTTCCCTGTGAATCCGCCACATGGCTCCAGGAATAATGCTTTATTTCCTGATCTCCAATCACTGTTCTCAGCCATAAAAACATATGAGCAGCAATCAAGGACCAAATAGCATGAGTGGAATAATGATAACACCCATACTAACACAGCAATTAAAGGGCCCTTAAATCTTTGTGCTCTCTGGAGCAAAACTGTATACAGTCCAAACCAACAACAATACATTGCCTGATTCATCTTCTTTATCAGCTGTTTCCCTGACAGGAAAGATGATGTAACTCTTTAGTTTGAAATATTTATGGCAGTTGCCAGCAATTATATTATTATTTAAAATGAATGGGGGTATTTAGGGGATTGTGTCAACATGCGCTCTATATATAACTACATATCAAATTTATTTGTGAGAATAGTAAAAAAAAGTTTATTGTAATTTGTAAACTACAGTACATTGGTACACATGTAGTATATTGTATCACAATGATGGTACAGTGATTGCATAAATAATAAGGCATTTGTTCATCTTACGGTTAATCTGATTAGGAAGAGTTCTGCTGTACAAATAACCAAAGCACTGTCACTAATTCAGAAGGTGTTACATATAGTGCGTAAGCTACTTAATTAGCTGAATTAGCTTAATTAGCTGAAGAGCAAGGGTCACCTTCCAGCGTGACATGAGGGACTGCAACATTCTGTGCTTCACGGAGACATGGCTGACCCCCACCGTGCCGGACCAGGCCGTAACTCCATCGGATTCATTCTTTGTGCTCCGCGCGGACAGAACGGCAGAGTCGAACAAAACCAAAGGTGGAGGAGTGTGTTTCATGGTAAACAGAAAGTGGTGTGATGCCAGGAGCATTTCTACTCTCTCCAGCGGCTGCTCGCCACATCTGGAGTTCCTGAGCATTAAGTGCCGCCCTTTCTATCTGCCCCGTGAGTTCACCTCGGTCATCGCCACGGCGGTCTACATCCCACCCCAAGAGGACACAGGTATGGCTTTGTCCGAATTACATGATGTGCTGAGCTCGCTTCAGAACAAGGACCCGGGCGCAGCCCTCATTGTAGCAGGAGACTTTAACAAAGCGAACCTCAGACAAGTCATGCCAAACTTTTACCAGCATGTCTCGTGTCCAACGAGAGGGGATCAAATTTTGGATCACTGCTACACGCCATACAAGCAGGGCTACAAAGCTGTCTCACACCCGGCTTTTGGGAAGTCTGACCACAACGCCATCTTCCTCATTCCCCAGTATAAACAAAGCATACGGAGGGAAGACGTGACCACGAGGGAGGTAAAACGGTGGACTGCCCAATCAGAAGCTACGCTACAGGACGCACTCAACGACGTCGACTGGGACATGTTCAGAGCATGCGCAGTCGACATCAACGAGTTTACGGAAGTAGCAGTATGCTTCGTCAATATGCTAGCGGAGGAGATTATCCCCACTGCGAGAGTCACCACATTCCCAAACCAGAAACCGTGGATGGACAGATCGATCCGCACTGCAGTAAACGCCAGGACTGCCTCCTACAACGCGGGTCTCGCCACTGGCGATATGAGCGCCTACGAAGCGGCCTCATACAGCGTGCGGCGCACGGTGAGAGATGCCAAACGCAGGTACCGGGAACGTGTGGAGTCCCGCTTCCACCAGGGCGACACACGGAGTATGTGGCACGGACTACGCACCATTACGGACTACAAAGCCAGGGACACTGCACTGATCAACGCCGACTCTGCATTCACCAACGAGCTGAATCAGTTCTACGCCCGTTTCGAGGTTAGCCAGGCGGCTAATACTATCTACCGCCTGACTACCGAGGACAGTGACGTCATCAGCGAGAGACCGGTGACCAGCATCGCGGAGCATGACGTCCGAGCGGCATTGAGGAGAGTGAACACAAGGAAAGCGGTGGGGCCAGGCGGCATCACCGGCCGTCTGCTGCGCTGCTGTGCTGACCAGCTAGCAGGTGTGTTCACTTACATCTTCAACGAGTCCCTGGCGAAGTCTGTGGTCCCCACATGCTTCAAAAGATTCACCATCATCCCTGTGCCCAAGAACAGCAAACCCTCATCCCTGAACGATTACCGGCCAGTTGCACTGACCTCGGTAGTAATGAAGGTGTTTGAGAGGCTGCTGAAGAACATCATCTCCTCCTCCATCCCAGACACCACAGATCCACTGCAGTTCGCCTACAGATCCAACAGATCCACAGAGGATGCCATCGCCCACGTCCTACACACCACTCTCAGCCACGTAGACAAGAAACAGGGTAACTATGTGCGAATGCTGTTTGTTGATTACAGTTCAGCATTTAACACAATAGTGCCCTGCAGACTGTTCACAAAGCTCAGGGATCTGGGACTTAACAGCCGTCTGTGTGCATGGGTGTTGGACTTCCTCACTGGCAGAACTCAGGTGGTGAGGGTGGGTAGATGCATCTCTAACAGAATCACCATCAACACAGGAGCACCTCAGGGATGTGTCCTCTCGCCACTGCTCTACTCCCTCTACACTTCAGACTGTGTGGCCACCCATGGCTCCAACACCATTGTGAAGTTTGCTGACGACACAGTGGTGTTGGGTGCCATCTCCAACAACGATGAGGCGGCCTACATGGATGAAGTGAAGAATCTGGCATCATGGTGCCAGGACAACCACCTCCAGTTGAACGTCGGCAAGACCAAGGAGCTGGTGGTGGACTTCAGAAGGGGTCAGCACAGAGACTACAAGCCCATTATCATCAATGGAGCTCCAGTGGAGAGGGTGCAGTCCTTCAAGTATCTTGGTGTTCACATCTCCTCAGACCTGACATGGGCTGCCCACATTCAGGCCCAGACCAAAAAGGCTAGGCAGCGCCTGTATCACCTACGACAACTGAGGAAGTTCAGGGTCTCTCCAAAGATCCTCAGGATTTTCTATACAGGCGCTGTGGAGAGCATCCTCACACAGAACATGACATCGTGGTTTGGGAACAGCTGTGTGAAGGACCAAAAAGCTCTCCAGAGAGTGATCCGTACAGCAGAACACTGCTGCAGGATTGCTCTCCCCCCGCTTCAGGACACCTACACCAGGAGATGCCGGACTAGAGCAGCGCAGATACTGAAGGACCCGTCCCATCCTGGCAACAAACTGTTCCAACTTCTGCAATCTGGTAGAAGGTTCCGCATCTTCCGGGCAAGGACAGAGAGACTCAAGAGGAGCTTCTATCCCCAAGCCATCCGTGCCCTAAACACACACACCCGCCCACTCTCATCATCTCACATCATCTATAATTGACTGAGACAGGACTCTCTTCCAGACACTAAACCAAGGAACAATGTACATTTCAAATTCCTTTAATTTTAAATATGTTTATATTGTCTATCCTGTAAAATAGTCAGATGTCTATTCTTATTAATGTACAGAATTCACCTGCTTGCTGCTACTACTGCACATTCACCCAATGTATATACTATATATATATATATATATATATATATATATATATATATATATATATATATAATGTTCTTCCTCTACAGCCCCCCCCCCCCCCCAATTTTTGCACATGTCGAGGAGCGTGTCAGGCTACATTTCACTGTGTGTTATACTTGTATAACTATGCATGTGACAAATAAAGAACCTTGAACCTTGAATACACTTTACCTTTAACAAACTGAATAATTACTCAGATTGTAATTTCTTATTGGTATTATGTGGAAAGGCTGGGGATTGTATTTCTTATGTGGAAAGGCTTGGGATTTTTCCATGTTTTTCCCACTTCCCTGTGGTTCTCAACCCAGGAAGTGCAAAACATATTTTCTGCCCTTGGGTGGAGTCTTCTTCTCCCAGGTTTTCCTCCTCCACCCGTTTCTCTCCATCTAACGGGTTCATGATGTTAAAGGTCCTTGCAGCTATTATGTTGCTACCAGCCAAATTATAACGACTATTGATCTTCTACCTGGAGCCATTACCAATACAAACCAGCCACCTGTGTAACCGCTCTCAACCAGATAGGGAGGCCACAGAGAAATAAATAAAAGACTCACTCAAGATTTCCTGAACACTTTGTGTATGTTTATCTAGATGAAATCCTGATCTTCTCCAAGAGCTTAGAACAAGATTGTATATGTCAGCGTTATTGGAAAACAGGTTATATGTGAAAACTGAGAAATATTAATTCCATGCCTCATCAGTGTCCTTATTGAGCTGCATTCTTGAGAATGAATGAAGCCCAATGGGCTTTGCAAACCTGTATCAGAGAATCATTTAAATTACTGTCAAGTTGCAGCATTTTTTACAAACTTACATCCAGAGCTTTTGCGCCGTCTCCAGAAGCAGATCATATCTTCCAGAAAAAATAATGTTGGTTTGGTTCAGCTAGGTTAGGTGGTCAGTATTCTTCAGCTAGTTTAACTTCACTATACCTAACAATTCATGGTCACAAAATGTAAGACCTTCATCGGTTTCATCAAACTGAGCCACTTGGAGCTCCCATCTGCCCTGAATCGAGTATGCACATGATAGCAACTGGTTCTCTAACCTTTTAATATTTCTCTTTGGTTGCCAACTAATTATAGGCCCTGCTTTTCCATGCCTAAGAATCTCTGCACCATCAGTCTAACACTATCTATGCCACTGCCACCATGTGTGGAAGCAGGCTAAGGTAGGTAGTCAGAACTGTCAGAATCGACATTTGCTTAAACTTTCATTCCACTTTTGCAATAAACCGTTTAACAGTTGTGTCATTGGCTCCAGTTTGCAGCTAGCTGTGACACTTACCAGCTCATCTGTATCTGTAGAGAATGTTCCTGTGTGGCCGCTGCATACACAATCATTGTGATCACATACCTTTATGTTATCAGAACAACAATGATGGATCAAGTAGAACTATTTATACAGATAAATTAAATATTCTCCTTATGTTAGCTTCATTTTCTTGCAACAGTGTAACCTATACAAGCTATAACAACCGATTAACATCACTTTTTGCATACTACTTCAGAAAAAAATGGTATCATAATTTGATTTAATTTAATCATAGCGGATTTAGATCTATAGTACTTGATAGGGGAACAGAATGTGAAGTACTTTGTAATTACAATCTGCCTACAACTTCATATGGCGACAACAGAAAAGAGTAAGTTGGGATCAGATCTAATAAGAAGCAAAGCCTCTGAGTATTGCACACTGGCTATCACAACCATATGGCGTGTGTGTGAATTATCACAGGTCAACCGGGAGTCGAGAGCCTCATGAAGTCAGTAATAAGTGAATCCACCAGATGCTCTCAAAAACCTAGCTGAGCATGTCCGCTTCAGTCAACAGATATATCCCACAGCTTGGGCTTTGGCTGGTGCATGTGAAAGTGGTCGATGCACACTTTCCTGTTCTTGAAATACTTGTACCCCGTTTGTTGTTCAGACACATTGCCCTCATAATCTCAGAGTAAAATTCAGTGGCTAGTGCAAGACTTTCGTTGACAGAAGACGCATGTAGTGAAAATCCCTTGGTTATATCAGAATTATATTTTTGGTAATATTTTTAAAGGAAGGTGGTATTTGAAGCCCTGTGAGTATTGGCAAAGCCCAGCATTTTTCCTTTATTACATTACATCTCCTCGTATTGATCCTGTAAAACAACTTGAGCTCCTTGACCTTATTTCGCAAACATACGCTGTGACATTGTGCTGGCAAATTAAAATTCAAATCAATCTCCTCTGTGTAAAAAAGAAAAGAGCCGAGAGAGAATGGGAGACCTTAAATAAAAGGTGTCATCTTACCCTGTGAATTTTAATGAAGTGAATTCATCGTCTCTTTCCACAGGGAAAGAAACAAATAGCAGCTGCAATTTATCAGCAAACCGGAATCAAATGTCCCCGGCGAGAGGACGAGGCCTCTCATCAGCACCTTTAAAACAGCAGCAGCAGGCCGCATGGTGGTGGTGCAGCAGTTGGCACTGTTGCTTCACAAAGGTACTGGGTTTGACTCCATCTGTGCTCTTTCTGTGTGGCGTTAGCATGCTTGGTTTCCCTCTGGATTATTTTCAGTGTTCTGAGGTTAGGCTCAAGCTCCCTGTGATGTTCATTTGGAAGCAAAAGCCTGGATGGATGGGTATATGAAAGAAGGGTTTTATTTACTTATTTTCTTATTTATTAGTAAAGCTGTAGCCCAGGCCTTGAGTGACTATGGCAAATGAGTAAAAAGCTAAAAGATAATTAAATATTTAATATTTTAAAGTTCATTATGTGTTAAAACTAGTGATGCGTGAATCATGAACGAATCGTTCAATACTCGAGAATCACTTTACTGACTCGTGAATCATGATTCACAAGCCCAACTGACCCACTGACTCATTCCTGTTGCTGTTAGCAAACTAATTTCATTAGTAGAAATATATCTAGCTTCTAATTAAAATTGTGTGAAAAAAAACAACAGCCAGTTTCTCAACAAAAACATTTCTGCTCTGAACTAGCAGAAAAAACCCCGAGTAGAAGCTCACATCAAGACAATAGCTCCTCGGTTCACAGTAGCATCGCTCTGCTAACATGCTAACAGCACATTAGGTCACTCACCCCCTCCCTCCTGTGCGGAATCCAAGCGTAAGCGAATCACTCAGGACTCACTAACCCCTCCCTCCTGTGCTGAATCATAGAGCGAACGAATCACTCACTTGTCGTGTCCAAATTCATGGGCTGCATCCTCCTGAGGCCGTATTTGTAGACGGATTACGTCACAGCAACGCGCCGAAGGCTGTCCAAATTCGTAGACTCCTCCGAATGCAGCCGACAAATGCATCCTCCTTTTCCCCGAATTTGAAGGATGGGTCGGGTGTGTCCTTCGTGGCCCACCATATCCCAGAATTCATAGCGCGGCCCAGCCAAACTCCAGTTTCCGGCAATGGCGGCCGCTACTAAGTTTTAAAATTACTCTTACTAATCTTTCTGGGTCACAAAATAAACTTTTAACATATTTTCAGGCGAGAATCTAGCTGTGTAAACATCAAATATCTGCTCGGTTTATCAAGGTATCGCATATTTGCAAAAGTGCTTCGACGTTTTCGGAGATGTCTGCTACCCACCAGCTCGATAGCTAGCTGGGAGCTCGAGGGTCACTGAAGCCGCCGAGAACGGCACAACTCCCGGCACATCATTTTCAGATCACCGCGGACTTTCGCTACTCAGGTTAAACGTAATATATAAGTCACTTAGACAACCTAAAAATGTTATTGTTGGGCTTTTTTCAGTGTTTTATTTGTTTGTGGCTGAGATTAAAGTTATTAGATTAGATTAGATAAAATAAAACTTTATTAATCCTCCGGGTGTGTTCCTCCTTGGTTTTCACACAGCTGAATAAACGTCAAACAGAAAACCGATTAAACAGAAGTGTGAGACGGTCGAGAATTTACGCCAGTGTCCTGTTATAATTTAGATAGCAAGGAGCAGATGGCCGAGTTTATTAAACTCCAACGAGACAGCGGTGACGCTAATCAGAAGGCTAGAGCGTCCAATTTCACAGCCGTTTACTTCTGGCCTACCCGAACTTCTGAGGACCCGGCCCACGTAGACCGAGAAGGCCGGGTCCTCAGGAGGATGCTGCCCATGAATTTGGACACGACCACTCACTCACCCCCTCCCTCCTGGCTCACAGCTTCTTCTTCTTCTTGGTTGGCAACCAGTGTTAAGGAGCATTACTGCCCCCTGGCTCACAGCTCAGTGGACATTTAGATGAGAAAATATATATTTGAGGAAAATCCTAATAAAATAAAATAAAAATAAATAAAATAAATGTTCCCTTTAGAAATCTTTTTTTTTTTTTGCTCTATGAAATAGTTGTTGTTTTTCTTTCTCAATCACTCATCTTAGCAGTAGGATTTACATGAAAAGAGAAACAAATTACGTTTGAGTGAAAATGTGCATTTTTTACACTCTCTGGTCAACTGACTCAGTGACTCAAGTGACTCAAAAAACCCGATTCACTTTGGTGAGTGACTCATTCAAACTCGATTCAGTAAAAAGAATCGAATTTACCATCACTAGTTAAAACAGTAGTTGACAAGATGATTTTTTATACGTTAATAAAATGGAATAAAATGTACTTGAGAATGACGCGCACAGCAAAGTCTACTACCCACCCTGCTGAGCATCAGACTGTCAGCCTTGATTTTTTTTGTTTTTTTTGTTTGGCATTGGTTGTCAGTGAATTTTGGACCAATCAAGGAATTATGAGGGTGGTGTTTGAGGTTGACCTCCTAGAGAGGTAGATATGGAGAGAGAGCAAACGCGCAGGGTGCCAACTGTTAACAATACCAAAGAATAAGTTCTTATTACCTTGGTGAATGCAGAGTTTGCTGTTAGATTAAGAACTTTGAAGATATCTAGAGGTAAATAATCTGAAATTTGTTTTGAACTGTTTTATCTGTTTGTTCTGCTAATAGCAGATAGCATATTAGCAGCTCACAGTGTGTAATTTGTGTAAGTTACTATGTTAATGTGTATACAGGGTGGGACATTTATATGGATACACCATAATAACATGGGAATGGTTGGTGATATTAAAGTCCTGTTTTGTGGCACATTAGTATATGTGAGGGGGCAAACTCCTCAAGATGGGTGGTGACCATGGTGGCCATTTAGAAGTCGGCCATCTTTGATACAACTTTTGTTTTTTCAATAGGAAGAGGGCCATGTGACACATCAAACTTATTGGTAATGTCACAAGAAAAACAATGGTGTGCTTGGTTTCAATGTAACTTTATTCTTTCATGAGTTATTTACAAGTTTCTGACCACTTATAAAATGTGTTCAATGTGCTGCCCATTGTGTTGGATTGTCAATGCAACCCTCTTCTCCCACTCTTCACACACTGATAGCAACACCGCAGGAGAAATGCCAGCACAGGCATCCAGTATCCGTAGTTTCAGGTGCTGCACATCTCGTATCTTCACACCATAGACAATTGCCTTCAGATGACCCCAAAGATAAAAGTCTAAGGGGGTCAGATCGGGAGACCTTGGGGGCCATTCAACTGGCCCATGACGACCAATCCACTTTCCAGGAAACTGTTCATCTAGGAATGCTCGGACCTGGCACCCATAATGTGGTGGTGCACCATCTTGCTGGAAAAACTCAGGGAACGTGCCAGCTTCAGTGCATAAAGAGGGAAACACATAATCATGTAGCAATTTCAAATATCCAGTGGCCTTGAGGATGATGAAGAATGGACCCACTATCGTTATACCCCATATACCACACCAAACCATCACTTTTGTTGTTCCAACAGTCTTGGAGGGATCCATCCAATGTGGGTTAGTGCCAGACCAATAGCGGTGGTTTTGTTTGTTAACTTCACCATTCACATAAAAGTTTGCCTCATCACTGAACAAAATCTTCTGCGTGAACTGAGGGTCCTGTTCCAATTTTTGTTTTGCCCATTCTGCAAATTCTGTGCACCGATCTGGGTCATCCTCGTTGAGATGCTGCAGTAGCTGGAGTTTGTAAGGGTGCCATTTGTGAGTAGCTAATATCCACCGAAGGCATGTTCGACTAGTGCCACTCTCCAGTGACATGCGGCGAGTGTGGGCTGTGGGCTCTTGCTGAATGAAGCTAGGACAGCCACTGATGTTTCTTCATTAGTGACAGTTTTCTTGCGTCCACATTTTGGCAAATCAAACACTGAACCAGTTTCACGAAACTTAGCAAGCAGTTTGCTAACTGTAGCATGGGAGAAGGGTGGTCTCGTAGGGTGTCTTGCATTGAAATCTGCTGCAGTGACCCGGTTACTGCGTTCATCAGATATCAACACAATTTCGATCCTCATGAAAGAATAAAGTTACGTTGAAACCAAGCACACCATTGTTTTTCTTGTGACATTACCAATAAGTTTCATGTGTCACATGGCCCTCTTCCTATTGAAAAAACAAAAGTTGTATCCAAGATAGCCGACTTCTAAATGGCCACCATGGTCACCACCCATCTTGAGGAGTTTGCCCCCTCACATATACTAATGTGCCACAAACAGGACTTTAATATCACCAACCATTCCCATATTACTATGGTGTATCCATATAAATGGCCCACCCTGTATATTTGCCCATGTTGTAAGTCATGAAAAGCTAAAGTGAACTTAAAATGAGTTTAAAAGGCTTTTTTACAATTTGAGTAAGCTTGCTAAAGCACCAGGACGCTATCCGTGGACTTTATTTCCTCGGTGGAGCATAGACGAGCCCAGTGGTCTGCTTTCTCCCGAGGGATTTAGGTTGCTGTAACTGCACCGTTTCATCGTCTTGATGCATTATTTATTTATTTATTTATTAACCTTTATTTAACCAGGAAGATCCCATTGAGATTAAAAACCTCTTTTTCAAGGGAGACCTGGCCAAGATAGGCAGCAGCAGATGTCTCACAGTTACAGAAATTACTCAAACACAGGCAGCAACAACACACATGCAACAATAAGTGAAAGAATACAAATAAAATAAAAAATAAAATTCAATAAAATTCAAATAAAAATAAAAAGTCAGTTAAAATGACAATCAATCTAATTGAAACAGTTGCATGTTATGGACTTGGCCTCAAGGATTCGTAGTTTAGATTTAAAAGCACTTAATGAAATGAATTCAGTCATTTTCCATTCCTTCTGCAGTTTGTTCCAGGCCAAGGGTGCTAAATGGACAAAAGCTCTTTTACCAAGTTCAGTTCGGGCAAATGGAACAGAAAGCAACAAGTAGCCATGCGGACGAAGAGAATACTGACCAGCATGTTTAATTACAAGCAGGGAACATAGATAAGAAGGCAGCAACCCAAGTATCGCCTTATATATAAAACTGTATAAATGAGAGTTCCTCCGACTTACCAAAGCAGGCCATCCTACCTGAGAGTATAACTCACAGTGGTGAGTCTGAAATTTACAGTTAGTGATGAACCTCAGAGAAGCATGATACACAGAATCAACCATTCAAAGACATTGAGCAGAAGCATTCATATATAGAATATCACCATAATCCAGCACAGGCAAGAATGTTGCAGCAACAAGCCGCTTCTTTGTATTAAAAGAGAAAGACAACTTATTTTGAAAATAAAATCTCAATTTTAACTTCAGGTTTTTCACAAGATTCTCTACATGTCGTTTGAAGGTAAGCGAGTCATCAATTAAGATTCCCAGATATTTATAGGTGTGAACCAACTCTATTTTATTACCTTCAAGAGTGGTTACTGATGGGATTGTTTGGGCTCGTCTCCTTGATTTAGAAAACAACATGAGCTTTGTTTTGTCTGCGTTGAGAACAAGTTTAAGCTGAAGTAATGAGTGCTGGACAGCAGAAAAGGCTTTCTGCAAGGAGTCAATGGCTTGGACAAGAGTTGAACCACAGCTGTAAATAACTGTATCATCAGCATAGAAGTGCAAGTTTGCATCTGGCACATGTAGACTAAGATTGTTTACGTAAATGATAAATAGAAGGGGACCTAATACAGAACCCTGTGGCACTCCGTTGTGCACTGTAACAAAGTCAGAAGCACACCATTGTTTTTCTTGTGACATTACAAGCATGCTCAATCACCCAGGTAAGTAAGTCCCAAAAGGCTGATTCTGTTTCATAATTCACCCAAGTGACTTCTTCAGCTGACTGCAGGTTCCCCCACCTTATAAACAATACATTTGCACAATAACTGAACTGATGAGTGACAAAAAGTTTCTCCCACTGAAAACGCTACGTCCAGATGAACAGCCTTTCGGGAGGTACCCTTTCATCATTATGTTCAATGGTCCCCTCCCAGTTTCCATCATCAATTCACTATCAGGCTGTGACAACAGACTGCTCTGAAGGTTGTGAGTAAAACTACTGCATGTGCTGACTCTCATTCTGTTTTCCTGCTTGCTTTGCAAGTGAAATTAGTTGGGTGCTACAAAGCTATTAAAACACCCAAAATCTGGTTTGGCTTTTTTTTCATGTGGTAGAAAATTTATGAAAGGATAAGACAAACATAGCCACTCTATTCATTAATTAATTCTAATCCATTAATTTCTGACTTTGCATTTTGGACAATTTATAATAATACAATTTATACATCAAAAATGACCAAAGGCACAAATGGCTCAAACATAACAGTCATTAGCAGTGCAGCGCCTCAAGTTAGCAGAGGTGAGGCCTAGCAGACAGATGCGCCAGTGAAGGAGGAAACTATCCACAGTGACCATAAATTCTTTTTTTCTTTTTTAAATTTTTTAATGCTCATAAGATGGACATTTTTGAACAGGAATCTGAAATGAATCATTTTTATAGCCGTGGAGGAATCTTTGGTTCTTCCATGTTGGCCTTAATTTTGAGTCAAAGAGAGAGAGATACAGTAAGCAGTTTTCAAAAACGATCAAACTCAGAGTGAATATGGAGACGTGACAAAAAGCCCTTCAGAAATTACTGATTCTTCCTGTTTATTTAATGTGTGCTTGCAATATTGGAAAAAATAAAATGACTTTAAAAAAATCCCACCTCATCGTTCAGTTAAAGTATCCAACTTGGTTCTCAACAACTTGACTAATTAATAAGGAATTAAGGTATCCTGTGAGTGTTATCACTGTATGAGTGTGTGTGTGTGTGCGTGTGTGTGTGTGTGTGTGTGTGTGTGTGTGTGTGCCTAGCCAGTTCTTCTAGCACTCCTGCACACGTTTGGACTTTATACAAGCTTGTCTGACAAAATACGGCCCATTTATTAGGTGCTAAGGCTCAACTCTGCCAGCCTAAAATATTTGCACACAACACGAAGTATATTATTACCCACCTGTGCCAAAAGTGAGTGTGTTAGGACTGAAAGTGGCCCAGACATATATCTGGGAGAAGTATAAGCAGCATAGTTCAAAAAACAGAAAGATAAAGAAATGGTAACAAACTGACACACAGGGTCAAATGTAAATGGGTTGAAAAGATTAATAGAGTGAGAGGGGTTAGGCATTTGGTCACTGCAGTGAATACTGAAACTGAAGCAAAAGTGATTTCCAGTCAGTGCTCAGGAGGTCTCCTACCACATGCTGACTCCATCACACCCCCCAACAACACATTGATCATTTCGTACTGAAAATGTGTATTGACTTGGTGTTGAATGAGAATAATCCAGTTCTCTTTTTAATGATCCATATAATGTACACTGAACCAAACATTTCCTACTTGTTTGTATTATAGACAAATTTTGTCCAATGAACAGCAGGTACAGCAGATAGAGCAGTATCTCAAATACACCCCAGAAGCAGTAGACAGATGGCGGCATGTTTGTTTTTTACAACTGGTTGTAATTGAGGAGGAAAACTTTCACAAACTCTTTTGGTTTGTTGCCTTGTGAGGCTCGAAAATACTTGGAGAGTGAAAACCTTAAGGCCTGACAACCCAATTAATGATACAAAGTGATGGAAAAGGGGGTCCATCACAGCTGTGTGATGGACTTTAAAGTTACCTTTAAAGTCTAAATCATCATCACCTGATATAATGTTCACTGTATCAAATTAGGGAGTTATAGACCAGTAATAGCTTTCCATCTTTCAATGAAGCTTATGAAAAAGTTCAGTCAGGAAGATCTGCCATCAGTCATCTGTCTGCTTCCCCAGGTGTTTGGTTGCTAGTCTATTAATTGCATCACTTCCACTTTCCAACACTAAACAACTCAATGCCTACATAAATGCTAAGTCCAGTCATCTTTCTGCCCACCTTCTTGAACCCAATCAGCCTCAACTCTGCATACTTTAAATCGCAAAGCTTATCTTTCATTCTCCTTGCAGCATTCTTTCATGTAACCCATCTCCTCTGCATCTTCTTCATCTGAGCTGCCATTTTTTCTTCACCTCCACCAGCAGCAAGACTCCAGGGGATCCTGCCCTAATTCCTAACACCGCTGGGATTTTATTCTGCTGTGATGGGCCATCGCAGTGTAATCTCCAAATAGCAGAATTCTGTATCTCAATAAATCACATTCAGTTACCTCTAATGATCTCTCCTTATTGAATTACCCATGTAGTGTAGTTGATAACAAAGTACCAAAAAACAACCACCAGAAATGAGAAAGAAAACATACAATGCATTAGAGATCATTTTGGTCATTTTGTTATATATCCACGAGGCAATACCAGAAACATGCAAGAGATAAAGTGTTTAAATCTCATTCCCAGATCCCATTTCACCTCCATTACTCTGTTAACTCAAGATAATACTTGGCTACTTCGTTGAACCTGACATAAGAAGTGATCAGAGGAGTTTGGATGTATTAAACACCTTTGGCCACACAGTACCCACATGTAGTAAGATAAAGCTGTCCTTGAACTGACAAAGTTCAACTAGAGAAAATCTGTATCCTCTCTAAAACAAAAGCTTTTCAAGCAATGCCCAAATTTGCCACATTCAATACATATGTCCCAAGTAACAACTACAGCGTGGAATGGTGTTGAAGAGACTTAACAAGACTGTATTTAAGGCTTTCTGTTGTACAGCTTCTCTACGATGTTGTTAGCATTGTTCAAGCTCTACACTGGCCATATTAGTTTTGTTGGTTAAACCTAAACAAGCTGGAACTGAAAGATGGTTTGAAAGAGGTGTGAAAGAAGCCATCTATGTCCACTGTGAACAACCATCTTTGAACAGTTCTGAGATCCTTCACAGACGCCTTAACGCCCACTCACATCTTGGGCCATCTGACCTCAGGAAATCACTGATAGAGTGGGGCTAGGTTTCACAGCAGGTTCACCCAAAACCTTAGGTGATCGTGACCTACACCCGTTTTCACACGTTGGCTCATATGATTAGGTTGAGGATCAATAGGGGGTTCACATCCCTCTTGGGGGGACACTCCCATAGAGCTTAAAATCTGGGAAGCTCCACCATTTGACCCTAGAACTGAAGAAGCTTCTCGGATGAAATGTCTTCAACAAAATTAGTCCAAACTTTTCTTTCCAAGCTCCTTAGACGACTAAGTAGAGACTTAAACTCTTTATTAAATCTGTGAGTTTAATTGAATTGAGTTACCTGAGCAATTATTGAGCTGTTCAGAAAACAGATACAGTGTGTCATGTTAAGCACAATTCATTGGTTTTTGGACCCATGTAGCCCAGACTTCACTTACAGTAACCCAGTTCAGGCACAAGCCCGTGATTTTTGCCAGCACCATAACTGAATTGTAAATGATCCCCCGGATGAAGTCTACAATGGGGCGTCCCATATTCTTCTCAGAAGTGGGATATGTAGGATTCATCAGTCTGTCAGGCTGACAGTGTCGCATCATTTAGACATTCTTTGATGTCACATACATGGCAAAGACTTGCACTTGAGGGGACAAACAACGTCAGCATCAGTTGGATTAAGGATTAATCACAGTTTTAACATTTAGTTCTCTCTACAAGTCTAATTTAACCCCCCACCCCTCTGTCTCTGCTGTAGTTTCTACAAAGAAGCACGAGAGGCAGTCTGTGTAATGTTTCATGTCTGTGCATGCGTTTGGACTTGTGTTTTAATTTATCCTCAAATGTTGCCAGGTCTGACCCAGTAAAACTGCAGTCACGACTTACAATGTTGCTAGGGTGCTTTATGAATGACTTTAAAATATCTAACTTTAATACAACTTTAGAATATATACGCCTTCAGTAAAGCCTTTCAGATGTTTTCCTTTTCCTATACACAATTTCTTTTTGTTTACGCACATGTCATCTCTGTAAATTCTAACTTTGCATCAGAACGGATGAAAAGCAACCAGGTCATTTAAATTCTCCTCTCATTATAGTCTGGGAGACACAGATAGAGAGGTCCAATTTACATTTAGATTGTTTCAGCAGAAGTAAATTAATCAACACGGCAACCCAGCCAATTCACTTGTACAGAATACCTATAAGAATGGCATGCATGCATATGTGTATATATACATTTTCATCTTTTTGTATCATGTACTGTATTTTCACATGTACATGATACAAAATGAGGTGAATCATATACTTTGACTCATCTCTGTTGATCAGGATAAACCAATGACAAAATCGACTGAATCAGCTGTGAACGCCACGCTGTGAATTCTTCGCACAGCAGCGTGGTCAGTTATTTGTAACATTAAAAAAAAGGCTTTTATCTGTCATTACCAGAGATGGGTAATCTGATTACTTTTTTCAGGTAACGAATAAAGTAAGGGATTACTATTGCAAAAACGGTAATTAGATTACCGTTACTTTCCCGTAGGAACGCTGCGTTACTGCGTTACTAAAACCGTGAATTTTTTTGCGAGAATGTCTCATGACAGTGACGTAAGCGAGTGCGCCGTTCGTGACAACAGCTGTGTGCAGATCAACAATGGATAATATATCGAGTGCAGGAGACAGTATGAGCGTGCAGCGTTTAAAGCGTGGAAGTACTGACCTTACTTTGAGTTTGATTCCATAAAAAGTGACAAAAACATTAGTGTCCGTTGTGCGTGGGAAGAAAACTTCTTTTTACAGTGAAAAAAACCCCTAAACAAGCACCGCGTGCGCAACGATGTAATGGGAAATTCACAGAGAAACTCGCGGATTCTTCCACTGACCGCGGCACACCTGCACCAGGGTAAACCTCCGCCTACCCCAGTCCTGCTTTCCAGGTGAAAATAGAGCAACAGGACCGCTAGTCTTTGACTTTATTTATTTTCTGCTGTGTTTTACTTGTATCTATTTGAAAGACTGAGTGTAAACACAAAAAATATTTTATTTTTGTGTGCTGGAATGTGCAGAAAATAGGTTTAAATGTTAAACTAATTTATTCAAGTCACAGAATGGTGCATATAATTTCATTTTTGCTTGATGCATGAAGTTAAAAGATTAAAAATAATAAAACAAGTTTAAAAAAAGAGACTTTTCCATTTGATTACATTTTGTATGATGGATTATGCAGAAAAAGTAGAATTGGGCTGAAAGAGCTATCACTTTATCACTTCTTCAGGTTGTAAATCGTGTTTTTAAAAAGTAACTAAGTAACTAAGTAATTAATTACTTTTGAAAATAAGTAATCAGTAAAGTAACGAGATTACTTTTTTGGGGAAGTAATCAGTAATTAGTTACTGATTACTTTTTTCAAGTAACTTGACCAACACTGGTCATTACCATGGCATGGTCAGGGCTTCAGCGTGAGTGCTTTAGAGTTTCAATTTGCTGTGCTTGATAAAAGACTTGTACACCTCTATGACTGATCATTCAACACGGACATCCTGAAAAGGCACACCAAGGCCAGTATGGTTTTTTGGGTACTGATCTTGTGCAGATGACCAGTGCAGTCCTCCTTTTTAACAATGCCCCACGGTGTTAATCTGAACGCTGCCAAAGTGCTAGCTGTCTTTCAGTCTCATGTTGGCCTCCTTCACTTGCATGGTAAATGGTAAATGGCCTGTATTTGTATAGCGCTTTACTTAGTCCCTAAGGACCCCAAAGCGCTTTACACTACATTCAGTCATCCACCCATTCACACACTGGTGATGGCAGCTACATTGTAGCCACAACTGCCCTGGGGCACACTGACAGAGGCAAGGCTGCCAGACACTGGTGCCACCAGTCCCTCTGACCACCACCAGTAGGCAACGGGTGAAGTGTCTTGCCCAAGGACACAACAACTGAGACTGTCGGAGCCGGGGCTCGAACCGGCAACCTTCCGATTACAAGACGAACTGCCAACTCTTCAGCCACGATCGCCCAAACACTGTTTAAGTACACTTTTGTCATATTGCTTGGTCTTGTAATTATCCAGTAAAAACAGTTCATGCTTTATACAGAGAAAGTCCTTTAATAGATTTAAGATATTTCTGGATTACATATTGAGAGTTCAGTTACCAAATGCAAAACTTGGGATTCTTTTATGTGCTTAATTTGTTATGAAATAACAAGGAAAAGGTCAAGGGTCAGCAAATTATTACCCTCTGAAAATGGAGACTATGTGAAAAAATGTCCCTAATTTCTCCAAATTTAATCAAATGCATTTGTTTGTCCACTGTGATGGTTTACAGAGGCAAAAATTTAAAAATAAAAGGTGTTACTATCCACTGTAATAGACGTGACTTACAACACCGAACTGCAGAGCTCATTTTGCAATCTTTGTCAAAGGAGCTTGCAAAGAAAAGCGTCTGGACTTCTTTAAGTTGCTTGAAGACGTTTCACCTCTCATCCGAGAAGCTTCTTCAGTTCTAAGGTCAAATGGTGGAGAGTCCCAGATATAACCTAGTGGGAGTAACCCCCCACAGAGGGACAAAAGGACCCCCTGATGATCCTCTAATCGCCTGAGCCAAGGTGTGAAACTGGGTGTGGGTCCCAATCAGCCAGAGTTTCGGGTGTGTTCATTATGAAACCTGGCCCCACCTTATCATGCGAATTCCTGAGGTCAGATGCCAATGTTCACATTTTGGATAGAGAGGACAGATGGTTTGAAAGAAGAGTGAAAGAAGCCATCTATGTCCACTGTGAGCGACCATCTTTGAACAGAGGCGGGGGTTTACGACACCAACTCTCTGCCATCTATAATCCAGTTTCGAGATCCCTTCCCAGACGCCTTAACGCCCACTCACATCCTGGGCCATCTGACCTCAGGAATTCGCATGATAAGGTGGGGCCAGGTTTCACAATGAACACACCCGAAACTCTGGTTGATTGGGACCCACACCCAGTTTCACACCTTGGCTCAGGCGATTAGAGGATCATCAGGGGGTCCTTTTGTCCCTCTGTGGGGGGATACTCCCACTAGGTTATATCTGGGACTCTCCACCATTTGACCTTAGAACTGAAGAAGCTTCTCGGATGAGAGGTGAAACGTCTTCAAGCAACTTAAAGAAGTCCAGATGCTTTTCTTTGCAAGCTCCTTTGACTACGATGACCTGGATGACTGAGAACCTTCACAGACATTTTGCAATCTTTGGTGCTTACATGTGTGACTATTTTGTCTTGTGTAAAGAATTGGATGGAAATTAATGGTGACACCATGTCTTAACGATATGAAGACAAACATGTTTTGATGGACGAGCATCATTCCAAGATCTACGTACTACGGGTGCAACGATACACAAAATTCACGGTTCGGTTCGGTTCGATACTTTGGTGTCACGGCTCGATATTTTTTCGATACAAAAAAATGTTCATGGTTTTTTAATTTGTCATTTATTAAAATTATAAATATATATTTTAACTCAAAAGTACAGTTTTTAAATTTAATGTTGCTGAAACAACAAAGTAATAAAATAATAAATCTATCTGATCGAGAAATCCCTCATCTTTGGAAAAGAGAGTTTATTACAGAGAAATGGCTCTTTCCAAAATAAAAGCTATACTATACGCTTCTTCTGGGCTATATTCTCAGCAGCAGATATCAGGTCCCCATAAGGAGAATCATGTGCTAACGGCTGTCTAAATGACTCGGGTAAAGTTTGTAGCATGCGTGCTTGTTGTTTTTGTCTGCTTCCACTTGTCTTTGCACTAGGATGATGTCGGCGTAAATGTGCAGTCATATTCATTTTGTTCCCACTAGTGCTGTCAGCGTTAATCTGAAATGACGTTAACGCCACAACACGGCAAATCTCCGTTAACGAGCTACCACGGATCGCCCCGTGCGTGGGGCTGGACGCCGTCAACACGTTAACGAGCAAACTGCGCTAACGCACTAGTTCCCACCCATGTAATTGAGCATTGCGTGGCACATCTGACATACTGTTTTACTTTAGTCCATGACGCGCTTACCTTCAGGGTCATACTTCATATGAAAACCAAAATAGTTCCAAAGGCCAGATCTGAATGAGGGTGGGGGAGGTTCAATTTGCCATGTTGCAACGAGCTTAGCTTCCGTCTTGCTAGCTTGCGCTGCGCTCAGTGGATCTGCGCTCGACAGTGCAGCCTAGGCGGAGTAGTCGAACGCAGATCCACTGAGCGCTCAACACAGACAGCATCGTCAGAAGGAAAGTTGATAAAATAAATGAAAAATTTTGTATTGTTCGATACATATGCGTACCGAACCGAAAGCACTGTATCGAACGGTTCAATATCGATACGAGTATCGTTGCACCCCTACTACATACATGTGACAATGTAATGTGATACATTTTACTAATGCTTTAATATTATCACAGGATGACTTTTGGTGGGACTGAATACAGAAGTGTGGGCTTTGTTTCGAGGACATATAAGCAGCCTCTAGAGAATAAGGAACCTAAGCTGAGCCAAGCCACTAATAACACTCACAGTAGTGCTGCTTCACTGGGGGCACATAATGCACACAAAGACCCAGGGAATCTAGAAGATTATTTCTGTCCTGTGCAGTTATTCATTCATAAGTCAACTCCAGCTTTGACGCCACTATATTTCAAAGCCAACAGAATCCTGCTGCTGTGAAGTGCATTAATATTCAATTCAATTTTATTTTATGACATACATAACATATTATAAATAATATGTTATTTTAATGTTAGTCCTGCAGACTTACACTGCAGCACATATGCCACTGATCCTGGGGTCATTTTGGCATGCCCTAAACGGCCAACTGATAATTTAGGAATCAGGAATGTGTTGATGAACCTCATGTGCCAATCTTAATCCATTTCTCTTTGACTATTACCAGCAAAAAGGTACATTCAACCACATTTCCATATATAGTATTGTTTGATTAATATTGCTTAGGTAATGTACAGGATGGGTACAAACATACAATATGTGATTATTTTATGCTGTTTAAGCTGAACAGAGATCACTTTTATTTTGGTCTAATTTTAATCAGGGTTGAATTTTTATCTCATTTCCAATGACTAAGCTTTACTGGGTCAACAACATGGGTCAGACCAATATGACCAATGTACCTGTAGTGTCAGATTTATAATCAATTTCTCTGATTTTGCAATAACGTGCACAATGATTTGTAAAGCATTTCCGAAGTGTGATTTTCATTGCTTTTTTCTTAGCATGTATACTCCATGATACTAAAAATCCAGCGGCATATCACCTACTTACCTAAATTGCCAGTGCATCTGTCAAAGGTTGTGTTTAATGTGACCTAAATGTCTTCTGAACTTTGATCTTTTGGGCTGATTAGCAGAGGCTCCTCCAACTCCTCCACAGAAATCTGAACTTTAAAAGATCCATCTGCATACTCCAAACTTAAATTATGCATCAACACCAATGAATTTTTTAGTCACAGGCTCATCATGTTTCACTCTGTCTTTCATGATGTGAGGAGCCTTTTGGTATACAGACAGCAGGCAGAGGGCCTCTGTCGGTTGCACAAATTAAAGTGCAAATGTACCTTTTGTATATTCAGACTGTCAGAGGGTGCCACAGCAGGGTTTTAGATTTGTATGTACTATTCAGTATGTATGGTACAGCTTCTTTAAGTTTTCTTTAAAACTGCTAAAGCAAAGGAGCGTTCCAACTGGATTTATGCAAATGCTCACAAACTGCTCTAGATGTATGGAAAATAAACAGTGCTTTTTTTTTTTTTTTCATCAAAGTGCAGCACGTCCATTTATGGTTTGCATTTTGAAGGGCAACTGTTTAAAACCCTAGTGAAAGCTGGAATACTGCATTGGAGAATCATTTAGTATGAACTGAATTCTGTGCCGATGGACCCCCGAGTGCCAAAAACAAAAGTGAAGAAAATGACTTGCTGACAGCAATGCAAAGTATCGAGGTATGCTTAGCTAGCTGTGCTCAGGAATCCCATGTTTATGATAGGGCTGTGCGATATGACCACAATTCTCATATCCCGATATAAGACGTTTATCGTCCCGACAACGACATAACAATATATATCAAAAAAATCTTATATTTTCTGTAAATTCTGCAAATCTCGGGAAACTCAACTTGTGTGAAGTGTTCTTAGCTGGGCGTCGTGTACCTGTGTAGAGTTTTTTGACCAATGCATGAAACTATACATTTTCAGACATAAGTTGTAACAGCCGCCATGTTCTTTGTGAGTATTTATTACATGGCGTTCTAATGTTTGAGTCTAAGGTTGATTTTGAGCCCTTGATGACTCTTTTTTTGCTTCTCCTCCCTAAACTCTCTTTGATTTCTCTTTCACGTTCCTGCATAATTTCCACAGTTTTCTGGTCCGTGTTAGACTTTTCATAACCAAACCATGTCCATGCTAGCCCGTCGTTTAGAAATAAGGTCCTCGATTTGTTTTGACTGGTCCTTCTGTTTGTCATCATTTCAGTTTATTTTGAAAAATTTCAACAGGATCTTCAGCTTTATTGTGAAAGGTTTATGTGGAAAATAAACAAGCGGACGGTGGCTGGTTTACCGCCGTTGTCACTAACGACAACGAGTGAAAACAGAACTTTAAGAAATTAATATAGCCACTACAGTGACCATCAAAACACTGAAAAAATATTGCCGTAAACATTGTTATTTGATTTTCTAAGGATACAGTTCGTTTATAATGCATACTGTTGATTAAGGAAATAAAATAGATAGAATAGAAATAGAAAACCCAAATTAAAAATAAAACAAAATATGAAATATTCAGATCATCATGTTTTATCAACTGTTCGTTTTTGATGATATAATCTATAGTATGACTTTAACTTCATATAAACCAAAATTATATACTGAAGTTCCTACATACACATTTAATGTATATGTGTCTGATTTTCTTTTTGAAAAAAAAAATTGTAAAGCTTTACTAAAGAAGGCTTATAATACTGCTGTAACACAGGATTTCAAGATTTTGATTTACAATGTTTATATTTTGAAATAAAAAATAAATAAAATTAGCTTTACATTGACAACTCTTAAACACTTTGGAGACATTTGCTTCCTCTTCTCAACATTTAATTCTGTTAACAAACAGACCATGACAGAAAACAATTGCCCCTGTTGTACTTGCGTTACATTGTAAAATAATTAAACTCGCTGAATATCATTATTTAATTTCAACAATTTGTCTTCTAAACGTAGAAGTAAACTCTGCCGCTTTAACATCGCTGTAGTGCAGCTGCGCGTCATTTCGCGTGAGTTTTCAGCACAGTCGTATTCTACAGCGGAAGATGTCGGACTCAGCTGAAGCGAGTGGCTGTTTTATGAAGTGGAAATATTCCCGTCTCTTCACTTTTGTGAAACAAGCAGACAAGAACATTACAGTAATATGTAAGCTATGTCCTGGGGAGAAAAAACTATTGGCCGCTGTTAATAGCACGAGTAATCTACTGAAGCGCCTGACACGAGAGCATAGACGAACACTTCTGAGCGATCCTTGTTCATCATCCATGGATAACAGCGCGGCAACTCCTGCTAAGCAGGCAAAACCTGATTTTACTTCAGCAGCACAGAAAGTGTCTGAAGGTGAGCTTAAAGAATGATTGCAGGCTACACTGTGGAAGAGATGCTGCAGCTGCGTACTGTAGAGTCTCCGTCTTTAAAAAAAATGATTTATTATTTAAAGAGTTTAATTTCTATTGTTTGCCCACTCTAGGTTTATAGGGATTTTAAAAAGTATTTAGTTAAATTACTTATTGAATAATTAAGTTACTTTTCTGACACAGTAATTAGATAAGTATTTTAAATACAATATTGACTAAGTAATTAGTAATTAGTTATGAATTACTTTTTTGAAGTAACTTACCCAACACTGATCGACTGGCACTTTCCAGAGAACAGCAGAACTGGCAGGCCCACCGCTGGCGCCCCGTTCTCTGCACAGATGAGGGCGGGTTCACAATTTCTTTTTGTCAGCTGCTTGCTGGTAACATTCTTGTCTTTCTTTTCATCTTTTGCTGGGATTTATCTTGAAAAGTATCTGGTGAATTAAAAACAACAACACAGTAATTTATAATCAAATAAAAGTTTTTATAACTTAAAAATAAAACAAGAAAACACTGGGAAATTGAAAAGAACAAGATGGTGGTCTGAACGTTCTTCCTGTACCACAATAGCGTGTTTAGCCCAGCAGGGTTGGGTTTGGGTTTTCTTTTCCTTTATTTTTCTCTCCTCTCCAACTCTTGTCAAGTGGAGTTATTGGGTTGAATCTGCCGCTCGCAGGCAGCCTTCTTGCTCAGGCCAACCTTTCTGCACCTGTACTGAATGAAGTGATCAAGTCTGGTGTATTTTAAAGGTATAGTCAGTTGTTTTGTTCTCGTGTTTTCTAAGATTTGCTTCCAACATTCTCCAGTATCCCACTGTAATTTAATTTACACCATAAAAACCTAAAACGATATATTACAGGAAAGATGTGTATAGTTGAATCGGATCATTTTCAAAAAGCGGTAAACTGAAGAGAGTTCTTGAACTAATCATGACGTACAGACTGATACACTGCTTCTTATCCTACTGCACTGCTTTGATTGGTAAATCTGCACAAACTGAATCCTGACTCGATGTCCTGGCATGTTAGTTATACATACTTTTGGACATTTTTAACACTGTGCTTTAGTAAAATGTTGCTAATTTTTGTGCTATATTTGGTAGCAAACACAACAAGTAATTACAGATTAGTCCATTGTTATTCACTGTGTGAAAGTAGCTGTTTTAGCGGTTCTCCCTTTAAGCTACCCTTCTGTTGATATACATGCATCCGTCCATCAGGCTGCTGGTCCATTGCAGTGCTAACAGAGGGAGACGGGCCAGCATTCACTCGCTCACAACAGTTTATGTGTAAAGTAACATTTCACATAAAAAGCTGTGCATAACCACAACTATGTTTGTCACAAGGGGAATTTGGTTTTTGCTTAATCCCAATATCATGACCTTCTACTGCAAATGGAGATATTCACCTTTAACTTTTATTGGATGGTTTGAATTGTTGGTTTCACTATATAGTGTTTTTCCCCAATGATATCATAATATTAGTAAAGACACTAAAGGCAACATGCTATTATAAAACAAACAAAAACCCATCCCATGCAGGTTCTCAATGTTTCTCACACCAAATATATTCTATTTGGTGTGAGAAACTATATGAATATTCTATTCATGTGAACGTAATGATCCACCTTGATATTGCAATTCTATTACGATTCACACAAAAGCCCCATTATCGGCCACAACAAGATGTGATGGAACAGTGTGTGTTCAGCTTGCAAAATGATGTCTGGAACAAACTGGGACTGTGTTCGACCAGCTAGGAACAGAGTGATAATGCTCCCCCGTTGTGCGGGGTGAACACAGATAGGTGGTACATCTGAGACACCATTCATCACACCTAACTCCACACACGCAGGGAGAATTTGTAAGCAGCCTCCAAAGTTTCTTTTTCAGCCTAACTGGTAGAAAGGGTATTTAATGCCAAGCCTCTGTGAGTGGAGCCAAGCAAGTTGTGCTCTCAGAAGTGTGAAAACCAAAATCAATCAACTATTCCAAAATGGTGTACAACAGCACAAGAAAACAATTACTGTCGTATCTATCTCTCCATCCAGAAAAAGAAAGAAGTTTGTGAGGGATATAGATGATCCACATACTGTCTCCAACAGTATTAAATACTGAAGACAGTGTGTGTGTGGACATGATATATATACAGTCATTTCTAATTGATCACATATTGATAAAAGTGTGATTAGCAATCTAATTACTTGACCAGCTGCAAACTGGTAGTCTTCTAGTTTTATACCTATATAAATGCAAAGTTGAGTGCCTTTATCATTTTGAGGTAAACTGCCATCCTGTAGCAACTACATCACTATTTGTGGAGGAATTTGAAATTCCTGTTTCACATCTAAGAGGTTTTGGGTGGACTCTGAATGTAAATAATGTTTCTCTTTAATGTAAACTTGAATACTTGAATTTTGGTTTAATATCTGTGCGATTAAACAACAACTGGTTTGCAGATTATCACAATTAATTGGCACATTATCCCAGACATAATACATGTAACTGCAAACTTGAACTAACAGCAGACTCGATCTTATTAGTGTCTAACAGTCCTGATGTTGCTTTGAAGACAGCAACTGATTTCAAGTGGTTGCAGATCAAAGACAACCAAACTGCAAATTCATTGAACGCACTCTCAGTAATGTTGGTTGGGTAATTGTCTCCAACCACCATGTGGCAGGGCGTGGTCTGTGATGCTGCTGCAGGTGAGATGGACGCACCTGCGCGGCACCTGCAATCACGCCTCGCCGGCATAAAAAGCTGTTCTTGCCTGTGGTTGTTGTTAGCGTGTATGTTGTTCACGTATAGCAGCAACCGAACAAGTAGTGTGTGGAAGAAAGATGCCGAAAAGCAGTAAAATGTCATCAGGTCTGTCGTGGTCGTTCACACACCGTTTTGGATAATGTGACTGTAGCATCAGCAACAATGCTAAACGTTTAAGATCTTGTTTGCAAGCAGTAGTTGTTAACATTACTGGCAATATCACTGATGGGATTACGGACAATAAACACGTTCGTTTGTGTTTGAAAAGGTTAAAGAAGATATAGTTGAGTGAATTTTGCCTATCAGTGGATGATTACTTTCACACAGATTATCTGCTATTCAACTGGACACATCTTTAACAGATGTTTACCTGGCAGTGTTTTGGAACGTGTCTAAAATTATAGCTTTACCTAAAAAAGCAAACAAAAACTGATTTTTTAAATAGTAAATTGTACACCTCAGACCTTATGGTTTCACAGACGTAACTTTTCATCGAGACAGGAGCTATCTTTATGTTTATGGCAGATTATAATGTTTTTAATGGTAGCTTTTCTGAGAATATAAAAATAACTTTTTGTGCTTCACTATGGAGTTGTGGTTTCAGTAATTATGTATTCTGATCATTTGACTTGCATTGTCAAAGTGACCTGTTAACAGGGAGGACTCATACGCGGGGCTCCAAGCGAATACAGTGCATTTATTTACAGTGAACTACAGCGAAACATAATTCTGATGGTCAGAGCAGTTTGAGGGTCCAGTCTCCTCGAGTCTGGATCCAAACAGTGACACTATTCTCCCAGAACACACTGCCCTGTCTGCTCACCACTCGGCGTCCTGCACAAAGGAACAAAAAGGTGAATAAACTTTGCAGAACATCCAAAGAGTTGGAGAGCAGCTTCACTAACTGCTGCTAGTACAATAATCCTGCGAAGCAGCTAGAGTCGATCACCCGTTGCATTGGGTGTGTTTGCTTCGCAAGGCAGGGAACTCCTCCGAATCAATCAGCATATGTCCACACACATACACACACAAAAGGGGAAGGACAGAGAATGGAGACACAACTGGGGAGACTGGAAATAGAAAGGAAACACAAACATTGCCTAACCTAATAAGGAACACAGTGTAGAAACAAAGGAAAGCTAACATAATAGAGCAAGAAACCATGAACCAGAAATGGAGATTGTCACATTATTACTGATTACACTGTCTTTAAGATGGCAAAGGGCAACGGCTGTTTCAAGGAAATGCTCCGCATATGTTCCTACTTCAGTTTTGACTGATGCTTTCTCGCTTGTTCTGTCACATCTGGAGTACTGCACGATCATTTGATATGTGCTGCATAAAATGATCTTAAAAAACAACACTTAGAAAAAATACATAAATAAAAAATGTCGAGTTATGCAGAAGAAGAAGCCCGATTAGTTCTTAATTCAGTGGATGATAAGCTAAAACCAAGTGTTCTGCTATTCATGCAAGCATACTAATAGAGTGAAAGTTATGTCACAGTTTCAGGGGTTTTTTGTGATAAATTTTTAAATATATGGGTGAATGTGAACCCCAGGGAGACTAGGTGTGCTCTGTATTGTACAGCGAACTGAAATATGAATTAAATTAACTAAGTTAGATGCTGACCATATGTTTGCTAAAGAGTCGCTTATAAATACAACAAAACTGAATTGTCCTCTAGGTTTCAGAGCAGTGAGCAGTGATACAGTGAACTGTATCACAAGAGTCCAGAGAGCAGGTGTAGAAGAGAGACGAGTGCAAGAAGGAATGAAAAACTCCAAGGAAACGATAGCAGCAGCAGCAGCACTCGGGGCTTTGCCTGTTTTCTATGCAGACAGCTGCACTCTGAACATATGCTCCAACAGATGGAGGTCCCAAGGTGACTTTGCCTCTGAGATATAGCCACCCGCCTCTGGTATTCTTAGCATTTCTGATTACCTGTTGAACAGAAGAGACTTTTGCATGTGCCGAGTGATAAAGTGTGTTCCAAATCAAGCGGTACCTCTCACCTTCCGCAGAGACAGACTGCTTGCCCTCAGCATTTTTTGCAAAATGCCAGACATTCTAGAGCGGTAAATTAAACAGGAGCCATTTAAAATTCATAACATTGTGGAGGGGAAAAATGAACAAATGCAGCCATTAAGACATTTGTCGCAGTCTTTGCTGGTCCACAGGGGGCAAAGAAGGAGGGGAGGAGAAAAAAAATAAGAGCTGGATGCCAAATGCTCAATATGAGAGTGGGATAACCATTTAAGAATGACAGATAAGTGATTTCTGCAGAATGCTTCTGCTCAGTTGAAAGAGAAATTTATCTGTTGGGAAAGTGTTTCTGCAAGGGGAGAGAAAAACATTAACTGAAGAGCCCTGCTGTTAAACGACAAGTACGCAGAGCTTTTGTTTTAACTTTCATGATTGACGAGACACAGCAAAGCTGAAAGTGGAATGTCATTAAGAGATCCCAGAGAAGCTGGAGTGGATGGAGAGGGAAGCGTGAGGTGAGAAAAAGGTGCAGAGAAATGCATGCTTGCGCACACACACACGCACACACACGCACACACACGCACACACACACACACACACACACACACACACACTTTCTTCTCTCTGACAGGAAATCTTTTGCTTCGCTCACCGTGTGGTTTTTGAGTGCCAGCGTAGGGAACAGGCTGTGTTAAAGCTTGGAGACAGCCACTGCAAGTCTCTGCCTGGGTGGGAGGGAAGTTCATGTGTTCTGTCAATGCCAAATGTTTTTCTTCGGCCTGTCGCTTAGATTAAAGTGGGCCAGCACCTTCAGTCAGTTTCAGACGACCTTACTCATACTGCATCACTGCCAGCTGAGAGCAGGCTTTAGCCATTTTAACATACACGCACACACACACACACCGTAGCTGTGAACTTTTCTCAACATACCCAACCATTAGAGGTGACTGTAAGAACACAAATACAGTGGGGCAAAAAAGTATTTAGTCAGCCACCGATTGTACAAGTTCCCACACTTAAAATGATGACAAGGTCAGTTTGCCCAGCAACATCACGGACAGATGTGAAAAAAAAATCCATGATCCAATGTAGGTTTTAACTTTTTGTAGGGTGGAAAAGATTTGGTCACCTCAAACAAGGATTTACAGCCTGTACGTAAGAGCTTTTCTTCCCCCACTCGTTACCTGTATGAATGGCACCTGTTTGAACTCATCATCTGTATAAAAGACACCTGTCCACAGCCTCAAACAGTCAGACTCCAAACTCCGCCATGGCCAAGACCAAAGAGTTTTCAAAGGACACCAGGAAAAGTATTGTAGACCTGCACCAGACTGGGAAGAGTGAATCTACAATAGGCAAGCAGCTTGGTGTGAAAAAATCAACTGTGGGAGCAATCATCAGAAAATGGAAGACATACAAGACCACTGATAATCTCCCTCGATCTGGGGCTCCACGCAAGATCTCATCCCGTGGGGTCAAAATGATCATGAGAACGGTGAGCAAAGATCCCAGAACCACACGGGGGGACCTGGTGAATGACCTGCAGAGAGCTGGGACCAAAGTAACAAAGGTCACCATCAGTAACACACTACAACGGCAGGGAATCAAATCCCGCAGTGCCAGACGTGTTCCGCTGCTGAAGCCAGTGCATGTCCAGGCCCGTCTGAAGTTTGCCAGAGAGCACATGGATGATACAGCAGAGGATTGGGAGAATGTCATGTGGTCAGATGAAACCAAAGTAGAACTTTTTGGTATAAACTCAACTCGTCGTGTTTGGAGGAAGAAGAATACTGAGTTGCATCCCAAGAACACCATACCTACTGTGAAGCATGGGGGTGGAAACATCATGCTATGGGGCTGTTTTTCTGCCAAGGGGACAGGACGACTGATCCGTGTTAAGGACAGAATGAATGGGGCCATGTATGGTGAGATTTTGAGCCAAAACCTCCTTCCATCAGTGAGAACTTTGAAGATGAAACGAGGCTGGGTCTTCCAACATGACAATGATCCAAAACACACCGCCCGGGCAACAAAGGAGTGGCTCCGTAAGAAGCATTTGAAAGTCCTGGAGTGGCCTAGCCAGTCTCCAGACCTCAACCCCATAGAAAATCTGTGGCGGGAGTTGAAAGTCCGTGTTGCTCGGCGACAGCCCCAAAACATCACTGCTCTCGAGAAGATCTGCATGGAGGAATGGGCCAAAATACCAGCTACTGTGTGTGCAAACCTGGTAAAGACCTATAGTAAACGTTTGACCTCTGTTATTGCCAACAAAGGTTATGTTACAAAGTATTGAGTTGTATTTTTGTTATTGACCAAATACTTATTTTCCACCCTGATTTACGAATAAATTCTTTACGAATCCTACCATGTGGATTCATGGATTTTTTTTTTCACATTCTGTCTCTCACAGTTGAAGTGTACCTCTGGTGCAAATTACTGACCTCTGTCATCCTTTTAGGTGGGGGAACTTGCACAATCGGTGGCTGACTAAATACTTTTTTGCCCCACTGTATATGGCACAGTCAAATTGAACGTTTTAGTGGTTTTACTTTGTCAGTACCTTGTCTAATTGTGCCAGCAAATGTGTGCTTGGCGTGGCCCCTGCACACCTTACTCAGGCAGCTGCCTGACTCTACCAGTTTTTTTCTTGAGTTCTTTGTGGGTGCATAAACTGTTTCCCCGAGAATGATTAAAAGCATACGTTAAAGTAATTTATTTTTCAGACCATAAGGTGCACTGGATTATAAGGCGCATTTTGTGAAACAAAACAGTCAGATAAGTCAAACTTTAATCAACTCATTCTCCTTTCTTTATGAATTCTCCCCCTGCTGCTCTATTTCCACGTTGTTGCAGTATATTAATGACTAACCTCGTATTGTGGATGGATTATCTCAGTTGTTCTCCTGACTGAAGTTTGGTCCGTTTACAGCATCCTGCTATGCAATTGCATTTGTCTCTAACCATCGGGAACCCTCACGTTAGTGAGTGAAAAAAGTTAGCGTTCATCCTCCAGCTTCACTGTGTTTATGTTATGCTAACATAGCTGTGTCGCTAGTGATCACATAGCACATCATTATATACCAGCTAGCCCAACTTCAGTAACCCTACAAACGTCACTGCTGTTTAGTTTTCTGTCTTCATTTATGTTGGAAGTGATAGCAGAGCTGTACGCTTGAATTGTTTCAGAAATCTCAGTCAGAACATGCTATATCATGCTTAGGTGGAAACTAGCGAGCTAACTTCCTGCTAACTTCTAACTGTTAAATTTAATAAATTCTGTTTTCATGGATGCCTGAATGTTAAACTTAATTGTTACACCTGGTAAAGCAGCAACACTGTTCATTTTATTAGAGATGAAAGAATTTAGACAGTTTGGCTTTGGGACCTGAGGCGGACGGAGTTTAGGACCCAGATTACTCCGTGAGGCTCCTGACTATGGCAGCCGTAACACTCAGACAATCCATCAAGCGGTGCGGCTTCCTAGCTTACCAAAGTCGTACTAAAACATAAAATCGGTTTGAGGTCAGTAAGCACAACCAGAATTCATCATAAGGCGCACTGTCGATTTTTGAGAAAATTAAAGGATTTTAAGTGCACCTTATAGTGGCCTGGAAGTCTTACTGTCAAAGTAGGATATGTCTCAATGTCTCAAATATGACACAGTGGGAATTAAGGCGTTAAGATTTAAGATTCACATTTGTCAGAGGGTTTGAGAAGCACACTCATACAGAGACCTACCCGTTTCTAGCTCAGACTCTGTTTCCACTCACAGGTTCACTTCTCTCTCTCCTTCTTCCTTCACCTCTACCTGAGTGTGATTTGAGCACGAGCCAGTGGAACCATACCTTGCAGGCTCACTCTCCTTATCTTACATACACAGTATGAATTGTGTTATCAACTTGTGTTTGTGCTTGTGTAGTGTCCACACATATATTGTAGCCTGCAATTATTCTAACTAATTGAGGTGGAGTGACAGCAACCAGAATTCCATTCTTTTCTATGTAACTCAGTCATTTAGCACTTAGCCTGCACGGCGTTCTGCAACTCCAGCCAAAGGCAGCATAGCACAGATTTCTATCTTTGTCAACAAAAAGCACTGATTGTCTCACAGAGAGAAAGATGTAGAGAGAGTGAACATGACAGAGTGAGCGTGCTTGCAGTTTCTGGGTGATTTTAGATTTGCTGGAGTGAAGATAATCAGCTTTCATTCCCCCCATCTCCTCTTCCACACAGAGAATTAGAGGATGGGAAATTGGGAGGAAACAGGTAGACGTTGTAATTATTTGCCTCACTGTCAAAGACATTAACCATGGCTGAGAAAACAATGCAGCTTCAGTATTGGAGGAGAATAGGAAGCAGTGATTTAGTCACACACTCATTTTCAGTTGCAGAAAGCTGCGCTCTGCATCACGTCACGCTGTTCAGCAACTTCACAGAGCTGATTAGTGTCACGACGAGGCAGCAAGGCTGATGCAACTATCATTACCTCTCTGGTTGATCTCTAAAGCTTTATTCAGCTTTTCAGCTTAAACACAAAGGCTGGTTTGGGGTCAGTATGTTCTACATTTGCTGTGACAAGAAAAATGCATTATGTACTAAACAACATTAAAAATAGGATTACAAGTGGCACAATGACAGTGGTTAGCACTGTGGTTAGCACTTAACTAACAGCAATGTTCCTGGTTTGAACAGCGTCGTCGGTCTCCTCGGGCATCTCTGAGTGGAATGAACAAATACCTGTGTGAGTGTCTCCTGCAGTGTGATGTCATACATGTTGTAGGGATGGTTGTAAATGTGTGTGACTGTGTGTTCGTGTGTGGATTAATCAGGTAATGACTTGCAGGGTTTATAGTGGGCAAAATGATGCATAACAGCAACCTTAAATGAATGAGTAATTAAGTCCTAGACACAGTTTAATATAATAATATAATAATACAGTATATGGGTCCTCCGGACAACTTGGTAAGCTATACCAAAGTCCTCTGTTCAGCTTTGTTTATGTAGCACTTTACATTGTAAGGTAAATGCACTACCATAGTGAGAAAACCATAACAACTATACAGTCCTCTATGAGCAAGCACTTGGCAATCTTTGTAAGGAAAAAACTTGAACATGTAGAAACATCTGGCAGAGCCAGATTCAGGGATTGACAGCCTGTCATGACCAGATGGGGTGAAGGGAAAGGGTGCAAACGGAAACAACACAAAAGACACACCATGGGAGAGAGAGAGATGGAGTTTATTGGTACATAAACACCTGGGGAGTAAAAAGAGCTGAGTGGAAGAAGTGGAGACGTACTAAGTGCATCATGGGAAGCCCCCGAGCAGCCTAAGCCTATTGCAGCATAACTAAGGGCTCTCACTATGACCTTTACCAACAAGAAAAGTTTTAAGGCTGTTTTTAAGAGTACAGAGGATGACTTTCTTCCGAATTCAAAATTATGCAACATCTTTAAAAACAAATTAATTTCTAATATTTTGTGTTATTCGCATAAGTAAACTTGACAATATTCTTGCAAATTTCACATTAATGAACTATGTTTTGCTGATGCAGAGCAGGCTGTGGCGTCCATGCTTACTGTTAGGTTAGGTCAGTGGTCGAAATCATGACTTTAAATATGACTGCTTGCCATTATACCACCTTTGTATAGTTAGGAGTTAGAAAGCACCCATAATAGCTCCAGTGACGCCTGGACTAAATGGTAAATGAACTCTTATATAGCACTTTTCTACTCTACCTCAGCACTCAAAGTGCTTTATACAACATGCCCCATTCACCCATTCCTGCAAGCACTTTTCTTCTATGCTTATGTACTTTATGTCTAACATCCAGACACATTCACAGGATATTTGGCATGCAGACTGGACCAGCAAGCAATCGAACCACCAATCTTCCAATTAATAAATGACCTCCTCTATCTCCTGAGCGTGGCCGCTGATAAACTCTGTATTGATCATGTGCATAAACTCTGTTCTTGACACTCAAAACATAATTATTTTCTTACAACCCAGAAAACAGATGTGTGATTAATGATGTGATAGGATATGCTTCAGTCCAGACCATGACCACCTCTTGTAGTAAATTTGATGAGGTCATTAGAAGCAAATAGTTACAGGGGACTACATCTTGTATCACCCAAGTAATATTCATACATAAAAAGTCAAATCCACACACTGCATTGTGCATTAAAACAGGTAGTTTTTATTGTCTTTTTCAGAAGAAATTAAAGAATATTTTGTCTCATTTAGTTTAAAACATGAAAATCCTGCAGCTGTGTCAGTTAGCTTGGTTTGATGGAGGATTGAATTGATAAATACTGACAGAAGTAAAAGTTTACTCTCGGCATAAATTATGATACGGTTTTCTGCGTTCCCCATTTCTTCACTAGAAATTCACTAATGAGATCATATGCTATTATACAGCTATACAGCTAGCACAAAGAGCAGTGGTGAAAGTGGGCACACCTGGCATGTTTCGCTCAAAAGCATCAATGCTAGTGACATCAGATTATTAGTGGAAACCTGGCTTATGGGGTCGTGTAAATTATCTGTAGCCCTCAAATGGCTTTTCAACATCTGAAAACAAAACTTCAGTGTCTTCAAACACTCAATAACCATCTAACATGATGAGGCACATTTTTACAAAACCGTCCTGATCTAGATTCATCACTGCCAGAAGGACAGGACACAGTCTTCTCGCAAGGAAGCAATAATCTTAGTAACTATTACGTAATGAAACAACCTTTATGATTGTGAGTGATAACCATGTCAGAAAGCTTCTTCACATAGCAAACAATTAGGTTAGGATAAGTTAATCAATATATCATAAAAAAAAGAATTTATGATGATTCACACAAAAAAAAAACAAATCAAAAACAATTCACAAATTACTTATTACTTAAAAAAAACGTTTCTTCATTATTTTGTTTCTTTTTGCTCCGCGACCGTGTGTACATAATTTCGTTCCACCTCATGTTAACATGTGATGTGAATGACAATAAAGCTCCTTGAATCCTTGAATATATTGTAACAGATTCTTCCTGCTCTGAGTGTGAGAAAGGTCCATTTTAGATGATCAGTCTAATTTAGGATCTGTGCTCTAATTGAATTCCCCAACCTTGAGGATTTTCTTGGGTGAAGAAGGAATTAATGAAAAACACTTTAGAAAAAAAAATCAGGACTGTCATGGTTATAAATTGTGTTTAGAAACTCTGTTGTTTGGAGGGCTCTGAATTAGTGGCTAGCGTGTTTTCTCCTTCCTCTATTCCTTCCATTCATTCTGTGTCTTATGGGCCTTTTTCTAGTTACCAGTTTGTGTCCAATGGCAAGGTTTGCCAGAAAGTTGGGGATCTCTGCACACTATTCACTCCACTCTGTGATTTTATGCAGCCTACTTTTTCATGGCTAAGATGCTGTGGTTGTGGCCAATGATTTGGATGGGCGGATGAATACCTTTGGAAATATATTGTAGGAAGCTGAAATGTTCCATGTTTTGATAGCATGCTCTTCTAAGTGCTGTGTAGATTGGGCTAATGCCTTTGGGCACTGACAGCAACATTTAATTGTGGTAACTGCTGCTTGCTTGTTAATCTTTGCTTAATAGGTATAAGATGTGCAAATCAAGACATGACAAGGTGAAAATGAAACGAGATAGTATGGATGATTAGAAAATTAAATTAAAACCGTTTTCATTAAGGTGAAAGCTGAAGGAAAGCTGCACTCTACAAACACTTATAGAAGCACTATGCACATTTTCTCTCACTTCTGTTCCATTTCCTCCTGTCACCACACTACTTTGTATGTACTTCAGGTGGTGTTTTGATGGAAATCTTGATTACTTAGAAGGAAACTTCTCATCTTCAGTTTCAAGCTAAGAAACATCTCTCTAGGTTTGGATTGCAATCAGTGAGCGATTGTCTGACAAGGCTGTAAAGTGAATACTAAACAACTTTCTGTCATTGTTAACCATATTAGAGATGGACCTGGACAAGGATACGACAAAAAATATCTCAGGGGCTGCTGATGTTCCCAAACAATAGCCAAGAGCCTTGTTTGTTGTTCGACTCAAGACTTTAACAAGAGATTTGTTAAAAATGATTCGTTAAATTCTGCTAGCGGCCTCTACAGGTTCCAGAAATAAGGACACGCACAACGTCAGACAAAATGTGTATGTGTGTAAAACAATGATGTCATTAAAATCAATTGGTAATGTCAGAAACTGTGATGTAATTCATAGTTAATCGTTTTCAATTCATTTTTGACAGGTGTGGGTTCTCCCTAATCCATCCCAAAACACTTGTCTAAATAGATTTTGAATGTACAGGATGTATCCATATTTGCCTGTTTGAAATTTTAAAATACACAATTTAAATTTAAGTTTCACATACAAAACTTACAACGCTGACAAATGCTCAATGTGTCCCCCTCCCGACCCACATCCGTGCACGGGTCGTAACAGCTCTTTTTTCTTTCTTTTTTTTTTTTGGCCTGTCCCATTTGGTTCTTTAGCCGTCAGAATTGTTGTCTGAAGTGTCATGGTCCTGGGTCTTTTGACCCAGCGTTTTAAGTTTGAGTTTATTTTGTTCATTAGGTTATCTAAGTTCATTTGGTTATTAGACTCCTTGTGTTTTCTTCCCCTGTATTTAAGTTTCCCCTCAACCTTCGTGTTTCATGCTGCGTGTCTTATGTTATCAAGTTTGTATTATCATGTCTGTCTCATGTTTCCTGTTTTATTTTGAAGGAGTCGTGTGTTCTTTGTTCATTGTATTTAGTTTCACTTCCCTTGTCCTGTCATTAGGCTCATGTCAGTCAGCTGTGTCCTGTCATTAGGCTCATGTCAGTCAGCTGCTCCTCCATGTGTTCCCACTTCCCCTAATCACCTGCTGTGTATTTAAGTCCTGTGTTTTCAGTGTGTGATTGTCAGGTCGTCTGTTGTCCACGCCATGTTTCCGATGCCATGCCATGCTTCCAAGTTTCTTGTCTAGGTTTTTCTTATTGTTTGTTTAGATTCCCCAGTTTAGGTTTGTGTTAATTTTGCTTCAGTTTGCCTTGCCCTTTGTTTGTACCTTTTCTACCAGCCTTATTAAACGGCTCACCTTTTGTTAACATTCAAGTTTTGTTCCCTGTTCCTTGGAGTCTGCATTTTGGGTCCTTTTTCAATTCATACAGTCTGCCCTCGCCAGACTGTGACATGAAGACCAACAAGGAGACCCAATGGATTTATTTTGCCAAATGGATCATCACGGTCTTGACGTATTGGTCCATTTGATCAACCTTTGTTGTTATTATTTATTTTATTTTATTTTCAGTTGTTACAGATGGGACAGACATGACTGAGGGATAGGAAAGGGAGAAAGAAAGATGAAGGGAAAAACAGAAGGGAAGAGGGACAGTGAGAAAGGAAACTTAAAAAGAGAAAGAAGAGAAAAAAACATCTCCTGGATCACCTGTTGAGAGAAAAAGAAGAGAAAACAAGCAAAAAAAAAAAAAAAAAAAAACCCACAGCAACATACTAAACACAACACCATCACGTTAATCTAGCTAAGTGTAAACAGCAGTAAATACTAAATATTGAATGTTGTTGTGTAGCAAGCAGGACCGACAGCGCACAAGGTTAAGTTTATTCTCCACCTCTCCTATGACTCTCCCCCACCTGCAGAGTGGACTCCTGCAAGGATGGAACAAACTCCCTGTCAGTTGAAGAGCCCCCTAGTTAGGCCGATGCGCCAGAGGCCCCCTGCGCCAGGGCTGAGCCCCCGTGCACCCACCCGCCCTCAACCTCGGCGACACACCAACAAGGACCCCAAGGCCCCAGCCAGAGCCCTAGCACGGAGGCAAAGCACTCCCGAACCCCAAGCCCCCAGGCCTGCCCCGGATCCACTCAGGGGCAGCCAGGCTACCAGGCCAGTAACCTACATCCGCCAGCACAGACTCTCCCCCAGCCCTGCTGCATGCAGCCACAAGGAGAACACCCTCTAAGAGCAACCAGACACTAACCAGGTTATGACCACAACCCCTGGATTAAGCCCTCCAGGGATAACGTCCCTAGGGATTCTCCAGACGCCCTAAGCCTGTCCCTACCTCCACATCAACCACAATGGCGAAGGCGGGACCAAACCACAACCCCCCACCCCCGCTGGGTGATGGAGCCGATCAAAGGAGCCCAGAGGGATTGATCTAATGTGGTGGCAGAGGCTGTCTCAAGAATAACGTGATCTATTAGATGGTTTCTATATTGGCTAGAATTAAGATTATTTTTATTTTTCCAGTTCATGAGGACCGTTTTCTTGGCAATGCATAGGGCAGTGAAAACCATGTGGACTGTATTAGTTTCTATAGTGACATCATCCAATTTGCCCAACAAGCACATTAAAGGGCTTGTTTAGTGTGTTTGCAGATTTGTCAGTTGGTCTAAGCCGACTGACAAATCTGCTTCCCACTTTGCAATAGGAAGGGATATTGATTCATCTGATTTAGAAAGTGTTCTGTATATCCATCCATCCATCCATCCATTCGCTTCCGCTTATCCTTTTCAGGGTCGCGGGGGGCGCTGGAGCCTATCCCAGCTGTCATAGGGCGAGAGGCAGGGTACACCCTGGACAGGTCGCCAGTCTGTCGCAGGGCCAACACACAGGGACAGACAACCATTCGCACTCACATTCACTCGTGCATTCACACCTAGTGGCAATTTGGATTATCCAATTAACCTATCCCCACAAGCTGCATGTCTTTGGACGGTGGGAGGAAGCCGGAATACCCGGAGGGAACCCACGCAAACACGGGGAGAACATGCAAACTCCACACAGAAAGACCCCGGCCTGATGGTGGAATTGAACTCAGGACCTTCTTGCTGTGCAGCAACAGTGCTAACCACCGTGCAGTGTTCTGTATATTTTAGAAAATAATTTGGAGGATTTAAGAGTAAGAAAATGTACCGCTCTTGGTGGTGTGTGCAATTCAACTTGACTGAGGTAAAATTTCTTTTTTACTATGGATTTAAAAATATTTTCTTGTTCATCCCATATTAACTATATAACTAGTCTGTCAAATGGAATAGTTATATATAAGTAAGTATAAATAAATAAGTCTGTTCCTTCTAATATATGTTCTAAGTATTTAATTCCTTTACAACTCCATTCTGGAAAATTAATCATATTATTGTTTTGTAATATGTCAGGGTTATTCCAGATAGGTGTACGTTTGCATGGGATTAATGAAGACTCTGTTATTTTTAGAAACTCCCACCATGCTGTCAGAGAAGAGCTGATGTTGATGCTTTTGAAGCATTCATGTCTTTTGATATTTGAGCTAATAAATGGTAGGTCTGAAATCTCTAGATTATTGCATAGTGCCTGTTCAACATCTAGCCAGGGCTCATCTAAGAAGGTACGTTTTAACCATCCTGAGATAAACTGAAGCCTGTTGGCTAAGAAATATCGTTGAAAGTTAGGCAGATTTAATCCTCCTTTATCCTTGGTTCTTTGAAGCATTTTTAAGATGATACGCGGGGGTTTATCTTTCCAAAGGAATTTAGAAATATACGAATCCAGAGATCTGAACCATTCTTGTGATGGTTTGTTCGGGGTCATTAAAAATAAGTAATTTATTTTTGGCAAGATCATCATTTTTATAGTGGCGACCCTTCCCATGAGTGATATGGGTAGAGATTTCCATCTAGTCAGATCGCCTTCTACTTTCTTTAGAAGTGGGATGTGGTTTAATTTAGTTAAGTCTGAAAGCTTAGGAGAGACATTAATACCTAAATATTTAATATTTCCAGATTGTAGTGGGGCAGAAGAAGAATTATGGAAGGAGCAGTTAATTGGAAGAACTGTAGATTTTGACCAGTTAATTGAATAATCTGAAACTCTTGAAAACCAGTTCATTAGAGTAATTACCTCAGAGAGGTTGGTTTGTGAGTTTTGGAGAAAAAGCAACACATCATCCGCATAGAGACTGATTTTATGTTCTACGTTCTTACATTTTATGCCCTTAATTGTTGAAGCCTGTCTAAATGCTGCTGCTAGTGGTTCGATAAAAATTGCAAAAAGTGAAGGGGAGAGTGGGCATCCCTGTCTGCAGAAGCTGGAGGATGTCTGGTCATTTGTTCTGACACAAGCTGTTGGGGAATTATATAACATTCTTAGCCAGTATATGAAAGAGTTTCCAAAACCAAATTTGTGTAAAGTTGCAAATAAAAATTTCCAGTTAACTCTGTCAAATGCTTTTTCTGCATCTAGAGATAATATTGTGGTTTCAATGTTTTTACTGTATGCGTAGTCTATTAAATTAAGTAATCTACGTGTATTTGTTGATGAGTGCCTACCTTTTATGAAACCAGTTTGGTCAGGATGAATTAAGAGAGGGGTTATTTTCTCTAATCTCTTCGAGAGGGCTTTGCAGATTATTTTAAGGTCTACACTGCAAAAACAGCTATACTTGAAACAAGCCAAATATTCTTAAATCTGACAAAATTTTCTTGTTTTGAGCAAAAAAATCTGCCAATGGGGTAAGCAAAAGTTGCTTGACTAGAATTCTTAAAACTAGCAAATTAATCTAACTGCCATATGCCTTTTAACTAGACAAAATTGTCTAAAATGTATGCTTATTTGAAGAAAATGTGACTTATTATAAGTAAAAGACACTTTGATATTTAGAAAATCTGTACCTAAAATGAGTATTATGCTTTCTTGAACAAGCTGTTTTCAAGAATTATTTGCTTACTTTAAGATTCTACACCTTAATTTAGATTTTTCACATAAAAAAAACACCTTACTATAGGACAAATTTTCTTAACACTGAATTGTTTCTTTCTTGATTGAGCTAACTATAAGAATTATGTTTCGACTCTGAGAACAATAATCAGCAAAAATTCCTGAGAATAAGACACCATCTCTTCAAAAAGCTACTAAAAATAAGGGAATTCATCTTAAATTAAGACAGCAAAAGCACTCTTAGATTTTGCGCTTTTATTGACACAGCAATGGGTCAGTAATTCACTGAGGTCTGTTCCAGGAGAATCATGCCTAAAATTATACATTTCCGCAGGGTACTGTGTAACATGGCCAATATAAGAAGTGCATATTCCAGATACTCTTAACATGAATAATAACAGTATAACACACTCATGGCTGGTATCAAAAATAAATTTTGCTGAAGCTTAAAACAATCACTATTTCAAATCGTATATTACATAACATTTTAGAAGAACAAGTTTAACGACCACACAAACAAACATGTGTTTTACATTTGAACAACTTTTCTAGAGAAAAAAAAAACAACCTCACTGACTAACACTGAGTCTGATAAACAAGGCAGATGGAGTCTGTCATCTGGGAGACTCACTCAATGAATGACTTCCACTCACCAAGCGCCTTCTTGTAAGAGGGGGTTGAATCTCGGTCATGGATGGAGTCTTTGAGTATTTCAGTTTGCAAGACAGACAGCAGCGTGGAAATGCACTATGGATATGTGAGGTGGAGGGCATAGTAATATGCCATCGTCCCTCATTAAGATCCTTCCGGTCAAAAGTGCTCACCGGTGTGGTTCCAACAGCTATCATGCAGTTGCCTTCAGAGACAAGCAGAACTGGACAAGCCAGGGGTCGCTGACGCAGGTAGCCTTCAGGGTCTTCTGAAGTCTACGTGACAGAAAAAAAGAGGATTAGAACAAGACTGTAAGAAACACAATTTTTGAGTTGCATTACAGTTTAAAATAGATCAACTTTTTTTTGTAGGTTTTATTAACATCAACATGTTATGGGGATCTGAACTTTAAGAATATTTGACTGACTCCACAGTAAAATATATAAAATGAGAACATGAGTAACTGCAAAATTCAACAATATATACACATAGAATATTGCAGCCTTACCTTTAGGACATGGAAAAAAGCCTCACTACAGATGCCCAGCTTCTTAGGTGGTACTGTGCTGGAAGGGAAAAGCATGGGAAGGGCTCTGAACACAGCTGCTGCATGTTCCACTGGTTTGAAAAAAGAAAAATAAGACAGGGCAACACCATTAAACATTGCAAATAATGTAATCTGCAAAGCATAAATGTAGACCAATCAAGATACTGTAGCATTACCTCCATCCAAAGTTTTTGGATGGAGGTAAGTGCTGGGTTCCTCTCTGAAGAAGTCACCATCTCCAGTAGTTGTTAGTGTTTTTTCAGCAGCAGTCTTGTTCTAAAATACAGTGTACATAGGGCTAATTTCACATAAAATTGCACAAGAACTTTAGGTCTCTAAATATGAAAGAAAGTACAACAAAATATCAGTAAAGTGTTGAACAATAAAAAAATATGTATATTTAATAAATGTGTAGGCCACTTGATTTAAATCAAAACTAAAGAAGATTGTACTGTCTATCTGTTAAGTGAGTATTGGTGGAATTATTTGAAACTGCATAAAACAAGCTGGTGTGTTCTCAGTTTTGTCACACAGCGATAGGACAGAACTTACTTCTTCACATTTGTGCACTGCAAGCCATAGAGCCCGACGCCTGAGGAAATGTTCAGGACCAGGAAACAGATCTTTGATGTCATCTCGTGAAAGTGATGAGAGCAGGTCTTCTCCAACATTTGCTTCTGCAATAGGAGTTTCCAATTATCACTACATTGCATTATCCTCATGTGCAAGCCAGCTGACAGCTTTGCTTGGGTAACAGACAGAATACATAGGAAACATAATTTAATATTTACCATTTAAAACCATGACTCTATTCCATTATTCTCCCTCCTCACTGCTCCACAGGTTCTAAATTACCTTCCTCCTATTGACTGGTAAAAGTAATATATTTGTGATACATCAATTAAATGCATGTATACATATAAATGTATTTTTTTTTTTTGCTTCCTGGGCTAAAGTATATAATGAAATAACTTCACTAATGGAAATTTGAAACTCCCACAATTTCTGTAAAACTGGCATTAACTTATGGCACTTTGCACACTTGTTGAATAAATTCACAGACACTGAAACTAATAACTGGACATGAATTCTTTCATAACTCTCTGCACTAGCATATTTAAAAATGCTAATGCAACTAAGCTAACCGCACAGCTAAACTAAGCTAACAACCGGGTATAGCCTGCCATGCTAGCGACTTAACATGCAACATACCAGAACACAAAACATAGAAAAACCAAACAGTCACATACCTTTCAGGTTGGCAATTGTTATTTCGTCCAGTTTTTCCATAGCGTGCCTTAATTTCTTCACACTGTACCAACTGTATCGCATCTACACCCAGACCCCAAAATCCTGCAATCCAACCGCTTAGCCACGGAGCTAGAGGCGGGAAGGTGGGCTGTACCAACTCAGGAGTATGGGGTTGTGTACGGAAATGGTTTAGTTCGCTCTTTTATACCTATAAAATGATATATATTTAAATATTTGACTATTTAGTTAGATTATGTTCTGTAAATACTGACGTGTGGGTACTGTTACTTACTACAGCTGTTATAGGGCACTGAATTAGGATAGCCATTCCTACCCCATAATGGAATAATCCTGGTTATCTTGACTTTATGGGAAAAGTAGTTCACAGACCAGTAAAACAAAATGATTTGGCGCTGTGTTATCTACATCGTTTTTGTGGGTCTGACCCTCAAATCCCTATTGAGTCATATTAATTCTGCACATAGCCATAGTCCAGATTTCCGTGAAGTTTGTGGCATAGATGGATGTGTCAAAGAATATCGTGTTTACAGCTAATTTTGGTATCACATTCTTCGAACACACTCCGACCACCTTGCCAATGGACGATGCAGCGGATCGATTAGGACACAAAAGTCTGTAAGGTGAGACTGACTATATACTTTAATATCTTTGAAAATAATCATATAAAATATTCATGTTAGATGTCTACTTGTTTTTACAGCTTAACAGTAGATATGTTAATGCTTATTCCTTATAATCCACAACAATGCTATCTATTTATAAAGAATATTCTGATAGTGTTTAATTTCTTCTACTAGAGAAAACAACATTTTGTATTTTTTTAAACTTTTGTTTTAAATAAACCGATTGTCATGGTCCGCAGTCTCCTTGGTTGTTTGTGTTTATTAATATTCATTGTGTCAGTTAGTTTCCTAGTTATTTGTTAATTATTTCCAGTGTTTAGGTGTTCTCTGTACCTCCCTTGTCTTCAGTGTATTGTCCCTGGTTCGATATTCGTGTTTATTCCTGTTTTACTTTGATAGTCCCTGCCCTGCATCGGTGTATTCTGTTTTGCTTCCTCCTGGTCTCTTCTCATCTGATTAGTGTCAGCTGTGTTTCGTGCCTGTCTGCCAATTCCTCGTTTCCTTTTGTGTGTGTATATTTAGTGTGTTCTTTGTTGGATCGTCTGTATTCTCTCCTGTGTTATCATCTGTGTTCCCTCCCTGATGTTTTCATGTCTTATGTTCCTTGTTCAAGGTTGTAAGGTTTTTGCAACATTTTCCATGTTTCCTGTGTTCTTTAGTTTAGCTTTCCCATTTTAGGTTTTTGAGGATTTTTCAAGGCTTTTAAACTACAGTTAAGCTGCCAAATAGCAATGAGCATTAAATGAATATCCATTTATTAAACTCAGCTTGAAAACATGCATATTTTAGAGTAAATTATAAAATACAGTATATTTCTGACATTAAAATTTTTTAGAAATTATCAGTGTACCTTGTATTTAATTTCCTTATCCGCAACTAGTCAATTAATCAACCAATCTCAATTGCAGTTCTAGGAGGGAACCCTCATCAGCAGTGAACAGAAATCTGAGTAACATGTGGGCATACAGGACCGATTCAGTGGTGGAAAGCCAGCCAACAATGATATGATATGAGATTTCATTCCATATTACAGTTTCACACACAAAGATATGACATGTGCGGTCATGAAATATTACCTGGGTGATGTAATTGGACTACACGTGAGCTCAACATATGTTTTATAAAAGGTACACTGCTTTACATGCATGAACTGTATTTTCAGGTTATTGTTTTGGACAGTTTTGTGACAATTTTTAAAATGAAGTTGTTGTTTTTCTATAAATTCTGACAGTTGAATGAGATTTTAGCATTGCCATAGTATAGATATACTGATGCTGATCTATTATTCTGTTTGACATGGCCTAAAGTGAATGAGTTGTGCTGTTTCTGTTTTTCAAATGGGCCTGTATTTCATGTTTACCATGTGCTTTTAGTTCCTGCCTTTGTTCATATACTGCATATTGTGTCAAACTTGACAGCAATTATATTAAACTTTAGTGTCAATAAATACATTTCTTAAACTGAGCAGCTGTTTAAGTGCCCTTACTCTTGAAATGAGAAAACTAATCTTATTTTTATTCTGGAAATTCAACCAAACCATTGTCATGCCTTGTAACTGGTAAATAAAGCTCAAGATGAGCTGAAATATCCTTTTAAGGAAAAGTTAGACATATTTTCCTAGAATAAGCTTTATTTTCTTGTCCAAAACTTGCTTGTTAAGAATATATTTTCTTTTTAGGCAAAAAATAAGAAAAAATGTCAATAAACAAGGTTTTTTTTACTTTCTTGAAAATCGTTTTTTGCAGTGTACATTTATAAGGGATATTGGACAATAGCTTGATGGAAATAAAGGGTCTTTGCCTGGTTTTAGCAGGAGACTAATGTTGGCAGAATTCATATTTGGTGGTAGTCTGCCATTTTCCTTGTTTTCCTGCAACATTCTGTGGAATACTGGTGCCAAAATTGTCCAGAATTCTTTGTAGAATTCTGCAGGGAAGCCGTCTGGACCTGGAGCCTTATTATTGGGCATGCTTATCAGGGCTTCCTGGAGTTCACCTGGCGTCAGTGGCGAATCCAGTTCCATTGCTTGAGTGTCTAGTAATTTTAGAAGAGTTACGTTGTCAAAAAAAAGATTTCATTTTTAGATGGGTTTATTTGTGGTGAATATAGAGTTCATAGAAATCCTAAAAATTTTGTTTATTCTTCCAGGGTCATATATTGTGTTTCCAGATAAATCTTTAACGGCACATATAGTTGTTTTTTCTTTATTTATTTTTAACTGGTTAGCTAGAAATCGACCTGATTTGTTACTGTGTTCAAAATTCTGCAAGCAAAGACTTTGTACTAGGAATTGGTTTTTTTTCTAGTTTTGTTTGCGTATTTTGTTCTTTATTTCCTGATCTTGGTGGGACGCGTAGGCTTCTTCTAGGGATTTGATAGTTTTTTCTAATTCCTGAATATTTTTGTTTTCTTCTTTCTTTTTGTGTGATGAGAAAGAAATTATTTTACCTCTCATCACAGCTTTCCCTGCTTCCCATAGAACAGAGGCTGAAGTTCCGGGAGTGTCATTAAAGTCTAAATATGAAGTCCACTCTTTTTTAAAATATTTAATAAAGTCTTCATCTTTGAGCAGCGAAGTATTGAATCTCCAGTTTTTACTTGGTGTAGATTTCTTCTTATGTATTAGTGTTAAAGATACAGGAGCATGATCGCTGACATCTATAGGGTGAATCTCAGTGTCTGAAATGTCACTCAGCAGTTAGCTGCTGACTAGGAAATAATCCAGACGAGAGAAGGAGTGATGGACATGTGAGAAGAAAGTATATTCCTTACTGTTGGGGTGAAGGGAGCGCCATGCATCGCAAAGGCCATAGTCGCTCATATACTGTTTGATTATATTTGTGGATTGCTAATTGCGCTGAGTTCCTGTTGTGTTGAGCCTATCCATTTCTTCATTTAGTCCCAGGTTGAGGTCGCCTCCAAGAATAAGTGTGCAACAAGGTTTTCAGAGAGTGCACTAAAGAATCCGTTGAAGAATGAGGGTTCATCAACATTTGGACCATATATACTTACAATACATAGCTTTTTGTTAAATATTGATAATTTAATAATAAGGAATCTACCCTCTGGATCTATAACTGTATCGAGTACTGTAAAATTAACATTTTTATGTATTAAAATTGCTACTCCCCTTTGTCTAGAATTATAACAGGCTGCAAACACGTTAGGAAATTCAGGTGTTTTAAGTTCATTTAAACTTGTGACAGGTTTGTGAGTTTCTTGTAATAAAACAACATCTGCCTGTAGTTTTTAAGCTGGTTAAATATCTTTAACCTCTTTCCTCTGGAGCCAGCTCCATTTACATTCCATGTGACAAACCTCAGCGTGCCCATAATTGTGTGTGTATGTCTAATGATGTACACTGGGTGTTTCGTTTAGACGGGTGGAGAGAATGTGGAAACATCACTTGTTTGTAAATAGAAAGAGAAAAAAAAGTGTGGTGAGAGGCTCCATAAGTCTGACTATGTGTGTGTATATTCACCAATATGAACAAGCATGGCTTGCGTGTGTGTCCTATAAGTCTGTGTGCGCTGTGAGGATGTTGTAAATGTGCTGCCGTTGAGCGCGTGTTTTTGCTTGATCGTGGTGTGAAAATATGCGGAAATAGAGGGTGTTGTTTGTAGGTGAGTGGGGAAGTAGGTGATCACAGCAGTGAAAGAAAAGAGAAAGACAAAACCACATGAACTGTGAGCGACAACAACAAAAAAGAACAGAAACGGAAACATTCCAATTAAAGTAATGATGGAGGGTGACGGTGTTATATCGGCTATGACATCATACTGATATTACTAGGTTAAACACATGTTATAGGAGAGAGTGGGAATGAATAAGAAAAGAGTGTAGCGGGTTCTTATCTGGAGTGCAGTCAATATAACCACGGTGTGGTGCCGGGGTCGCGGTAGAGCTGTCCGTCCATGTAGAGCCGGTCCATGGCGACGACAGTGCGGGAGCCTTTCTGGATGAAGCTACGTCGAACTGGGAACAGGACCTTGCATCGTTCCAGCATCTCTTTGGGGAACTGGTCGTTCACGCTGAAATCCATTCCTTTCAGCTCCCTGCTGCGACTCTTCACCTGTTCCTTCTGTTTGAATTGGCCAAATTTGGCCACAATAGGACGTGACCTCACGGCCCCCAAGTGATGCACTCTTTCGAAGGCGATGTGCTTTACGGTGTCCTCCGGCAGCTCCAGGTGGGTTTTAATGAAGCTTTTCACCGTTGCCTCTGCGTTCTCTCCAGCAGATTCTGGAATACCAGAAAACACAAGGTTGTCTTGCATGCTACGGGCTTGTAGATCGATAACGGATTTTTTTATTTTTTTTTTATTTTCTATGTTTAACTGGGTCACGTTATCGGTGAGAGATTTGACTGGCTCCCATAAGCATGGCATTTTCAGCAGCAAGCGTTTCCACCTGCTGTTGGCTGAACTCCAGGGATTCTCGCAAGGATTTAAATTCCCAGGGACAGCCTCGCATCGAAACTGGACAATCGCTTGTCGATTGACTCCAGGATGTCTGCAATGTCTTTGCCGGCAGGCGATGTTGTGCCGGGGGAGTCTGCCGGGCGACATCTCTTCGATGATGGTGTCTCAATTTTGGCCGGGGAAGATGCACTCTGAGCCTTCTTCATTACTAAATCTTGGAAGCACCGGTCGATGTAATCTTGGAGAGCGTCTAAACTCTCCCCGTTGTCTTCCAGGGTGTTAGAGATGATAGGACAGATGTTGTTAGTTATATGACAATTGGTTAGTTTATTTGGCAATACTGAAGCTTAAAGAAACTTTGTTAAATTCTACGCTACCATTCGCTTTTTTTTCCGCCAAATCTCCGGCGTCTGACATCACCTACAACATGGGTCGCTTACCTTTTCCCGTCACTTCTGTCACTTCTGTTTCTCACAGCTCTTTCTAACAATATGTGTTTGGATCATTAAAGGCTAACAGCTGCAAAATTAATTGGATGATTCTTTCGAAAACTCTGGTGCTGTGTGAAAAATGTAAGCACTCAAGTTAATGCTGTGATGTTTTTGGCTGTGACACTTATCGGATAGTGCATAAATGTTATGGGATGATGGTCATAGTTGACATGAACAATGAAAAACATTTCAGCCATAGACTCCATAGTGTAGTGGTTAACACACTGCCTAAACATGAAGTAGGTCATGAGGATGCACTAAAGGATGCAAAAAAGATCCAGCAAACTAAAAACAACATACAACCCTTCCATCACAGTACAGGTTATCCTTAATAAACACAGATTAGGAGCAATTTTATAACCATGTGTTATTTTATAAGTACCCCCTGAAAGCAGCTCTGAGCCACTGAGGCAGGACTAGGGATGGGTATTGATAAGATTTTCACAATTCAGATTCCATTTTCGATTCTGTTTAACGATTCGATTCTTTATCGATTCTCTTATCGATTCTTATTTTTAAAAAGAGGAGAACACACAGGTCGATTAGCTTTGAACTTTGTTTTATATCTTATCTTTGAAGAAGACAGAAATGTAGGAGTAGCATGACCTTACAAACCCAACAGTGAGATCTTAAGCGATCCACAGCCTACTGCGCCTAGATGGGGGGCCACGAGGACCCCAGAAAAAAAGAAGTTGCAAATAATAATAAAATAAATATTCTGTTATAGCAATAACAAAGTATAACATAAATTATTCAGTGGCAATTACACAAGAAAGTCCAGTAACATTCACACTCTCCTTTTTAAAAGTATATATGAGCTGGGCACTCAAAAATAAAACTATATCAGCCAGCAAAAAATACAATCAACTCAAGTCCAATGGAACTGTGCACTGTGCAATTCTGCATCCATCAACTATGGAGAATTAAAAATTATTTGGCAGAAATATAAGCATATCTGCTTTTTCAGGAAGGATACGTGATCTTTCTGGACTTATGGTCTCTCCAGCTGTGGAGAACACCCTCTCAGACGGGGTGGAGGATGCCTGCACACACAGAAACCTTCCAGCCAGTGCTGACAGCAGGGGCAGAGTCTTTCTCTTGCTCCACCACCATAGGGCGGCGTTATCCTTGCAGGGGATGGGGGTTAGGCTTCTATACAGCTGGATCTCCTGATCTACTCTCTGGGTCAGGGAAAGAATGGGCTGCCGTTGTTGGAATGACTGCAGCTCATTGTCCTCTTCTTCAAAGAGTTCCTCCAAGGCCGTTTTTTTTTTTTTTTTTTTGCTTTACTGGTGGCGCCTGAAATTAAATGGACATGATAAAAAATTAAGCAAAAAATGAGCAATCCGTTTGGCTCTTGGCGAAGGCGGTCGCATTTTTCTCCCTCTCCTCCTTCCCCTTATCTTCCCTGCTTAGCCTCTTGTGTCCTTGTCTTGTCTCGTGTGTATTACTTTCCCTCGAACAGTCTCCCACTGTCGTTCTCTAAAACCTAAAAGAGAATTATGGATTTGATCAACTGGTCTCTGAATGCTATTGACACCCTTTTCTCAACGAGAAGTCTGGGTTCGGGAGAGCCCGAGTGCCCTGGAGGGACTTTCCCTGCCGGATACACGATGGACGGGTGGCAGAACTGGAGGATCATGTGCCTGGCGCCTCTGTCGATCGAGGACGCTGAAGATATCTACCTATTCGGAACCATGATAACAGGGTTCTTGCTGATCGGAGCTGGCTTGGCCCTGGCTTATCGGAGAATTAAGAGAGCGGAACCGGCTGTTCAAACCCCCCCCCAAGGCTGCCCGCTGGAATTGAAGCGATGGGACGAGGCGCGACCTCTCACAACGAACGCAGCATGGTTAACACCTTGGAGACGCTTACAGCTGCCGTGAAGACTCAAAATAACACCATTGAGCGTATGATGGGATACATCAGAGAGAGGCCTGCTCAAAATGAGACCCTTGAGCGAAAGTTGGATCACATCACAGAACGGCTCACTGCAGTTGTGGGGTCTCAGAATCAAAAGAATGACAACACCACGGACCAGAAGTTTGATACCATCATGGGGAGGCTTGCGGCTCTAAAACGGGAAATTGAGAGACCAGTGTCATAGTGTTAAAGATCAGCTTTGAAATTCTCCTGAGCTGCTCGCATAAAAGAAAAATCAACGACATCAACATGCGAACACCACGGCGCCAGCTGCACGGGCCCAAGGCTGGAGCCGAACAAAAACTCCCTGATAACGACTGTGTGATGACTATTCTTCCCATCCCATGCAAGGCCACCTGGGTTGGCTGGAAGACTGTTTACTTAGCCTGATAGGGCGAAGGACACTGTCTCAGCTGAACTATGGACACGCACACACATACACTTACACTGATAAGCACTCACACATCCCCCCTCCCCTTCCAACGCCTTCGATGCTTGTTGCCTCCTGGGAACACGAGGCGGGTCTGGGTTATTTTATTTATGATAAATAAATCATCAATTGTGCCTGGTATCATTTGGAAAGATCTTTCCAAATGTTGTCCTTTATGCTCCTTGTGAAGGCAGAGTCATCTTCTTGTATGGTGTAGTGTTGCTGTAGCTTTTGCAGGATGGGCAAAATCTCACCACAGGTCGGACTTTTGTCACTGGACACTGCTAGTGTGGAGGTGTAGTGCTTCCGCAAGAGTACCACAAACTCCTCTGCTTTTCTTAAGTCATCATTGCCCATTTTAGCCAGTCTGCAATATCAACAAAGCAAAAATACAAGAGATATGTTGCATAAAACAAACAAAAATAAAACCTGAGTCCAAATTCAGGCATATTATGATTATTTTTCAATACCACTCACCTTTCCTTTTCTATGGACTTTCTTATCTGTGGATCGATGGCTGCAGCCTGGATGGCAGGAAACTGCTCGCAGAATCTCTCCATCATCAAATACAAAGAGTTCCATCTGGTCTTTACATCTAGGAGCAGCATATGCTTGGGCAGCTCTGAGGGGTAACGCGTTCTCAACTTAAATGCTAATGTAAGGTCCCATATGGTCCCACATATCTTAGTTTATAAATTTAATTTGATCATGATCTAATGATTATAATATACACAATCTTAAAAAAATATTCATTATGCTTACTGAGCAACTCTTGCTTCTCCTTCAGGGCCACTTTTGCCATGTGGGACCTCTTCATCCATACAATCACAGAGCGAATTCTTGCCGCCCAGTTGGAAATGGCAGGACAGCTCCAAGGTTCAGGGTGTGTGCAAAGTATGGAAACTTGAGAATTTGTAGCTTTTTGACAGCTACATCCATGTTGGCCGCATTATCAACAGTGGCTGCCATAACCTTGTCTTTGATACCATACTCCTCCAAGATCTCATCAATCTCCTCTGCTACAGCTCTCCCTGTCTGTGCCTGGTACACTGGTTTGGTTTTGAGGACTTTTTCATGAGTCTGGCCATTCCTGACATAATGCAGCATTACTGTGAGGTAATGATCTTGACAAAAAGTTGTCCATCCATCTGCAGTGATGGCTGCCTTCAACATGTTTCAGCTGAGAAATCAGATTTGCCTTTTTGACTGCATACCAAGCAGGGATCAAGTGGTTGGTTAAACTGTCTCTATTTGGGGCTTTCTACTTAGGGTTCAGAGTCTTTATCATTTCTCTAAAAGATATAGAAATGGAAACGGATGAAACATCTGGTAAGAGGAGAACATGCAACTTTGACATTCCCTGACTTAGCCTACAATTAAACACATTCACTTACCGAAACTCGGGGGGCATCTACTGTGGCAAAAGGGTGCAAGCCTTTTATAATAATAATGGATTGGATTTATATAGCGCTTTTCTAGGCACCCAAAGCACTTTACAATACCACTATTCATTCACTCTCACATTCATACACTGGTGGAGGCAAGCTACAGTTGTAGCCACAGCTGCCCTGGGGCAGACTGACAGAAGCGAGGCTGCCATATCGCGCCATCGGCCCCTCTGGCCAACACCAGTAGGCAAGTAGGGTAAAGTGTCTTTCCCAAGGACACAACGACCAGGACAGAGAGCCCAGGGATCGAACCGGCGACCTTCCGGTTACAGATGCGATTCCCAACCCCCTGAGCCACGGTCGCACAGTAATAGCAGGTTTTGTAATAAGGTAAATCGCGCCAACATAATATGCAATGCTAGTTGATTAGTTACCTGCAGTATTAACGGGAGAGGACGTGGAAACGCTACCGCTGCTGCTGGGTTGAGCTTCGCTAGTCTGGAGCGGATCAAAAACACAACATTCGTTTAAAGCAATCACGTGTTTTTTGAGCAAATGCTTTTGCATATTCGTAGTGTTTCCTCCCTTTGATGAAATCTCTACTTTGCAAGTATTGCCCTGTTGTCATCCTTTCTCTTAAAGTGTAACCAAACTTTTGAGCGTTTGAGCCGCTTAGGCGCCGTGTTTCCTACTGGGTAAAAGACGCTACTCAACGTGATGATGTCATTCGGGGCAACTGGAATCGATAAGAGAATCGTTTTTAAAAATGGCAAACGTTTCCAAGGAATTGAAACAGTGGGAACCAGTTCTCAACAAGAACCGGTTTTCGATACCCATCCCTAGGCAGGACTGAGATTTTGGTAGCTGTTCTGTGGTTTCTGGCACGTCTTCGTCTTCAGGTGGTGTGTCTCAAAGTAACACGAATAATGGTTGAGCTTTCATTGTAACTAACGGGCTTATCACGTACTGTAACTGGATTATCAGTATATACACTTCCCAAAGTTGTTCCTATTCAGCTTCAGTTGACCATTCGTTTTTTTCCCCTTTCATTCCGTTCTAATGCTACAGCACACTTTACATGTGTTCAAATACTAATGTATGTATCCAGGTCTTCAAAATGTTCTTTTTCTTTCTGGATTGTTATAAAGAGTTAACAGTGCTTCAGCTGAATGTCACTCAGCTCCATTTTGAGTACTCAGTAAGAAGGACTAGATGTTACAGTCCCCGATAATGCATTGCTTTAGATGGAGAAACTCTTGAGGGATGGCTGTTATGAGGAAAGGCAGCCCAGAAACTTTGTCAGCAGCATGCATCGTTGTGTGCCTCAACTTTCAGTCTTTTACCCAAGCTAATCTGCCATTTTCCTTCCTTGGTTAGGTTTAGGGATTAGAGATCTGATCTAGCTTATCATTTTAAAATTTGGGACACATCGTATAGTGGACCTTGGATTCAGTGAACATCATTAGGACTGGTATTGGTATTCCTGCTTTGTGATGTACTTTCACCAGGTATAAAATAACTGTGAAAGTAATTTTATAAACAAGATTATATATCCCACATCAGTACTGGCACTTGATCAGCTCACAGTCAGACTTTAAAGGAATGTTTTTATTCACATCACTGTTAGTATGTGTTGCTGCATAAGAGTCTAACTTAGCTAGATGGATTCATTTATTCCCATTGCGCATTTTTGTACAACGGAGCTCTTTTCGACTGCAGTCTTTTTCACAGCAGCATGTAGAACAAATAAAATAAAAAAGGATTAAAAAGGACATAGAAGGTACTAAATTGGCAATTGCGAATTTGTTTCAGTTGGATAGTGCAATTATGAATAAATAAATAATAATAAATAACACAGACAAATTATGACAGTGAGTAGCTCTTGACATAAAATAAATATTCAGAACAAGCACAGCTGTTAGTTATTGACCTTGGCTGTGACTTCAGGATTGCCTCAGCGTTTCAAAAATAGATCTAATCAATCACAGTTAAACCAGGTCTGGCAATTAGGCTGTTTTTTCAGTGTCTTTTTGATCTAACAATGATATGTCATACTAAAACTCCAGGTTCTGTTAAGTTCACTGCATGTTCTTTGAGTTGAAATTTAATATAAAATAAAAATGCTTCAGGATAATATAATGAGGTTTGCTAAGAGCTCTGCTATTTACAACCTCCAAAATCACAGAAATAAACACATGGCAAAGCTATGCCCATGTTGTATTGACTTTCTATCAAGGAATAAGTGGTATATGAAGCTTATATGTCAAGAGCCTGATATGTCCCAGAAGATTGAAAGAAGCCAGAAGGGCCGTTAGCGTGGATGATCCCATGAGTGAACCCCTAAGTAACTGGGGACATTAACAACACACTAAGCATGGAGTAGATACTGAGACAGCAGCCTAGGAAGTGAACGACTCCAAAGGATCATACAAAAAGCAACGACCTTTGGCCAGGAGATACAGTTGTTCCATGAGAACTTATTGTCTCACTTTATACAGCAAATCTCATTCATCCAGTAACCTTTTTTGTTGATCTCAAAAAGGCCTTCAACACAATCAATCACTCAGTTTTATTGGATAAATTGGAAAGATATGGTATTCGAGGGAAAGCTGGTAACTGGTTAAAAAGTTACCTAACGGGTCGGGAACAATATGTTAGCATAGGGCATTACCTCTTAGAGAAACTTGGCATTACATGTGGTGTTCCCCAAGGGTCAGTGTTGGGACCAAAACTTTTCAATGTATACATAAATGATATTTTTGATGTTTCTCAAGTACTTAAACTCATACTGTTCGCAGATGACACCAACATATTTTTCAGTAGCGATGACTATACTGATCTTGTAATGACCGTAAACAGGGAGCTAAAATTAATAAAAAAATGGATGGACATAAATAAATGATCATTAAATATAAATAAAACTAAAGCAACGTTTTTTGGTAATTTAAAATATAATATAGAATTACCAATTATCATTGAAGGTGTACCAATTGGGTCACGTGGTACGCCCGCCCAAGATGGCAGCATAAGTTGGAGGCGCGCACTCCACCCCCCCTAAACCTCGTTAAAAATAAGTTAGAGCCGGTCATTTGTCTTACTTTGGGTCTGCCCTGGCAAATTCTGTGGAAGGAGTCAGAAGAGTCATTACGTTACACGCAACGATCCGACTATGCCGCGAGGGAAAACACACAACACTCAGGCTACTTCGCTAACTACTATGGCGGAGATACCTGATGGTGTGGATGCCAGGTGTCCTCCCCAAGATGGGGTGGCGGCCGAGCTGACTTCTATAAGATCTCTGCTTGAGCAGGTAGCACAAGACATGACGGCGGTGAAAGGTGGAATTGAGTCTCTCAAGGAAGCTGTGAATAGCCTAGGCGTGAGGGTGGACGAAACAGAGACAAGAATTTCTCGTTTGGAGGACGAAGAGGCTAAAGCTAGCTCAATATGTAAGAACTTGAAGATACAGAACCAGCGGCTGCAGGAAAAAGTAACGGCGCTTGAGGGTTTCTCACGGCGCCAGAATATTAGAATATCGGGTATTAGAGAAGGAACCAAAGGCCGTAATCTTGAGGATTGCGTGAAGAATCTGTTGTCTGAGGCTCTGGACATTGAGATGGGAGATTACTACGAAATAGATAGAATTCATCGGGTGGGGCCAGCACCTCCAAAGCCAGTTGCGGACTCCAGACCGAGACACATCATCGTTCGCTTCCTACGGGATAAAGCCAAGATGTCCGTACTGGCGGTTGCCAGAAAAAAGAAGCAGATCATTTGGAAAGGCATGAGAGTTCGTTTTTTCCAGGATTATGCACAGGAGGTACAAGAAAAACGCAGGAAGTTTGATGAGGTGCGTCGCTTGCTGCAACAGTGCAATATTGGCTATTCCCTTCGCTTTCCGGCTGTTATGACTTTTTCAGTGGATAATCAGTATCATCAGTTTTCCAACCCAGCAGAGGCTAAGCAATTTCTAAGTGGCCTGGATTCGGCTAACATTCCGGGTGATGTAGATTAAGAGGATTTTATAAGCTATGGCTTAGTTTACTTCTGTGGGTTTTTTTTTTTTTTTTTTTTTTTTTTTGGGGGGGGGGGACGTGAGGAGGGACGCCATTATGGGATTTTTGAGTGCCACGGACCAACGATTTCATGGTTTTGTTTTTCTTTTTTTTTTTTTTTTCAACTGTGTTTTGTTTTGTTGTTCGTTTTGATGGTATGGTGCCAACTGTCCTGTATAGACCTATTTTTTGGACCACTGGGTTGTCTCATGTAACTGGCTTTAACATTTGTTATATGGGTAAATGGGATGTTCTTCTGGATAAATTTGTACAATAATTTGGCTCGTGTGGTGTTATGGAGTTATGTAAAATTGTGTCGTGGAATATAGCGGGTTGTCATAATGTTATTAAAAGGAAGAAAATCCTTACATACTTGAAGCAGAAAAAGACAGACATAGCCCTGATTCAGGAGACCCATCTCGATGAGGCGGAATCATTAAAGCTTAAAAGAGATTGGGTGGCGCAAGTTTATTTTAGTGCATTTTCGGCTAGAAAAAGAGGGGTGGTCATATTGATCAGAAGAAACTTGGATTTTCAGGTTTTTAAGCATTATACAGATCAGGAGGGTAGATGGGTGGTTTTGGATGCATGTTTACAGGGGCGGAAAATGACATTGGTCAACATATATGCTCCCAATTCTCCTCAGCCACAATTTTTTCATGAAGTCTGTAACATGGTGCGGACTATAGGTAATACAAATATTGTAATTGGGGGAGATTTTAACCGGGTCAGGGATGTATTGTTGGATAAATCCTCTCGTACTGGACTAAGTAAGGACCCAGTAAACGTTGCGGTGGACGTGATGTCAGAGGAATTGAGCCTGGTAGATATATGGAGACTTCTTCATCCTCAAGAAAGAGATTATACTTTTTTTTCGCATCCTCACTCAACCTACTCCAGGATAGACTACTTCTTGGTGTCCCGTTCTCTGGCAAGTCAAATTATTGGGTCCTCTATTGGTAATATTGCTGTTTCGGATCATGCTCCCATTGACCTTGTCCTTTCTGGTACTGATAATATTAAACCGTCACCTAGGTGGCGTTTGAATAACTCATTATTGAAGAATAAGGGTCATTGTGAATGTATAAGGGAAATTATAAAGGAGTTTTGGTTGCACAATGAGGGCTCTATTGACGACGTTGGAATGATCTGGGACGCTTTTAAGGCCTATTTAAGGGGGCGCCTTATCCAGTATTGCTCCTTGATTAAAAAAGCTGAGAGGGACAAGCTGATGAAGCTGGAACAGGATATCAAGGAGCTTGAAAAACAACACATGCTGCACCCAGAGAGGGATTTATGGAATAAATTAATTAAATTTAAATTTGAGATGAATAGTATACTGGAGAAAAAAGCGGAATATGCAATGTTTTGTCTAAATCAGAAGTACTTTGAACAAGGGGAGAGAACAGGTAAAATGTTGGCACACAGGATTAAGCAGATAAAATCTAGCAACCTTATACCATCTATTTTTGTTCCTAGTAATAATAATAAGTTGACCACCAGTAAAAAAGAAATTAATGATACTTTTACTAAATTTTATCAGGAGCTTTACACCTCTAATGGATTGGTGGAGGAACAGAGGCTGTCAGATTTTTTTTTCTTCTATTAAAATTCCCAGCCTGTCTGAAGATCAAAGAATTGTATTAGAAGGTAAGATTACACTAATTGAAGTTAAGCAGGCAATTGGCAGTCTTAGATTGGGCAAATCTCCAGGCAACGATGGATTTCCATCAGATTTTTATAAGGTGTTCGTGGACGAATTAGCTCCAAGACTACTGTCGGTATATCAAGATGCGTTTCAAAGAGGGAGACTACCATTTAGTATGCGATCGGCAGTGATCACGTTATTACATAAAAAAGGGAAAGACCCACAGTATTGTGGGAACTATCGCCCAATTTCATTAATTAATGTGTACGAAAAAATTATTTCTAAGATACTAGCTTTTAGGCTTGAGAAAGTTCTTCCGTATTTGGTGCATAGGGATCAGGTCGGTTTTGTGAAAAACAGAAGTTCTGCAGATAATCTACGTAGGTTATTGCACATATTTTGGAAGAGCAGGACTAATTTAGACCCTGTTGTCGCGTTCTCCTTAGATGCAGAGAAGGCCTTCGATAAAGTTGAGTATCCCTTTCTGTTTTATACGTTGAAGAGATTCGGTTTTGGTCCCTTTTTTAGGCAGTGGATTCAGGTGGTATACACAGATCCAATGGCTACAGTTATTACCAATGGGATAATGTCACCCTCCTTTTCGTTAAGTCGGGGTACTAGACAAGGTTCACCCTTATCACCTCTCATTTTTGCCCTGTTTTTGGAGCCTTTGGCTATTGCATTACGTGAATGTAAGAAAATCAGAGGGGTGGATATGGGTCAAGAAGAACATAAAACTTTTTTGTATGCAGATGACATTTTACTGATCTCAAGTAACCCAGAACAGGCCATTCCTGCAATTTCCTCAATTATTGATTCCTTTTCTGTAATCTCTGGCTACACCATAAATTGGTCTAAATCGGAAGCTATGCCCATTTCTAAATTGTGTCCGCCAGTTATGAGGAGCTCATGGCATTTCAAGTGGATGCCTGAGGGTTTGACTTACTTAGGGATTAAACTGACCCCTGGTTTAGACAACATAATGCAAGTAAACATCTCCCCAGTGATTCAAAACATTCGTCCGCTGTTGCAGAATTGGGTTAAAATAAATCTGTCCCTTTTGGGCAGAATTAATTTGGTGAAGATGATTATTGCCCCTAAACTTCAGTACTTTCTTCACATGTTACCGATAGCAGTCCCACATAATTTGCTAAAGCTTTATAATACATGTGTGGAGGGTTTTGTGTGGGCAGGCAAAAAGCCATCTTTTAATCGGTCCAAATTATATGCTGCTAAAGAGAGTGGTGGGTTGGCATTGTCCAAGATGGTCTGGTATCATTATGCTTTCTCCCTCTCTCAGTTAGTTAAGATACATAATTCCTTTATTGAGAAGCCATCATGGGTTGCGATTGAGGAAAGTCTTGTGGCTCCTTCGTCTTTAGAGGCCTTCCTTACTCAGAAGGGAAGACCAGTACCGTTTAAAGATCCAGTATTGGCTTTCATGCAAGAGACCTGGTTTAGAGCTCACCAATATACCAACATTAGCCCTTATCTTACCGCTAGAGCCTCTATCTGGTATAATAAGAAAATATTAATTGGTAAGAAATCGGTCTGGTGGGAGGCTTGGGCTAGGACAGGTATCAATCAGATAGGGGATTTATTTGGGCAGACTGGCATGAAATCGTTTGCAGAAATCAGACGAGAATTCAATCTGGATCCAAGGGAAATTTGGAGGTTTTTTCAAATAAGACACTGTATTAAAACCATTTTGAATAATAATCCAGACCCTCTATCTAGTATTCAGAAGATATTTGTAGCCCCTGGCATTAATAGAATTAGGGCATCCAAATTCTATGGGATCTTCAGAGAGGCGCACTCTCCCAGTTTGGGGGGACTGAGGCAGTGTTGGGAGAAGGATCTGGGTATCCAGATTTTAGAGGACAGTTGGAAGACGCTGGTTTCATCATGGTATGTTTGTTCACCTGAAACACAGTCTCAACTTATCCAGTACAAGTTGCTTCACAGAAATTACTGGACTCCCAGTAAATTAGTCAGGCTAAAGCTTGTGGATAATGACATCTGTTGGAAATGTCAGGAGGAAGCCGGGACTCTAGTTCATATGTTGTACACATGTCGGAAAAATGATTATTTGTGGGATGGGATCATTAACTTGGTGAATGATATTTTCAAACTCAATCTTTCTAAATCTCCAGCTGTATGTGTCCTGGGCCTGTTACCTGACAATAATATCCTTTCAAAAAAACAGAGATTGTGGATGCGTCTGGCTTTCATAACTGGATGCAGGATAATACTTAGGCACTGGAAGTCATCCAGCCCCTGTTCTCTCAGGGAATGGACTGAACAAATGTCTAAGATGGCATCATATGAACGGGTTTATGTACAGAATTAAGGGGAGAGAAGATATTTTTGAGCAGGTCTGGGGTCCTTTTTTGTTGTACATCGACAATGTCTCCTAGATATTATGATAAATGTTCTTTTGGGGGGGGGGGGGGGGGGGGGGGGGGGGGGGGGGGGGGGGGGGGGGGGGGGGGGGGGGGGGGGGGGGGGGGGGGGGGGGGGGGGGGGGGGGGGGGGGGGGGGGGGGGGGGGGGGGGGGGGGGGGGGGGTTCATGTGTCATTGGTATTTTTGTTGTTGTCTTTTTTTTTTTTTTTTTCTTTGAAAGTCAGTAGAGGGAAGAAATTGTCTTAATGTCATCAGTGGTCAAGGTTAAGTTTTGTTTTTAGGCACCCGGGTGTTTTGCCCCCATTGCTTTTGTTTTAGCTGATGTTTCCCAGGAGGCGGTATATCATTTTGTTTCTCCGGGTTTTTTTTAATTTTTTTATTTTTTTTATTTATTTATTTATTTATTTATTTTATTTATTTATTTTTTTTGTTTCTGTTTGTTTGTTTGTTTGTCTGTTTGTCTTAGTTACTGTTAGTCCTTATTTGTTGGTTGTTGTTAAGAAACGGACAGAGAACTGACAGTATGATTATTCCAGTTGTATATTTGGTAATGTTTCTGTCCATCCAAAATATGAATAAAAAAAAAAAGAAAAAAAAGAAGGTGTACCAATTGATAATGTGAGTGAAAACAAATTTTTGGGAGTCGTAATTGATAATAAAATTTCATGGAAACCCCACGTCAGACACATAAAAACCAAAATTTCCAGAAGCCTCGCAGTTTTGAACAAAGTGAAACAATTCCTTGATAAAGATGCACTTCGTACTCTGTACTGTACCCTGGTTCTTCCATATCTTACATATTGTGTGGAAGTGTGGGGAAATACATATAAAAATACAACTAATCCATTAGTCACAGTACAGAAACGAGCACTGCGTATTATTCACAAGGCTGGTTATCTAGATCATACTCACAAACTCTTTCTTCAGGCACAGTTACTTAAATTCCAGGATCTGGTTAATTACAATACATCCATAATTTTGTATAAAGCTTTTACTAAACTTTTACCGGCAAATTTACAAACTAGATTTGAAATTCGAGAAAAGGTTTATAATGTGAGAGGCTTTGGAGAATTCAAATTACCCAGAACTCGAACAACCCGTAAAGGTTTTTGTGTGTCTGTATGTGGTGTGAAAATCTGGAACAGTCTGAGTTTACAATTGAAACAATGCAAAAATATTCATAGATTTAAATTTCTCTACAAACAGTTGGTCTGGTCACAGTATACTCAATGATGGTTTTTAGTGTGCTCTGTAATGTCTGTTCTCTTACCATTGCTGGTATGGATTCCAAAAAAAAAAAAAAAAGTGTGCGTATGTATGTACATATACAGTATGTACATGTGTGTGTAGATATATATGTATGTATATGTATGTGTGTTTGTTACTTGTAGTTATTACTGCCTGTTACCTGTGGTAATGCAATTTATAATTTATATATTCTGGATTCAGTTATGAAGGCTCTAATTGTTGTTTGCGAGCTGCCGTTTAGATGCTTGTATGTGCCCGGGGCTGTTGATGGGTCTGTATGCAATGATGGGCGTAGCTGCGGGAAGTTTATTGTTTTTTTTGTTGATGAGTGAGTATAGGGGTGGGATTTAATAAGTTTTCTTCGTCCCACTCCTTTTTCAGGCAATTTTTGTTTTTTGTTTTGTGCATTTTATGTTCAATATAGGTATTTGTTGTGCCTGAAAATGAACAAATAAATGAAATGAAATGAAAAAATGAACCTTTATATAGAGCTTTTATTTAACATTTGCACATTCACACACATCCCAATGGAGCCGAGGAACAATGCACTGACCTTCGCTTTGTAGACAAGCTAGTGTCCCACATAAGTCAAATCCCTCCCATGGTCATAGATTTGATGATGATCTAATCATAAAATTCCATTTAATTCAATTACATTGTATGCATATAGCGCCAAATAAAAAATAGTTCTCTCAATGCACTTTATATTGTAAGGTAAAGACCATAATACAAAAAAACCCCAATAATCATATGACCCCTAATGACCAGACAACCGTGCTTTGGCGACAGTGGGAAAGAAAAGCTCCCTTTTAACTGGAAGAAACCTCTGGCAAAACCAGGCTTAGGGCGGGGCAGCCATCTGTCACAGTCGGAGGGGGGTGAGGGTAAGAAGACAGGACAAAGACAGAGAGCCAGAGATTAATAATAATGGATGCTTAAATGCAGAGTGGTGTATAAACACATATTGAGTGAAAAAGAAACACTCGGATCTATTGCAGCTTAACAAAGAGAGGGTGTTCAGGATCTGATCCACCTAATCCAGCCTTAACAATGTGCTTTGTCATAAAATAAGATTTTAAGCATAATCTAATAGAGAGGGTGTCTGTGTTCTGAATTTAGCTTGGGAGCCCGTTCCAGTGCCTGGAAGCTGAAGGTTCTGCCTCCCATTCTATTTTTAAATACCCCAAAAACCACAAATAAGCTTGAAGTCTGAGAGTAAAGCGCTCTATTTAAGAAAAGATAGGACCTGATTATATAAGACCTTGTATGTGAGGACAAGGATTTTAAATTCAATTCTGGATTCAATAGGGAATGAAGAAACACCAGTATAGGAGAAATATGCGCTCTCGTTCTAGTCCTTGTAAGTATTCTTGCTGCAGCATTTCAGATCAACCGAAGGTTTTTCAGGGACTTCTTAGAACATCCTGATAGTAACGAAACAGAATGTTTCTAATGTTAGACATACTGACTTCAGGATTCCCCACAGTGTACAATAACATCAGTTTTATCTGACTTTAAAAGAAAATCAGAGATCATCCAGGTCTTTATGTTTTAAGAAATCCCTGCAGTTTAACTAATTGGTCTGCACTTCATGGATAGATAAATTTGGGTATCATCTGCATAGCATCGTCAAATGTATGCTATGCCTTCAAATGATACTGCCTACGGGAAGGCTGTATAATGTAAAGAGAATTGGTCCTGGTGTGTTCCAGCTATAGGAGGGTCACACTCCTCAGCCTCCCTGGGAAAGTCTATGCAGGGCGCTGGAAAGGAGAGTCAGTCCGTTAGTCAAACCTCAAATACAGGAGGAACAATGTAGTTTTCGTCCTGGGTGTGGAACACTGGACCAGCTCTTTACCCTTTTGAGGATACTTGAGGGTGCATGGGAGTTTGCCCAACCAGCCTACATGTGTTTTGTGGCCTTGGAGAAGGCGTTCGACCGTGTCCCTCGGACTGCGCTGTGGGAGGTACTTCAGGAGTATGGGGTGGCTAGCCCATAGCCCATTGCTACAGACCATTCAATCCTTATACAGTTGTTGCAAGAGCTTGTTCCACATAACTGGCAATAAGTCTGACTTGTTTCCAGTGGGTGATGGACTCTGCCAGAGCTGCCCTTTGTCACCGATTCTATTCATAATATTTATGGACAGAATTTCGAGGCGTAGCCAAGTGGTGGAAGGCTTCGGTGGTCTCAGAATCTCATCCCTAAGTGGAGGAGTTTAAATGTCTCAGGGTCTTGGTCATGTGTGAATGGATAAGGGATTGGGAGCTCAACAGATGGATTGGTGCTGCGGCTGCAGTGATGCCCACGCTGTACTGGTCCGTTGTTATGAAGAGGGAGCGGAGTGTAAAAGCGAAGCTCTCAGTTTACCGGTGCATCTACATCCCACCACTCAGGCCATCCGGGAGGGGCTCAGAGTAGAGCTTCTGCTCCTCTACATTGAAAGGAGGCAGTTGAGGTGGTTCAGGCATCTGTTCTGGGAATGTCCCACTGGGAGGAGTGGCAGACCCAGGACATGCTGGAGAGATTATATCTCTTGGGTAACCTGGGAATCCCTTGGTGTCCAGATAAACTGGAGGAGGTGGCCGGGGAGAGAGAGGTCTGGGTTTCTCTGCTTAGGTTGCTGCCCCCATGAGCTGACCCTGGATAAGCAGAAGAAGATGGATGGATGGGAAGATACTGAACCCAAAGTTGCACCATGAAATAATTATAGTGTTAATGTTAGATAGAAAGCATAGGTAAGTAGGTAGAAAAAGTAAATGCGATATGCTTTGAGTGCTCAAGTAGGGAAAGCACTATAGAATTACAAGTTCATTGACAATTTTCTTCCTCTATGTGTAACTTTTCACCAGCAACACAAAACGGCAAAATCTCAGCTATCTGTTATTCCCCCACTCCTCCTAGTCTGACCACCATGTGCTCTGCAGATAGAGACACTGAAGTTCCAACTGCAGTGTCGCGAGATTAAAAGTTAGCAACCACATCTAAAGCCCTCCAGCAGATCCTGTATTCAATATCCTCTGTACTTTCTTTAGCTACAGTACATTTCAAATTGAAGTGAACTGACATGAACCTGAGAGAGTTTAACTACAAAGATAGCTATTATCAAATCAAATCAAAATTTATTTATATAGCACATATTAAAACAACAGTGTTGACCATAGTGCTTCACAGTCAATAAAAACATGAGACAGTTAAAACAAACAATAGAAGAGGACAACAAACAATAGGTAACAACGCAACAAGCTAAAACAGCCAACTAAACAGAATCAAAAGCCAAAGTAAAAAAATAAGTTTTAAGACGTAATTTAAAAGACTGGATAGACTCGGCAGTGCGAATATGAACGGGGAGGTTATTCCAGAGTCTGGGTGCCACGGATGCAAAGGCCCGGTCGCCTCTCGACTTCATTCGAGTCCTAGGTTGTGCTAGGAGCCTGTGGTTGGATGATCTAAGTGCCCTGTTGGGATTGTATGAATGGAGTAAATCAGAAAGATAACTGGGCGCTAAATTATTCAAAATATTAAAAGTGAACAAAAGAATTTTAAAATCTATACGATATTTAACAGGGAGCCAATGTAATTTGGCTAAAATTGGAGTTATGTGTTCATGAATTCTCGTACCTGTTAAAAGACGCGCCGCTGCATTTTGAATTAACTGGAGCCGGCAAAGAGAGGAGTGTTGGAGGCCCGAGTAGAGGGAGTTACAGTAGTCCAATCTGGATGTAATAAATGCGTGGATAAGCTTTTCAAGATCTTTTAAAGGAAGGAACAGCTTTGCTTTGGAAATCTGACGCAACTGGTAAAAGCTGTTTTTTACCACAGTGGACACCTGTTTCTCGAGTTTAAAAGAGCCATCCAGGAACACTCCGAGGTTTCTTACAGTGGACGAAAGATGGCTAGCGAGAGGGCCTAGGGCATCAGCTAACTGGTCTAGCGGAGTGTGACTACCAAAGACTATGATTTCGGTCTTATTCTCGTTCAATGTAAGAAAATTATGTGATAACCAAATTTTAACTTCATGCAAACAGTTGAACAGAGGTTGCAAAGAAGCAGTCACATCGGATTTCAAAGGTAAATAAATCTGGATATCATCGGCATAACAGTGAAAGGAGATGTTGTGTTTTCTAAAAATTAATCCCAACGGCAACATGTACAAAGAGAAAAGAGCAGGACCGAGCACGGACCCTTGAGGCACACCACAATAAATAGGGGCAGAAGCCGAGGAGTGTTGCCCCATAGCAACAGAGAACGACCTCTCTGAGAGATAGGATTTAAACCAAGATAAAACCGTACCTTTGAGACCAACAACATGTTCCAATCTTGATAGAAGAATGTTGTGATTAACCGTGTCAAAAGCAGCAGACAAGTCAAGTAAAACTAAGACCACAGAATATCCAGAATCAACAGTTAAAAGAAGATCATTAAAAACTCTAAGTAAAGCTGTCTCTGTGCTGTGGCGAGGTTTAAAACCAGACTGAAACTTTTTTACATATTTATTACATAAAACTCAGAACTAGGCATCAGTTATGTTACACGTTTGTGCAGTTATATATGTTCTTGGTTTGTTGGTATATTATATTATAAAACCTTCTTAATTATCTTAATAACATTAAACATCTTTTACAACGAGAGTTGCAGTTTATTGTTTGAACACATTTAGTTTAGATGAAGTGTGGTTTACTGGTTTATGACTGTAATTTTTATACTTGTCACTAGGGATGGGTACCGGTATCCAGTGCCATGATGGCACCGGTTCTGACATAAACAGTAGTAACCAGAACGAAAAGCAGCGCACATTTCGGTGCTTTTTTTTCCTGAGCTGTGATACACTATAGATTCTAGCCAATCATTTTACGTTTCCGAGGATAGTAGGCGGGCCCAGGTATGTACGTTCTTTTAGAGCAGAGCTACAGATTAAAAATGCCCAAGGCGAAGCGGTCAAAAGTCTGGCTGTACTTCACAGCAAAAGATGCAAACTCAGCAGCCTGCAACAAGTGCTTTAAGGTGATACTGTGCAAAGGAGGTAACACCTCGAATCTGATGAAACACCTGGCGATGCATAGTGTTTTTTTAAAAGCCGAAAAATGCGCCATATTTGATAGCTTGCTGCGAGACCTCACACCGAGCACATCTACTGCGGGTGTGGTGCCTGTTATCGGACAACATCCCCCAAAAACCCGAAGAGGAGAGTCCTGGCCCCTAGCCCTGCCAGTGTAGCAGAAATGATGAGGATGATGATGGCAGCAGCAGCTTCTCTGCGTGAGTAGCTTAATGTTGTTCGTGTGTAATTTACGTTGAGTAGGCTAACCACGTTATTACATGTAAGGTGAACTAGCAAACATCATCATAGCTACATGCGGCTGTCTTCTTGTTTGATGGCAGATACTCCCTTCACCCTGGCCAAAAAGGCTAAAATGACCAAAGAAAAAGTGGAAAACAGTTAAACATGAGAGGTTTTTGGACAAAGTTTGTGTTTTTTCCATTGATTAAGCACTGCTTCCAGCCAAGAGTGATACCATATATGCCCTATAGCTGTAGAAAAGACTAACATTGTTATCTTTTTACAAAAAAAACAGCTGAACATGAGAGGTTTTTAGACCAATTTTGTGTTCTCCATTCTTTAAGCACTGGTTCGAGCACCGTTTAAGCACCAGCACCGTTTCAAAAGTACCGGTTTGGCACCGGTATCGGATAAAACCTAAACGATACCCATCTCTACTTGTCACAAATGCTACCACTGACTTATAAATAATGCACTATCACTTTTCTTTTATAATGAGCTGTAATCAAGTCATGTCCATGGGAATCATTTTTGAAATGAATACTATCATTGTATGCATTTCATGCATCAGCCATGCTTTGCTTCTTTAAATGCACATATGCATATCTTTTTGCACTGGTAAGTATTCACCATAGTCTTGAATCCAGTGTGCCTCTCCCATTGGCTATGTTGCTTTGTCAGTTGGCCATTCACGTTGAACTTTAGATGAACTGTAAAAATCAAAGGAAGCTTATGACTTTAATCTATGTTACATGCTACAATAGCGGTGTCGGGAGTTAGAATTTGATTTTCAGTAATTCTTGTCAAACAGTAATGACTGTTTGACATTTCCATTCTTGACCTGTCTTACTGGAAATTTGAAGACAGACTATTTCATCCCTGTGTTCACTGGGCACACTAATTCATAATGTGGTATAGGTCCCATGTTGAGGTTATACTCCTTAATCATGAAGAGAACTAACACCCTGTACCATACACCAAACCATGCAGTGCATGCACTTGATCAGCCCTAGTCCTAACCTGACTGAGGATAAAACTGGTAAATGCCATGCCTGCCAACTGCACTATGCAAAAGTATCAATGGCATCAGTTGCTACAATCTTCTGGGAAAAACGTTGGCCAAGACGAGAAAATTAATAAGAGTAAAACTTTGTTGACCTGACTAGAAACTAATTAAAAAAACTAAAAGGCTGCCTTAATTCAGAAGTTAACAGCAATAAACAGCCTGGTTGATATGAAGAACAATCTCGCTGCTAAACTGTCTGCAAAATGTTAGGACAGTGCAATGCATCCTGAAGGGCTCTAACATATAACACAGGCTTATGACTGAACTTATCCGATTATTACTTAAACCGACAGGAGATTTAGAGATTTGCATGAAGGGAACCCATCGCAATAAATGCCAAACTGAAAGATAACAGAGCCCCTCGGAGAGATTGTTGTTCACTTTTTTTGACTGTTGTATATTAAAAAAAACAGCCTGGAAGCAAGAAAGAATTGTATGCCAAGGATTGAACATTTACTTCAAAAGAGACTGCACAAACGAGCTACAAAAGAAATGGAAAGTCTTGTGGGATGTGATAAAAAAGCTCAAAGAAAAAAATATGAAGGTATAGTCTGCATATCCTGTTCTGTTACAATAGTTCCTGGATGCTGTACCTGTGTTCAAGTAGATGGGGATTTACGCTGGATGAAAGAGGGAGCCCTGACTCACAGAAGTTAGCCCACTATAATGAAGGACATTGAGAAGAGTGGCTTCGTGAAAATGAAATAAAATAGCTATTTATTAATATTACAATTACAATTTTTTACAAATGTGTCTCCAATTAAATGCAGTGTTATAAATAAATCACCATGTATTCTTCAAGTTGTAGTTAAACGTGAAAAGGTGTTACGCTTTCAATAACTGCTTGGCAATCCGAATGTTTGGAGACAAGTTGGTGCAAACTTAATACACAGTGATGTCAAAGTTGTGGAGTTAATGCAGTTTGAGTCCTTCTGCCAATAGATGAAAACAGGGAAAAACATGTATTAATAGAATTACTATTTATTTTTTCAAGAGTCTCCAGTTAAATCTACAAGTTTTCCTCCAAGTTGTAACTCTGAAGATGAACATTTGCTGTAAACAAACATCAAATAAATTTATCAGCACACAAATTATCAACCTGGTAGCTAGAACAGCATCAATCTCTATAGTTGAAAAGTTAAACCATTTTAGAATTACAAAAAAACATAACTTTAATGGCCAAACTCTAATGGCCAGTTAAGCATCACCCCAAAAGTCAACCTATCCACATAGACTTTCATGTTAAATGCCCTGTTTTATGTTGTTACACAGTTGCTGTTTGTATGTTGCTGTTTGTTACAAAAGAGTGATTTTAGCTTTTAATGACCTCTAGACAGTGTTGTTATCTATGCCCCTAGCAACTTTAGTGGCTTTGGAGAATTTTTCCATGCCCCGTTTAATTGGATGCTAGAATTACAGTGGCAGACGCAGACACAGGGACCTGTAGCTCTTGCTATCTACTTGGCCTCATTTGTACTAAATAAACTCACTTCATGAACTGGACCTCTCCACCAGCACGTCTAGAAGTAGTTCGGTATTAGTGAGTTAATTTGTGGTAGTTTACTAGTCTGTTATTCAGCAATAGTCAGAAGATACGTGTTTGTGTATTGCGCATCAAGTTTATGCTTACAGCTTGTTAAGGTCACAGTCATACAGACCTAGAGACTGCCTGACCCTCTGGCAGCCTCTGGTCATTTGGTTAAAAATGTCAGTTGCCGAACAGTTGGTCAGCGCTTACATGTTGCTGGCTTTCGCTGGGTGAAACTAATCACAAACAGAAAGCTGCACCAAAAGTAGGGCTGGGTATCGTCACTGATTTCTAGAATCGATTCAATTCCGATTCACAAGGTCCCGAATCGATTCGATCCACGATTCGATTTAATTCGATTCGATTCGATTTGAATCTGGGAAATTTTGACAGTCAGAAATATTATAATTCAGATCAGTACATTTACATATTTTTGTATCTATTAAAAGGAAGCTGACACACGCAAGACTTTATCAAAGGTGTGAGCATCACAGCAGAGGCCTTTGTGTCAAAGTAGCTGAAGATAAAACACAGAAAAACATGAAGGTGATTTTCCTGGCCTGGGATTTTATAAAAATAATCTGCAGTACATCAAAAACGAAAGAAAACCATTAATCAACACATGAACATTACCTCTGAAGTTACAGCAGTTTTATTAGAGACACAGCTGAGCGTTTTGCATTTTGCTTAATTTTAAAAAGTTTAAATTTGTTCAATATTGAACGGCAGAAATTAGGTTTACTTTTCGGAAGTAAGTAAAAGGGAAAAAAAAACGTCGGCCGACAGCGCTGTAAACAACGGTAGACTTGTGCGTAAAAAGCAAGCGAATAATGCAGAAAAGAGAGAGAGAGAGAGAGAGAGAGAGAGAGAGCTGTGCATGAAGTGTGATTTTTATCCTGAAAAGTCAGCAAAAGTCAGAGGGAATTCATGACGATGTTTATGTGAAGCGTAGTTTGGATCTTCTTTTGCTGCTGGTTCGGTCAATATTGTTTGGAGAGAGATAAAACTAACAGCCATATGATCAGCGCAAAAAGGGCGTAAACACACAGCGTGGACCCGCGGATCAGAATCAGCGAGCTGTCGGCTTTCAGCCCCGACCGTCAGCTGAGAAAGGCGACATCTCACTGATTCTGATCCGCGGGTCCGCGCTGTGTGTTTACGTCTTTGTGCAGAAGCCGTGTACCTGCTCTCATTTACTGTCTTAGATGTTTGGTGGTTGTTGAAATTTTGTGATCTTTCACCTGAGATTCTGGCATTTCGGGCAAAATAAATTAATATTAAAAAATCGATTCAGGATTTTAATGAATCGATTTTACGTTATCCAAGCCAGAATCGATTTTAATCGATAAATCGATTATAAAAACCCACCCCTAACCAAAAGCCTGCTAGTAATTGCTTTTGTAGCTAATGGATTGCCATCCTCGCCCACCTGGTTGATCCAGTTGGTCTCAACTTATCTGCAATCACTCATTAATCACTCTGCACGGTGTAGTAAAACTTGAAAAAGGGCCACAGAAATCAGAAGTTAGCAGTCACTACTGCTTGGCAAGTAGTTTCCAAGTGCTTGTACACATGTTGCACAAACTACCGGTAACCGTGACAATCTGCTAGCGAGCTAAGCAATTACAATGAGATTTTCATTATAGCGCTGTATACCCCTTTGTGACCAATTTCAAGCTAGGCAATGAACCTCCAGCAACCACTAGCTAACTCGTTATGATATAGACACTTTTCCCTAGAAACCGGCAGTTGCTAACTACTCTCTACGTCTATATAAACTGAGCTTTAGTGATCAAACTCATATTTTCTGTCAGCAATAGCAATAGCTAACAACCAGGCCGGAAACAAACCACCACTGGTTGTTTCTAAATGTCCAATAATTAGTCTCTAGGAACACGTGACCAGGGCCTAAACAAGCTAACCAAAATTAGCTCATCACTCCACACTGTTAGCTTTTATAAACCATCTCATCCAACATCTTGTTCATCTTACTGTACAAAGCTGTTTGCTGTTTGCTTCAAAGTAAAAGCATACAACCAACATACCCAGTGAAATAAAACTCTTGCATATATTACTTGAAGAGTAATTTCCTCAGTTGAATGTGCTGTTTGAGCACATTTGAGCTGTTTGGGGCACAAGTGTACGTTGATATCCTGGTTAAAACAAAAAGCAAAGAAACATTTGGACAATCGTTCTCACTGCACAGCAATTAAATCACATCACAAGGTGTATAATATTTTTTTGCTTACATGTGGTAGTTGTGCCTCCCTGGCTCTCAGTTGCTTTTGTGTGTCCCCTTTATCCCTGTCTCGTGTTATATTTGTTTTGTTACATGGACACACATTACGTATTCACATTTCTGCGGCAGATGAATCCTTTGAATATTAGCAAGGCAGGGAACTGTCTGACTTGATCAAATATTGCCCTGCAGACGTTTCTTTAAACAAGCCGGGGTTTTTTCTCTTTTCTTTTTCTTGATTCATTCTATGCTCTCTCAAAAACAGAATCAGAAAGAGAATAAGCACTGTGTGTGTGTGTGTGTGTGTGTGTGTGTGTGTGTGTGTGTGTGTGTGTGTGTGTGTGTGTGTGTGAGATATGGGCATGTGTGAGTATGTGTTTGCATTCATGCATGCTTGCACAAGCAGGGTGCAAATAGAGGCCCCGAGAATCTATCATTGGACTCATGTATAATTAATGTCCAGTGTGTTTGTGATAATTATGGTACTGTAAAATATATATTTATCCCAGAGTCCTGATCCTACTTACTCAAGCATTTATGTGTTTTTCAAACACTGAGGAAGGATACTGTTTTAAAAAGTCAGTTACGGCATTACCAATCAGCTATTCCGGTTTAACTGTTGCAATTCCCTGTTTATCACTGTAGCACATCAGCAGAATAACATGAGATTTTAAACCCAGAACTCTTCCAGACTTCCAGAACATTATGATAAGGCTGTAGCTTAACCCCTTGAGATGATTGGCAACCAGTCTAGGCTTGTGCTTGTGCTTTTATATAATTATCAAAACAGAAAAGGGACATTAACTTACCCTCCCTGTAATTTTGGGTTGGTCAGAATAAATGTGTGGAGTTTCAGATTATTCCAACATTTTTTGCACCACTGCACCATAAATATGCAACACGTGTTGTTGTCTGTGTCATGTTATTGTCACACAGTCAGTATTTTTCTGTTGTCTACTCTGTTATGTACACAAAGAAATAGCCAGAGCCCAATTCCTTATACAGAGGCAAGGCTGAGATATTTTGGACATGTGGAGAGGACGGTGAGGGATATTGGATTTATTGAAGAGGGTGGCTGAATATGAAGCTTCCAGGCAGGAGGAAAAGTGACAGAAGAGGATCTTTGATGGAGATGGAGGCATACCGTATTTTCACGACCATAAGGCGCACTTAAAAGTCTTAGATTTTCTTCAAAAAGTGCGGCGCGCCCTATAGCGCGGTGCGCCCTATGTGTTGTAAGGAGGACGTAGTAGAGAACACCATGAGAACGTTAAAGGGTGAAGTGTGGGCGTTGATCGTATATACCGGGACAATCGCACATACCTGTATAAAAGAACAGGTATGTGCATTATGCAGGACATCGTTGTTTTAACAACCCTGAAAATGGCAAAGAGACATGCTTACGAAGCACAGTTTAAACTGAAGGCCATCAGCTACGCGGAGGAACATGGAAATCGAGCAGCGGCGAGAGAATTTAAGATTAACGAATCGATGGTTCGCAAATGGAGGAAGCTGGAAAACAAGCTCCGGCAGGTCAAGAAAACGCAGCTGAGTTTCCGCGGACATAAGGCGAGGTGGCTCGAGTTGGAGGAAAGACTCGAGCGGTGGATCATCGAGCAAAGAGCGAGCGGGAGAAGCGTTTCGACGGTCACCATTCGGCTAAAAGCAGTTTCACTAGCTGAAGAGATGAACATTGAACATTTCCAAGGAGGTCCGTCTTGGTGCTTTCGTTTTATGAAACGGTGCCATTTTTCCATCAGGACCGGGACTACGGTAGCGCAGCAACTTCCAGCGGATTATAAGGAAAAGCTGGCCATCTTCTGCTCCTACTGCAGCAAACACATCGGCGACAAAAACATCCAGCCCAGCCACATCACAAACATGGACGAGGTCCCGCTCACTTTTGACATCCCGGTGAGTCACACTGTGGAGAAGAAGGGGACCAGCACGGTAGCGATACGCACAACGGGGTATGAAAAGTCTTCTTTTACTGTTGTGCTTGGCTGCCATGCTAATGGACAGAAACTGCCGCCTATGGTGATTTTTAAGCGAAAGACTTTGCCTAAAGAGAAGTTTCCAGCAGAAATCATCATTAAGGCAAATGAAAAGGGCTGGATGGATGAGGAAATGATGAAAGACTGGCTGAGGGAGGTGTATGTAAGGAGACCAGGTGGTTTTTTCCACGCATCACCATCGCTGTTGATCTGTGACTCTATGCGTGCCCATCTCACAGCCGATGTGAAAAAACTTGTGAAGCAAATGAACTGTGAGCTTGCTGTCATTCCGGGAGGCCTGACAAAGGAACTCCAACCGCTGGACATCGGTGTGAACCGCCCGTTCAAAGTAAGGCTGCGAGCGGCCTGGGAGCGATGGATGACCAGTGGAGACCACAGTTTCACTAAGAGTGGAAGGCAGCGCCGGGCGAGTTATGCCACAATTTGCCAATGGATTGTAGATGCTTGGGCTAACATGTCTGCTGGCACTGTTGTTCGAGCTTTCGCAAAAGCCGGCATCGTTTCCGAGGAGCCGCACGGCACGGAAAGTGACTCTGACGGTGAAGACAGTGAACCTGGCATGTTTGATGGAGATTTAGCGCAGCTGTTCAATTCAGACACAGAGGATGAGGACTTCGATGGGTTTGATTGATGATAAAAATGTGAGTACCAAACTTTGTTTTGCTCCTGCTTTATTTTTAAATACGCACACTTGTATGCTTGTGTGTTGTTGATGATGACGATTATTGGTAATAAAAATGTGAGTACCAAACTTTGTTTTGCTCCTGCTTTATTTTTAAATACGCACACTTGTATGCTTGTGTGTTGTTGATGATGACGATTACTGGCAATAGAAATGTGAGTAAGGTACCGAATTCAGGTTTGCTCCCGCTTTATTTTTAAATACGCATACGGTACTTGTATGCGCCCTATGGTCCAGTGCGCCTTATGTGTGTGTTAAATACAGTAAGGGCACACATAACTGAGACTGCGCCTTTTAGCACAGTGCGCCTTATGGTCGTGAAAATACGGTATATCCTCTAAAAGTAGCAGCCTTTTAGATGAAGGACATTATAGCTCTTGTATGTTTTTCAGGTATGGACATCTTTGGTTAAGTGCTTGATTTGCAGGCATCGGCAGATACTTGTATTTTCCTTTGTGAAACTCTTCTAGGCTCAGAAATTTTGAAGACTCTCAGCTCAAAGTCTGTCGTTCAGCAAGCAGAATGCACATCAGTCAGCTGAGATCAAGTGATCCTGACAAGCTCTTTGATTGCTTTGGCTATGAGTTTACAATCAATGTCCTATGTGCTGACAAATAAACTGTGATGAAAACAAAAGTGAGCCCACAGAACACCATTACATATCTCCTAATTTATCATCCATACATGTCCAACTCCTAATAGAAGCAAAACCATGTTTGATAAATGAGGTGTTGCTATGGGTGGTTCCTTGTTCTCCACCTTTTCACTGTTTATTATTATGATAAAGTTCATTTTTGTTTCTGGTTTCAGTCACAGCTGTCGTCCAGTGCTGTCTTATGGATGTTGCAGTTCACTGGTTGTTTGAAAGTTATGACTCCTCGGAGTTTCTCATCATCAAGTATTTTTGAAGCTGTTGCTTCTTGCCAATCATTTCTGTAATTCCTTCTATTTTTGCCGCATTATTATCTCACATTGTCACAAGTTTACCTCTCATGCTTACAGATAGCACTACTGCAAATGAAATGGCAACTTTTAGTCAGTCAGCTAGAAATTAAAAGCTCATGCAATGTCGGTCATTTTTATTTTAAGATCTATTCACACATATATTCATGTTCATAAGTATAAGTGGACACTTTGGAAGTTTTGTAATTTTGTTCTTTACACCCCACAGTAACTTATAAATGGAGCAATAAAGACATGGTTCAAATGCCAAGATTGATTTTTAACTCAGGAGTTTATTTTAAAAAATCATTCACCAATTAGGAAGCAGCCATGTTTATTCAATGACTTGATTGTTACATTCAGACTCCAGCCTGATGGTGGAATTGAACTCAGGACCTTCTTGCTGTGCGGCAACAGTGCTAACCACCGTGCTGCCCTTTTTTCACTAGGCCCCCCGTTTTACAAGAAAATCTTCGCACCCCCCCACACAAACACATCCTCCAACCACACACATCCATATTTTGTTTTCATACTCCACTGCAGTGTCCTGCAGTGATGTGACATTTCACATCTCAAACCTTTTGTAAACAATTAAACAAATAAAAGTAAACTACAATAAATTACAGTTTGCAATAAAATAAGCTACTATCTCTTTTAAATAACAGAAAAACAAACTGTCTTTATCGTGTCATTATTTTACGTATTGTTTTTGTTTGTTTGGTTTTTGTTTTGTTTTTTTACTTTTTTTTTACTGTGTAAGAATATTCAAAATTGCTACCAATACATTTTTCAAAACATTTCTCTCTGTGCAAAATGGCTTTAAAAACATAAACAGCTGTGGGATACTGTCTGTCTGTGATTTGGACAGGGGGAACAAACTGTGGCAGGATCAGCCTGATATTATTTGTATCCCACTGTAACGTTACTGTTTAAAGAGCTAACATCTCCACAATGTCAGGAGTAGTTACTCATTACAAGAAGTGTTTGTGAACTAAAAATCAAGAATGTGGGATCCTGTTTGTCCGTGATTTGAAGAGCCCAGCGCTGCTCCTGACGCAGGGGAAACAAATTCTGTCGGGGAGACCTACTTTGGCAGCAGTGTCCAAGCAGTCCTTTTTTTAAATTCATACCCCCCCCGACACACACACACACACACCCCTGCAATAGCTCTGAACCCCCCCTAGGGAGGGCAACCACTGCCTTATGGACATGTTGGGTTGATTTAGTCCTGTTTTTTCTGTCTTATAGTTTCAACGGAGCAATAAATAGGCAACTTAGGACTCCCAGCTCCAAATTTGAACAACCCAACAGATTTCCAGGGAATATTAATAACATCCTGTATCTCTCCTCCCAGTGATGACAGCAGCTCTGTTGTCTCATGCATCACATTTAGACAGCACATCCTGAGTACAGTAGTCAGAATACATCAGAGCATTGTTGACACATGAGTACCAATGCACGTACGCTTCCCTTAAGCCCTGTGCAAATAAATGATTTCTGTTTCCACAGGTTTTGAACTGCCAGCGGTGAGGAATTCGTGAATGCCACCAGTTGTTCTCATGTGCCATTGCTTGAAGCCTCCGTGGTATTTATGTCACCTCTAAAGAATTAATATGGAGGTAAGTGCGATTGGAGGGCTTATACAAGCTGCCATGTGGTGTCCAAGGACACCAGCTTTCTTCTGGAGTTATTCCTGCAGTTATTCAGCATAACACAGAAGGCACATAGAAACACAGTCAGATCCAATGACAACATGCTTTTAATAGGAGCATGTAAAATATTTGTTTTGTGTTTTCAATCAACTGATCCGCTGTGACTAATAGAAAGGAAAGTACTCATCATTTATCTGTTAGGTCAAAAAATGGAGGATGAGCAACATTATTGGTGTCTTTGAAATTAGACCACAGCATGTTACTGAAGAATAGGTAAAGAAATGTCACCAAACATCAATACCAACTTTCAAATGTACAATACCACGTAGGTTTGTTGGCCTCTACACTTTATATACTTCAAACAAGCAATCCAAGGTCAAAATCCACAGCAAGGTGCCTTTTTTCTGGCTAATTTACGGAGACAACTACTAGCTATGTAACATAGCAAAACCCTTCTAGCATTTTCAATGGTCTGCCTAGCTGTAAATACTTCAAATTACAAAAGCTAACATCACTTAGAATCATGCAGTATGGCTAAGATATGGCTAACGAAAGGCAAATGTCAAGGGAACTCCCATACCATGCTTCTTCTTTTTTAAATAGCAATGAAAAGGCAGAGCATATCTAAAGGTTATGTATTGAGTGAAAGTAACAACTAGGAGCAGCCAGCAATTATTTTAATGCATCGTCACCTATGTGATCAGAACTGTGAATTAATTGAGTCCACATGAAGAAATGAAAAAGATGAACACAAAACTCCGGCACTGTCATGTGTGCAAAGAGCTAATTCTATTGCTTCTTGGAGCAGGGCTGAAATACTGCTGCCTGGAGCCCCCGTTGGTGAGGTTAGCACTGTGACCAGCCCAGGGGTGATGCAATTTGAGGGGAAGGGGCAGAGGCAGTGCCACAGTTCACTGCGTTCACCATGCACTGATGTGACAGACGATGGTTACCTGGAGAGCTGCTACTACCATCTGCAAGATGTCAAAGCTGCAAGCCTGCATATCCTGAAAACCTTGTTGCTCTGGTCTCCCATGACCACTCATGCCCTTTAGTGCTGTTAGACTGCTCTCTTTTGCTTGCCAAATAATTCATTTCTTTGACCTTCCTAAGTCTGGGTTCAAAGGAGGCCAACAATTTTTAAAAAAATATTTTGTACTGGCTTTGCCCTTTACCCATTGTTACCTCTGTATGACTGCTTTGTGCAAGTCCAATCAGCTTGAATATCATCAGCAAATGATACGAACTCATGAGGACTTCTGATTAACAACCAGTCATGAAGGTAATTAGTGCTTTTGTGTATTTATTAGTGATGCACTGGTTGTAAAAACCTAGCTTGAGAATTATGTTTAAATGTAACAATTTGACCACAGAGGTGATTTTTTCTTAACCCTTGTGTGGTGTTCGTATTTTTGTTACTCAGCTAGTGTTCATGGGTCTGGTGGACCCGCTAGAGTTTTGGCTTTCCAAATTAACACTATCAAACAATTTTATGTTAAATTACTAAACAGATGTTTACTTCATCCCAATTACAAGCCATATGAACAGCAAACATGGTTAATTTTTTCCCTTTACCTTTGTTAGATCACATTTATGAATTAATGTGCTTCTCGTTTTTTTTTTTTTTTTTTTTTTTTTATAAAATGTTATAAAAAACAAATCAGTTATAATCAAGTGGAGTGAGAGGAAAGACACAACACATTTACACGTGAAGCAATATGTTTCACAACTAAATGGGATCAGCTGCTCATCAATGGTGACATTAGGCCCAGGGATGTAAAACAGGGGGAGGCGGTGCACACACTTATCCCACACTGTCCTGATGGCAGCTAGCTTGTCTCTCTGCCGTCGAGCTTGTCTGTCGTCTCGGTTATCAAAACGGATAATCCTGGAAATTTTGTGGAAGTTTTCCAGAGACATTGATGCACGGAAAGGTTCGTGCCGGTTTCTGCATCCCACAGGGATTCTGTGGATTCCCCTTTGGACCTGAAAACTCCTGCAAGGATAAGAACCCCAAAGTAGGCCTTTGGGGTTCTTAGATGAATTTGGTCCATCTCCTTCCACCTCTCTCCAAAAACACACCTTCCTTCTAGATTACTGCAATCCAGAATAATTTTCTGGATGGAATCTGGGATGAAAAGCGCACATGAAGACTTGATGTCCTGCACATGAGTAACTGTCAGCCGTGTTGGCCCTGGCTTATCACAGTAACAGCTCTGCAGGGTGGTTCATTTCTTGGGCAAGAAGACCATTCAATTTCACCAGTTATTGACATCCATATTTCTTCACTTGCTGTCTGGTGGGCTTGTTCTGGTTCTGGATGCTGACGGGGTACTCGTCTTCGTTTTGTTACTAAATGGTGCTCAACCTCATCCTCTTCTTCAAAGTCACTGTCAGACTCTGAATTTTCAGAAATGTGAAATATTCTGAAACCTCTTTGTCAACATCATCATCAGAAGCCCCTCTCTCTTCCAAAATCAGTAAGGCCCTCGCAGCAGATAATCTTTTGCCATCTTGATCAGTTGTGATAAAGAACCACACTGGCAAAGTCTTATTTATAGTATTATGCCCCTAATTTGCAGGTGGAACAGGGTATGAGAAAATAAAATTTGGATCCCTCAAGAAAGAGGGTAAAATGTGTGAGATGTAAGAGCAGACGGTGTCGATAGTTGAAGTTTCAACAATGTTGCAACTTTGTGCGGGAGCAGGAGGGGAAGAAAACACTATCAGCAGCACCAGAAAGGAGGAAGACAGAGTGTGGGAACACAGGACCTGCACTTTCAACACTTTTATTAGGCCTGGGTCCAGTGGACCCGAACACCTTGTATGTAATGTAAATGCGTGGGGGGGGGTACAGTATGAGGTCATTGAAAATTAGTTCGGATTTATGTTCTTCACGGAAAATAAGCCAAAGCCAATGAATTTCAGGTTGAAAAAATAATTAATTGTTTAATTTTTCTTTTGAAAAAAACTGAAAACGGGTCTCACAGACCCGAACACCATACAAGGGTTAATTAGTCTGATTTGTACCAGGGAAACAAAAAGAAAGAAAAAGTTTTAAACAAAGTTTTTAAACAATATTGGCCACTTACCATATTTCACAATCTTAGAAATATGGTATCTAAGCAGATTCTTACTCTGGATGGCATTACCTTGGCCTCTAGTAACATGAAATCACATAACTGCTCAAAAGTTTGAACTTCCTTCACCAAACACCAGCAAAAAGTAACTCTTTTTCATGTCCGAATTCAACATCTGTTTCCATCTGTGTTCTTGTAATAGCAAAATGTTTGGTGACGCGCCCCAGGTACTAACTTGTATGCCCTAAGGACTGCACCCTTCACCTTTTTTAGTAATCAAGTCTAAATTCAAATGAAAGGAAGCACAAGTCTCCTGTGCCGTGCCCATGAGCTTTGATTGCAATAACAAATGCAGCACATCCCTTGGCCGTTTCAGTGTCTTAGCCACCTGTTCAAACAGGACATTATTTATGCCCATCCTTGTCACCAAATCGGGGTACGAGACACATGCATTTGGATATGTCAGACTAAGCTCCAGCTCTTTTAAATGAAGTGTTTGACTTGATTTTCTCCTTATATCCTGAGGAGCTGAAATTCTTCCTGCTTTTCTTTAAGCAGAGCTTTGTGAGCAAGTTTTCTCTGAGCTCCAGCTGCTGGAGGTTAGCAGAAGGTTTTTCTTCAGAAAAAGAAACTGGGTCAAGGCTAACAAGTGGCAAAATACATCTTTTAGCAAGAGCAGAACAGAGTTCAGACTTGATCACCTTCTTTTTAGATTGTTTGGTCATAGGCACAGAAAAATAACCAGCAATAGTCAACAAATACTCCTTAGTATACACTTATCAATGCTTGGCAGAGCAAGTAAGTTCTCCGAATCAAAAAAAGAGAACCACTTATTGTGGACAAAATATTTCCTCGACCAACAATCAGCAGCAGCATCATCAGTTAGCCTAATACACAATCAGCCAAGCAGAGAAAAATATTGCTTCAAATATACTGAACTTGTCACCTTTGCAGGATGTACAGTGGGGCAAAAAAGTATTTAGTCAGCCACCGATTGTGCAAGTTCCCCCACCTAAAATGATGACAGAGGTCAGTAATTTGCACCAGAGGTACACTTCACCTGTGAGAGACAGAATGTGAAAAAAAAATCCATGAATCCACATGGTAGGATTTGTAAAGAATTTATTCGTAAATCAGGGTGGAAAATAAGTATTTGGTCAATAACAAAAATACAACTCAATACTTTGTAACATAACCTTTGTTGGCAATAACAGAGGTCAAACGTTTACTATAGGTCTTTACCAGGTTTGCACACACAGTAGCTGGTATTTTGGCCCATTCCTCCATGCAGATCTTCTCGAGAGCAGTGATGTTTTGGGGCTGTCGCCGAGCAACACGGACTTTCAACTCCCGCCACAGATTTTCTATGGGGTTGAGGTCTGGAGACTGGCTAGGCCACTCCAGGACTTTCAAATGCTTCTTACGGAGCCACTCCTTTGTTGCCCGGGCGGTGTGTTTTGGATCATTGTCATGTTGGAAGACCCAGCCTCGTTTCATCTTCAAAGTTCTCACTGATGGAAGGAGGTTTTGGCTCAAAATCTCACGATACATGGCCCCATTCATTCTGTCCTTAACACGGATCAGTCATCCTGTCCCCTTGGCAGAAAAACAGCCCCATAGCATGATGTTTCCACCCCCATGCTTCACAGTAGGTATGGTGTTCTTGGGATGCAACTCAGTATTCTTCTTCCTCCAAACACGACAAGTTGAGTTTATACCAAAAAGTTCTACTTTGGTTTCATCTGACCACATGACATTCTCCCAATCCTCTGCTGTATCATCCATGTGCTCTCTGGCAAACTTCAGACGGGCCTGGACATGCACTGGCTTCAGCAGCGGAACACGTCTGGCACTGCGGGATTTGATTCCCTGCCGTTGTAGTGTGTTACTGATGGTGACCTTTGTTACTTTGGTCCCAGCTCTCTGCAGGTCATTCACCAGGTCCCCCCGTGTGGTTCTGGGATCTTTGCTCACCGTTCTCATGATCATTTTGACCCCACGGGATGAGATCTTGTGTGGAGCCCCAGATCGAGGGAGATTATCAGTGGTCTTGTATGTCTTCCATTTTCTGATGATTGCTCCCACAGTTGATTTTTTCACACCAAGCTGCTTGCCTATTGTAGATTCACTCTTCCCAGTCTGGTGCAGGTCTACAATACTTTTCCTGGTGTCCTTCGAAAGCTCTTTGGTCTTGGCCATGGCGGAGTTTGGAGTCTGACTGTTTGAGGCTGTGGACAGGTGTCTTTTATACAGATGATGAGTTCAAACAGGTGCCATTCATACAGGTAACGAGTGGGGGACAGAAAAGCTTCTTACAGAAGACGTTACAGGTCTGTGAGAGCCAGAGATTTTCCTTGTTTGAGGTGACCAAATACTTATTTTCCACCCTAATTTACAAATAAATTCTTTACAAATCCTACCATGTGAATTCATGGATTTTTTTTTCACATTCTGTCTCTCACAGGTGAAGTGTACCTCTGGTGCAAATTACTGACCTCTGTCATCCTTTTAAGTGGGGGAACTTGCACAATCGGTGGCTGACTAAATACTTTTTTGCCCCACTGTAACTGAGCTGATGGTACAAGTGACAAAGACATCGTAAGAGAACCAAGCTGAAAGTATTACAATTAGAAACAAAGAAACACACGATGCTCAGACACAACTGGTTATGATGAAGCGCGTTTAATTGTCATCTTCACACCAAACCATAAATCCATGAAACTATTTTTACAGAGATTAAACTAACTTTAGTATCATTATGTAAAACCAAAGCTCTCCAGTGCACCCAGTCTGCCTAGACATAAATGGAGTGACATAGTCAATTTAGGTCTGCCAATAACGTTCAGATGAAATCATTTAGTTTGAAGCAAGGACAGGATATTGTTGAGCCTCATTGTTACATTTATGAAAGCACTTATATTTGTAATTTTATGTGATTCGAGGAACTGATAGCTTTAATCTTCTTGATAAAAGTCCAAATTGACATTTCCTTGCTTCCAGTGAATGTCTCACTTTTCTTTGATCAGCTCTTTCCGCTGGAGAAAATTACTATGGATAGAAAGGTTAAAGAATATGATTTCCATGCCTTCATATCTGCTTCAGGATGGTGGAACCTTAATAGATGCAGTCACAGAAGACGTACCATTCTTTTTTGTAATTGTCAATGTACTGTTTGAGCACTTCTACTTTTTTTTACCATTTTGATCTTCTCTGTTCTTTTCATTTGCTCACACCTCCCATCTATCACTGTAGACCTCTAATACAGCCATTTTAAAGCAAGTAAAATATTTTTCTCCCAATTGGGGGGGGGGGTTCGAGCCTCAGTTGGGTGGCTGTGATGTGCAGTCTTGTTAGTGTCTTACCCTCAGGGAGTCTCGCACAGGTGGGAAGCCATCAACATGAATCTACGGTGACAAGCAAGCATATAGCTGCACACCAGCTTTCAATTTACATCTGCTCCCCATCCCTCTCCAAGCTTGAGAACATAATAAGCACAAACAACTCACAGGAAACAGAGATAATTGAGGGCTATAATTGTGTTTAGAATTGCAATTACTGTTATCACAGCCTTTTGTTGCAGGCATTTAGTGTATCCAGATGTGCAAATTGGAAAAACTGCCATTGTTTGAGTGGACTGGATCAACCCTACTCCTAGCTTCCAGCTCTATCAACTTGTAATTACTGATTTTTATTGACCAACCACAGCTGGTGTGAGAAATAACAGTCAGACTCAGTCATTGGTAGCAGTGACTAATGCAGCCTTGAGGTGAAGTTCTGTCACTGCAGGATAATAGCACTTTTTTTTCATCCTGATACCCACTGCATGCTGTAAGACTTGTTAAGGAACCTTTATGGACTAGTCTAGCCTGGAGATGAGATGAGCCCTTAACCTCAGTTTTGTTGAAAATGATGATGAAAGAGTAGAAAAGGTGTGCGCGTGTGTTTTCTGTGTGTGTGTATGAATGTGTATTTATTCAATCATTTTTTTTCATTCAAAATAGGACTATTTGAAGCCAATAAACATCTTAATGTTTAAAGTGAGATATTTTACTATTTTATAAAAAATATTCGCTCATCTTGAATTTGATGGCAGAATCGTGCCTCAAAAAATGTCAGAGTTTTTCAGAAGATGGGCAGAGGAAAGTCTCTATATGCAAGGGACAAGGCTGAAAACCATTACTGGATGCTCGTGATCTTCAGGCCATCATGAGCCTTTCTGTCATGGTAATCACGGCATGGTCTCAGAAACACAACAGCTATGTCCCAATTCATAGGCCGCAGACTGGAAGTGCGAGGTTGTGAAATGGGACGGTCTAGCCTTCAGATTTGCGTTACCAGCTGTCTCTGTAGAGTTTAACAAACTCAGACGTCTGCTTCTTGCGCCCTCAAATATAACAGGACACTGGAGTAAATTCTCAACCATCTCACACTTCTGTTTAATCAGTTTTCTGTTTGACGTTTATTCAGCTGTGTGAAAACTAGAACTTTAATCTCAGCCAAACTGATTTACTCAGGAACAAATAAAATACTGAAAAAAGCCAAACAATAACAATTTAAAGATATCTAAGTGACTTATATATCTTGTTTAACCTGAGTAGCAAAAGACCGCGGGGGGTTGAAAACGATGTGCCGGGAGTTCGCTGTTTTCGCCGGCTCTAGTGACCCTTGACCTCCCAGCTAGCTATCGAGCTGGTGGGTAACAGACGTCTCCAAATACGTCGGAGCACTTTTGCAAATATGTGATGTCTTGATAAACCGAGCAGATATTTGAAGTTTACACAGCACCATTCTGGCATGAAAATATCTTAAAAGTTTATTTTGTGACCCAGAAGAAGTAATAAGAGTAATATTAACACTAGGGCTGGGTATCGTCACTGATTTCTAGAATTGATTTGATCAACGATTCGATTCTTGGAAATTTTGCCTCAGACAGTCAGAAATATTATAATTCAGATCATATTTCCATATTTTTATATCTATAAAAAGAAAGCTGACACTTGCGAGAAGGTGTGAGCATCACAGCAGAGGCCTTTGTGTCAAAGTAGCTGAGGATAAAACACAGAAAAACATGAAGGTGATGTTCCTGGCCTGGGATTTTATACAAATATTCTCCAGTAGATCAAAAACAAAAGAAAACCATTAATCAACATATGAACAAGACCTGATGCTGCTGAAGTGAAGCAGAGCAAAGCTACAGAGGTTTGATTAGAGACACAGCTGAGCATTTTGCAATTTTGCATAATTTTAAAAAGTTTAAATTTGTTCAGTATTGAACAGCAGAAATTAGGTTTTCTTTTCGGAAGTAAGTAAAAGGAAAAAAACAGTGGCCGACATCCTGTAAACAACGGCAAACTTGTGCATAACAAGCAAACGAATAATGCAGAAAAAAGATTTTTAGACGGGAAACTGTTCTTGAAGTACAGAGTGTAGCTGCCGTCATAGGCAGCTCTCGCATTTAAGTTCATTTTATTAGATATGTAAGGTTGAAACAATTAGTAGTTGAAATATTAAGAAAGAAAGAAATAGTAATTCATGTTTTGTTCATTAGATTTATATGTTTAAATGTGTTATTTGTGCAATTAGATAGGAACCTTTTCTATAGTTCCGTCTGTTGTTGCTAAGAGGGTATTTTTTGGCTGGCACACTCAGCAAGCTAATTGAGAGACGGGCCACGAGGTTTGCACGTCCACAGTAAGATAAATAAAAGAGTGCCTTTTTAGGACCTCCCCACGATGTAAGGATTAAAGTTTTATTCCCTTTGAGTGAGGCCAATGAGGTAAATGTTTTCTTTTGTTTATTTTCGTTGTATGTAAATACGCTAGTGTTGCGTGATATTCTAGTGCAATTACCGCAGTGTGAGGTGTAATGTGTATTTTATTGATTGTTTTGTTGGAATGTTTCGCCATATATAATGCTTAAGGGCTTTATTAAGAATATTCATTTAAGTTTGTATTTCTTTTTAGTTCTGACGGTATTGTATCGGCTGTGGTTGGATATCATTACATGTTAAGGCATGTCGAAGAATCCTCCTGTCCGAAATAAATGTCAGTTAAAACACAAAGAACTAAGTTGAGCTTTATTACAACTCAAGGGGAGTAACAGTCAGAACTCAGCCTGCTTCGTGCTGGAGGAGAGAGAAGGAGAAAGAGGTCTGCCGCAGCGGAGCCGAGCGGGAGCGGAGCTGAGCCGAGTGGAAGCGGAGCTGAGCCGAGCCGACAGCGTGCCGGGTCACGTGATTAAGCTCGTGTCTCTCTCAAGCATCAAAGACACTCAAACACACACACACACAGACATCTCATAAAGCAACCAGAGTCCAGCGGTGCAGCTTGGTTAAGCTACAAAGAAGTAACACGTTTATACAAGTTAAATGTGGAGAGTAGATTTCTTTAGCTCATCTTAAAGGGACTCTGCCAAACAATGAAAGTGGAAGTGTGGTGGTTTGGAGTAAAAGTTTAAGCTCCTGTTATTGTTGTTTATGCTAAGTAACTGTAATTAAGGTACGTTTAAGTTGATTATAAGGGTTTGCTTCCTTTTTAGGACTGCATTAGATATTTAAAGGTCACATTATAGTATTCTGTTTGACATTGAAGGTTATTTTCTGTTTTACTACAAGTGAAGGGCAATTTACTATTTTGGTTTAAGAGTTTGTGACATATGTTTAAGTTGACTCTTTAAAGTAAAGCAATTTAAGGTCCTAGGTGCTTCATAAGGTGACTATTCATGTATTTAAGTTGACCTAGGTGACTTGAGTGTAGTACAATACCTTTGACTGTCTGTGACATGGAGCAAGAAGGCTGTGACACTGAAGCTGTGGAGCAGCAAGAACCTTTTGAAGAGCAAGAAAGTTTGCCAGAACCATGCACAAGTAAAGCTACTAAAGAAGGAAGTTTGAGGAAAAGTCAAAGAGTTAAGAAGTTTACTGAAAGGGGCCAAGCACTACATGATGAAAAGGTGAACAAGCTTCAAGCTCGCTTTAAAGTCAGTTATGAAATGTGGAAAGTTGTTGCAAAACAAGGCAAAAAGGCACTTGAAGAACCTGTTAGTGCAAAACTTAAAGAGCTTATCGGCCGAGTTGAACATACCTCGGCAGAAGTGAAACAAGTTTATGATGAACTGCGCAATCATGAAACTCCTGATGCAGACACTCGCCGCAGAGTGGACACCTGTGATGCGGTTTCTCAAAGGATGATAAAGCTAGCTCAAGAAAAATTAGCAGCAGAAGAAGACGAAGAACTTTCTGAGAGATTAGTTCACTGGAGTGATATAGGATCAGCATTCAATTCTGCAGCCTCTCAAAGATCCAAAGGTTCGAATAGCAGGCAATCAAGAAGCTCAAGTAAGTTGTCTGTAAAAAGGCAAGAAGCAGCTGCAGAGCTTGCGGCTACTGAAGCAACTCTGAAGATTATGGAGGAATTGGAAAGTGAAAGAAAGGCACTTGAAATCCTTGAAGCAGAGAATGCTGAGAAACAGAAGGCCTTAGAGCAAAAGCGACGAGAGCTTGAAAGGCTAGAAACAGTAAAGAGAATGAATGCTGCTAAAGCACGTTTGAATGTGTACAATGAAGAAGGAAACTCAGATGAAGAAATATCAGACCTTCTGCACGAAAGGAGCAAACGGAGAAATGTCACATCTAAACCGATGAATCAGTTTGCACATTCGCAACTTAATGCAAATGCAGAGCCGTTTGATATGCCACAAGCCAACTCAAGGTCCCAACCAAGAGAAAACAAACAGGAAGATAGTACCACAACATTGGCCCAGGCTCTAGCTGAGTCCATTCACATAAGTCGCCTACCAGTACCAGAACCTACAGTCTTCAACGGAGATCCTCTCAAGTACAAGGATTGGAAAATGTTGTTTCAAATGCTGATAGACAGAAAGAACATCCCAGTGAATGAAAAGATTTACTATCTTCACAAGTATGTTGGAGGACCGGCGAGAAAGGCTGTTGAGAGTTATTTTCTGTTGGGAACAGAGCATGCTTATTACTCAGCATGGAACATTTTGGAGGAAAGATATGGAAGTTCATTTGTAATCACCAAAGCTTTCAGAGATAAGTTGACATCATGGCCAAGGATTGGGAACAAGGATAGCGTTGAACTTCGAGAATTTTCAGATTTTCTCAGAGGATGTGAAGCGGCCATGCTTCAGGTTAAAGGTCTTGCAGTTTTGAACGACTGCAATGAGAATCAGAGAATGCTAAGCAAGCTACCTGATTGGTTGTCAGCAAGATGGAATTGAAAGGTCATTGAAATTGAAGAACAAGATGGTTCTTTTCCAACATTTAGCCACTTTGTTGACTTCATTGCGAGAGAAGCCAAGATTGCATGCAATCCAGTAACATCGCTTCATGCACTCAAAGCAGGTGACTCAGAGAAAATTAAATCTTCCAAGACAAGAAGTGTTGGAGCAAAGGTGCTAGTGAGTGCTGCAGAAGAGACGTCCAACACAAAAAAAAATGTGTGTTTTGTGAAAACTCAAATCATAGCATTCACACATGTTGGAAGTTTATGGACAAGGTCTTGAGTGAAAGAGTCAAGTTTGTGCAAACTAAGGGACTGTGCTTTGGATGTCTAGGCTTTGGACACCAATCAAAGAAATGTGAAAAGAGAAAGACGTGTGACACATGTAAAGGGAAACACCCGACATGTTTGCATGAGGAACAAGACAAAACCTCAAGGAAAAAGAAAGAAAAGGAAAGTGACAAGGAACCACAAATGAAAGAGATGGAAGGCAATAAAGAGAGTAGAGAAACCAAACCCAAGGAAGCACCAAGTGAAGCAATATCAAACCGTGTGATTCAAAGTGACAGAAGTAATCTCACATCTACAATCATTCCAGTTTGGTTATCCACAACAAGCAATCCTGAACATGAGATTCTTCTCTATGCTCTTCTTGATAGCCAAAGTGACACGACATTCGTCTTGAAGGAAAAGGCAGATGCTCTGGATGCATAGAAGAAATGTGTGCAGTTAAAGCTCTCGACAATGTCTTCTAAAGACACTTTAGTACCAAGTGAAAGGCTGTCTGGGTTACAGGTCAGAGGTTTCTCTTCTTCAAGGAGAATTCCTCTTCCTGTGACATACACAAGAGAGTTTATTCCTGCGAATTTGAGTCATATTCCTACACAAAGGACAGCAAGAGCGTGGCCACACTTAGAGCACCTGGCTGAAGAAATTGCTCCACTGATTGAATGTGACGTAGGCCTGCTCATTGGTTACAATTGTTCACAAGTGTTGGTACCCAGAGAAGTTGTGGTGGGAAAAGATAATGAACCTTTTGCCCAAAGAACAGACCTTGGCTGGACAATAGTTGGAGGAACTAATCCATGTGTTGACTATGGGGACGCCATAGGATGTAGCCACGAGATCATTGTCAAGGAAGTGACACCCAATCAGTCAGCTGAGCAGTTGGTCAAAGAAGTGCAATACGTCTGTCGCACACAAGTCAAAGAGGTGGTCACATCTGCAGATGTAATTAAAGTGCTCGAGTCCGACTTCAATGAAAGAAAAGTGGAAGATTCACACTTCTCACAAGAAGATTTAAGGTTCATCTCCATAATGGAAGAAGGAGTGAAGATGAAAGCAGATGGACACTGTGAGTTACCTTTGCCATTTAAGGAAGACAGACCAAGTCTGGCAAACAACGGGAGCTGTGCAGAACACAGACTCAAAAATTTGAAGAGAAGATTTGAGAAGGACAAACAATACCACAAAGACTACACAGAGTTCATGAGAGAGACTATGGAGCGTGGTGATGCAGAAAGAGTTCCCTCTGTAGACCTGGACAAAGGCCCTGCCTGGTACATTCCACACCATGGAGTGTATCATCCTCAAAAGCCTGGCAAAATAAGAGTGGTGTTTGATTGTTCAGCAAAGTACGGAGGGGTGTCCTTGAACGACTACCTGCTTACAGGGCCAGAGTTAACCAACACTCTGGTGGGGGTCCTGTGCCGATTTCGGAAAGGTCCAGTTGCAGTGATGTGCGACATTGAGCGCATGTTTCATCAATTCAGAGTCAGAGAAGAAGATCAAAATTACTTTCGCTTCTTGTGGTGGGACAATGGAGACTTCAACTCTACTCCATCTGTCTATCGCATGCGCGTACACTTGTTTGGAGCTGCTTCTTCCCCTGCCTGTGCGAACTTTGGTCTCAAGTATATTGCTGCACAAGGTCAAGGCAAGTTCAGTGAAGCTACCATAAGATTCATTGAGCGAAATTTTTATGTGGACGATGGTCTTATCAGTTTCCACTCAGAAGAAGAGGCAATTTGTTTGGTGAAGGAAGCAAAGGAACTTTGCAGCACAGGAGGCTTGCGACTTCACAAGTTTGTTTCAAATAGTAAGCAAGTACTTAATTCACTGCCGGAAGAAAATTGTGCAGAAATCGGTAAGAAAAGACTTATCACTGGGCGAGCAACAGATTGAAAGAGCCCTAGGTGTCAAATGGTGCATCGACTCGGATCATTTCCAGTTTCGAGTAGTTGTGAACGAGCAGCCACTTTCCAGAAGAGGAGTGTTGTCCACAGTAGCCTCTATTTACGATCCACTTGGCTTTGTGGCACCTTTTGTTCTACTTGGGAAGCAGATACTACAGCAAATGTGTCGTGAGAAAGCAGATTGGGACGAACCACTCACAAGCGATCTGAAGTCACGGTGGGAGTCCTGGTTGTTGGATCTAAAAAATCTAGCAGATGTCAAAATTGACAGATGTTACGTGCCAAGAGATTTTCAAACAGTTCAGAAGTACGAGCTTCACCATTTCTCAGACGCAAGTGTTTCAGGGTATGGTGTTTGTACGTACCTGAGAGCTGTCAGTGAAGCAGGACAAGTCCACTGCGCTCTTGTCTTTGCCAAGTCCAGAGTAGCACCCACGAAGGTTACTACGGTGCCAAGATTGGAGCTGTCTGCAGCAGTTGTAGCAGTGCGGATTAGTGACATGCTCAAAGCAGAGTTGGAGCTAGAAGATGCTCAAGAATTCTTCTCGACAGATTCTCAAGTTGTCTTGGGATATATCAACAACGATGCGAGACGTTTCCATGTTTTCGTTGCAAATCGCATTCAGCGTATTAAGGAAAGCACTCAACTGATGCAATGGAAGTTTGTGGTATCAGATCTCAATCCAGCAGACCATGCGTCGCGCGGACTGAAGGCCACAGACCTCATTACCTCCAACTGGTTTAGCGGTCCAAGTTTTCTTTGGCAAGAGAAACTTCCCCACGGAGAAGTCAAGGTGGGGAAACTTGATGCAGGGGATCCAGAAGTACGCAAAGTTGTTGTACTCCATACAACTACAGAAACAAATTCTTTGGCAGAACGTTTTCTCAAATTCTCCAGTTGGTCAAGGTTGGTCAAAGCTATGGCAAGACTTCTCAGATTTGTGAAAGAGTTTAAGGGCTTGGAAAGGAGAAGCAATAAAGCCACTAACCTTGAAGAAAGGAAAGAAGCCGAGCTTAAAGTCATATCCATTGTACAAAGATCAGTCTTCTGCAGGGAAATCAAAGCACTTCAAACGCGAAAGGATCTACCCAAGGACAGAACAAATAGACTCTATTGACTCGATCCCTTCCTGGATGAGAAGGGTGTTCTTAGAGTGGGAGGTAGATTAGAGCGTTCTACATTGCAGCCACACGTCAAGCACCCGGTCATCTTACCAAAGACTTGCCATATCACAAAGTTACTGATTGATCACTATCATCAGCGGGTGAAACATCAAGGACGGGGCATGACGATAAATGAGCTGAGATCGAATGGAATATGGATACTAGGATGCAGTCAAGCAGTATCATCCTTTATCTACAACTGTATTAAGTGCAGGAAATTCAGACGTCGAGCAGAAGAGCAAAAGATGGCAAACCTGCCAAGTGAGAGAATGGAGACCACCCCTCCCTTCACGTATTGTGGGATGGATTGTTTCGGCCCATTCTACATTAAAGAAGGAAGAAAAGAACTGAAGCGTTACGGGCTTCTGTTTACCTGTCTATGCTCTCGTGCGGTGCACATAGAGCTACTCGATGATATGTCAACCGACGCTTTTCTAAACTCACTGCGTTCTTTCATCGCTTTGCGTGGGAATGTACGTCAGTTGCAATCAGATGAAGGCACCAATTTTGTTGGAGCCAGACGTGAGTTTCTGGAAGCAGTAAAGGAAATGGATCAGGAAAGCTTGAAACAGCTAGGCTGCGAGTTTGTGATAAATCCTCCCTCTGCCAGTCATATGGGTGGAGCCTGGGAAAGGCAAATTCGTACGATCCGAAGTGTATTGACAACCATTCTGGATCAGTCATCCAGATCATTGGACAGTTCATCTCTAAGAACCTATCTTTATGAAGTGATGGCGATAGTTAACAGCAGACCTATCACCCCACATTTACTCAACGATCCTACTGGACCTCAGCCACTTACACCTAATCTTCTGTTGACCAGGAAGTCGTCAGTAATACTGCCACCACCAGGAGACTTTGTAAAGGAAGATTTGTATCTTTGCAAAAGATGGCGTAGAGTCCAGTACTTGGCCAATGAATTTTGGCACAGATGGAAGAAAGAGTACTTATTGAGCCTACAACAAAGACAAAAGTGGCACAAAACAAACAGAAATGCAAGGATCAATGACATAGTGATCGTACAAGATGACCAAGCATCAAGAAACGACTGGAAGTTGGCCAAGGTTGTTGCCATACACCCGAGTGAAGATGGATGTATATGCAAAGTACAACTGCTAATGAGTGACTTAGTCTCTTTCCATGGTCATCTAACAATGAGTAAACCAGTTCTACTTGACAGACCTATACACAAGACTGTGACACTATTAGAAGCAGATTAGTTTACATTTCATAAGTTCATGGGTGGAAATCACAAGTGATTTGGTGGGAGTGTAGCTGCCGTCATAGGCAACTCTCGCATTTAAGTTCATTTTATTAGATATGTAAGGTTGAAACAATTAGTAGTTGAAATATTAAGAAAGAAAGAAATAGTAATTCATGTTTTGTTCATTAGATTTATATGTTTAAATGTGTTATTTGTGCAATTAGATAGGAACCTTTTCTATAGTTCCGTCTGTTGTTGCTAAGAGGGTATTTTTTGGCTGGCACACTCAGCAAGCTAATTGAGAGACGGGCCACGAGGTTTGCACGTCCACAGTAAGATAAATAAAAGAGTGCCTTTTTTGGACCTCCCCACGATGTAAGGATTAAAGTTTTATTCCCTTTGAGTGAGGCCAATGAGGTAAATGTTTTCTTTTGTTTATTTTCGTTGTATGTAAATACGCTAGTGTTGCGTGATATTCTAGTGCAATTACCGCAGTGTGAGGTGTAATGTGTATTTTATTGATTGTTTTGTTGGAATGTTTCTCCATATATAATGCTTAAGGGCTTTATTAAGAATATTTATTTAAGTTTGTATTTCTTTTTAGTTCTGACGGCATTGTATCGGCTGTGGTTGGACATCATTACATGTTAAGGCATGTCGAAGAATCCTCCTGTCTGAAATAAATGTCAGTTAAAACTTAAAGAACAAGTTGAGCTTTATTACGACTCGAGGGGAGTAACACAGAGAGAGAGAGAAAGAGAGGGAGAGAGCTGTGCATGAAGTGTGATTTTATCATGTTGGAGGCAAAACAGCAAAAGTCAGAGGGAATTCATGACGATGTTTATTTGAAGCGCAGTTTGGATCTTCTTTTGCTGCTGGTTCAGTGAATTTTGGTTGGACAGAGATAAAACCTGCAGCTCAGAATCGAGCGCAAAAAATACGTAAACACAAAGCGCCCAAACATCAGCGCTTTTTTCAGCTTTCAGCCCCGACCGTGTCCGTGCCGTCGGGTGAGAAAGGCGACATCTCACTGATTCTGATGCGTCAGCGGGTCCGCGCTTTGTGTTTACATCCTTGTGCAGAATCCGTGTTCCTGCTGTCATTTACTGGTTTAGCTGTTTGGTGGTTGTTGAAATTTTGTGATGTTTAACCTGAGATTCTGGCGTTTCGGTCAAAATATATTCAGATAAAAAAAAATCGATATCACGTTATCCAAGCTAGAATTGATTTTAATTGATAAATCGATAATCAAAACCCACCCCTAATTAACACTAAGTAGCTGCCGCAATTGTTGAAAACTGTAATTTGCTGGGCCACGCTATAAATTCTGGGATAGGTTGGGCCATGAAGGATACACCCGACCCATCCTTCAAATCGCATTTGGAGCAGCCCTTGAAATGGGACAGCCTTCGTCGCCTGGCTGTGATGTAATCGGCCTACAAATGAGGCCTCAAAAGGATGCGGCCTATGAATTGGGACATACTTAATGTGTGTGTCTGTGACTACAGTTCGCGCCTGTCAGGGTTCCTGGGTCGGTGACCCAGTATTTTCAGTTCTTGTTCACTGTTTATCTACTGCCTGTTCCACTTCCTGTTTTATTGTGTTAGCCTTGGTCTGTGTGCGTTATGTTCAGTCCTCTTCCCATTAGTTCATTATGTTCAGCTGTGTACTCACCGGTCTCTCATTATCATTATCACCAGTCTGTGTATTTAAGCCCTCTGTTTCTACCCATTCACTGTCGTGTCATTGATGATGTCGTTCAGTTCAGTTAAGTCAGCCAGCCAGCCCTTCAGTCGTCCAGCCAGCCAGCCATTTTCTACCTCTGTTCTGTTCATCCACTTCTTATAATAAACCTTCACCAGTCTTCACCTACCTGCGAGTCCTGCGTTTGGGTTCCTTCCTCCTCGCCTCCACACAACGCCTGACAGAATGACACGACCCGTGCCACGAAGACACGTTTGGAACCCAGCGGACTCGGACCTCTATGAGCGGCAGGAGGTAGCGCTCTCCTTGTGGGCGGAAAAACTCAAGGAGAGACAGCGGCTCTTCGCGGAGCGAGAGCACGTCTTCGAGGGCACTCGCTTAGCTCTGGGCGGGCCTCGGAGACGCCGCGTTCCCCCACCTGCTGCCTCACCTGCACCGGAGCATCTGCCGCGGAGACTGGACGTTTCACGCCGCGCTTCGGCCGCTCCCTCTCTCGCCACTCCGCTCCACGCTCACACATCACCTGCCTCATTCACCGGACCTTCAACCTCGCCACGGCACAGCGGCTCCGCCTTCCACCTCGGCTCAACAGAGGCTCCCGTGCCAGAGGCTCGGACGTGTACCCCGCCCGCTTCCTCCTCCCGGAGAAATCGGCGCACACGCCGCCATAAAATGGACTATTTCCAGCAACTCCCGGTGGTGAGTTCCAGTGACTGTTTTCCACACACCTCATCTGATTATCCACTTAAAACACACAATAGACTCTTTTCTGATACATGGGGAGTTTCCCTCCTTGAGGATGATGTGGACTGGGAGGATTTTTTCTGCTCTGGCTCCCCAAAGACTGTTCAGTCAAAGACTGTAAATAGAGGTGGCAGAAAGACCAGAATACAACCCGATAGACCTGTCAGTGTCGCTCACCCTGTCGTTATTTCCACTCCTGTCAGTCAACCTACGCCCACTCCTGTGCCAGCTCCCAGGAGGAGGGCAGCTGCGAACCAGTCTACCTCCACACCCGCTCCTGTTTCTCGGGTGGGGGTGACTGGTGTCCAGCCACCTTCTGTGCCTGTCCCAGTGCCCAGGCTGAGGGCAGCCAGAACCCAGCCTGACCTCCCTGGAGGCTTGAAAGAGCTAACCAGTCCACCTACTACTTCACCCCTTCATCCACCTCCTGATCCAGCTTTTCACACCCTCGCAGTATCACTGGTTAGGCTAGCTGAGGTGTCCCCTGCTCAGGCACCAGCTTTATTAGCCCAGGCTGCACTGTTGTCCCCTTCACTAGCTCACTCTTTAGCTCAGCCATTAGCCTCACCGACCTCTGTTTCTCCATTGGTCTCCTCAGTCCAATCTGTCCTCTCACCCGTGGCTCAGTCTCCTGTCCAGTCTCCCGTGGCTCAGTCTCCTGTCCAGTCTCCCGTAGTTCAGTCTCCTCCTGTCCAGTCAGTCCAGTCGCCTCCTGTCCAGTCAGTAGTCCAGTCGCCCGTCCACCAACCTGTTCAGTACCCAGAGCCTGCTGTGAGCTACCCTGCTGCCCAGCCAGGGGTTTCCGCACCCGCTGGCCCGGCCGCTCCTCAGCCAGGGGTTTCCGCACCCGCTGGCCCTGTCCTGTGTGTGCCAGGGGCTCCAGTGCCCACTGGTTCTAAGACCGTTTTCGCTGGAGGGCCCGAGGAGCCCGTCCGGCAACCTTCCTCGTCAGCTGGGGGTTCAGGAGAACCGCACCAGCCTCATGCCTCGTCAGCTGGAGGGCCCGAGGAGCCCGTCCGGCAACCTTCCTCGTCAGCTGGGGGTTCAGGAGAACCGCACCAGCCTCATGCCTCGTCAGCTGGAGGGCCCGAGGAGCCCGTCCAGCAACCTTCCTCGTCAGCTGGGGGTTCAGGAGAACCGCACCAGCCTCATGCCTCGTCAGCTGGAGGGCCCGAGGAGCCCGTCCGGCAACCTTCTTCGTCAGCTGGGGGTTCAGGAGAACCGCACCAGCCTCATGCCTCGTCAGCTGGAGGGCCCGAGGAGCCCGTCCGGCAACCTTCGTCGTCAGCAGGAGGGCCCGAGGAGCCCGTCCGGCAACCTTCTTCGTCAGCTGGGGGTTCAGGAGAACCGCACCAGCCTCATGCCTCGTCAGCTGGAGGGCCCGAGGAGCCCGTCCGGCAACCTTCGTCGTCAGCAGGAGGGCCCGAGGAGCCCGTCCAGCCACCACCTGCGGCTGCCTCGCTGTCACCTAGCCCTGCCTCGGCCTCGGCCTTGCCTGGTCCGGCCTCAGACTCTGCCTCTGCCTCGGCCTTGCCTGGTCCGGCCTCAGACTCGGCTTCTGCTTCGCCTGGTCCTACAGCTGCTCCTCAGTCTCCGCCGGCTCCCGTGCCGCCTCCTGCAGCTGCTCCTCGGCCGCCTTCTCCTCGTCGCCGGCGTGGTCGACCACCGGACCGCCTTCGCCTGAGTGGCCGCCGTTGCTTTCCGCACGGCCGGCCCCCCGACCGCCTTCGCCTGAGTGGCCGCCGTTGCCTTCCGCACGGTCGGCCCCCCGAACTGTGTCCACGTCGCCGCCGTTGCCTTCCGCACGGTCGGCCCCCCCGAACTGTGTCCACGTCGCCGCCGTTGCCGTCCGCACGGTCGGCCCCCTGAACTGTCTCTGTGTGGACTCCGTCCCTCCGTCCTGGGCCCCCTCCGCCCGCCCTGTTCTGTTTTTTTTTCTTTTGGCCGTCGGGTGCCGGCCTTTGTCGGGGGGGGTACTGTCAGGGTTCCTGGGTCGGTGACCCAGTATTTTCAGTTCTTGTTCACTGTTTATCTACTGCCTGTTCCACTTCCTGTTTTATTGTGTTAGCCTTGGTCTGTGTGCGTTATGTTCAGTCCTCTTCCCATTAGTTCATTATGTTCAGCTGTGTACTCACCGGTCTCTCATTATCATTATCACCAGTCTGTGTATTTAAGCCCTCTGTTTCTACCCATTCACTGTCGTGTCATTGATGATGTCGTTCAGTTCAGTTAAGTCAGCCAGCCAGCCCTTCAGTCGTCCAGCCAGCCAGCCATTTTCTACCTCTGTTCTGTTCATCCACTTCTTGTAATAAACCTTCACCAGTCTTCACCTACAGTGGGGCAAAAAAGTATTTAGTCAGCCACCGATTGTGCAAGTTCCCCCACTTAAAATGATGACAGAGGTCAATAATTTGCACCAGAGGTACACTTCAACTGTGAGAGACAGAATGTGAAAAAAAAATCCATGAATTCACATGGTAGGATTTGTAAAGAATTTATTCGTAAATTAGGGTGGAAAATAAGTATTTGGTCACCTCAAACAAGGAAAATCTCTGGCTCTCACAGACCTGTAACGTCTTCTGTAAGAAGCTTTTCTGTCCCCCACTCGTTACCTGTATGAATGGCACCTGTTTGAACTCATCATCTGTATAAAAGACACCTGTCCACAGCCTCAAACAGTCAGACTCCAAACGCCGCCATGGCCAAGACCAAAGAGCTTTCGAAGGACACCAGGAAAAGTATTGTAGACCTGCACCAGACTGGGAAGAGTGAATCTACAATAGGCAAGCAGCTTGGTGTGAAAGAATCAACTGTGGGAGCAATCATCAGAAAATGGAAGACATACAAGACCACTGATAATCTCCCTCGATCTGGGGCTCCACGCAAGATCTCATCCCGTGGGGTCAAAATGATCATGAGAACGGTGAGCAAAGATCCCAGAACCACACGGGGGGACCTGGTGAATGACCTGCAGAGAGCTGGGACCAAAGTAACAAAGGTCACCATCAGTAACACACTACAACGGCAGGGAATCAAATCCCGCAGTGCCAGACGTGTTCCGCTGCTGAAGCCAGTGCATGTCCAGGCCCGTCTGAAGTTTGCCAGAGAGCACATGGATGATACAGCAGAGGATTGGGAGAATGTCATGTGGTCAGATGAAACCAAAGTGGAACTTTTTGGTATAAACTCAACTCGTCGTGTTTGGAGGAAGAAGAATACTGAGTTGCATCCCAAGAACACCATACCTACTGTGAAGCATGGGGGTGGAAACATCATGCTATGGGGCTGTTTTTCTGCCAAGGGGACAGGACGACTGATCCGTGTTAAGGACAGAATGAATGGGCCATGTATCGTGAGATTTTGAGCCAAAACCTCCTTCCATCAGTGAGAACTTTGAAGATGAAACGAGGCTGGGTCTTCCAACATCACAATGATCCAAAACACACCGCCCAGGCAACAAAGGAGTGGCTCCGTAAGAAGCATTTGAAAGTCCTGGAGTGGCCTAGCCAGTCTCCAGACCTCAACCCCATAGAAAATCTGTGGCGGGAGTTGAAAGTCCGTGTTGCTCGGCGACAGCCCCAAAACATCACTGCTCTCGAGAAGATCTGCATGGAGGAATGGGCCAAAATACCAGCTACTGTGTGTGCAAACCTGGTAAAGACCTATAGTGAACGTTTGACCTCTGTTATTGCCAACAAAGGTTATGTTACAAAGTATTGAGTTGTATTTTTGTTATTGACCAAATACTTATTTTCCACCCTGATTTACGAATAAATTCTTTACAAATCCTACCATGTGGATTCATGGATTTTTTTTTCACATTCTGTCTCTCACAGTTGAAGTGTACCTCTGGTGCAAATTACTGACCTCTGTCATCATTTTAGGTGGGGGAACTTGCGCAATCGGTGGCTGACTAAATACTTTTTTGCCCCACTGTACCTGCGAGTCCTGCGTTTGGGTTCCTTCCTCCTCGCCTCCACACAACGCCTGACAGCGCCCAGTACTATTTTCATAAAGGCTGGCAATTCTCCAGGGCTGAAAAATTCATGCGAAAAATTGCTTGCACTTCCTTTAGTAACTACTGAAGGCTGGCTTCCAAATAGAGTCAACCTTCATATAGACTCCATGTTAAAACGCCACAGAGGAGAAACAGACATGTTTACACAACAAACATTTTTATGATCTCTACTGATAGTTTCCCCATTCACAACAGCTTTACTGCACATGAATATTCTTTTCTATAACTCATCCATTTTGGTTTTCTTGAGACCTAAATTTAGGTGAATGGCTGCTTTGATCGACAGGTATGCTGATACAGAAAGGTAGCCAGTCTGTGTGCGCTTTCCCTTAGGTGTGTTAATGTGATTCTCTGAACATTGCACTCTACTGCAAAGCCAGTTCACCATACCTCGGGTATCTTTCCGTTATCTGGAGTCACCTACCCTAACATTTGGCAATTATGATAAGCTGTGACATGAAGCTGTTTATCAACTCACTAAATTAATCCAAGGGTTTCTACTGCACATTTGCATGAAAGAGATGGCAGCGTCTGATTAATCACAATTAACTCTATGGCAAAAGAAATGAAAACTGTACAATGGTAAAAAAAAAAAAAAAAAATCTGAAGATGTTAAACATATAATACCGAGAAACAACACACAGTGTGTTTGTGAGAGGAAAAGCAGTGTACGCTATAAGTGCTTTGGTCAGTAAGACTGGAGCAGAGCTACTATATTAATAAAGTTGAGCTGTTTGAAGCCAAGAAAAAAAGCTGGCAAAATGTCGACTTTGTAAGTTAACAGACACATTAATAACTCTATAATTAAGACACAGGAGAATTTGATGGATTGTAATCAAGTATTTAATTAAATTAATGTTTAAAAAGACAGTTTTAAGTTTTATTCTTCAGCTGCAGCCTTGGTGTTGTTTAACAGTCTGGTTTATATAATAAATACAAAAACTGAATTCTGTTCAGCTTAGTCTACATGCCAGTTTTGTATAAAGGCGACATGTACATGAGAGTAGGTCTAGATCAGGGGTCGGCAACCTTTCTGATGATGAGTGCCACCTAAACTTTCCACAGAAGTCAATGTGCCATATGATTGCATTACAAATGAATTTAATAATGATCTATAGTAACAGTTACACACTATATACAACAACTTTATAGAATTATATTGTTGGCAGATGTTTGCAGCTATCAGCGAATAGTTATCAGCTATTTTGAAACAAAGAAAAATACACTTTTTATCCATAACAGCAAATGAACTGCAAATGCAAATGCTATTTATGGTCTCCTCACAACAATGATAGGACAAATAAACTGGGCCAATATGGCATGTTTGTTAATACAGAGACACACATGTTAATGTGATCTCTGGTCTCCCACTCAGAGACACAGGTCTCCCAGTGTCCAGCATTCAGAGGCTACCTGAGGACTCATGTGAGAGAAAACCTGCTCACACAGACATGTAGAGCCAAACACTGTCAATAAGGCCTCTGCAATGTTCTGAAGACAGTTAAACTTGTCAGGTAGTGATGTCCAGCAGGTGAAAATGCAGCTCCATGAACACGCACAGCTGTGGATTCCAGCTGCTTTGATGTTGCATTAACTAGCATTAACTCAGCCAGTTAATGCGAGACAAACCCAGCTGCTCATTAAAGATTTCTGGTTTGATCAGAAAAGAAAACATTGGTCCATACACCTGAAAGTCCCAAAAAAGCATTGTGAATTCTGTCTCGAGTCTACGGATGTATCCGTGTATTTCCCTGGTGCTGATGCTGCGCTGAGCGGACAGCTCCTGAAGCTTTTGAAGTGTCGGAATGTGGAAAGCTAACAACGTCCCTCTCACCGGTGGGCAAAGTGATTTTTAGCCAGTTACAAGCTGAATCTGGTAGTAGGGTTTGTTAGCTAAGACACTGTCATTAAGAAGCGGCACAACTAATGCGTCTATGCGAGCTAATTTGCGATGTGCACCACTGGCCTTATTTTTTAATGCACCTTCTCAGATTAATTCACTGCGTGTCGTGCCCAAGGCTGGACTGGGACAAATAATCGGCCCTGGCATTTTGACTAGAGACCGGCCCACCAGGTATTATAGGAAAAGCCATAAAGCCTTTGAATGAAAACAAACACTGTTGTGACAGTGATGTACACAGTCTTTTTGGTATATGTATGATTTCTCTACATTTTACATCAGATAAAAACTTTGGTTGTAACATTCAGATAATTATTTATTAAAAGCGAGACATTTTAAATGAGAATAAGAAAGAAAAGTATTTCTTTGTGCCCCCCTTTCCCCGTTAATGCCCTACCTGGCCCCCTGGCAAAACTTTGCTAGACCCGCCCCTGCACAGTTACCAGCTGTCAGCTAGGTAAAAAAAGGATCCTGGTGTTATTTGTCTCTCAGAAACAGTTCATAACTTTAACTCATTCATGTCACCTAAAAGGTAAACCCGTTTCTCCATCACTTGTTCAGCTCTGATGATTCAGTAAGGACATCTCCTGGTTTCATCTTCATGTTTCCCTCTCACCACATATTCAAACTGATATCATGACCAGCAGTAGTGATGGTAAATTCATGTCATACAGATGTCATACACTTTGGATTCTAGCCAATCATTTTACCTTTCCAAGGATAGTAGGTGGGCCCAGGTATGTACGTTTTTTTAGAGCAGAGCTACAGATTAAAAATGCCCAAGGCGAAGCGGTCAAAAGTCTGGCTGTACTTCACAGCAAAAGATGCAAACTCAGCAGCCTGCAACAAGTGCTTTAAGGTGATACTGTGCAAAGGAGTAGTGATGGTAAATTCGATTATTTTTACTGAATCGAGTTTGAATGAGTCACTCACCAAAGTGAATCGGATTTTTTGAGTCATTTGAGTCACTGAGTCAGTTGCCCAGAGAGTGCAATAAATGTATTTTCACTCAAACTTAATTTGTTTCTCTTTTCATGTAAATCCTACTGCTAAGATGAGTGATTGAAAAAGAAAAAACACTATTTTTATAAGGCAAAAAAGAGCAAAAAAAAGGATTTCTAAAGGGAACATTTATTTTATTTATTTTTATTTTATTTTATTATTATTTTCCCTCAAATGTGTCAAATATATATTTTCTCATCTAAATGTCCCAATGACTGTCATTGAAATGTCCACTGAGCTGTGAGCCAAGGGGCGGTAATGCTCATTAACATTGGTTGCCAACCAAGAAGAAGAAGCTGTGAGCCAGGAGGGAGGGGTTGAGTGAGTGGCTGTATCTCAATTCAGGGTCTGCAGCCTTAAAGGCCGCATTTTAAGGCCGATTACGTCACAGCGACGCGACGAAGGCTGTCCCAATTCGAAGGCTACTCGTCATGCGGCCCCCAAATGCGTCCTTCATTTCCCTGAATTTTAAGGATGTGGCGGTGTAGACTTCGTGGCCCAACATATCCCAGAATGCATAGCGCGGCGGTGGGTGTGGATAATTTTGCCGGAAAAAAACGGCGGATGAGGGGCGCCCGAAGAGTACACTTTAATTAAGTACTGAATATTATGTCACTTATTTATGTACAAATGTTTAATAACGAAGAACATTAAAACATTACTGTTGGTCACATGTCTGCAAAGTTATGTGACATTAGTGATGTTTGTACTAACTTGGTTTTAAAGCCTTTACTTTAAAATATACGCCGTTTAATAACTGACCTTAATCTTAATGAATGATCAAAGCGCATGTAGAAACAAACAAACAAATGAACAAAATATTTTCTCCTTCATTTCTGTCAAACAAAGCTGTATGAAACGTTTCCAGCTGTTAGTATCATGGTTGCTAGGCAACCTGGGCAGCACGACGGAGGCTAGACCGTCACATTTCACAAGCCTCGCACTTCCGGCCTTAGTGGTCTTTGAGTACGCGGCCCTTGTGGACCGTTAAGGCTGCGTACTTTAAGGCTGCAGACCCTGAATTCGGACACAGCCAGTGATTCGTTCATGCTACGATTCAGCACAGCAAGGGTATGGCGTTATTTTAGTGTCACTATTCTGAGCGCACGTAAAAAGGTGCAAGTGTTGCATTTTGAGGAGAAATTTATTGTGAGCGAAGAAAAGCTCAATTTGAGTGAACAAAATTCATTACTGCATGCAAAAAATGTATTTCAGTGTTTGCTATTATCCACACACACACAATAGCTCAGTTTTTGCATTTGCGCGTTAGAGAACTTTTGCAAATATGTAATGTCTTGATAAATCAAGCAGATATTTGAAGTTTACACAGCACCATTCTGGCATGAAAATATCTTAAAAGTTTATTTTCTGACCCAGAAAGAGTAATATTTCAAACTCCGCCACTCTGTGTTCCTCCGCCACTGCCTCGTTTGAGTTTTGGACGAAATGGATTGTGGGATATTTCATTTCGTCATTTCGAACTGAGGAGCTATTTTCTTGATGTGAGCTTCTACTCAGGGTTTTTTCTTCCAGTTCAGAGCAAAAATGTTTTTGATAAGAAACTGGCTGTTGTTTTTCTCCACAATTTTAATTATAAGCTAGATATATTTCTACTAATGAAATTAGTTTGCTAACAGCAACAGGGATGAGTCAGTTGAGCTTGTGAATCATGATACACGAGTCAGTAAAGTGATTCTCGAGTATTGAACAATTCGTTCATGATTCGCACATCACTAACCAGCAGCTTTACAGCTGTGGCTCCAGTAAACATCAGCTGATAATAGAAAGTAATATTAAATACATTCTAACAACAGCTGATCAAGCTTAAACGTGCTGCTGTTGTTTAGCGCGACATCTGCTGGTTTCCTCTTTCTGGCGCAAAGTGGGCGATAAACAAACAAGAGAGAAAAGCCGATCAGCTGATCATTGATCAGTTTCATGATTGAAGTAGCAACAGGAGAGGGAGGGGAGAGAATGAGGGGAGAAGAGGCAGCTGTGCAGCAAAGACGCAGAATAACTCCAGCTTTGTGTCTTTTTCATTGTAGCTGACAAACTGTCTTCCTTTTCAGCTCAATACGAAACGCGTAATATTTTCTCTGAATACGAGACGATTCCGTTTTTTACGGGACGGTTGGCAACTCTAATAATTAACCTTATAAATAAAATAAGATAAAACAAGTTCAACATCAGTAACATCAAAGCACCCGCCCAGCAGTATATAAACTCCGTCATGCTAGCTAGCACGTAGTACGAGTTATTGTAACTGACTGTAAAAAGTCAGCATAATGAAAATAAACTACACCTAAACTTGGTTTATATCTGACCCAGATAGACTGCAGGTCATAACTTCTTACCTGAAGTTCAGTTCACCTGACACTCGGACCGGCGGCCGCCTCAGGTCTCTCCTCCTTCTGCCTCCCCTTTCCCTCATCCACCTGCTGGCCTCAATGGAAGCTCCGGCATAGCCACCACCAAACAACGGAGTTATTTTTACACACCAGCCAGCATCTGGCCAATCCACCATCTTTCATCGTTTATACCATTACAAAAAAAAAACAAAAAAAACATCGGCCCATAAAAACAACAAATCACCATCGGCCGGTATGCCCAGTCCAGCAATGGTCGTGCCAGCGGTGGCACACGTGCCCAGGTCTAGTACCCTTGGTCTAGATCCACAGCAAGCACACAGGAAGAAGAAACTCTAATACATGCACAGGCAATAGTATAATTAATTTCCCTGCAGTTTCCAATCTCCATTAATTGGGCACATTGTGTTGTTTGTTACTTGCTATCTTATGAAAAAAAAAATTGCTGCTTAGTTTAAAAAACCAAAACCCTCATCATTTAACTTAGCAGATGTGTGTTTAGGAAGGAGGTTGTTGGGCTCCCGCTGATCAAAAAGCCAGTCGTCACCACCCAGAATAACAAGCACCTAAATTGACACTTGAATTGGAAAAGGAACGATGGGACGAGGGTGAGTTCTCAAAATGAGCTCATTGAGTGCAGCACGGATAAGATCTTGGAAAAGCTTACGGCTGCCGTGAATACTCAGAATAAGACCTCTGGGCCCAAATTGGATTACATCTTGGAGAAGCTCACTGCAGTCGTGAGTTCTCAGAATCTGCTCTTTGAGCACAAGAATGACGACATCACGGAGCGTAAGTTTGATAACATCATGGAGAAGCTCACGGCTCTCCAACGGGAGATTGAGAGACCAGTGTCGGACTGTTAGAACAGCTTTGAAATTTATACGAGTTGTTCGCACTAAAGAAAAAACCACCATCACTTCATGCGGATACTACTTCGGCGCCAGCTGTGATCTCAAGGCTGGAGCTGAACAAAAACACCCTGATAACAGACTGTGCTTAGACTGTTCCTCCCCCATGCAAGGCCACAGGCCAAGGTTGGCTGGAAGACTGTTTACTTAGCCTGGCAGGGCGAAGGACACTCTCTCAGCTGAACTGTGGACACGCACACACACACACACACATACACTGATACACACTCATCCCCCCTCCCTTTCCAAACGCCTTCGATGCTTGTCCCCTCCCGGGGAAGATGGAGGTCGACTGGACCAGCGCAGACATGCTGCAGGACCGGATGTGCTGTCTACACCGGCTCTCTGTTACCCTTTACCCGCCCCTGTTTCTTGTCTTGTGTTTCTATGGTGTATTGATAGTCATGTGCTTTTTGTATGCGCTGAGGTGTTTTTTGTGATGTTTGTGTAATGTATGTATGGTCGGATGGGTAAGATGGCGCTGGCACGGCTGGCAGCCTTAACCCAATTTCACTCGGGATGCATAAAGTATGCTCAATCAATCAATCAATCAATCAATCAATCAATCAATCAAAACACAGCAAAACAGCAGTTCTGCATTACTGACAGCTTCCATTACAATAACTGGCCTGCGTTACTTTTGTAAGCAGTGTTGGGGAGTAACGGAATACATGTACCGCCGTTACGTATTTAAAATACAAAATACGAGTAACTGTATTCCGTTACAGTTACCGTTTAAAAAGGTGGTATTCAGAATACAGTTACTTTGTTGAAATAAATGGATTACACTGCGGTACTTTCCTGTTCCATTTTGTCGCGGGTCAGGACTGTTTGGGTTTTGTTTGACAGCTACGTTCTGTTGTTCCAGGCGGCAGCGTTACGGTTGCCATGGTTACAGGGCGACGCTCTCTCTCTCTCTCTGCGACTGTGTGTTTCCTGGGTGAGAGAGCGCCTTTTTGTTGTTGTTGTTGTGCTAAGCTAACAGGCAGAATGCTACAAGCTTAGCTCTAAAGAATGTAGCATCATGGGCAGTGTAGTCCGTGCTGCAGGGAGAATGGACTGCCATACACGTTATGTGTCTGTGAGCGAGGAGGGAGAAAAAGGGTGGAAAGGTACGAGTTGTCATCGAGGAAAAACGGGAGCTGGAAGCATGTAAATATAATAATAACCACTGCAGCCAAGAAGAGTGCCTGACGAGCCCAGTTGTAGGTACGCTATTAAGACTCGACTGTACACCGTGTTCGTGTTTTCCTCCGAAAACAATAAGTTCCGTTGGAGCAGCCTTTCAACACCTCTCTCTGTCTCTCGCAAGAAAAGTTGACCCACACAACAAAGTAAAGCTATTTTTCGGCTACGAGCCGACAGGGACCCCGCCGTATTAGTCCAGAGGTCCCTTTACTACAGTTCGGAGTCGCGGACCTTCAGTAATAGTAATAAATCACACAGCAATAGTACATTCATGTTGTTGTAAAAAGCATGATAATATATTAAGTAATCCAAAGTATTCAGAATACGTTACTGTCATTGAGTAACGTAACGGAATACGTTACAGAATACATTTTGGGGCATGTAATCTGTATTCTGTAATGGAATACATTTTAAAAGTAACCTTCCCAACACTGTTTGTAAGGGATTACTTTGCCAATCACTCATTTGTCTGAGCCACCACTGCCACCTACTGGCATGCTTGACTTCAGGAGAGACGCTTCAAGGAGGCCATTTATATGAAAAGCGAAAGACCGTCTCTGAATTGAGGAGGGGGCCTAAGGGTACATCTGTCACTATCTTACAATGCTGTGATTGCAGCCATTCCACAACACTCTGTGGATGGTACTCATGGTGATTGATCAGTGGTTGTTGATCAATGGCCATAACAATTTCCGTATTAAGGATCAAAGAACTGACCTCCCAGCCCATTGTTCCTTCAGTGGGCTGGTTTCAGTCATTGGGCAAATGTACTGTTTATAAGATTGGGGAAACCTGCAGTCAGCTGAGACTGAAGACGTCACCTGGATGAGTGACGAAACGTTTCTCCCACAAAACGCTACGTCCAGATGAACACAATCAACTTTTTGTGAATTCCTGATTGGAGTTTTATTGATTTCCCTCCAAGATTATAAAGGCCCAAAGGGCTTCCAGTGCAGCTGCTAAAATGATGAAAAACAGAGCTCATCATTCCACTTGGGCATGAGCGAGGAACTCACGATGAGGCGAATCTAATCCAAGAGTAAATACCCCCCCAATCACACCACATCCTCATACAGACATCCGGACCATTAGTGTAACTAGGCTAGAACAAGACATGAACATCCTTAGAGGAACAACACTATTTTTTAACTTTGGACTCCAAAGAAACTTTGGAGTGGAAATTCAGCTGAAAATTCTTGGAAAACCATTCGTTCATACCTGAAGACCCAGCTCTTGTAACTGATCCTCCACATGAAATGTAGTTTAATTTGAAACTATTTGCACTCTGCATAGGTTTGAGTAACATGTTGAGGATCTACATACAGCAGCCATGCTGTAAGTTGTCCCGAGGTGTACGATGATCTTGAAGGGTAAATTGAGCAAAATTAAATCAGGTAAAATTAAAACCTTTGGCCAGTTCCTGGAACTTTTTGGACACATCCCATATGATTTAGTTAAAGGGAGATTTATGGCCTCTTGAATCACAACAATGGTCTGTGTTAGAATTCAACCACTACTTTTCCAGTGAGGCGCTGACAGATTAAAAGCTTGTGATAAATAGCATTTTAACGTAGTTCACCTGCAGGAAGATCTACTGCCTGGTCTGTATCTTCCCTGCTCTGACATGTGGCTAGCAGTAACAGTTATTACTGATCCTAGTGTCAGTGTGCTGCAAGCAGCTGTGTTTGAATCATTTTTCTGAATATTAGTACTTTTAGTGAAGGCTGTGTCATGATGTCACTAAAAGTACACTATGTTCTTTTGTTGGTTCTATCAGAATTCAAGAGCGAATCTGTCCGGCCTTAAACTTTGACATCTCTGTTCATTTTTCATTCAACTGGAAATGTGAAAAAAAAAAACCACAAATGTTTTCATATTGCTGTTTCATTTCTCATTTCGGTCAGTGTGTTTCCCAGTTAATTTAACATGAGCACTGATGCTGTGTAAAAACCTGGGGTCAAGTGTAAGCTGTGAGGTACATGAACGCTGTTTACCCCCCTCTCACATGTGAAATCGAGTTTACTCAGACCTCCTGGGGCGCTTATGAACCCACAGGTCATTTCACAGGCCGCCGATTTACATCGCTATTTGTCAGTTATGGACTGGCTTGCTTTTTCTGACACACAGAACATGAGGAGCCATCAAGCTGTGTACTCCTGCTTAGGGGAAGGAAGGGAAAAAAGTTTTATGTTTTTGTATTAAAAGGCCATAACTTCAAAATAAATATCAAGTTATGACAAAAAAGCAAAAAAAAAAAAAAAAAGAGTCAAATGTTTGGTTACAGCCTCAGCAATGTGTTATTTAGTTTGCTTTGGAAGAGCTGATAGTTGGTGTCTGATCCCTCTAGAGAGAGCTGGCTGTTTTTCCAGATCACAGTCATCATGCTCAGCTAACCTAATGAAATCTCACTCTGGCTTTATACATCACTTAGTGTTATTTGTCTTCTCATCTAACTCAGCAAGAAAGAGAACGAAGGGATTTTCCACTGACAGTTTAGGACGTTGTCAGTGGAGCACATCCAGGAGCCTCTGTTGCATTTATTGACCTCATCGCTCTCCTCTCGTGCCTTTTCAGCTACCACCTGTCATTAGCCATTTTAACACAGCCTTGCACACTGGTTGCACCTAACCAATAAAATACCCAGAGTGAGCAGATGTCACACGGCTTGTTCTGTGTTCGTTTCACATGTTTATTTATTGCTTGTAGCGTTTTGTTTTGCTTTTTTAATAACTGCATGTAACTGCTTTGTTGTTCTCCCACTGTACTCTCTGCTGGACTGATTAACCTGAATGTGTAATGAGGTAAAGACCCTGCGGAGCCAATCAGTGACCAGACAGCGGAGCAGAAGGTAGGAACTGTTTTTAAGGCCTGCACAGGACCCCGGATAGAAGACTTCAGGTCAGGAGCTACGCTGCCATGCCTGCTGCTAAAAAGCCCAGAGGACACTACTGGTTGAGAAAACAACAACAACAACAACAACAACAAAAACCCACCAGTTTCTACACCTGACTGTGGTTACTGGGCAGAGACTAGAGCCTCATCACAGCAGGAACTCTACTGTTGCTTTGATGATTCGTAGCAGCTTGATCGGCCATTAGCACAATGTTTAAAGGCCACCCAGTCTCTTTTTTGGTTAAAGTCACTGGAATACTGGACCAGGAAGTCGTGTTTACAGAGAGCTGCTGTGCTGAGGCTACACTGCAAAAACTAAAGTTTGTGGTACTCTGCTTGTTTTCCGCACTTTTTTATTAGCATGTTTTATTGTATAGTACCTTTATCCTTCCCACAAGCATTTTATTTCATAAATTCACTCGCTGGGCCCACGTCCTCATTTGAGGTTTGACAGCGTTTTAGTAGATAAAGGTGAATGCTTGGACATGAATTGAGCTGCGGTTTGGGGAAGGCCTCGAAGGGGACTGCCGGCGGCTCCCGTCCCTGGCAGATGCCCATGCACTAAACTGAAGTGAAGAAATTAAAGAATTGAAAAGGGGAAGGAGCGTGGGGCACATAAATGAGAAGGAAGAGCTTGTAGAACTGGGGGAACATATATAGATGAGAACCAGAAGGAACGTGTTTGGAGATGTGGTCCGGCTCCTGAAATTACAATACTTTATCTCCAGTTAATTAAGTATTTATTTAAGTATTTTAACCTTAACCTTGCTACATTTTTTTAGTATTTACTATCATCTTAGTTTGAAGACTTTTTGTGATTATCTTGCTCCAGTCTTTGTTCCTTGGAACGCTTCACATATATGTGTACTTATAGATGTCATTGTCTCTAGAATATCACCAGGGGCTGCCACACATACAAGCCATCAATCAAACTCTCTTCTAGTAAGCCAGCCAATTTAAATGACAATGCTCGCTTTCAGGTGAGCTACTGCAGTCACTGTAGCTCCAGCTTCCAGCCCTGAAGTCTGCTACAAACTCATCTGTACCCAATGTTTATTTAAAACTGCAATCCCATCCATAATCCCTGTGACTCCTGAATGGCAAACATAATTGCATCACTGTAAGACATTATAAAATCTTTACTGCCTCTTACTGGGCTTTAAAAAAATGTAGCTCCTTAAATATTTAAAATTAAACGTTGATCCACTGTCACAGAGGCAGCTCTGATCAATATACAGTATTGGATTAGATTCATATACATGTGGTAAGGTTTGTTATTTTAGCTGTGTAGTAAAAAGGGTTTATGTGCCTCAGTCTTTTTTATAAGGACCAAAATATAACTGTGAAACTTACTGAAGATAGGATTCAACATCAGCTGAAAAACACAGTGAAGGTATTGTGATTCACTGGCATGCATGTTTTACCAAAAATGACCAGATGTATGCCACGTGAGGCGCCGTGGTGGTCCACTGGTACCTCACAGCTACAAGGCCCTGAATTCAACTCCACCATCTGAGCCTGTCTGTGTGGAGTTTGCATGTCTTCCCTGAGTCCTCCCACAGTCCAAAGACATGCAGTTAGTTACGTTAGGTTAATTATTGCTTCTAAATTGTCAGTGGTTGTCTGTCTCTAAGTTGTCCCTGTGTCAGATTAACAACCTGTCTAAGGTGCAATCATGATAGCTGGGATAGGCTCTGCCCCCGTGACCCTGAAAAGGATGAGTGGAGGAGAATGATTGGACGGTATGTGTTCATGCATCAGAGCTCCTGTTTGAAAAGCTGTGTAACCGCAACAGCAAATTTACATACATTTGTCAACTGACAACAAGATTAAATGTCAGACGATTATATTTTATGAATATGAAGCTGTCACTCTAGCTTCATATTCATCTCTGCCTGTCATTTCTCACTATTCTCAGTAAAATAACACAAATTTGCAGCTGGCTGTCAAAGGCTTAGTGTCACAATCATAATGTCTTCTTTTTCTTCTTGCATGTGTCTTAAACAAAAACCAACCCCAGCCCTACAAGCAATCATTTCGTGGATGTTGAGAAGTTAATGATACTACACATGCTGTACTTGCAATACATACTGTAGATCACCAGCATGGTTGAATTTCCCCATCACATTCACATTAACACGGTTTCCTTTAACTTCCACGGAATGAAAGTGCAAGTAAAAAGATGGGGGTATCAACAGTAGAGGTGTGAGTGCGGCCCTTCCAACCAGAGCTGACTGGGAAACGGAGGATTCTCCAGAGATCACAAACACACTCCACTAACAGTGTGTCAGGAAGGACCTTTTGGGGTTTTTAATAGAGTCCACACACACACACACACACACACACACACACACACACACACACACACACACACACACACACACACACTTGATGAAAGCTTTTTGGGAGAATGTTTCATCTCACTGTGCCCTTAGTGAGATGGGAAGAACAGGAGCACAAGTTTGAAGATATCTTTATGTGTGAGTTCTGTGTGAGGTCTGTGTATGTGTGTGCACTTTAGCAAGGCAGCTGAGTTATATCACTGCTGGATTTGCAGTGTGTGTGTGGCTGTGTGTGTGTGGCTGTGTCCGCGTGCACCTGTCTGCCTGACGGCCACAAGCCAGCTCCTCAGCAGAGTATGAGTTTCACACACATTTCATTTCCTGCAGTCAGCATCAATTCAAACCCTCAGAGGAATTAACTCTATCTACCTGCTTGTCGGCTTCTTCTGTCGCTGCAGGCGCACCTCACTCGAACACACACTCTCGCCTCACACACCCTTACACAGTCGCACGCATTTTTCTTTGAAGGTTTTCAGTCTCCTCAGCCAGTCTGCGGGGGAGATAAGACTACACACGGGAGAAAAGAGAAGTCACAGTGATGAATGGTGTGCACAGCTGCAGCACAATGCTCTACTATTAATGTGTTATTGATTAATGTCCGCCACTGGCCCCCCACTATATGAGAACACACACACACAGACACACACACACTGGCCCAGCACCATATCTTCATGCTATCATTAGCAACTGACACTAATTTGCCCCTTATGGTTGATGTTGGCACTGTGTTAAAAATAGTTCCACCTAGTATGGAGGCAGTTGTCAGTATTTTTAAGCTAAAGCTGCTGATGCAGACGAAAATATTGCTGATTTTTTTGTCTTTTTCACATTGTCTTGTGTAAACTTATTATATGCAGTGTCCTGAAAACTTGGATTTTGTGTAGCTTTAGCAGTCAGCTGATGTCTGTCCAGCACACTCTGAGAATTAAACTTTATCTTGACAGCTGCTGCTCAGGCTGTCATTAAATTAGGCCCCTGCAGTATGAAAAAAGTTCAAGACACCAGTGTTGTCTTCTCCTCATCACCTATCCTGAACACTTTCCCATCTACCCGGCAGCATATGACCATTCACAAACTGAGAGGATTACTGGCAGCATAGACGCTGACTATATAAGGGAAGAGCAGCTTATAATATTGGAAACCACTGAAGAATAAAAACAGAATGCAGGCTAAAACAACACCTTTGTTTCAACCAAAGCAGACTTGTGTACGTATATATATCCCAATTTTTTAAATTACAACTTGAATGTATCTACACTTTAAGACTTTTAAAATGAAAAACACTAAATTAACAGTGTTCATGTCAGGGCTCTGTGTGCAGGCGGATGGAGAGGAGGATCCAAATGCGAGACTCTGAGACTGAATTGAAACTGAGAACCTTAGCTTTATTGCGGGTGATAAATGAAAACGTGAACTGAACAATGACACTGAGAACTGAACACACAGGCATAATTCTGAGGGTACGACGCGACACTGAGCACAGGAAAACACAGGGCTAATATACACAGGGAATGGGCAACAGGAGGGAGACCCAGCTGGGAGAGATCAGGGTTAACGAGACGGGGGGAACCAAGCTGCACACACTAACATAAGACAAAGACTTTCACAATAAAACACGAAAGATGAATTGCTAAACAAGCACGCAGACTTGACACTGAGAGACAGACAGACAGAATGACACATGGAACCTGAACTAAACTAAACGTGAGATATAACCGAGAACAAATCCTTAAGCACGGATAAACAGAAACAAGAAACTAATAATAATCATCATCATCATCACTACGAGAATAAGAAAACAATCCATGAAGCAGAATTAAACCAAAATATAATAAACTCAAAATACTGGGTCCAACGGACCCAGAACCGTGACAGTTCATAGTTCAACAATAAGAAAATGACTAGATAAAATTAGCATCCATGGAACAAAAGGCTCATCTCACATTTACCAAAAAAAATATTAATGATCCCAGAAACTATTAGGAAAATATTTTTTGATCTGACAAGATAAAAAGTTGGAATTTTTGGATGGTCTGATTTCTGTTCTGTCTCATGTATCAAACGTGACAGTCAAACATGGTGATGGAGGTGTGATGTGGATATGGACCACTTGCCAAATTGGATGGTACCTTGAATTCTGCTCTCTACCAGAGATTCTTGACTTAGAACGTCCATCCATCTGTTCTTGCTCCAAAGCTCAAGAGCACTTGTACAGCAGGACAGTGAATCAAACCAGCAAGTCCACCTCTGAAAAAAATGAAGGTTTTGGGATGGCCTAGTCTAAGTCCAGATGTAAAACAGCTTGAGATAATTTGGCATGACCTTTGTGCTTAAAAAGCCACAATTTAGAATTTAAACAATTCTGCAAGGAAGAATGGGCCAAGATTCCTCCACAGGGACGTGAAAGATTTATTGCCAGTTATCACATTCACCTGATTGCAGTTCTTACTGGCCAGGTTGGCAAAACCAGTTGTTAGATTTAGGGGGAAGTTATTTTTTCACAAAGGACCAAATAGGGTTCGGAGAACTTTTTTCAGTTAATAAATGAAGTCATCATTTAAACACTGCACACGGTGCTTACATGGGTTATATTTGTCTAATATTAAAATTTGTGTGACGATCAGAAACTTGCAAGTTTGACACAAATACAAAAATATCACAAATCATAGACAAATACATCGTCACTCTAAACATCGTGGACAGTGGCCACATATTCACTGAGTGGTCAATTATATTAATTAAAACCATGGATAGAGAGACTCTAGCATAAACATCCTCAATAACCTAAAAAAATGCCACATGGCCTGGCAACCGCTTAAAAGCACACAAAAAGAAAGAGATAAGCTATAGAATGACAAACTCAGCAATGAAGTGTAAAATGAAAAATGTAGCTATACAAAAACTATTTACAATAGTATGATTTTATCAAGGTGACAGGTGCAGCAGAAGGTTTAGATTTCTAAGCAAATCAAAATTTCATCAGCAGTCAGGAGTATGAAACTAAAAAGGAAAAAAAGAGGGGAATCATACATTGTGCTATATGTGGAGTTGAGCCAGCTGAGGATGAATAATAATCTTAAAGTGCCAGAAAAGTGTTACACTGCTCAGTGCAATGGAAAACTGTCACATGATCTAAGGCTGTTGTTCGCAGTAGACAAAAGAGCTGTAGTATTTTTCCTTCACCACACCTGATTAGTGTTGCATAATATTCAGATTCAGAACCTGCTTGAAGCAGCACATGACTTCTTGAAATATGTCCTCAGGATCAGCAAGACCAAGTCTTTGTGCAGAGGCGTTTCAAGCGGCAGACTTTAGCTTTAACTTAGCGTAATTGTGGGTGAACCAGGGAGCAGAGTGAATAAAAGAGACAGTCCAAGCTTTCCAAAGAGCAAGTGCAGAAAACTCTGTAGTCCATTGTTGTACTGAGACAGTTCATCAGGAGTAGATAAATGGTCTCTTCTAGGCAGACTGTCAACTCCACTGAAGAAGGCAGATATATCACTGTTCTTAATGTCGCAATATGCAACACAGCAAAAATAGTTTGATGCAGATGATATTAAAGTGACATTAAAAGATAGCAGCTTATGGTCACATATTGAAAGGTCAGATTCTACACAGTTCTGAAGAAGAACACCAGAGCAACAGATAAGATCAAGAACATGTCCCTCGGAGGGAGTTGGAAAATCAATAAAAATCTTGCAGATCAAAACTATCCACACATGAGGAGAAATCCCGCAGAGACAGGAAAGAGTGCAATTACAGTAAGCAGACTAAAGGTTTCCATTTGGGGAAGGCACGGTTACAATAACAGGGTATAACAACCACTGTCAAATAGACAAACAGACAATTAATTAAGTAATAGAACTAATAAAATTATTAGTTCTGTTGGAGGAGTGGCAGCCAATAGTGCCGGAAAGAGTTGTAAGGCAAAGCCTAAGAGGTGCAAGCTGAGGGACCATTGCTGGAAGGTGACGCTATCAGGAGCCTGCTGTTATAAATACACACTGAACAGGCCTAACATTATGACCACTGACAGGTGAAGTCAGTCACACTGATTATCCTCACAACACCTGTTAGTGGGTGAGATATAAAGAGCGCCTTCTGTGATTTTACTGGAAAAAACAGAAACAGACACTGGATTTCACATCAGAGACATCACTGGTCTACGATGTCGGGCATCTAGCCTAGAGACCGGTTGGTGACAAATCTGGTCGCTGGTGGAAAATGTGTGTGCAGTGAATGGTTGCCAAGTGGTTGCTGGGAGAAATCAGCTGAAATGAAAGTGGTGCACTGAAACCTTTCCTCTTTAGTGCAGCATCATATACGTCTTTGTGACCAGTCTCACCTAGTATCAGCCAGCAACCAGTTCACTAACTGGTCATGGGATGCACATTTTCCCTAGCAACTGGTGCTCCCCAAGCAGCCACTAAGCAGCCTCTAGCAATTGATTTAATACTCACAGATCTTTGCCACTTGGGTCACTTTATGTGACTGAGGACAAATTTTAGAGTTGCAACAACAGAGTAGGGCAGAAAAAAAAATGGTGAAAGATTGTGGAAAATTAAAAAAGATATGAATGAACTAGTCTTTCTGTCAAAACTGAGCCATACCAAGCCTGGTTCCTTACATTATGATGCACTATAAGTATAAATAAAGCATTTGAACGCTGGTATTATTATGCATTTTGATGTTGAATTGCTGTTGCAGGTTAGGCTTAACTACATGCTTAACTAGATGATTTTTAAATAGCTCCTTTCACAAATTTTAAAAGTGTCAGAAGGCAAACCATGCCCATGTGCAAAAAGCTTCTCTCTATTTCGATAATTACCAGGGTGAGGAGTTCCACCTCAGGCAATGGTAATGGTAATTAGCTGAAAAGGTTGGACATTTTGCATGTACTTACTCACAAAAGTGCAAGAGGTGATTTAAACAGTGCCTGTTTCAACCCTCTTTTAAAACAGTTGTAAAAAGCACAGCGCTACAGTAAATGCAATGTACAACTAAATTGGTATTTGAGACATTTGGAAAGTGGAAATAAACAAAAATGGGAAACAGCTGCAGGTGTGCAGCCTTAGAGCAGGAATGCCTGCAAAATGGATGGCAAGGAGAGAGGAAAAACTATGGGGGAGAGAGAAAATAAGGAGCCTGAAAGGTTTGGAGTGTGAGGACCGGATTATTTAGTAAAAGCTGTGGTTACACCTACCACACACTCCACATACACTTGTAAACACCCAAACAAATTCAGAAAATCCAGGATCCCGGTCTGGGAGCCTGTGATACAGGCAGCATCATCAACCATGTCTTGATGACATTCACGTTCATACACACTCTCTGTCCCTGCCCCCTACTGACACAAACACACTCCAGTCCCATTTGATTTCTCCCTTCAGGAGAAGGGATAAATCAGCTAGCTGGAACCTGGCAGTGTTGGTCCGAGAGTTTTCCCTCTTGTCCTGTTCTACTTCCAGCTCACAGTCTGTTTTCATAATGGAAACACGGGCTAGAATGTAGTCTCTATCTCTGCATGCACAGTGCTGATTCTGAGAAATGAAGTGCCACCACTGAAGCGGCAAAGTCTATGAAAAATAGAATTTCTTAACACAGAACTTAAAGCACGTTCTGGGTGACCTTTCACTTAAAATACGTTGTTCTTTTGCTGTCCTGTGATTAAACTTCTGCACTAGCTATGGTTTATTTAAAGGGACAACAACATTCACCATTTTATACAAAAATGTGATAAATTCATACATGTATGTATTTGTATGCATGATAGAGTAACATTATCAATCATTTTGAACTAAAATATCCAATTTTGTCAGGATGCCAGAGTACCCAGAGAGAACCCATGCAGACACAAGGTCCCCGGATGGCTTCAGACCAAACACCTTCTTGAAACAAGGACAAAGAATAATTGAATGCAAATAACATGAGAAGGAAATTTAAGAGGCACATGAAAAAGAAAAACAGTAAGGCTCACAACAAGAACCCTGTTGCAAATAATCTGTGTTAAATGCTCACTTAGCAATTACAAAGACAATGTGGTTGTATTTGTTCTGTCCTGAAGGAAAGACAAACGAGTAGTCGAACGACAAACAATGCTACAATGTGTAATATCAACTTTTCCCCAAACAAAATTATTTAAATATTTAAGGATAGTATCCCACAAAGTTTCAGCATATCCCCGTCTACACATGCAGTTCCAAAAACTCATAGGGCCACTTTAATTGATGATTATGCTATGTTAGCCTGTTCACAGTTCCTGACCTTTTACAAGCCATTTTGTAGCCTGTAACTCTTTTCTTCATGCTGACATAATCTATGTCATATCTGATGTCACTAGTGGGCTGGGGTCTCTTGCACTCCCTGCCTCTGGCGTGTGCATTGAAAAGTAGGAAGGTCCGAGAACAGAGCCATGCTACTAAATATAAATCACCGCAGATGGCCTGACTGAACAGTTTTGGGTGTTTTTTGTCTTTACAGAGTAAGGGCATAAGTCATCAACACTCTGCTGACTCAGTAACTCCAAATAACTGCAGTTCCAAACCTCCTCTGGTATTGACAGCAGAAACACTGTGTGACAGGAGCTTCAAGCACTGGTTTCAATATCCAAACTGCTCCCATGTACTGTGCAGGAAGTATAGTACTTTTGTCCAGAGCATATCTGCTACTGTGCACATTTTGACTTTTTATACCAGTGAGGCGGCTGTGTTATTTTGATGTGGATTATTTATTGGCCACATGGCCTTTGTATCCTTGTAAATGATGTAATGCTACATTTGCAAACTCTGCAGTAATTTGCATCATATGTGTATTCATTACCACTAATTTTATTTCATGCATTTAAAATAGCCCACAAAGCAGTTTTCAGTGGTGGTCCTAGCCTGTTTGGTGCCCTGGGCGAACACTCCCCCCCCACACACACACACATAAAACATATTAAGGATTGTACATTAACATAAAAGGCTACCACAGCCATCATAATTCGTCAAACAATGAGAACAAGACAAATCAACAACTGACAATGACTCATTAATATTAAAATCTGTAACATAATGTTTGGAGTTTAGTTTGTTACTGTTGCTATTTTTACCATTTCTTCTTGGAGTAACTGTAACCCACATAATTTCCTGAGCGATTAATAAAGTATTCTGACTCTGATTGTTTCAGGATGACCTGCCATCATCCAATCACACATCTGCTTACCTGCATCTTTTGCTTGTTTCTCCTCCTCTTCTTTTCTCTTTTTTCTAAACTGAGCACCTGATGACTTTTCTTGTCCATCTTCCACTGGTTTTAATTTTGCCCTCCAGTATGAACACCCATCCCCTACAACCTACACCTTAGTTCACAGATTCACTTTGTCTATGGTTTATTTCTGGGATTTCGCACAACCCTGGATTCAAATCATGAATACATGATGGGCTTTGATTTACATCATTATGAGTGAAATGTGCTCTATTTGGAAGAAGCAGGCCCCTCCCCTTTCGACGGCTTGTGTGTGAGACTTTAAATCATCAAACTGTAAATTATAAATTTTAAATTGTTATTGATCCCTTTACCCCGAGTCCTAAAGTGTATATTTATTTTCTTACTCTTCTTATTGTTTGCTTTACTTGCACTGCTGTAACTGGAGCCTCGTCGTCTCGTCTCTATATGCTGGACTGTATGTAGCTGAGATGACAATAAAGTTTACTTTGACTTCAGCAGCGAGCAGGCGCACCGAGGGCTCTCGCGCTCACTTTTCGTGTATAGAATTTCAAAAAAACATCGGTGCAAATGATAAGTCTGTATCATGATGTCTGGTGTTTTCGTGTTTGTTGGTTTGTTTTTATTTTGCGAGTTGGTTATTAGACGCTGCTCCAGCCAGCCAGAGAATCTCCCGCCGCCCCGCCCTCTCCTCCCTGTACCGCAAGCAGCAGGCGCACCTCGCAAACGGAGGGCGCCCTTACTCCCAGCAAATGGGCGATAGAAAACCGATCGGTGCCTATGCCATTCCCGATATGCGCTGGCATGACGTATGAGCAATTTTTATTTTTATTTTATTTTACTATTTTATTTTTTATATTTTATTTTATACACTGTGACTGAGCCATGTCCCACTGAAACATGCTTTTTGTCAGTGTTAAATCATTGCACAGTTTGCAGTAAATCGCCAACTGCCAACATTTATAGGATAGGTTGAGTTATTCATTTGAATACTCTCCTCCCTAAATTCTACAAAGGTAAACTCTTACCGGCACATATGCAACAAGGCCAACTGCAGAAATAACTTATTTCAGTTTCATTACTAGCATTTCACTGCACCTCTTAGTTAATGCCTACGGCAGTCTCCTTTTATTCTAATGATTAACAGTAGCAGCCATGAATCAATTTATGTACAACATAGTATTAATTTCATCTGTTATCATCGCACATCGCTTGCTTTTCAAGTTAAATAGTGGAGACAAGTCATGCAATATTTCCCCTCTTTCCTGACAATCAATCTAGTAGTTGTTGAGGAATTAATGTTTGGCTGATTAACCATAAAATGTACATTAGTAGCTGCATTTTGACTGGAAAACAAAACAATGCATTAACAGATTTTGTGAGTCCCATCCAAGTGCAATGTCCCTCTAACGGGTTCTTAAGTGGTCAAAGCTGCCAGGATTATGATACAATTAATTTTTACTGCCGTGCATTCTTATAAAAATAACAAACAAACATCTTTCTTCCCTCGGGATACAAGAAAGGCAAGACATCAAAGGCGCGTGATGTACTGAAGGTGAGCATGCTCCTTGCATTAAATAATACAGCTATAAAGATCAAAATTTAATGATCTCCAAGTCATTAGGCATCATTTGTGATTTAAAGCACTTATTTTTATTCTTCTAGGAAGAAAAACAGCCTAATTTCAGAATGGAGATCATGCACAGACTGCCTGAAAGAAAAGTTGTTGTTTTTTACTTTGTCTTGTCTCAGAGAATTTAAGATGTGAACTATTTTAATGTCGTTCAAAAAATGTTCAGTGTTGATGAAATGCTTCACTTTAAATCAGTGCTCACTCATCTAATGTAACGGCGCCACCTCCTTTGTATTTACTCTGCTCCATGTATACAGGCAAATTTAACAAGTCTATGAAACTCATCATCAAGCTTCTTACTTTAATTGTTTGAGCCTTTTTGTAATGCTGCAACCCGACTGGCAGGGTCGAGCCTGCACTCGTGCACTTACTCCAGGCCTTGTAAACCATGTCTGCTAATACATTTCAAATGAATGGCATATAAAGATAATAGCATTCTCATACTTCCATATTTTGTCCCAAATGCATGTTGCACGCAGCATTCTCAATTAGCTAGAAGAACACTGTGGCGTCAGTCTTTTTGGTTCACCTTAACATAAAGTAGCTAGTAAAAACAAGGGGGCATCCTCCATCAGTGGGCATTCTGCATCGATACAGTGATTCATTAGCAGGAATCACATCTTTGGTTAGATTTGACCCTGTTTCTTGAAAGACAATATCAGGTGGAATAACCATAGATGTAGGCCTAAAGTTGCAGATGGGACTGGTGCAGAGTACTGGGAAATTCCCAGGTACTAATTAGAGGTATGAGAGCATGTAAGCAAGGTAAAATAAGCACAAACAAGTAAAAAGGTTAACATACTGGTAAACAGTCTCTGCCAGGTGTCGGGCAGGTGTCTGGCGGTTCTCGGGTGCTTGGGGAACTGTAGTCCTGTCTTTGCCTCATGCTTGGATGGCCTTGATGGAGTTGACTGCCCATTGACTCTAACCCATTGGCTGAGGGAGCTCCGTCTGGGGGATCCCTCGTCCTTCTGCTGTGGTGGACACATGGTTGTTGTTGGGACATGTGGCCTTGGGTGTTCAGTACTCTTGGAGGCCTGCAGACAACCCAGGTCTCCTGGGCCTTTTTCTGTCTGCCTCTGGCTCATGGGGGATAATGTTGTAGCTTCTCAGAATCATTATGAAGTATTGTGAGATTATTATACTGTCTCATGCCACGTTATACCTCTAATTAAAGATTGTGAAATCATTATGTAGTTTTAGGTTGCATTATTCTCCTGACTTAGAAGAAGGTGATAACTATTACATTTATTAGACTGATTTGTATTACATTAGACTGCTGATTTATTGTGAATAAATTACATTGTTTTATGATGCATTATACTGCTGAGATATAAGAAATACTGTTTTCAGAGAATCGTGGCCTTATTTGTCTGATTAGAAAAGACCAGAACATACTGCACAGGAAGCCAAGGTCATAACTTAGGCTCACTGAGAGAGGAAGAATGTGGATGTTTAGGTTTTATGACTTTGGAGGGGGGCTGACGCTATAAGAATGCGAGGAACGGTCAGACACTTTGAGATCTGGCGGACACCCTCCATCTCCCATCTAGACGTTAATGCTCAAAGTGTTGTATGGAATAATGAGAATTGTATGGAAAAAAGAGATTGTTGATTGAGCGTTTATACACCGAGTGTTGTTCTTCCTTCAGCCCAGAGATCAAAGAATTGGGATATTTAACAGTATGTTTCATGACAAACACACAGCTCTTGCCTATCAGCTCTGGCACTGTTACACAATACATATATTAATGTGAATGATGAAAAAATAATACAATAACATAAAAAGAAATTGTCAACCAAGGGGAACCTATAGAGAGTTTATAGAGCTCGTCTTGGCAAAGCAAATGTGCTGGGACACAACAGGACATTCAGATCATGATTCTGCTTGCTGAAGCTGCCAGACAGGAAAGGTTACAAATAAATAATTAAATAATTAAGCACTTTTTAAACAGAAACTCCTTTTCACAACATCTGTAACATTTTTCAAGGGAAGAAAACACAAGTTGTAGAATTTCTTCTTTACCTACCTTTTTCACTATGTTTTTACAGCACTTGCATTTACTTGCATATGTTAACTCTCCACCTGTTGTAGGTCCTGGTTAGAGTAGCCTTAAGCTGAAGAACAGAACTTGGACTACTACTGCCGTCCAAGATGACAGAGGTGGTGTCCGTCTAATGATGTGACAAGACTGCCACGATAGCAATCTGGCTAGTGAGCCTGCCATTAGGGAAAACATAAGAAGGACAGTTGGCTAATAAACTGGCAGTATTTGTTAAAATCCAAAAATATGGAAACTCTGAGTCACGAATACCATATCTACACTGTTAAAAAAAACATCTTAAAAAAACGGTAATATTCCAGCAGCTGGGGCGCCAAAATACTACCGTAAAATAACAGAAAATAACTTTCTCAGGAAAATACAGTTATTTTCAGTAATGAAAATAGAGTTTGTTGCCCTAATTTGACATGGGATTCTGCCTTTTCCAAGTGCGTTTAGACAAATTAGGAACATTTTAATGTGATCAAACAATAAAATTACCTATAAACAAGGTCAATGAATGTGGAAATATGAATCATAATACGTAAATGTAGTTGTTGGTTTAAATAATAATTGATTGCATGCCCTGGGACAGACTGACAGAGGCAAGGCTGCCATATTGCACCATCGGCTCCTCTGGCCATCACCAGTAGGTAAAGAGTCTTGACCACGGACACAATACCGAGAGTGTCCCAGCCGGGGCTCGAACCGGCAACCTTCTGATCACAAGGCAAACTGCCAACTCTTGAGCCACGAACGACCTAAATAGCAACGATAATAATACTTATGTGATGTAACACAAGCTTATAGGAATCATGTTATTTACTTTTCCATAGCATTACATTTGAATTCAACAGTCCGATCTTTCAAATAACGGACAGATATTTGTGAAATCATGATACATTTGTGAATGTATTTTAATCTAAATATGCATATGTACAGACAGATACATTTAATAATCATGAAAATTATGTTTTATTGCATTACAGTGATTTAACGTTAATTTACATTTGAAATGTGAAATCACAGTCTATTTATGTAACTTTAATGATATTCTAGAAGAACAGAACAAAACTGTAAAATGCAGTAAAATACTTTTATATTAGGATTTTTTCCTACAGTGCAGCCACACCCGCGACCTTGTGGTTGTTAGTTCACATTGGCCGATGCTTAGCGTCATGTTATTATGTGTCCCAACATCCAATGGCATGTCACATTGTTTTCATGGCCACACCCTCACCCCAGGTGCAGAGGCCTATTTCTGTTCAGGAATGTTGGGAATACTTTGAGATTTATATTACAGTTTTTCTCGATTGCTAAAACACATTTCTTGAAACTACGCCTCATATCCTCACAACAGTAAACACAAATCCATAACATCTCACTCAATTTCCCAAACATCCTATTTCCAGGTCAAAATGAAGCTCCACACCCAAAACTATTCACTCCTGCTGAAAAACCAAACTTTGCCCTCAGACATCAAACACAAGCCCTCAAAAACACACACACTACAACAGAGTTTTGCACACTGGTACAATTAATTCAAAACAATAGTTCCAAAACAAATAGGTTGCTTATGGTTCTCCCCTTCAAAACCCTTGTCACATGATAAACACAAAAGACGCAACCAATGTATGTACAGTGGCACATTGTCATTCATGTACTATACAGTACAACACACACCAGAAACATTATCCCACCTCAGCATCTTGTCTGTGGTCTGGGTCAGGCCAGAGAATCTCATCCACATCACAGGCTATATTGGCCCCAGCCAGGCAGCGGGGGTAAAATCCTCTTGCATGCCTGATCCACCCCTGGCATGCATCTACTGATATGTCTAGGCAGGCCTCTTCCATGGCCTGAAGGAGGTGAACACGGACATAAGGTTCTCGGTCATACACTTTCCACCGCCATGCCGAAAATAACTCCTCTATCGGGTTTAGAAAGGGAGAGTATGCAGGCAGAAAGATATTAGAAAACCTTGGGTTATTGGTAAACCAGTCACGAACCAGAGCAGCGCGATGGAAGCTGACGTTATCCCACACAACAACGTAGTGAGGCTGCTCTGGCTGTGCTGGTTCCCTGTAGTCCAGCTGGAACATATGTTGTCTTACAGTTTTTTCTGATTGCTTAAGCACATTTTTTGTAACTATTGGCTAATTTTGCAAAACTCTTCACACAAATAAGAAAACCTGTCACCCAATAATCAAAACATTGTAGTTCTCTTGCAAAAGCAAACACAGCTAGATTAACTCTTCACACCTTCGTAAAAATGGTGTTTCCGTATCAAACAGTACACACAAGCCATCATCTACTAAGCACACAATGCGCCAACTGCACACTGATGGTATGAATACAAAACACATCTGGCTTTTGCTTTCTCTGTGCACAAGGTAGGCTATGTCAGTTTGAGCTCATACTTCTGTCATAGATCCATAAGCATAGAGGGATCCAAACTTCAAGTACTGGTGTTTATTCAAACACATCAAAACAAACACAAGTGTTTATTTCCAAGTATAGGATTATTTGCAATCGCCATAATGACTATATGGGTTACTTGGTCTGCAGTGAACATGCTTCCTCTGCCCCCAGCATCTGGTCATCTAGCAATTCTGTAAAGTAACAATTTCAGTATTTTTACATCAATGGTATTGGTGTGTTTCTCATTGGCATATGGCAGTGCTACAAATCTTTGTGCGAAGTGACTGTACTAACCGATTCTCGTTTCAAGATGTCCTTATGGTACTTGCTACAGTGTAGCGGCTCGAGTTAGGCTGGACCCGTTGGCCAGCTACCCTCAGGGTCACTCCACGGTTGATTACATGGTCCACTATTGTAGCTCTGATGTCATCAGCAATTCTATTTCTTACTCTTCCTACCCTTCCTCTCCCCCCTCCTCATCTTCCTCTCCCCCCTCCTCGTCTTCCTCTTGCTCCTCCTTGTCCTTGTCGTCCTCTTCATCCTACTTCTTCACCTCCACGTCCTCTTCCTCGGCCTCCTCTACTTCTCACTCTTTCTGCTCCCTCCATTGTACTCCGCACACACAGCTTACCTGTATTATAGTGCTTAGGCTGATTGCAAAGTGAACTAATTATCTAAAAAAGTTTTCACATGTGAAAGTGTGCCAGACAGTTGGCAAATTAGTGTTAATGATAGCCATACATGTGTATACTTTTGCTAGGAGTGTGTTGGAAATTTGGTAATTGAGTGTTGTGCAGTGAATTGTGCCTACAGTTTTGCAAAGTGTGTGTTACAAAATTGCAAACTGAGTGCAAAGCAGTTTTTGTGCTTTTAGTTTTGCAAACTCAGTGAGTGGTTTTGCTATAAGTCTGAATAGTTTTAGAGATTGTGCTGCAGGAATCACAGTTAGGGTTTAAGCATTCAGAAAAAACTGTAAACCATCAAGAAAAGCAAGGAGAAGCATAGTGTTATAGGGTCCTAGTACGGCATGGCGGTGGAGTACCCCTCGTTGGCTGATGGCTGCGCACATAGTGACATTCCCCCCACGCTGACCAGGGACATTTACAATAGCCCGATGGCCAATTATGTTCCTCCCCCTTTTCCTTCTTTTGGTCAGGTTAAAACCTGCCTCATCCACAAAGATTATTTCATGGGGAACAGGCCGTCCTTCAATCTCAAAGATTCTCTGCAAAACACATAACACAGTAGAGTCAATCGGTACCCTGAACCACAGTTCAAGAGTGCTGAAATGGCAGCATAAACTGCCATGCTGTGATGGTACACAATACTTTATACAGTATCAAAACTCATACCTGAACATATTCCACACGTTGGTTTTTCACTCTGTCAGAGTTTCGTTCGAAAGGGACTCGGTATGCCTGTTTCATCCGGAATTGATTCTTTCGGAGGATGCGGTCAATTGTGGAGAGGCTGATGGCATTTATGCCTCGAAAAAGATGATCATCCTCAATCACTCTCCTTTGCATCTCTTGCAGGCGGATTACATTATTTGCAATTACCATGTTTACAAATTCCCTCTCTTGCTCCTCCGACAAAAGCCTTAACCTGCCTCCACCAGGTGGTCGTCTCTGTGTCCTACAAAAACAGAAGCACTCATTACTGTAACTGTCACACATTCATTTTACAGGCAAATAATGGAAACATACTGAAACTCAAGACACATAAGTTCAGTAACTTAAACGTTACTGTACAAAGCAGTCTTACTGCAAGTACACCTACCTGTTTTCCTCCCTGAAGGTTCTGATGATGGAGGCAACAGTGAAGCGACTCAAATTTGGTTGTACTCGTTGCCCAGCCTCCCTCATAGTCATCCCATGGACAAGAACATGGTCAACTAAAGTGGCTCGAATTTCATCCGAGACTGACTGTCTTCTTGCCCTTGCTCTTCCCCTTCCTTGTTGCCGTCGTTCTCCACCTCCACCTCCTTCACCACGTCCTCCTCCTCCTCCACCTCTCCCTCCTCCTCCACCACCTTCCTGTTGTCCTAGACCACCTCCTCCTCCTCTTCCACCTCCTCCTCCTCTTCCACCACGTCCTCCTCCTTCCACCACGTCCTCTTTCTCCACCACGTCCTCTTCCTTTGCATCTCTTTGTCATTGTTTCAAACCTGAATGAGCTGACTTTGGCCCTTTTATCTATGCATTGCGGGTTCTGATTGGTGTGTGCTAAATTTTGACTCCTAGTGTTTCCACCTGGTTAATTGTGTGCTAATTGAGCTCAAGCTATGCTGACTTAAGTTAACATTATTGCATGCTAGTGCTTTCTAAATGACTACATGGTGTAAGCACTGTAAAATGTAGGGATTTGTGTGTAGAGTTTTGCAGTAACAGTTCACCAAATTTGAGTCATGTGTCAAAGCAGGGAATAGTGTTTATAGTTCAGGGAAATGGGTGAGCTTTTTGAACAATAGCGTTACGGTTTTGAAATTTTAGTTTAGAGGCCTGGTTATAGTGTTTAAGCAATCGAGAAAAACTGTAATTGCAATTCCTACCTCTACATTTATTTTTTAAAATATATAATTAGCACAGCGTGGCCGTGCAATGTTTTATGTTTTTTTTCGTTTTTATTCCTATTAATTATATTTTCACTTGTTACCTCTGAATTATTGAATCAGACCTGGATGACATGAAATTTTCAGCAAAATTATAATTCAAATACTCCTTTAATTATTGATTATTCTCATTAATTTTCGATCATTTTATATATTTTTCCATAGTATTACATTTGAATTTAACAGATCATTCTCTCACATAACAGACAAATATTTGTGAAATTATGATACATTTGTGAAAGTATTTTTACAATCTAAATATGCATATGTACAAAAACATATATTTTTAAAAAGTAAATTGTGTTTTACTATATTTACAGTGATGTTATGTTATTTTACCTTTGACATGTAAAATCACAGTCTACTTATGTAAATTTAATGATATTCTAGAAAGACAGTACAAAACTGTAAGATACTTTGACATTACTATTTTTTGGAACAGTGTATCAAAACAATCCAGCTGACAATGACTTGGTAACACACTACTTGTTTAAAAGCACTTATCTTGCATTTTTCTCAAAGTTCAATGCACACATTTTCTCCACACATACACATTGTGAAATACCATCTCCTTGTGTCCCATCTGAAGGTATGTTGGTTTGTCAGATGTATTCAAAGAGGGTGAAGGCTGTTTGATAATGGTGTGCCTGAGAACAGTGTGAAACAAATGAAATGAAAACAGTGAAAGGCACACAGTTCATTTCCCTGTGTTTATTCACAGTAGGCCAAGTTATACATTCAACATATTGAGACACCTGCTGAGTCAGTGCTGGAGGGTGGGGGTCATAAATTATGGAGTGACGCCTTGAAATACACTGTTATGCATTTGCAACACAACACCTAATGGCAGAATATGAAACAGGGGGCGTGCATACTGATGATGCAAATAATACTGCAAGTCAGTGACATGTACAATAAGCTGATGACGATGATTTACTTTCTTGATATACCATGACTCTAAAGTGCCAAAGTGCAAGAATAACTTTTTCAAAAAAGATATGTGCTTATTTCCTGGCATGCAAACAAGATGACTATGAGAGCACCTGTTTCATTTGCTTCAGTCAAATGCATCCCTTCTATAAGATATCATGCAAACGGAACAAAGAGCACCCTACTTTGGGGACATTTCGCATTTTCTGTCAATTTGTCATTTCCCTTCAAAAGTGCATAGTTTAAAAACATGCTCTCATACTACACAAAATGACTTAAAGGGAACCCTTTATGCAAAGTTCCAGCTGCTTATTTTTGTTGTAAAAGTCCTGAACTCTCAGCCACAGGATGCCTTTATGACATTTGTGTCTTTTGCCGCCTGGCTGATTTGTTTCTTTGTAACTAATTTTTCACTTTGCTGTCTTTTGCTGCTTAGGCTTAGGTACTAAAAGCCTCCTGTTGCATTAGGAAAAGATCATAGCATAGTTTAAAATATTGGCCCTCACAACTGTAGCCGTACATGTTTTATTTTGATAAGTTACCTCATTACGTATCCTGATGTATCACATGCTGTTGAGACACACCAGTAGCTTTGCGTGTAACTGAGACTCACCAGCATTTATACCAGGAATGACAGCAGCGTGGGTACACGCATATAAGCGTGGCAAGAGCTGGCATGTTTGAAAAATGTAACCAATGTAGATGTATCTGTTCCAAACCTGCAGTCTTTGGTCAGCGCCTTCTGAAAGAACTCTACGAGAAAATGACCACTGACTTCTTGCTTACTTCTGTTGAGTTTATGGTCACAATGGCTAGCTTGGTAAATGTCTTATTTAATACAAAGTTATATTAATTTTTTGAATTATGATCCCCAATGAGTTCCAGGGGTCATAAAGGGATAAAGCATTAAAGGGTTTCCTTTAGGATAGTTCTACGTTGTGACTGACAGTTTGAACTGTACCTATTTGCATAATCTGAACACTAACATCTGATGTATTAGTGTATAAACTTAAATGCATTGTTATCTATATTCTGCATGCATTGTAATGTCAAATTGGGTTTGGATTTCAGTATGCAAAGTGGTAAGGCAGGCTGGCAGGCTTGAGAGCAAAAATTGTGTCTCTCAGGTCAAGGAGAGCAACCATATAAATGGACATTATATGTGAATGCTCCCGGATATAAAAGTTTGTTAATTGGTTCACTTTCTCTTATCTTCTCAGCGTGTAGTCACTACAACCTGTTCTTTTTCACATTTGGTACCATTCTAAATTCCTATTTTCCCCTCACCTTTCTCACATGTCCAATCTATCGCTACTGCTTCAGTCACTGACTTTGCTAATTTCCCCAATCTATTGTTTTACTGTGTTTTGTTTAGTTTAGATAACAAATTTCTGCTGTATCGCTTGCACAGCCTCCCTTTTGTCTCGCTTAATGAACTAGTCTGTGTGTTTGCTTTAATTCTGATGGCAAATATGCATTTCTGTGTGTCGAAGAGGCTCATTATAAATGAGCATGCTGACAGACACAATTTTCCTCCTTGCCAGACAATGATAATACTGTGTCTTACAGACATTGCCAAAACCTAGTTTTTATCTCTGCCAAAGGGAAGCTTCTAGTGAGTTTTGTTTTCTTTTTTTTTCTCTGTACGTCACAGAAAAGTCAACACATATATATAACTCACTTGGCTGAAATGTATAGAAAGGTCAGTGCCATGGTGAAGTAATGCCTTTCCTTTTATTTAAACTGCCAGCATATATTGATTAAGGATTTCTGATAGGTTTCCATTGCTTTTCAGGCAGTCAGTCAATCACTCAATCAATCAATTAATCAGTATCGCTGCAGGCATACACACGAGTATCTGTGCCAAGTGGGACTGAATATGGAAGTTTCAAGGTCAAAATGGGTTACGCCTCCTAGGGTGATTGAAAACGACCAAGCTAAGATCCTGTGGGACTTTCAGTTACAGATGGACAAACTCGTGATGAGTAACCAACTGGACATAGTAGTGGTGGGCACACAGAGGAAGACAGCCATAGAGACAGATGTGGCTATACCAAGTGATAGCAACAACAGGATGAGGGATCTTGAGAAGCTTGAGAAATACCAAGGACTGAAAGAGGAATGAGAGAAGATAATGAGAGTAAGGCAAAAGTTGTCCCCATGGTAATCTGAGTACTTGGCGCAATGACCCCACACTTCATGAGTGGCTCCAGCAGATCCCAGCAACGACATCTGAGATATCTGTCTGGAAGAGTGCAATCTAGGAACAGCAACGCAAGACCCTCAAGCTCCTGAGCTTGAAGGATATAAGGATACCATATATCCTTGTATATAGCAATAATTTTGCTGTCCCTAGGATTGCATTTTTCTAGACAGAGATCTCATTCCTGGGAACTGGAATGATTCCTACTGGAGCTTCTCACCCAGTTTTATGCTATCACATGTTATAGTTATATCTGTCACTACCACCTTCTTCCTCTGCTTGTCCACCACTACTGTGTCTGGTTGGTTTGTCCAGTTTGTCCATCTGTATCCCACAGAAGCTCAGCATGGTCATTCTTAACCACTGTAGGGTGCGTATCCAATTTTGATCTATGTGCAGGATTGTCTCTGGGCTCTTGCCAAATGCAGGCTCTGCAAATTGGTAGGCCCCAGCCTCTATTGATCTGCTCAGAGTAGACCCCAGCCTCTATTGTGATGTAAAGATTACCCATCTCTGGTTGGTAGTCTTTTTTCAATATCAGCCATTTCTATCCAGTCTTCTATTCGTCTGCTGTGCAGAGGCCTATCCTTCTATGATTGTTCCTCTTCTTGCTCTTCTTCTTTTTTGTGTTACTGCTGCCTGAGGTATTCACTAAGCACATGATCAGTTATGATCTTCTTTCTGATGCACTCATGGATCTTTGTTGTTTAATGGTGATGGATAGTGGTGTTGATACTCACTAGTTGCCAGCTTCCTCCCTCCTCTTAGCGTACAGTCTCAAGGTGCTGGTAGCTGGGATAGGCTCCAGCTCCCCTGCAACCCTCATAAGGAGAAGCAGAAAAGAATGGCTGGATGGGATCCATGTGTGAAACACTGAGTCATAGAATTTTTTTTTAAGTCAATTCAATTCCTATCAGGGCCTCACTCGTGTATTGAACCATGTGCCTGTTTATCTTATCTGCTATGATGCCTGACAGGAGCTTCCATGAGGTGCTAAGGCAGGTTATTGGTAGAATGATATCAATTGCTTCAGGGGACCATTGGGGATCAGGACCATCCAGCCTTTATTTAGCCATTATAGGTGTGTCTTATCCATTAGCAGATGAGTACAGTTAGCTTCTTTGGAGAGCTGGTGTGAATCATCTCATTGGTACAAATCCCAACTTGGGCATGCATCTAACAAAGGTTACCAGGGTAGGCCTTAAATGCTACTTACATAGCTTACATCAGAATATGATAAAAAAATAATAATAATACATATATACAGTGGGGCAAAAAAGTATTTAGTCAGCCACCGATTGTGCAAGTTCCCCCACTTAAAATGATGACAGAGGTCAGTAATTTGCACCAGAGGTACACTTCAACTGTGAGAGACAGAATGTGAAAAAAAAATCCATGAATTCACATGGTAGGATTTGTAAAGAATTTATTTGTAAATCAGGGTGGAAAATAAGTATTTGGTCACCTCGAACAAGGAAAATCTCTGGCTCTCACAGACCTGTAACGTCTTCTGTAAGAAGCTTTTCTGTCCCCCACTCGTTACCTGTATGAATGGCACCTGTTTGAACTCATCATCTGTATAAAAGACACCTGTCCACAGCCTCAAACAGTCAGACTCCAAACTCCGCCGTGGCCAAGACCAAAGAGCTTTCGAAGGACACCAGGAAAAGTATTGTAGACCTGCACCAGACTGGGAAGAGTGAATCTACAATAGGCAAGCAGCTTGGTGTGAAACAATCAACTGTGGGAGCAATCATCAGAAAATGGAAGACATACAAGACCACTGATAATCTCCCTCGATCTGGGGCTCCACGCAAGATCTCATCCCGTGGGGTCAAAATGATCATGAGAACGGTGAGCAAAGATCCCAGAACCACACGGGGGGACCTGGTGAATGACCTGCAGAGAGCTGGGACCAAAGTAACAAAGGTCACCATCAGTAACACACTACAACGGCAGGGAATCAAATCCCGCAGTGCCAGACGTGTTCCGCTGCTGAAGCCAGTGCATGTCCAGGCCCGTCTGAAGTTTGCCAGAGAGCACATGGATGATACAGCAGAGGATTGGGAGAATGTCATGTGGTCAGATGAAACCAAAGTAGAACTTTTTGGTATAAACTCAACTCGTCGTGTTTGGAGGAAGAAGAATACTGAGTTGCATCCCAAGAACACCATACCTACTGTGAAGCATGGGGGTGGAAACATCATGCTATGGGGCTGTTTTTCTGCCAAGGGGACAGGACGACTGATCCGTGTTAAGGACAGAATGAATGGGGCCATGTATCGTGAGATTCTGAGCCAAAACCTCCTTCCATCAGTGAGAACTTTGAAGATGAAACGAGGCTGGGTCTTCCAACATGACAATGATCCAAAACACACCGCCTGGGCAACAAAGGAGTGGCTCCGTAAGAAGCATTTGAAAGTCCTGGAGTGGCCTAGCCAGTCTCCAGACCTCAACCCCATAGAAAATCTGTGGCGGGAGTTGAAAGTCTGTGTTGCTCGGCGACAGCCCCAAAACATCACTGCTCTCGAGAAGATCTGCATGGAGGAATGGGCCAAAATACCAGCTACTGTGTGTGCAAACCTGGTAAAGACCTATAGTAAACGTTTGACCTCTGTTATTGCCAACAAAGGTTATGTTACAAAGTATTGAGTTGTATTTTTGTTATTGACCAAATACTTATTTTCCACCCTGATTTACGAATAAATTCTTTACAAATCCCACCATGTGGATTCATGGATTTTTTTTTTCACATTCTGTCTCTCACAGTTGAAGTGTACTTCTGGTGCAAATTACTGACCTCTGTCATCATTTTAGGTGGGGGAACTTGCACAATCGGTGGCTGACTAAATACTTTTTTGCCCCACTGTATATATATAGCTAAAGCCATACCAGATTGGATGTTGCCTGGATTACCAAGTTCCACATCAGTACATACAGGACCTACATATGAGAAGTGTTACTGGAACAAAGAGGCATAAATGGACAAAAGATGAGAATTTGTAACCCCAGAGAATAGCGTTACATGAAGAGGATGTGGGACCTATGCCTATGGACATGTCCTCTGAAAGAAAAATAACACTGATTCCAAAGGAAGGGAAAACACTGTAGGCTGGATGAAAAAAGAGTAAGGCAAAGCCGAAGAGAAAGAAAGCCAAATGCAGAAGGAGGAGGAAGGCATACAAGGAAACATCGGTGAAAAAATCTACCAAAAGAAGAGGCTGCAGTAACTGCTACAGCGAAGAGGAAAACATATTTGAGAGAGGTGGGAATCAGAGATGTGATGAATAAAGAAGTGTACTGTAGCATAATAGAATCACAACCTTGGCAAGAACCTTTATCTTGTATCGAAATTCATGAACACCAGGAGGGAGCCTGTGAAATTATCACAGCGGCAGATAATTTACAGGATTTCTCCACTGATTTGACAAGAAGTGAGGCTCATGTAATCAACACAGGCTTCAAAAGTTTAATTTTACACAAAAAATATCAAGTTCTGCTCTCTTGTCAGACAGAGAATTCACAGAAACAAAAAAAACACAAAGAGACAATAATCATCTTTTACTGTGCATGAGTTGTCTTGAGAGTACAGAAGAAAGGAGAAAGAAAATTTGTAAAAAAGCAGAGATACATTCAAAGGCAGCAGCAGGTAGAGGTGTGGAGGAAAGAGGGATATAAATAAGGTGAAAAGAAAGTGAGAGAGGAGAACAGAGCGGATTGATTGTTGCCCTGCAGCTCAGGAAGCAATCATGAAGCAGCAGCGTTCATGACCTCCTGCAGAAGGCTTTATTACTCTGCTTTATCTGCCGTTGAGAGGAAGCTTCCATGCTGCTGCTGAAGCAGCTCTTGACTGCAGTCTGCTGATGTGCCTGATGATCATGAACAGGATAGTTCTGGACAAGTAAATGTCACCTTACCTTCTTACCATTTCCTAGTTCACCAACGACCTGTCTAGGGTTAGATTTTGTTTCAGAAACCGTTTTTCCGTTAGGAGCTTTTCTATTTTAGGGTTTCCAGGAGTGGATACATACCGCACCGCTAACACTAACCCAAATCCTGATATGCTCACTTCACTCCTGCATTATAGCCACCACAAAGTTTTTTAAAGGCTAACAGATTCAAACTCGCTCAGTTAAACAGGCAGACACAAAAACAGATACAAATTTATATCATCCAGCAAAACACTGTCAAAACTCTTTTTGCCTCCTATTAATGTAAGAAAGCCTTACAAGAACACAGCCTTGAACATATGCCTTAGTTTACATTGCATGCATACAATACTTTATTTGACATGAGAAAATATTTTCTTTATAAAAATTCAATTTCATTTTTAGTTTCAATTTTTTCTATACAGCGCCAAATCACAACAATAGTCACTTCAAGGTGCTTTATATTGTAAGGTAGACTCTACAATAATACATACAGAGAAAAACCCAACAATCATATGACCCCCTATGAACAAGCACTTTGGCGATAGTGGGAAGGAAAAACTCCCTTTTAACAGGAAGAAACCTCTGGCAGAACCAGGCTCAGGGAGGGGCGGAGCCATCTGGAGTTGGGGAGTTACTCATGCCAACAACCTAAACTGGAGCTTAATGTAGGTGCTCCATCACAACTATGTGTCATGGTCCGGGTGAGTACGGGGTTTTTCCACTCCGCTGGGCTCCACCTTCAGGCAGAGACTCCAATCAGCTTCCACACCTGGTTCCAATCAAGTCACCAGCATATAAGACCAGCATTCACAACAGACCTCTGCCAGATCTTCTGCTAACTCATGTTAGTGCTAGGCCGCCAAGCCCTTGTGAGAACCCTTAACTACTGCTTTTCTCCTCACCGTGTTTTCTTTGTCATAGGACCCACCTGGCAGTCGCGCTTCCCAACCTAGATTACTCACATCTCCGCCTGGACGCTGGTTCTGTCATCTGGTTGCTTCCTTTCCATCATCGGACTACACCTGCCTGCCTCCCTGCCAAGCCCCTCACTCCAAGCATATTCTGGATCCTCTCTGGACACTCCTCACCCGGAACCCCCTGGACACCCCCTCCTCGCATGACACTTTAAACCTGCAACGCGTAAGCCCTAACCACCATAGTCTAATCCTTCAGCTGTGATTCACTAGACTGCCACTGACTACTTGTCTCCTCTCATTATAGTGACTGCGTACCTCCATCCAAGCCACTGCCCCTTTTTTCCATTCCCCGGATCCATCCGTGAAATCTAGCACCTAGTCATAGCACTCAGAGTTTCATGTTCACAGTTCATAGCTTCCACAGTTCATAGCATCCATAGTTTCCTGCTTTGTAAGTTCACTAGGCACTGTAAATAAAGCACTGTGTTCACGCCCATTTTGCCTCTCTCTGTGTCTGCATTTGAGTCCACACCCACAGCCTGGCCCTCTCGGCCGTAACACTATGCCCCTGATCACAATGTAAAACACACGAGTTATTTAGCAGCATTAATACAGCTGTAAACACCATTTATTTAAATCCATCTGCACCAATCTCTTAACCACACTAACGCACACTTTAACTTTGTATCTGCTTCCTGGAAAGTTAATCAGTGTTTTTGGGGTGTTTGTTGACCACTCAAGTTTAGGCATACACACACTTTGTTAAAAATCAATTCTTACCTCCTAAGACCTAATTTAGTCTACAGTGGGGAATTTTTGCAGCACCTACAGTGTAACCTGGCATTGTTTTTTCAGAGACAAAGATGTTGTATACCTCAATTTTTTCCACTTCTTTGTGCATTCCCTCCTGGATAATTTCATTCTATGGATACTTTTCATTTGGGAGTCCTTGTATTGACACTGTAACGTGACACTTATTCTCTCACTGATGAATTGAAAAAACTGCAGCCAAAAAGTAGTAGGAGAGATCTCTGAAGAATCAAACAAACCGATCACTGTGTGTACTGGAACATGTAGTTACATTTCTAGGGAAGTGCAGGTTACACCGTTGTGTCTCAGAGGGGTTTGTGCTCACGACTTAACTTCGGGATAGATTTCTCATAGAAGTGTAAATGTCCAGTAACAATGGTGGCAACATTTAGATACTTATGCTTTTGTTATAAAAACACAGCAGTGAAAACTCACATGGCCGCAGTAGGTTGTTTTCATTAAACAAAATGTTTTGGGGCATCAAAAATATTTTTGTGATACAGTTTTTATTTTTATTTTAGTCAAACAGTAATTTAAAATATTATAATAATAATAATAATAATAATACATTTTATTTAAAACTAGCACCTTTCAAAGCACCTAAGGACACTGTACAACAGATAAAAACACAAAAACTGGAAATATACACAATAATAAGAATAACAGATAAAAGTTAGAGCATACAGAGGTTTAAACATAAGCAATTTTAAACAGATGAGTTTTGAGGGTGGACTTAAAAAGAGGGAATGAACTAATATTTCTGAGGTCAGGGGGTAAGGAATTCCAACGTCGAGGGGCAGAGCAACTAAAAGCCCTGCCCCCCATTGTAATCAGACGAGCAGAAGGAACAGAGAGAGAAAGAGAAGATGAAGATCTGAGGCACCGGGATGGGAAGTTCATCTGTACTAAATCAAAGAGGTATGGTGGAGAGAGAGAATGAATAGCCTTAAATGTATAGAGGATTATTTTAAAATGGATGCGAAATTTAACCGGGAGCCAGTGAAGCTGCTTCAGGATTGGGGAGATGTGGTGGGTAGAGGAAGTTCTAGTAATAATACGGGCAGCAGAGTTCTGGACACGTTGGAGCTTGTTAATGGATTTTTGTGTAAGGCCAAATAATAGTGAGTTACACTAATCAATTCGAGAGATAACAAGATTATGGACGAGAATAGCAGTGGCATGAGGAGTGAGGAAAGGGCGGAGGCGATTGATATTACGGAGTTGGAAAAATGCTGCACGTGTGACATTATTGATATGTGAATTAAAGGATAATGTGCTATCAAGAATGACACCCAAGCTTTTCACAGAGGGAGAGATAGGGACCAGCGAATTATTGATGGTGAGAGAGAAATTGTTAATTCTGGATAGCAATCGTTTAGTGCCGACCAGGAGAAGTTCTGATTTATTGCTGTTGAGTTTAAGAAAGTTGGAGGAGAACCAGGAATTGAGTTCAGCTAAGCAGAGGATAAGGGAGGGTGGAGGAAGAGTAGAATCGGGTTTGGTAGAGAGGTAAAGCTGGGTGTCATCGGCATAGCAGTGGAACTGAATATTATATTTACGAAAAATATGTCCGAGTGGAAGAAGGTAAATGATGAAAAGAAGGGGCCCAAGGACAGATCCCTGGGGCACCCCAGTAGATAGAGGAGAAGGCTGAGAAGTGAAGGATTTTAATTGAATGAACTGAGTGCGGTCAGACAGGTATGATTTAAACCAGGCTAATATAGTATGAGAGAGACCAATAGAAGCTAATCTGCTAAGAAGAATGGGATGAGCGATGGTGTCAAAGGCTGCACTCAGATCAAGGAGAATAAGGATGGAGAGGAGACCGGAATCAGCTGCCATAAGAAGGTCATTTGTTATAGACAAAACATTGTCTGTGTACCTCATTATAAATTGTAAAGATTGCTGGAGACATTTGTTGTGTATGAAGGTGATGTTGGCTGTAATTTAAAATTAGAAATCCATTAACTATAGTCTATGTTTGACTTGATGAAAGCAGAGTTTTTTGATTAATTTAACTTAAGGTAAAATTAACAAATACTTCAAAGGTTATATGCTTTGACCTCAAGCTCAACTCGTTAAGATATTCTGATGGGGCTCTGATGTCTGATGCTCTAAATTCTGCATAGCATATTTTGGAGGACATGCCATCCTGCCTCATTTCTGGCTTGGATCTAAGATATGAAAGCAGTTAAATGTAAAGATGAATATCAGCACAGATTGTTATTTTTCAACATCTTCCAGCCAAATATCAGAATCTGTTTCAACTTTAAAAAGTCCGTTATCAGTAAAAGCCTATTTGAACCTCACAGCTGGAGAGAGATTCTAATTGAGAGTCTCTTTACTTGCTCAGTCCTGGGGAGAAAAACACTCTTTGTTTTGAAGAGAGGTGACAGTAGGGGGAAAGTAAGAGAAAGTGAGTAAAAGTGATGATTAATCAAAGCCAACATGTGTCCTTTGATGTCACAGTGTGGCGTTATAATCATTTTCAATGATCTGAAGCTAATGAATGACACTCCTGCACTTGTTTCAGAAGTGTCAGTTAATAGCAGCTGAGTCTCTTGGCAGCAGTTAGAAAATAGTCCAGGACATTCCTTTCTCTCTCTTCCATGTCACACTATCTTTTTGTTTCCTTTTTGCTTCCCTCCTCTTTCATTTTGTCCCATTTTCCCTTCCCTCTTGCCTCTTTCTCTTTGGGAACATGATAGGTTACTTTGACACTTCAAGGTGCCAACGTAAAATTCTTTTTTTTTATTAAAAAAAAGCTGCTACGGTTTATAATTTTATAATGAAAGTATATCAAATGACCGGTGTAAAAGACTTTGCTGATAGGAACGAGACTTACAAAACAACTCCTCTAGTCTGATAAAATGCTTTAGTATCACGCTTTTGACAAGACAGTCAAATATTCCTACACTTACTGTTTGGGACAAGATCAGTTAAATTAATTATCCATAGTAAAAGTCAACTGTTGATTTATTTTAGGTTGCATCATGTCAAACAAACAGCCAAGTGCCAACATTTGTTCTGAACTACAACAAAGCAGGCCAGCCCTCACATGAGCTGACCAAGCATCAGAATTGGGATACTGGAGGTGAACATCAATCACGTCAGGATCGATCCTCAGCTTGAGGCGTCACAACGGGACTTAACTAACCAATGGATGAAGTTGCAACGGCTGAGACTATGTAAACTGAAAAGCTGGAAAGTAAGACAGATGACAGTTGCACAGTTGTGCAGAACTGCGATATATGTTCTGTGGTACCAGTAGACTTACAAATGCAACACTGTTTAAACAAGCAGTAGACAAGTTAAACTTCCTTTGCAGCTGCTTTACTCTATTTATTTACTTGCAGCAACCTTAGCTCTGACATCCAGCAGCAACAACTTCTCAGAGAATTGTAATCGGACACTAAAATCACAATCATGGGGTCTCACATAAGGAAGCTAGTGTGACCTATACTGTAAATATTTTCAGCTGTTGGGAAATTATCTATTGAAACACCCCCCATATATGTGCTTTGTATGTGGTTCTCCAAAAGTTGATTTTGTTCATCTGGACGTAGCGTTTTGTGGGAGAAACGTTTCGTCACTCATCCAGGTGACTTCTTCAGTCTCAGCTGACTGCAGCTCCCCCCCCGACACAAACAGAGTAACATAGTGTACGCTGTTAAGTGCCAGGAGGATTGCCATGATTTATACATCGGGGAAACCAAACAATCTCTGGCAAAGCGGATGGAGTCTATTTACACCTACAGGCCTCTTTCAAGGATGAGGATGTAACATCCTGGACAGGGAGGAACGCTGGTTTGAGGGCCGAGTCAAGGAGGCCATTTACGTGAAAAGGGAAAGACCATCTCTGAATCGAGGAGGGGGCCTAAGGGTACATCTGTCACCATCTTACAATGCTTTGATTGCAGCCATTCCCCAACTCTCTGTGAATGGTACTCATGGCCATTGATCAGTGGTCTTTGATCAGTGGGTTTTGGTCAGTGGTTGTTGATCAATGGTCATGAGAATTTGCATAATTATGATTAAGGAACTGACCTCCCAGCCCATTGTTCCTCATTATGCAAATGTACTGTTTATAAGAATTGGGGAAACCTGCAGTCAGCTGAGACTGAAGACGTCACCTGGATGAGTGACAAAACGTTTCTCCCACAAAACGCTACGTCCAGATGAACAGAATCAACTTTTGGAGATTTATTTTCCTGGATGATTGAGAATGCATCAAGACGTTTGTATGTGGTTGAAATTAAAAACATTTATTGGTAAGCTTAACAATCAGGAAAAAGTAGCCACAACACTGTTATGTCTTAATTTTACACAAAGAAATGGTCAGAAATATCAAAAAGAGTCAAAAAACACGAGGGTCAATAAGCAGTATCGATATCCATCAATCATTAAGTATTGATAAATCCAATGATACCAATGATAACCTGCAAGGAAAGTCTACTACTCACACTTGACAAATTGACATTGTGGGTAATACTGTTCACAGCTCAGTGACACATGAAATGAAAATAGGTTTTGGTTATCATAGACCCTGATTAATAGACCATACACATACATTGACCATATGTGTATGGTCAACATTAAGACTAGCTTATGCAGAGTCTTCTTGCTTGTAGGTGAACCAATTAGACTGTTTTTTTTTCTCCCATATTAAAATTTAATTCATCCAGAGGAACAAGAGTAAAACCACACTTCTTAAATAATAACTTGGTGGCATTAAAAAATATTAATCCTATGCATTTTATAGTTTCCAACATAGTTTCTGTCAGTGATGATGACATTGCTATGTAATTGCTGGCTGCCAACTGTGTGGTTTCTTAACTCTAAAGTGTTAAGAAACTACAGCAGTCAGAAGATCTGTAAACAAGCCAAAAGAAGCAGAGCTATTTGATATTCTGAGGCATGTCTCCATAAGTATCAAGTCTCGAGAAAGCAGGTCTTAGGTCGAGCACTAATCCTCAATGGAAGTCCAGGGGAGGTTAGAAGAGTTCACTGAAGAGTCCACTTTGCACAGCATTTGGACACTCTTGGCGTTATTAATATTTTTTTATTTACAAACCCATAATCTCACATTATTCTGGCCTTGATAGAATCCGGGCCAGAATCATTTGTTTGTCTGTGCCGAGCCTTGGCTGTAAAAAGCTCCACCCACCCACATACTGCACAAACTTGTTTTGAGAGGGGCAGCCAATCAGATGAACATTCGCTTAATTAGAAGGGAGATAAAACAGCTTGTAAAAGTTATAATGAACCAAGAATTATGCATGGATAAGAAAAATATGAAGTTGAAAGTTAATAGGGAGCCTATAACTGACGATTTTGGAGATCCCTTTGAAAATGTATTTCTGGGGGTGTTATCCTCTAATTAAATTTTTAAAAAAGGGAATTACTGATATCCATATTTGGTGATTCCACTTACATTGTACTTAAATTCACTGCCAGTATAATATACAGCATGTCCTAGATGTATAGAAAATTAGAAGCTTATCTGCTGAGTTTGTATATGGAGCTCTCGGCTGCTGCAGTCTTGTTGTTCTTGTGTAGCAGGAGGGCTGTGATGAAAATATGATTTTTATTTGGAATATTTCTCAGGGGAGCTGGCTTGTCAGTTTGATCTAGAGGGAAATTGTGTCATTCATGAAACAAAATGTTTACTCTTGCCTTGTTTCAGCGCTGACATTTCCTGGCACCCACCATCTCCGCCTTCACTTTCATCCTCTCTTCATAACCCCTGCCTCATTGCCCAGACTGTGATGTACGGGGCTTCATTAAAGACTCTCCTTCGCTCCCAGATGTCTCTACAATGAGACATCGGCAGTAAAGAACCTATTTGTATCCATGCTAATGAGGCTGAGTGAGTCCATCCCTCCTGGTGAGCATGCAAGCACGCACTCATGAACACCCACAAGCCCCTGAACCCGCCCTCCCTGTAGAGAGTCTATAGACCGAGGGAATATAATATTCTCTTTTTTCTCCATATCAGGCCTGTCGGAGGCTCTCCTCATTGGTATTTACTTTAGTGGAGGCTTTTCAAATTGAGAGCATTATCTGCTGGTGATGGAGCTATAATTACAGGGCCTCAGCACTCCCTCTAGAGAGAACCCTGCATCGTTTCATCATTACTACAAGACAAGAGACTAGCAACGTGCATGAGCGAAAAAGCTAAAATACAACGAAAAAAAGCACCAATGGAAGGTTGGGCTGTATTAATGGTATATTCTTTTCAACTGAATGCATAGTTTAGAGCTGTGTAAAGTTAGAATGGATCCACAATTAAGTGCTATTAGAGAAAGGAGTAGTGCAGATTGGGTCTCAGCTTCAGTGCCAGATGTGGCCCAGTTTCTTTTTTTTAATCACTTATTCAGATGTTTTTTTTTCTCTCTACAGCAATCAGTTCCTTTTAAATAAAGTTCTGCAAGCTGGAAACATTTTGGAATTTCTGGAATGGACCCACGGAAAACATGATGCGCATTCAGACATTTTCAAAGAACACAGATAGACGATCCGAGGGAGCCCCAAGCACAACCAGATCAGAGCAGCACAGGCCTGTGGATAATTAGAGCAGTTTCAAAACCCACTCAACCTGAACAGACCCCGACAAAGAAGGAAAACAAACATGTCCTATCAGTTAATCGATCGAGCCGTTGTGTGAAAGAGCAGCAGCGTTTGCTGTACGAGTGCCAGCGCGATCTAAAATAACACATTTATATGCTTCAAAAAAAAAATCAAGTTCAATTTCCATAAAAGCTATTAGAAATAAAAGATAATGAGGTGGCTCATGATCGAGTCCCTTAGGATTTGTACCAATACAAAGGTTTGACATCAGCAGCAGTAAAAAGAGACCTAATTCAACTCATTTACACAGATTTGAATGAAGCAGAGTTAAAAGTTACTGGTAAAAAACTGATCGTCCTCTGTCTTTATTTATTTATTTGTTTTAAACCAGCTAACATTCATGTACTGATTTTGGTGATTTTTTTTTTTTAATTAAAAATGACAACCTTAGTTAGCAAGGTTGCATCGAGTGTATGGGTGAATTGTAGAGACTCGTATCTGCTAATTAGTGCAAAATAAAATGTGTAAATATGACTCATCAAAACTGAAAAGGCCTCTCGAGTAATATGCCAGTACTAAATCACTGCAGAGAAAGCAGTGTTAGTTCACTGCAGTAAAAATAGGCAGAATCATGGTCAAAAAGTCAAATTCAGAAGAGAATCAAACTGCCTAAAGTGATGCCTACTAGTTGCAACTGCCTGTGTCAAAGTATTCACCACTCTTAATAATATCTAACTTTTATCCTTAATGCACATAGATGATTGGTATGATGGGGTAAATTAGACAAGACCAAAAACATTTTTCTAAACATTCATTTCAGGTAGAAAGCTTAACAGTCTAAAAGCTCGCCTCCAGTTGGTTATTAAAATAACTGCTGTTTTTTCCTCAGTGGTTTCATTTCTCAGCCCTGAAGGCTGATCAGAACCACAGAAGGTTAATGTTTTGGTAATTTTACATGAACATATGAACATAATTCCTTATTTTACATAACGACAAGATATATAAATAAAAAGAAAACTCAGGAACAGAAAGAAACTGAACAACACAAAAGTCCACACGATGAGTTTCACTCCCGATCAGTCAATACAAAAAGTACAACATCTGCATCAAACAACTACCACAATTGACTTTCCAATACAGGGAGTGCAGAATTATTAGGCAAATGAGTATTTTGTCCACATCATCCTCTTCATGCATGTTGTCTTACTCCAAGCTGTATAGGCTCGAAAGCCTACTACCAATTAAGCATATTAGGTGATGTGCATCTCTGTAATGAGAAGGGGTGTGGTCTAATGACATCAACACCCTATATCAGGTGTGCAGAATTATTAGGCAACGTCCTTTCCTTTGGCAAAATGGGTCAAAAGAAGGACTTGACAGGCTCAGAAAAGTCAAGAATAGTGAGATATCTTGCAGAGGGATGCAGCAGTCTCAAAATTGCAAAGCTTCTGAAGCGTGATCATCGAACAATCAAGCGTTTCATTCAAAATAGTCAACAGGGTCGCAAGAAGCGTGCAGAAAAACCAAGGCGCAAAATAACTGCCCATGAACTGAGAAAAGTCAAGCGTGCAGCTGCCAAGATGCCACTTGCCACCAGTTTGGCCATATTTCAGAGCTGCAACATCACTGGAGTGCCCAAAAGCACAAGGTGTGCAATACTCAGAGACATGGCCAAGGTAAGAAAGGCTGAAAGACGACCACCACTGAACAAGACACACAAGCTGAAACGTCAAGACTGGGCCAAGAAATATCTCAAGACTGATTTTTCTAAGGTTTTATGGACTGATGAAATGAGAGTGAGTCTTGATGGGCCAGATGGATGGGCCCGTGGCTGGATTGGTAAAGGGCAGAGAGCTCCAGTCCGACTCAGACGCCAGCAAGGTGGAGGTGGAGTACTGGTTTGGGCTGGTATCATCAAAGATGAGCTTGTGGGGCCTTTTCAGGTTGAGGATGGAGTCAAGCTCAACTCCCAGTCCTACTGCCAGTTTCTGGAAGACACCTTCTTCAAGCAGTGGTACAGGAAGAAGTCTGCATCCTTCAAGAAAAACATGATTTTCATGCAGGACAATGCTCCATCACACGCGTCCAAGTACTCCACAGCGTGGCTGGCAAGAAAGGGTATAAAAGAAGAAAAACTAATGACATGGCCTCCTTGTTCACCTGATCTGAACCCCATTGAGAGCCTGTGGTCCATCATCAAATGTGAGATTTACAAGGAGGGAAAACAGTACACCTCTCTGAACAGTGTCTGGGAGGCTGTGGTTGCTGCTGCACGCAATGTTGATGGTGAACAGATCAAAACACTGACAGAATCCATGGATGGCAGGCTTTTGAGTGTCCTTGCAAAGAAAGGTGGCTATATTGGTCGCTGATTTGTTTTTGTTTTGTTTTTGAATGTCAGAAATGTATATTTGTGAATGTGGAGATGTTATATTGGTTTCCCTGGTAAAAATAAATAATTGAAATGGGTATATATTTGTTTTTTGTTAAGTTGCCTAATAATTATGCACAGTAATAGTCACCTGCACACACAGATATCCCCCTAAAATAGCTAAAACTAAAAACAAACTAAAAACTACTTCCAAAAACATTCAGCTTTGATATTAATGAGTTTTTTGGGTTCATTGAGAACATGGTTGTTGTTCAATAATAAAATTATTCCTCAAAAATACAACTTGCCTAATAATTCTGCACTCCCTGTAGACACATGGTTGTTAAAAAGGAGTTTCAAAAAGGTTCCAAACCTTAATAAAAGGAGTGCATGTTCCTTTAAATACTAAAGTACAACCCAGGGACATTTGTTAAGTTATTTCATTTTAAAAGAAGTATTGTATTCATAAATATACACTGATTAGTGTGTAATTATGTCTTCAAAAAAATGTATGTGTCCTTATAAACATAGTATCATCTCATCTTAGCCTCAACTCCTGAACTGAAGTCAAACACTAACTCATGAAAACATTCATAAACATGCTGATTTATTCCCAATATATTAAAATTACTTATTGTTAGCAGATTAAGACATGCTCTCCTTCCATCTCCAAACAGCCAACAACGAGCAGGCTAAACAACAGCAACAGGCTATAAGCTAACATTATGCCAGCTAATGTTAGCTTCAAGTGATGTGTCCTAAAACTGTCCACAAGTTCACTCTGATAAACAGTTTGATTATACTCTCACATCACATGAGAGGCAAGTGTCCGAGTCTAACAGCATTAGATCTTCTTTTTGAAAACGTTGGCTAACAACAGCTAACACTAACAAAAACTGCAGTGCTTACCCAATGACTGTAGAAAACATGGACGACGCAACAGCACCTCCTCACATTGTGCAAAAATTAAGCCAAAATATCACGCTTGTGGAGGCTGCCATCTTGCATTTTTGGAGCCAGAGTCTGCGCAGTAGTGTCTTGAGGTGGAGCGACTGTGCACGCTCCCGCCCACACACCCGCTGGATGTGACAGCAAGCACGCCCCCCTACACTTTTTATGTAGCCTGGCTGCTCCAGTTTATTTGCTGATGGATTTACTGCGACTGACGACTCGTTCAATCAAGCTAAATACAACCACGTCACTGTTATAAAAAAGACACACAGCTTATCATCTTATAAGCTCTAAGTTCTACAACATCTAAAATCACCCTGTTGTTAATTCGTTTGCTAGATTAGCCGCTAGCATACGCAACGTGTTGGAGGCTTGTTGCCACCTAGTTAGCAATGCTACACAGCTGTTATTCTAATAGTCTGTATTATTGAATGATTCAGCGCTCCTTAGGTCTTGTTATCCTTTTTTAGACAGCGATAAGATCAGCTGCGCACTCCACAGAGGCCCAGAGTTATTGTTAATATCAGAAATGTAATGCTGTCCTTAGAGATTTTAACACTTAAGACTGTGAGTGTAATGGATCTGAAACTGTTTAAATCTTCAGAGCCCTCTACATCCTGGTAACATGGAAACTTTAAAAACAGCAGCAGAAGGTTTCAGTAGTGTAGTCGAATTTGTTCTTTTCATTTAATAATAGAGTCTACCCACATAGCAAAATTGGTATGGCCCAGATCAGGCCCACACAATGTGCTTACACATGGCCCACATACCGCAAAGAATGACAGCCCTTTGGTGACCCCGATCTGGTTTGCCAGATGTGGCCCACACATGGGCCAGCACAAGGCCAGTTGCAGACACACTGGTGGTCCTGTGCTGGCCCATGTGTGGATTACCTCTGGCAAACCATATCTGGGCCACCAGAGGGCCGTCATTCTTTGCGGTATGTGGGCCACCTGTAAGTGGTGTGCAGCCAGTTGTAGACACACTGCTGGCCCTGTGCTGGCCCAGAACAGTTTCAGCTGTGGCCCCAGATGTCAGCCTAATGTGTACCTTAATCAAACCATGTAATAACAACATGTGCCAGAACATGCAAAAGTAACAACATGAGGAAACTCTGTTCAGACAGTGAATGGACTGAATATTATATAGTGCTTTTCTAGTCTCCCAGATTACTCAAAGCGCTCTATAAAACATGCTACATCCACCCAATCACACACTTTCTGTTAACTGAGGGCTTCCTAAGTACATTCATACACATTCACACAGGAGGAGGCAGGGATCGAACCACTAACCCTCTGATCAGGGGGTGACCTGCTCTACCTCCTGAGCTACAGCCACTCACTGGCAAAGATGAGTAAACCGTTACTAGGTTTTGGATAAAGTGTACATTCACAAACCTGTCAAACCTGCATTTGAAACGTTGGCTACCATAGCAGTATAGTATTGCAACATGGCATTTGGGTCTTCTAACTAAAATAGGAAAATAGGAACATAAATAGTGCCATCATTGTCAGACCTGGCCCACATCCGGTTGACATACACTCTGCCATGACACCAGTCAGTCAGAAGTGCCAGCTTGATGCCGGACCCAGGGAAGACCTGTTTTCTATGGGCCTGGGCCACATACATCAAACTATAATCGGGCCAGATATAGCATGCCATCACATAGACAGTGCCCTCTATGCCAGGCCTGGCCCATATCTGGACGACATACGTCTTATCATGCCAGAAGTCAGCCAGCAGTGCTGGCTTGATACCAGATCCAGGCCAGACCTGCTTGCTATGTGGGATATATTATATCAACAGCTACATTCACCCTGGGGAGAAACTAGTGAGGGAGACCATGGGGACTAAGCTGGGTTTCTGGGTCCAGAGATTTGGAGAAACTTCTTCCCTTTCTTTCATCACAGCTGCCCTGTGCCAGATGTTCTGTTGACCCACTGAGAGAGGCTTCATTTAAGAAACACCAGGAAGACTGAATCTCATCGCAATGATCAAGCAGGACTCATGATCTTCATCAGCAGCTCCCTCACCACTTCTCTGTAGGCCCGCCCCAGGAGATGGATACACTCAGCATTTCATGAACACTGTGATGGAGACCTTTGGTTTGTGTAATGTTATAAATATTCGGATACTCCCCAGAGGCTCCGGACTTTTACATAAAGATATTATATTCAGTCCTGTAGAAAGTTATATATTTAAAAATATATTATCCTCTCTGGTTACGCTAGTCACTAACTCTGAATCACTTTATGGTAAATAACACACTATCAGCAAAAAACTGTGGAAGAACTCCAGATCACAAGTTTGTAGTTCACATATAAGTGATGACCTTTGACCTTCATCAGTTTTATTTAATTGTGTCAGAGAAAATCAAATGTGCTCTTCATGCAGCTGAGTACATCAAGTGTTTAAAACGGAAGCCGTGCAGGTCTGAGATCAGCAGCTCTCTTGATTTCTTTAGACAGGGTAAATTCATTCACCTGCACGGGTTAGCTAAACAAACTTTACAAAACAAGTTTCCCCGACAGCTGAGTGCTCACCTTAGCTAGCTAGGTCTCAGAACCTAGTTAAGGACAGTAGTTACGGATTAGCTTACAAACACGTTTAACTTACCTGAACAGAGATATGCAAGTTTCTCCGTGACTGCAGCTGCCAGTCAAAGCTGCTATGATGACGTTACACCCCAATTTAACATCACCGCAGTAAGAATTAGAATCAAACTTATGGGAAAGGAGACCTCTTGGACATAAATCAGCGTGATGAAAACTATTGATAACAAAAGAAAGAATCTTGGGAAAAAAATTATCTGAGGAGAATTAATTTATTTTAGTCTGACCCCAGTCCCATCTGCTAACATGGAGGAGGCAGGTTTTATGATCTATACTTCAGCCAGACACCAGGGGGCGATAGAGACGTTTTGGCTTCACTTTTGGGGAGCTGTCGCGTCGTCCATGTTTTCTACAGTCATTGTGCTTACCGATAGAACAGTGCAGAGTTTGCTCCACAGCTCACCTCAGTATCACTGATATCGGACAGAAGTAATCTACGACGAGTCATTTGACATAGTATTGTCATGTGTCACTGTGGCCCCATCATTTTTTAAATATATTTTTCTACACTGCCAATTAAAGTGGAAGGGTCTGTACCAGTGCAGTGGTACAGAAACAAGTGTTATTACATCCAAAACTACTCTTTTCCAAATGTATTGTTGTTAACATCTCACATAGTGATGCCAGTGCTGTAACAATACCCCCACAACTGTAAGTGACTGATGTTTTACTGCTGCTTTTTTACAGATTTTTAAGTCTTCACTTAATCAGCATGAAATGTGGGTATTGAGCACTCTACCACTGAAAGCAATTCAAACTGTCCTCCATAAAAAATGACAGATAATATTATCATCTTCACTCTACTTTCATGTCTTTATGGGCTAAAAGCATAAAGCAAAAGGCACTAAAGACATTAGCTCGGACACTAAAGGACAGGAAATGTGCTGAACAAGAATACTCTCTAGGAAGTATAATGTGTATTAAAAATTGTATAACTAGCCTTGTGAGCCCTGAGAGCTCACGTGAAAATAAAATAGTCGACTTCAGAAAAGCTGATTTCTGGACAGCGAAAAAAGAAATGAGTAAGGATGAGAAAGAAGAGAAAACGTTCAATAAACAATGTGGCAGGAGAAAATCAATTTTTATCTGCTTGAGTTTATAGATAGATTGTGCTTTGTGTCTGTAAATGGTGCTCTGAAGCACATCACTGCATGGTTATCAGGCCTTGAAAAAAACAAAAACAAACAAACAAAAAAAACAAAGCAAAAGACATAAAACCACCAGCTGTCCCAAAAAAAGGATCCAGGGTGCATCTGGTTCACATAAAAGCATGTGGCTTCAATCACTGTTATGGTTCAATTTCCTTCTTTGTCTCTATAGAGCTCCTCTCTAGTTGGAATAACATTTGTCTTTCCAAGGTGATATTTTAACTTTACCTACAGCTTAAACACTGCTGTTGTAAACTGATCTGTATCACTGATTGAACACTTTAAAGGGGATTTTGCTTAATTGTGTTGGAGGAGATCCAGGTGGAGCTTTCAGAGACTTAGATATCAGGAAAAAGGGAGAGTAAATCCTAACTGGGAAAATAGTTTGAGTTTCACTTGTACGCCAATCCTAAACAACCTCTGAGCAGCAGATTCCACTTAATGTCTTTGTCTTATACCTTATAGACACGTGGCCACACAAGTTTTGATGCTAATTTTACACTACGCTGTCTTCATTTGGTTTACAAACTTGGTTTTAAAACACATTAATGGCAAAATACTGATTTGGAGTGATTGGTCAAAAGCAGGAGTCTCATGCGAGGTCCACTTTAGTGTTCAAGCAGTACAAAAAAAACAAACAAAGAAGAAAACACAAACAAATATTTCCAAAAATGTAGTGTTTTGTTTGTGTTTGTGCTCTTTGCTCATATTGCCTCCCTATTAAATCATTTTTTGATTTTTATAGAACTTATTGTAACATTGAACTCAACAACAAACAAAGTCTCCTAACAAAAAAACCTAATTCAAGGGCCAAACTGGGGCGGAGGTAGGGGTGGCGTGGGCAGCAAGTGGACCCCTGGCCACGGTTTGAGACCCCTGATCAAAAGGATACGTCATCCCATTCAACATAAATGGCTTGAGAAAAATACATCAACCATTTGGTAAGATTTCTGACAGAATTAGTTGCAGCTTTCACCTCCTGCAAGCACCTGAGAGAATTTAAGGTAGATGCCCAGATTCCAAAGGATTTGTTCTTTAGAAGTCAGGAATGCCTGTGATGAATTTCTTAACAGTCCTTCAAAGATATTTATTAATTTCAAATCTAGATGGAATTAATGGATAAACTATGTGAGGTTAGTTAGAGCCAAGCCACTAACATGGCTGAGAACTTTGTTGAGTGTGTACTGTGGGGCTTTAGTGTTGTGAAGGTGCAGTGTGAATCATTTTTAAACATCACTTTATCACTGTCAAATTACAGTGTTATCCTGCTGCATTTACTACGAGGAAATGGTGCCACAGCAGAGAGATTTGCAGTGTCTGTCTCACACTCTTATAGTATTGTAACACTACTGTTTGCACAAATTATCACCACATCCCCTATAAACCCTGTTTATGGGTTGGATACTAAGTCATAATTTTTAGCACCTAATATTTCTCTGTGCTCCTGTGTTCAATACTGAAGTTCCACTGAAATTAATAACCAGATCTACAATACGTTAAATTTATTAAAAAGTCCCCTCAAAGTATATAACCAGGACTGTGCTTTTAAAGTGTGCTGTTTCATTTATAGTACTAAGGCCCATTAGTTTCTTAGATACACTGGCACAGATGAGTGAGATTATGCAGGGATTGGATTTGACATGAATGTATTTGAACATCTTAGAAAATTCTTCTTCATTTAACACCTTGCCTTTCCAAAAATGTGCTATTTTACTGTCTCTATATATATTCGTTTTTCTTTCTTTTTTTATCTGTTCAGGCATTCAAAAACTGTGGGATGTAGTACTGATTATCTGCAGATTGTGCTGACCGCCTGCTGTGCAGGGAGATTTACAGTATACCAACCTAGAAAACAGCCACATTCACACATCAATACTGTTCTTACAGAGAGCTTCAGTCTGTCACACAATCTGCAGTGTTTGCATGGAGAGACGATTATTCCCTCACTTCAGCCTTTAAGCTGGACATACCTGTATGACATTATAATTGTATTTTTGGGAGATTACACCCATAGCTAACTGATCTTGTTGCTAACCCCATAAGCCCAATACATTATGAATTTGTATGTTTTTTAAAATTATATCTGCCCCAGTTATATCACTTCAAACCATGTAATGTTTTCTCAGCACCAACTGTTTCTTTCCTTGTAATTAGAGTGTGTACACACACACACGCGCGCGCGCACACACACACACACACACACACACACAGAAATTCTAATCTTTCCTGTTCTCTAAGGCAGTGTTTCCCAACCACTGTGCTGCAGCACATAGGTGTGCCATGGAAGATTATCTGGTTTCACCTGATTAGTACTCTAAGCATAGCGGGCAGAACAATTACATTCTCTTCCACTAGAGGGCATTTCAACTACCTAAATGTGTTCCCAACTGCCAGTAAAACAGAAGAAGATGAAGAAAAAATTACATAAAAGTCATGCTGTGAGGCGACGCAGTGTGCAATAGCAATAGATAAATATTTGAAAAGAGAAAGTAGTCAGTCTGACCTGGGTCCTGGAGAAAACTCCGACCCAGATCAAGGCCCTAGCATGAGTAGTGGTCAGAGGAAAGCAAAATAGGTATACTGGGGACAAACTGAGCCAATTCCACTATACCTGATGTGCAGGGTTAAATGATCAATATACTTTCTGTGACATTTTTGTTTGGTGGTGTGGCCTGTGATTTTTCTAACGAGAAATATGAGCCGTGGCTCCAAAAGGTTGTGAAACACTGCTGTAGGAACCACATCAACACACACAGTGCTCCCAAGCATTTAGTGTTTTCTTTTTATTTGAATAAAAAGTGCATATATAAAAAAGGGTTAAGGGCAGTTAAGCATGGGTTTATCCGGGATTTTGTTTTCAATAAGGTGGCACAGTACGACTATGAAACATCCAGGGACAGCCACTGGAAATCATAATATTTAAACTGAAGACATAGACATGAAGATAGACATAGACAAGAATTGACAAGAGTTTGTTTTGCACTGAGCAAATTTTCTTTTTAAAAAGCAGCAAAATGGATATTTAGACTACGTAGGATTTTCAAGCAGAGTGGAGCCGCTGATTTAAAGGGTTTAAGATGCTTTCTGGAATAATACACAGGAGACAGAATGCAGTGAAGCTTTGTCTCCTGCTAGCATAGTTCTCATAACTTGTAACATGAGAGATTGTTCAGGACCTGTTGGCTTCTACACGGCAGTACGATATAGTTCTGCAAAAGTCCAAAACACATGATGGATCTATTGCCAAAATAGCTCTGACTGCATGTTACTATTGTGTGGTTTACATTGTGAAAGAGTGTATTTTAACCCAAACCATGGGGTTTTCTTCTAATAACTTAACCAGGTAGTTTTAGTGCCTACACCTAAACATATAATTTAATATCTATTTTAATATCTAAATGTAAGTAAACAGGATAAAATAAAGGACATTTTACAATGATCTCTAATGGGCAAAGATGATGAATCCAGGAACAAAAAGACCAAACAAATGGGGTATACAAATCCAATGTCCCGATAAGGACCAAGGTCATAGACACAAACTAAATACACAGAAGGAGAGAAGGCTAATAGGGAATTAGTGAACTTAATCAGATATTAATGAGGGCAAAAGAACAAAGGAGGGACATAAAAACACAGAAAACCACACGAGGATCTAACCTTCAAAATAATACATGAGGTAGCAGGACCAAACTAATAATGGCAAAGAGAGAGGAAGAAAGAAGGTACAGGAAACAGAAAAAACATTTAACAAAACTAGGAGAACAATAAAAATCTACGAATTAGAGATTAAACACACAAAGGAAAAGAAAAACTGTGGGCAACAAAAAGACCAAGAAACAATATGTTGTACAAACAGAATGGACCAACAACCTTGAGGTCAAAGACCATAAAATGATATGGACCCACCTAAACAAATTCATTGCTATAAAACATACAGATTCATATACTATTCAGAATGAAGCATGGCTACAACTGTTCTCACGAATAGTACTGGATGGATTATCTGAATAACCATGACTTTGGGAATATAATATCAGAAATCACATAAAAGTATTATACATTTTTGGCACACATGTGCCTTTCATTACACAGGATAAAAGCTTGGGGACACCGCTGGACAGGAATAATGGCACCAGAAATTCACGATTCATTGAAAACTCTTTTCCTTAAACTGTGAATAATGGTATTAAATTTATTATTAACCTCCTAAAATGGTAAATTATTCTCAGTATAAAGAAGTGGAGAAATACTGAACAGGAACTAGAAGTACATATTTTCCAAATGAATTCATTATCATGTTCAGGTGCGACATTTGCACATCAAACCACCAGCTGATTCGGAAAATGAATTGAAATTCTAAATGCATCAGAGACCTGTGACACAGATATGCCTGTTGAGTTTCATCCGTAGGGGATAGAAATAGATATAAAGATATAAAAGGCTGTTGACTCATCCTGACTACTGTGCTCTATGATTTTCTGCAGCAATATTAAAAGAATCAACAAGAATTTCTGTTTTAAGATAGGAGCACAGTACTTTGGCTTACAGCAGAACTTCACTTCAGTTGAAGATGCTTTTTAGTATTTTCATAGAAAGCAAGTTACCACATGCTGTTTTGACAAGAAATATTGTAGAACGCTTTTACTATCACTGCTCTTCAGCTTTGAAGACATTTCAGAAGCTTTGATCTTATCAAGTTTTCCACTTAAAAAAAACCCCTAGAACTTTTAGAATACCAAAGTTGTGAAACACTGTACAAGCAGATGAGGGTTGATCTCAATAAATGAGGCACATGTGCTGCTGTGATGCCCAGTTCCTGGTGGTTAGTTCATCACATTCTACTCCCAGCTACTGATTTGCATGTGAATTTTGAATTTTCTGTAGTGAATAGCAGAAAAAATATTTCACCTAAATGTTAACATTGTGTCAATAATGGAGCTGTAGGGATGAACTGTGAGCTAATTAAACATCCTGTGAGTGTTTGGAAAGTAGACTAGTTAATACTAGTCTACTAGTTAATAGTTAATACTAGTCTACTACCCTGACTAGTTCGGGGTTAGTATTTTGCTCAAGGTATTCGACATGCAGACTGGGGCAGCCAGGGATTAAACCACCAACCGTCTGATCAGTAGATGACCTGCTCTACCTCCTGAGCTACAGCCACCCCATTACTGAACAGAACATGTGGAGGAATGTTATGTTCAGTAATAAGTCACGATTCAGTCCATGGCAGTTGAATTGTAGAGTCAGTGTGAGGAGAAGACACAGAGACCACTATGCAGGTTGCTGCACCATTTGTGGGATCAGCTTGGGTGTGCTGTTCGGCCAGACTGACTAACCAACTTCATCGGCTGACTTCTGACAAATGCTCATCGAAGAACGGGATGCCATCCCACAGCAGTGTGTGACCAAGTTGGTAACCAGCATGAGGAGGCTCCTGTTTGTTAAATAGATAAATTGTAAAATTGCCAACGTGTCTTGTTTAAGGGGAAATAAAAAGGCTTTCAGACAGTATATGATTTATTGCCAAGAAGCATTGTTACAATAAAGCAATAATTGACCAAACACAAGTTTCCTTACTTTTTGTGCAGTTTGTACAAGTTGGTCCCTGGTTTTTGCTTCAGTACCTCAGCACTGTGGTCTTTAAATCAAATAATCAAGATCCCATTGAAGTGTGGTTTTAATCAGGAGGTTTAGGCTAGTGTATTAGCTTTTTTGGAATAACAGCCATTTTTAAACTTAACCCCTAAAATATGTTGTCACCACATATTTATCTGTATTTTAATTTGAGAAATATGAATCAAATATGAAGAAATTGCACATATAATGCAGAACTTATTATGTGTTATTTTTCCAAGTTTCCAAAAAGCACTGTTTCTGCAGATACATTTATGATCCAAAGTTTATATACACTCATTGGTGGTATGAATGGTTTGGTCACTCTACTGGCCACTCCTTGTTTTCAAGTTTGCTATCTTGTTCCTTTTTTGTCTAATGTCAGTCTGGCATAGTTTGGATTTATGTTTTGTGTGATTATCTTGGACAGACGGACCAACTAGCTGCACATCAGATGGCTGCAAAATGCTGCGGTGATTATTTTTGGTTCAGGTTGCCTCTCACTCACCAACCCTGGATCCAGCAAAACAGCTTCAGACTTCAAACTTTTTCCTTCATGTGAGGAACCATCCTTCGGCATACTTGACGGATGATGAACTGGAGATTTCAAATGTTGATTCATCCATAAGTCCACAACACCTCCTTCCAGTCTTCAGTAGTCCATTGGTGGTGTTTCATGAGGCAGCCCAGCCTCTTCTTCTTATTCTGACATGTGAGCAATTGCTTTCTTGCTGCAATTCGACCTGTCAAACCTGAAGTCTACTCTTTAAAGTTAAACTGAGATGTGCTTATTACAATCACCTCTAAGCTGTGCTTGGAGCTGCCTATATTGCAAGCTGCTGACTTTCAGAAACTTGTCTTGTGATTCTGTCATGAACTGGGGTCTGCACATCTCCTCCTGACTTTCCTCTAGTTTCCGAGTGACTTTTGATTGTAAAGGAGACCACTCACTGACACTTTAACTTTCTCTCTAGGGAAGACCGACACTTTATGAAGTTTTACAATGGTCTGTTTCTCTTTTACTGTTAACTGCCAATTTCTTGCCATTTTTATAGCATCACACTACTTACTGCAGTGCAGTACTGTTTATGTAGTGCTCATAAGGGTATGGCACCACAGTACTTACAACCCCCTCTGCAGAGAGAGGGGGTTGTAAGTAATCAAGAAAATTTGGGACACCTGTAGGAATCGGTAGCACCAACTTTCAAGGCTTGATCAACCTTTGTTACGGCAGAACAGCTTTAAGCTGTGAAACCAATTATTGTTCCCGGAAAAAGGTCTTTTTGTATAATTCTGAAATGTACATTATTTTACATTTTTGGGTGACATTTTTTTTCCTCAAGCAGTTCACCACTTAACTTTATACCATTTCAAGTTATTCGTTGGACTTTAATTGCTTAAATTTTCATTAAAAAACTGGAAGAATGGGGTGTTCTAAAACTTTTGACCCATTCTGTCAATAAGTTTAAACGAGGTGCAAACCACAGGGTATACTAAAGAACAGGAAACCCAGATCCCAGGAACCCAGAAAGAAACATTATGTACCAACTTTATGTGGATTTTGTTTTTTGTTAAACCACGTAATGAAAATAAACTGTACTTATTCGGTCATTATATAACTCACAGTTTACCAGGTACAGTGACTTTATTATTAAAATACTGTCTACGATGTGGTCATTGTAAGCATACAGTAAATTTTTCAAAAAGAAAGAAAGAAAGATTGAAACACTCCGGGATTGAATCATTCTGGGTGCCTCTATGACATTTCCTGCTCTAGGCAACCACTAACGTCGCAGTCATGCAGTATACAGAGCCAAATAACTAGAAATGCTTTTTCACTTTAATCTTTTCAGAACTTTCAAAAGTAGTAGTTGATAGCATTCATTATACTAACCTCCCTATGAGCTCAGTGTGAAGCAGCAGCTATTAGCTTTGAGCAGGGAGCCAATATTTTGCAGAGAAACTAGTGAGAAAGAAAGGCCTGCTGTAAGGTAACAACACCTAACAGCGATACTTTAATGAATTATTGAATCAGTGAAGTATTTAAAAGACTGTGCTGTATGATATGTTTCGACTTTATATGGAAGAAACAGGAATTCATCATGGGCTGAAGGTAAAGCTGAATTTGGGGAAGGTAAGCTTAAAATATTAATTTGTTATCTGTAGTGCCACCACATCTTTACTGTTTCCAGTTGCAACAATGCAACAGCATACCTGTTCACTTATCAGTTTTGCAGTTCTGGCATGTGTGACGTATGTCATGACCCAGCAAAAAACAGGTAAGGATATTTCACTATGAAGTACAAACATGCATTTTGAAAAAGCAAAGATGCACTGCCTTCTCTACAACTTGCATTAAAAAACAACTCATATAGTCAGTACATTTTTCATTACTTACTAAGCCACAGTGTCACTCAGAACACCAACAATATCAGCTGTTTCATATTTAATGTTGAAAATAGAGGCACGAAAGTCAGGAGTGCCATTTTAAAGGGTTACAGTGGGAGGAATTGAACGTCAGCTCTAACCTTTAAGTTGCACATAGCGAAGACGTGACATTTACAGTATATCCCTCATTGTCTCGTATACTGTACACTAAATGCACTTCACTGTGTGTGTGTGTGTGTGTGTGTGTGTGTGTGTGTGTGTGTGTGTGTGTGTGTGTACAGTGCTGTGCAACTCAGACTTTCAATTTGGCCCATAGCTTGCTAGTCATGAGGAGATGGCCTCTTGCTTGTCCATCACACAAATAGAATAAAATCACACACACTCACACATTAACACTCTCTCGCTCACTGCTGTGCAGGCAAGATTGTGCTTCATCATCTCCACTTCCCCCGGCTGCCTCTGGTTTCCAGATCTCTATGTTGAGGGAAATAACATAGATTTATAGCTGGGGCGCTAACAATATCCTCAGTTATTGCTAGAAGTAAATGAATAAATCACCATGCCAAGATGCTTGATCTCCACTGCTTGTATCTGTGTGTGTGAGAAAGAACAGAGAGTGTGTGTGTGAACTAATTTGCACCTCCACACAGGCAAGTGTCTGTGTTTTTACATTGTATTGAAGTATGTATTGAATAGGGGTGGGTTTTTATAATCGATTTATCGATTAAAATCGATTCTGGCTTGGATAACGTAAAATCGATTCATTAAAATCCTGAATCGATTTTTTAATATTAATTTATTTTGCCCGAAATGCCAGAATCTCAGGTGAAAGATCACAAAATTTCAACAACCACCAAACAGCTAAGACAGTAAATGAGAGCAGGTACACGGCTTCTGCACAAAGACGTAAACACACAGCGCGGACCCGCGGATCAGAATCAGTGGGATGTCGCCTTTCTCAGCTGACGGTCGGGGCTGAAAGCCGTCAGCTCGCTGATTCTGATCCGCGGGTCCGCGCTGTGTGTTTACGCCCTTTTTGCGCTGATCATATGGCTGTTAGTTTTATCTCTCTCCAAACAATATTGACCGAACCAGCAGCAAAAGAAGATCCAAACTACGCTTCACATAAACATCGTCATGAATTCCCTCTGACTTTTGCTGACTTTTCATGATAAAAATCACACTTCATGCACAGCTCTCTCTCTCTCTCTCTCTCTCTCTCTCTTTTCTGCATTATTCCCATTGGTTGTTAAGCACAAGTCTACCGTTGTTTACAGCGCTATCGGCTGACTTTTTTTTCCCCTTTTACTTACTTCTGAAAAGTAAACCTAATTTCTGCCGTTCAATATTGAACAAATTTAAACTTTTTAAGCAAAATGCAAAACGCTTAGCCGTGTCTCTAATAAAACCGCTGTAACTTCAGAGGTAATGTTCATGTGTTGATTAATGGTTTTCTTTCATTTTTGATGTACTGCAGAACATTTTTATAAAATCCTAGGCCAGGAAAATCACCTTCATGTTTTTCTGTGTTTTATCTTCAGCTACTTTGACACAAAGGCCTCTGCTGTGATGCTCACACCTTTGATCATGGCTCAAGAGTTGGCAGTTCATCTTGTAATCGGAAGGTTGCCGGTTCGAGCCCTGGCTCTGACAGTCTCGGTCGTTGTGTCCTTGGGCAAGACACTTCACCCGCTGCCTACTGGTGATGGTCAGAGGGCCCGGTGGCGCCAGTGTCCGGCTGCCTCGCCTCTGTCAATGCGCCCCAGGGCGGCTGTGGCTACAATGTAGCTGCCATCACCAGTGTGTAAATGGGTGGATGACTGAATGTGTAAAGCGCTTTGGGGAACTTAGGGACTAGAAAAGCGCTATACAAATACAGGCCATTTACCAAAGCACATACCTATAGTTTCAGGTATATATGCTATTGTCAGAACACGTTATCAATACATAAATTAAAAAGGAATTTCCATCACATATGATAATCATAATATTGTTTTTTATTATTATTATTATTATTATTATTTTAAAAAAAAATTCCCCGCTCGCCCCTGCGGGCGGTCAATCCTTTATTCATTCTGTTGGATGCAGAATTCACTTAGTCAGTTGTGAAATCCAAGCTCAAAGTGGAAAAAGGTATCATTTATATTTAAATTCTTATCAGCTAATCTGGTCTTAAGTCTGAAGTCATTATACGTTTCTGGGTCCAAACTCCACTTCTGGTCGCAAAGTCAAACAAGCACTGCGGCATCACTGAGAGTTACAAACTGTCCAAATTCTTTCATCTTTAATAAAACCATCAGTGTTGCTGCTCTACCAGGTGTGACAATTAAGTTTCACATCCAGGCATCCATGAAAAACAGGCTTTATTAATGTCTTGATGCATGTTCAATCATCCAGGTAAGTAAATCCCAAAAGGTTAATTCTGTTCATCTGTGAACAGAATTAACCTTTTGGGACAGGATTTATGAAGTTTAATGGAGTTAGAAGTTAGCAGGGAGTTAGCTTGCTAGTTTCTATCTAAAGATGATATACCATCTGAAGGATTTCTGAAATCCTTCCATAGCTGTGGCTAGCTACACAGCTATGGATAATATAATATAAACACAGTGAAGCTGGAAGATGAACTATTCATCGCCAGCATGTTTTAAAACTATTTTTTAAAACCTTACGATGTAGCTACAGCCCCGCCCATGCAGCTTGCACATAGGAGGACATATGATTGTTGGGTTTTTCTCTGTATGTATTATTGTAGGGTCTAGCTTACAATATAAAGTGTTACACACTGAAGGAAGACAAGGTTCCTCCAGGTGCACACTGAGGTTTATTGCGCTGAAACACAGCAAAACAGCAGTTCTGCATTACTGACAGCTTCCATTACAATAACTAATAATTACAATCCCTAACTTTTGTAAAGGATTATTTTGCCAGTCACCCATTTGTCTCAGCCGCAACTGCCACCTACTGGTGAAACTGAATATTGCCCTAACATCACATCAGGTGGGAGCAAATGAGCTTTTCGCTTTGTGCTATGACATAAATTATTTTCACAACAAAAGCAAAAAAAAAAGGTGATTGGGGGAGGGGGGGAGACATTAAAATAACTTCAACAAGAATTCTGAGACTTGTTTTTGATGCTTCAAATACTCAGGGTGCCACAGAAGCGCCTTCAGGCAACTGTTGTTGTGATTTGGCGCTGTTTAAATAAAATTGAAGTCAATTGAATTAACTATTTTCCACTCAATAAATCACATGGCAGGATGCTGTAAACGGAACAAACTTCAGCCAGGAGAACAACTGAGGTAATCCATCCACAATACAAGGTTAGTCATTAATATACTGCAGCATGGGCTTGGCTGTAGTTACATCGTAAGGTTTAAAAAAAACGTAGCTTTAAAACATGCTGCAAATGAATGGTGGTTATAAAAACAGAGAAAGGCAGACAGTGTTCACTGACTTTTTTTTTTTTTTTTTTTTAGGGACTTCTGCAGATTAAATATAACACGATACAAAGCCTTAAAACATGTTAAGAACATGTAAACACAGAGTATTTTGGACCCACGAGCAGGGTTCATACGTCATCACTTAACAACCGGATACAATAACGAGTGCAGTATAAAAATTTATACTCCGCCATTCAGCTTATAATAACTTTGCAGCGGAGATTTCCCACTGGGGCAGTCTCGTGATGACAACCTGCACTCAGCCTTTGACAAAGTGATAGAAATTGATGGTCACGTGGTGTTCCCTGTGCACGATGGTGCGTATCCTCCCCGGAATGCCAGCTGGTGAGTCAGCCGGCCATCCCAAAAGCGCCTTTATGCCCTTTACCGTTAATGGAGGTCCCATTCAACCACATTAGGTAATTTCACAGGAGTTCACGCAGCTATCACTTTGCATTAGTTCTAGTGGATTATGAAATGCGATGTGATACCTGGAAGCTGTCACGGGGCCGAGTGTCCTGTACTGAACAGGACTCAGGTGCAGAAACCCAGAGCAGAGACAGCAGATGATGTAACAATGTATTAGGTTTAAGTGCAAAAAAGAAAACGTAGCAAAGACAAAAAAAAAACAAAAAACAATAAGACGTGGAGTTTGACGAGGCGTGGCCTGGGGAACGTGGCTAGGGCGAGGGAATGAGGCCTGAGATGCGGAGTGGAGCTGAGCAGGGAACAGTCACACTGAAGAGAGAAGATAGAGGAGTTAGGGAGGTAGTGGAGGCAGCTCTGAAGTGGCCAGTTGTAAGAGTAGCAATTCTTACTTGCAGTAGGGGACATGGAGTGTTGAGAGGGGGGTGATGAGAATCCAGGGGAGGCTGAGTGGCGTGGAAAGGCTGGCCTGAGATCCGGGGCTTCAGATGGAGTGTGATGGCAGGAGGGCAGGCAGGTGAGGCACAGAGAGATTTTCAGAATGATTGCTTGGTATCCTGAGTCCGGAGGTGGAGCGTGAGCCAAGGTGAATACAGCAACTGCAGCACAAGAGAGTCGTGTTAACAAGATAGATCACAGCAAGAACTTGAAGCATAAGGCCTGTTACCAACATGTGTTGATGACGAACTGGCAGTGAATGAACATCAACGTGTGGTTTAAATCCCTCTGGCTTGATTGCCTGCAATAGGCTCCAGGTGTGCAGGAGCTGGAGTTGGCCCTGCCCAGGGGCGGATCCCAGGTCAGTTCAGGAGCCTTATGGAAATTCCAGCCACCCACCGCAGACCATGACAGAAGCAGTGTTACTGCACACCATTTTGCAAAGAGTGGCGACAGCGTTCTTTCAGGTCATCTCCCGAGTCGACATCCCAAAAGAGATACTGACTGACCAAGGCACGTTGTTCATGTCTCGTACACTAAAAGAGCTGTACAAATTACTGGGCCTTAAATCTATTCGGACCACGCTTACCACTCTCAGACTGACGGGTTGGTGGAGCGGCTGAATAAGACATTAAAGTCCATGATTCGGCAATTGATACACGAGGATGAATACAGTTGGTATCGTTGGCTTGACGCTCTGTTGTTTGCAGTGCGCGTGGTGCCCCGGGCCTCCACAGCATTTTCTCTCTTTGAACTGCTGACGGGTGCTCAACCTGTTTAAAGAAATTTGGGAGGAAGGTCCAACCAATTAAGACTAAATTAGATACTTAAGACAAGAAATACAGTGAGGAAAAACTGTAAACCCAATAAAACCAACTTAAAACCAACATAATCTCTAACAAAGACTAAAACAACCCATGACATTATGGATTACATAATTTTTCAAAATGTGTTTGATGTTATGTGTTTGAAGTTAAGTTTTATTAAGCCCAGACATCAATGATCTAAAGATTTTTAGCATTTTTAATATGACTTTTAAAAGGGAGATATTTTTGATTATCGCACCAAAACTCCATGGGAAAGACTAGTGGTTTAGCCATGAATGTAGCAGTTTTCCTAACACTCTAAACCAGGGAAACTGTTATTCTACAGTTTTCCAGTATTTCTGGCACTTCTGTTATGACTCACTACCAACCCCATGACACTTATCTACAGCAGTAATATGAACATTTGAGAAATGTCTTTGAAATCAAGAAAGTAATAGGAAATGACCTTCCCGACTCCAGTGTCTTGATTACATCATCACCCTGAATAATAGTCTGCCATTCACTTGAAATAAATCTAATATGCAATTCAGTAATATCTAACTATCTTATATTATTCTGTTCTTTGTCCTCCATGAAAGAAGAAATGAACTGTAACGGTCCGACTGAAGCCAGTGACCACACTTTAGCACTGTTTTGCTCACAAAGAAAATGAGACTAAATGTCAGAAAGCATACCAATTATGTAATATTCACAAATGTGACAAAAAAGACATCTGTGGATGACCATGGGATATTATCTCTGCAGTAATGGGAGGGTTTTGTCTTTCACTTGACTGACTTTGTAGTATTTTTCACAGTTGGTCAGTGTTCTCAATGCAGATAAATTTTCAATTCAGGTTGATTATTTAACACCAATTCACGATAACAGTCCACCCAATGTGTTTTATGTTCCAAGTTATGAACCCTAAAATATTAGACCGATAACCTCAATAATTAGAAAGTCTCCCAAGAGAAATAACACTGAAACACTTAAATCCCTGGCCCCAGCAACGTGAATTACGAATTCATCGATTGGTGTAGGCAATATGATTCTGAGTGGGTGCGGGGAGGTTATGTGATGCTTGAGCTGCGATACATGAAAGACAGGGTGGACCTTCATGGAGGACAGAAGGCGTAAATAATAAGTGACCAGATTGATACTGGTGACAATCTCACACGGGCCAATAAACCTGGGAGTGAGGTTTTTGGTCCCTGTATAGAGTTTCAGGTGTTTCCCAGCGAGCCAGACCCAGTCGCCTGTCTGAAATGAATGTTCCAGGAGGTGTTGGCAGCAATTTTTTAAAATATTTGCCATTTGATCGGGAAATGGCAGTCTGCGCCTTGATCCACGTACCTTGTCAGGTAGCTTGACCTTGGCCAGGGTGCAGGTGTCATAAGCGGAAAGAAACTCATGGACATCCCAATCCACGGAGGGTCACCAGAGGGGATGTCAAAGAAGTTGGAGGGTCCTGTTTCCCCCAGGATGCAGTGTGCCCAGACCAAAACCTCCTGACTACACTGGGAGGGAATATAAAAATGACCAGCAGGAGTTTCAAGGGGTTCTTGGAATGCTAAGGTGGGTGAATAAAGAGCCCAACATGCCTGTCTTGGATTCAGTTGCTTGGCTGATGAATGTGTGTCAGATTTTAATGGTAGGTCCAGATCTGGGAAGGTTGTTTCACTTCAAGAAGTCAGTGCCACGGCCCACTTGATGGCCAGCAACTCCCGGTCCCCAACAACATACCTGTGCTGAGTGGGGGAGAATTAGCAGTGTGGGTGGAGTTTGCCATCCCAACCATGTTTGGAGAGTATGGTGCCAGCACCCACATCACCTTCTACCACAAACGTTCTACCACAAAAGATTTAGCAGGATAGGGATCGAGCAAGAGTGTGCTGTGGTGAACAAACGAATGAGGCCCTTGAATGCTTGTATGGCCTCCGAGCTGAGAAGGGTTTAGGCTGGTTAGTAGGTTTTGTGAGAGACTGTAACGGGGCAGCAACTGAGCTAAAGACTCAAATGAAGTGCCAGTGGAAGTTGCTAAATACCAAAAAGCTCTGCAGCTGTTTGGGGCTAGTTTGTTGAGTCCAGTGAACAACAACTTGAACCTTCTGGGGATCCATGGCTAAACCTTCGGAAGAAGGTGGTGGAGTAATAATGGAAGGAACAATTCTCCAGTTTACAAAATAACTGGTGGTTGAGCAGTCTGTTAAGCACCCTCACAAGTCAGACATGATCTACTTCGGATCGAGAGTACATCAGAATGTCATCCAGATAGGGCAAACACCCACCGGCCTAGCATTTGTTGGAATATGGAAGGACTATTGAACAGGCCAAATGGCATCACCAGGTACTCCCATTGACCATTATTGTTAATGAAGGCTGTCTTCCGCTTGTCTAACTCTCTGATGTGCACCAAATTTAGGCTCTGCATAGGTCCAGTTTGGTCAAGATGCTGGCCTGGGAAAGACAGTTGAGTGCCATTAAGAAAAGAGGGGCGTGGCGGTTCTTAATGGTGACCTTGTTCAAACCCCAATAATTGATGCATAGCGAAGCCCCCATCTGTCTTCTTAACAAAGAAGAACCCAGCAGTGGCTGGGGAGGTTGAAGGTTGAATGCAACCTTGTTGAAGAGCTTCTGTAATGTAATGTATTCCTCCATCCTCCTCAGGAGATAGAGAAAACAGACGACCATGGGGTGGCACAGCTCCAGGGAGGAGTTTGACAACCGTGTTATAGGGGCAATGCAGAGTAGGGTAAAGGTTACTAAAGACCTTGGAGAGATTGTGGTATACTGGAGGAATATTATCCAGATTCATGGGCTATTCTATGGGACACATTATCGTCTTGGGAATGAGACAATGATTCAGACAGCTGGAACCCCAGCCCAGGATTTGACAAGACAACAGGGTGTCGCTTCGGCAGAACTGAGAGTAGCCCAAGAAGAGAGGAGAGGACATGGCAGAGAGAAAGAGAAATTTGATTTCTTCCAGATGGTCCCCTATAGACATGTGAATGAGCTGGGTTTAGTGCTAGATAAGGGAGGGCTGAAGAGGATGCCCATCTACAGAGGTGACAGGAATTAAATGGTGGAATGGGGGTGGGATTAAATAAACTTATGCTTCTTCCTGCTCCTTTTTGAACATTAACAGGGTTTTTTTTTTGTTGTTGTTGCTTTGTTTTCCTTTTGTTTTTCTTTGTTTGTTTTTCTCTTTTTATTTCTCTGTTGTACCTTTTTAACGTGTTACAAATAAAGATTTGTAAATTCAAATTCAAGTGTCTTATGGCACAACATATAAGACAACGTATACAACACAACATCTCCTTGGTTCAATTAAGCTGCTAAAGTGCAGAATTCAGAGACAAAATGACAAACAGGCTTATTTCCCTGATTTAAATACAGTAATTGTGACTCTACTTCCATTTTACGGGACAGGAAACATAAAATGGTCCTCAGAAAACACTGGAGCCCAAGAAAACAGTCCAAACATAGTTCAGGGGGTTGGCTCGGAGGCTGACAGAACAAAAGCCCATTACAGGGTAACTCAGGGGGCCGACCAGGAGGCCAGCGATACAAAAACTGTTCGGGAGGCCGACCATGTGGAAGGTGGTGGTGACCAGGCAGTTCTGGAGGCCGACACGGAGGCCAGCGACGGCAACGAGACAGGTCTGGAGGCAGTGGCGGTGACAACAGAGCTGGTCCAACGACAGAGCTGGTCCGGAGGCCACCCACGACGGCGAGGATGCCCAGCCAGTGGCCTGGAAGACGGCAAACAATCTTGAGGCACTGGACGAACAGGCCCCTCGGACCCTCCAGTGGAGACGAGGAAGTGCTGGCTGGGCTATCCAGAACCCCCAGCGGATGAGGCAGTTGGCGGCGCGGGAGCCGCAGGGTGCTGGATTGGCTCAATCAAGCCTCCAGCAGGAGCATATGCAGGGCCAGAGGGTCTTGGGACCCCTGGCTGAATGTGTAGCTGACCAGGTGGGTGAGTGTGTAGCAGACTAGGGGATTGAACTGCTACAGGGGACTGAACTGCTACAGGGGACTGAATTGAGGGCGACTGAGCTAATGGTTCAGGTACAAATGTAGCTGCTGATGACAGAACCAATGGCTGAGCTACAGGGAGCAGAGCAGGAGCCTGAGCTAGTGATTGTAGTGAGGGTTGTGGTGAGAGTGGAGTTGGTGGTTGAGTACATGGCTGAGCTGCTAAGGGCAGCTGAGCCACAGGCGACACTGGAGACTAAACTGAGGGCAGCAGAGCAGTTGGCTGAACTGAAGGCTGGGCAGGCTGGGTGAGAGCAGTCTCAGGGAAAACTGTCTTAGGTATTTATTTCCTGCTCAGAGTAAGCACATAAACAGTCTATAGCAGTCACAGGCTGAGCGGATTCGGTTACTTCCAGGGGTCCAGAGTCGGCTGAAATGAAAAACCTAGCCTCTGGGGAAACCCCGGAGAGAGCAATTATCTCAGGAATTGCCACAGAATCCATGTTTGAGGGCACAGACCTAGAGCTCTCTTTTGCAGTGTGTGTTATTTTCAGTGTTGGGTAAGTTACTTTAAATTAGTAACTTAGTTACATTACTAGTTAGTTCTATCAAAAGTAACTCAGTTACTACAAGTTACCCATTACTTTCAAAGTAACTAGTTACTAGGGAAAGTAACTTTGGTTTTACTCAGAATTCTCTTGTTAATGTGTTGCTTCCCTAACTGGATACCCAGCAAGATTGCCAGTCTTTTAACTTACTTACATGTTAGTACTATTCTAACTATCCTGCCATAAGTGCACTGTGCCACCTACCAACAGTAAGGAAAAAATAATGTGCATATTTCCACGAGAGAAATCCCACGCCTGGACCGTCGTCGACTGCCACCATGATTCTAGCCTACGTCACAGCGTCACGTGCGCTTTTTACATCCAACACGAAAACTGCAGTTGTGGTGCTTTCGATTGTACTCAGAACTCGGAAATTCTGCTTTCCGAGTAGGAAGATGTAGGTAACACCAGACTGCAAATGAGCTGCATACAGGGCTGGACTAGGACAAAAAATAGGCCCAGGCATTTTGACTAGAGACTGGCCCACAATTATAGGAAAAATCATAAAGCCTTTGAATGAAAACAAACACTGTTGTGACCGTGATGTACACTGTTCTGATGGTATGTATCAATCTATCAATCGTTTGTTGTAAGATTCAGATAATTATTTGTTAAAAGCTAGATATTTTAAATGATAATAAGAAAGAAAAGTATTTCTTTGTGCCCCCTCTCCCTGTTAATGTCCTACCTGGCCCCCTGGCAAAACCGCCCCTGCACAGTTACCAGCTGTCAGCTACTTAGAAAAGGATCCTGGTGTTATTTGTCTCCCAGAAACAGTTCATAACTTCCCTTCAACTCATTCATGTCACCTAAAAGGTAAACCTGTTTCTCCATCACCTGTTCAGCTCTGATGATTCAGTAAGGACATCTCCTGGTTTCATCTTCATGTTTCCCTCTCACCAGATAACCAACCGATATCATAACCAGCAGCTTTTACAGCTGTGGCTCCAGCAAACATCAGCTGATACTAGAAATTAATATTAAATCAATTCTAACAACAAGTGACCAAGCTTAAACGTGCTGCTGCTGTTTAACGCGACATCCGCTGGTTTCCTCTTTCTGGCGCAAAGTGGGCGATAAACAAACAAGAGAGAAAAGCCGATCAGCTGATCATTGATCAGTTTCATGATTGAAGTAGAAACAGGAGAGGGAGGGGGAGAGAATGAGAGGAGAAGAGGCAGCTGTGCAGCGTAAAGACAGAATAAATCCAGCTTTGTGTCTTTTTCATTCTACCTGAAGTACGGGACAAAATGTGTTCCTTTTCAGCTCAATGCGAAACGCGTAATATTTTCTCTGAATATGGGACGATTCAGTTTTTTACGGGACGGTTGGTAACTCTAATAACTAACCTGATGAACAAAACAAAGTTCACTATCAGTAACATCATAGCACCCACCCAGCTGTATATAACATCCGTCATGCTAGCTAGTACGCAGTATGAGTTATTGTAACTGACTGTAAAAAGTCAGCACAACAAAGATAAACTCCACCTAAACTTGGTTTATATCTGATCCAGATAGACTTCAGGTCATAACTTCTTACCTGAAGTTCAGTTCACCTGACACTTGGACCGGTGGGGGTCTCTCCTCCTGCCTCCGCTTTCCCTCATCCACCTGCTGGCCTCCACCACTTGCTAATGTTACTGAATCTGTGGAAGCTCCGCGATGCCACCACTAAACAGTTGAGTTATTTTTTACACATCTGCCAGCATCTGGCCAATCCACCACCTTTCATTGTTTATACCGTTATGGAAAACAAAAAAACATCGACATATCAAAACGAAAAATCACCAGCTATGGCTGCATATGTGTTTAGTAGTAATTTGTTTTTATAGAGGGCTAGCAAAACAACCGCTTTCAAGGGCATAGCCATATTGGAATCCCGACATTTCTGACGAGGCTAACCAGAACGCCGTTTACTCGAGTGTGACATTATTCCCAGGTCCGTGTTCCGATTTCCGAGGTAAGTGAAACGCAACACACAAAGTAACGAATAACGACCCTATTAGTGATGTGTCGGTCACGAACGAAATGGCTCTTAGAGCCAGATCTTTGACGTGAAAAACGCGAGCCGATTCCTTATCGTGAGCCGTGGGGTTTTTTTTTTTTTTTCCTTTCTCTCACCCTCTCTCTCGCACTTTTTTCCGCTTCACTCGCACGCGAGCCTTGTGCTTTGCGCTGGGCAGAGGGGGGAGGGGCAGTAGTTACACTGGCAGTAGCACAGGAACAGAGCAGGAGGGAGAGAGAGAGAAAGAGAGCCAGGGACAACAACATCACATTAGAAAGGTATAGTAATCATCCACAACTATTTTCAGTTGCAGATGATAAAGGATACAGAAAGTTTATTAATGCAGGTCCATATGACAGAGAATGTGCATCTTCTTTTTGTTTTCATATTTTAATTTGTATTTAATTGTGTTGTGGTTTGCAGTGTTTTGTGTTGTTACACTTTAAATATGTTTAAAAGGAAAAAGCTGAAAATTTAAATAGTTAAAAGTTGAAATGTGAATAGTTGGTTTTTGTATTATATGATTTATTTATTACATTTTATGTGGAGTGAATAAATAAAAGTATATTTACGGTGGCGCCTACAGACAAAGCACGTACAAACTCCAAAACACGTCCGAACTTTGAAGCACGGAAAAAAAACTCCAAAACACGTACAAAAGACAACAGTGCTCCAGGATGCTGGGCGCAGTGTTGAGCTTTTGTTACCTAGTGGCTACACAAGCCAGGAAGTACCAACGACCGGATTTGGTGTGTGGTAGTAACAGGTAAATGAACTTTTTTTTAAAATTATTTTAATATATATGAGTGCTTGTGTATAAATACACGAACAATACACATATGGTTTCAATTGTGGAATTTAAGTGATCTAGGTAGCTCTGTTTTGGAAGTTCAGTTAATGCTAGAAATGTGTTTTGTAGTTTGCACGTGCTTTGTCTCTAGGGGCCACAGTATATATTTTATATATAAACATATATAAATAAAACCACTTTTTTTTACATTAGTAATTCATTTTGTGCATAATTTTATATTGTTGTTAATAATAAATTAATTAAAGCAACAAAACAACCTAAAGAGCCAGTTCGGAGCCGAAAGAACCGGCTCTTTTTAGTGAGTCGAGCCGAAAGAGCCGGTTCTCTAAAAAGAGCCGGAAATCCCATCACTAAACACTATCTAAATCCCAGTAACGATTAATTTGTTCCTGATTTTGGCATAATAACTAGTCACCGTGCTCGTTACCACAATAATAACGCAGTTACTGTAACACGTTACTTAATAACACGTTAGTCCCAACACTGGTTATTTTGTCTTCGGACTCAAAAGAAATAATATTTTTTAACCCCCAGGGACATGGAAAATGTAGCTTTAGAAGAAACAGTCTCTGAATTAATAATCCCTGACTTAACAGAATCTGAGCTAGCAGACACAAAGTCCAGACTCAGAAGGAACAGAAAAAACACAGTTCTTTGCATTGTTATGTCTAGGAGGAGCATAAGGAAAACAGTCTTTCAGGTCACCAAAGTGGGAAATTTTGGTTTCAGAAAAAACAGTCTCTTTCTTCTCAGCCATAAAATAACCAGACCGTGGGTCTTCAGACTCGGTAAACTGTTCAGTGTCTTTTACACTCACAATAGCCGTTTGCTCTGGTAAAGTCCTGGGTTCTGTTAGCTGACTTTGCAGCCGTCGCTTTCCCCTGGAAGTAGGAGCAGAGATTGTGGTGGGCGTCGGTAATGGCAGAGAGGTTGAATCCGGCTCCTCATCCTCTGACCACATCGCTGCAAGGAAAAAGGCTGGTGAACGATGGCGGAGCTGGGCGTGGAAAGGGAGGAAATCTGCGAGAGAACTTAATACAAAATTCACAACACAAAACAACAAAAATCACAGGAACATAAAACACTAGGTCAGAAAACCCAGAACCCTGACAGGTTCTTGCAATTGTTGAGGGTTGAGGGAAAAGAGAAGGGAAAAAAAGGAGCACAGAGAGACAAGAAAAAACCACACACTATTGGAAAGATTAGACAGAAGTTAATGGCATGCAGTAGTGGCATATAAATACATGGAGTAAAAACCAAGTAGCGAGTACATGCTTAGCATATTATAGGAGCCTGAGTCTGTGGCAGAATAACTGAGGGGTGGTTCAGGGTCACCTGATCCAGCCCAAAGTACAAGCTTTTTTTAAAAAGAGAGGCTGACAGTTAAACTTTAAAGTAGAGTGAGTGTCTGTCTCCTCAATTCAAAGGTTCCACAAAAGAGTGGTCTGACAACTGGGATAATATGACACTATGAGATCTTTGAGATATACATCTAGATCCTGGTCAGAAATTATTCCTATATTCCTTGAAGCAGTTGTCTATGGGTGCTGATGGTTGATGGTTGCTATATGATATCTACCCTGGGGCCTATCACAGAGTTACATCTGTTGGGGAAGATCTAATTCTTTGAAGTTATGCTGCAGTCTGTTAAGACAGTTTCTAAACATGTTAGAAGATGATTTACTCAATATCTTTACCTTAAAAATGAAACAAACAACAATCTATAATAATAAGTTGTTGTTTATAGTGACCAACCCACATAAAATCTTCAAATCTAAAATTCCCCTTGTCTTTGTGCAGCCCCTGTCTTCTGCAGGTGTGTTAATTAATCTCAGAGAGACCAAGTGGAACATATCATAAACATTATCATGCAGTCTAGCCTTGAAATACCATGTGGAGAAAGTTAATCTCCATGAGGAGATAAAACTCAGACAATGCCCTCCTTTCTTCACATATACTTCTCAGATTACAAACATGCAGTCAACTGAAATTTGGGGTTGCATTCAAATCTGTAGACAACATTTTCACCTGCATTAAAGATGTTATGGTTGTAGATGAAACCCTGACACGGTACAAAGGCTTAGTTTGGGATTGCATTTTTAATAGACCCTGAAGGTAAGAATCCTTCTAAGCATGGAATTTTAATAAAAATAAAAAAGTGAAGGTAAACTAAAAATATGCTACATTAAGCTTTGTCACCACAGAACATAACTTTACGGTCTTAAGTTGTACTTGGTTTGTAAATTATGCATTCAAAACCAGTTTAAATTTAACACCAACACAAGAAAATTGGTTTTTAACCAGTAACCATACTGATTTATGCTGATTTTAAAAACAGTGTAGTAGTAGTGTTAGTTGTTATGTGCGTTACCATACATCTGAGAGTGAGCGACTGTGAAATTGGACGGTCCAGCCTTCAGAATGACGTCACGAGCTCTCGGTGGAGTGAAACTCTGCCATCTGCTCCTTGCTATCTAAAATATAACCGGATGCTGGTGTAAATTCTCGGCCATCTCACACTTCTGTTTAATCTGTTATCTGTTTGATGTTTATTCAGCTATGTGAAAACCCCGGAGGAATCCTCCTGAGGGATAAATAAAGTTTTATTTAATCTAATCTAATCTAATATCTTTAATCTTAGCCAAACAATTTAGTCACGAACAAATAAAACGCTGAAAAAAGCCAAACAATAACATTTTAAAGTTATCTAAGTGACTTGTATATCATGTTTAAACCTGAGTAGCGAAAGACCGCGGGGGGTTGAAAACGATTTTGCTGTTGTCGCCGGCTCAGATATTTGAAGTTTACACAGCTGCATTCTTGTCTGAAGATATGTTAAAAGTTTATTTTGCGACCCAGGAAGAGTAATAAGAGTAATATTAAAACTAAGTAGTTGCCGCCATTGTTGGAAACTATGGTTTTTCAATTTTGTTGTGGAAAATCGGGAGAAATTCTGAAGAATGGTGGCTCCAGGAGATTTCCGGGAGGGGCCCTGAAATTCAGGATTCTCCCGGAAAAATCGGGAGGGTTGGCATGTATGCCCATGAGTGTAGTTTTAATTTCAAAATTCTAAATGATCCATGTTATTATCGAGAAATAACATGGGTCAAAGCAATCCAATATACTAGAATAGAATAGAATAGAATTCAACTTTATTGTCATTGCACATGCACAGGTACAGGGCAACGAAATGCAGTTACTATTGCTTAAATGAATTTATATTACAATTGTTATCGGATAAAAAGGACATAAGAGATCTAATTCTGGTAACACCTACATGGTAGCTGTTAAAAAGAGCAAAATGCACAACTATCATCACAGCACAACAGAAATGGAGACTCATGCTGAGCTCAGATGAAATCAGTACATGAGCTTTGGATTAGGCACACTTGTCATCCACATCTTTCAATGAACTTGCAATATTTTCCAAAAATGTTGCCCACATCTAAACAGAGGTGGCTAAAAGTCCACTAATCACTAATTCAATCTCCTGTAGTACAGCGACTGCTAAAACCCCTGAGGTCTGGCCACTACTGTGTACGTTTAATTTCTTTGAGCCGTAGGCGAGAGTGGGCACTTAGCAATGGCTAGTTGGGAAAACTGACTAGCTGAATTAAAAGCAAAACCTTTTCTAGTACCTTGTTTTTATATGGTATTACAAAGCTTCTGAGTAGGCACGAGGTTGAGCAGGTGGTCCATATGCTGTGAGGTTATTGCAGGGGCCTGGGTTTGAATCTGCCCTGGGGCCATTTACTGTATGTGTTTCTCCCCTGCTTAGCTGTGCTAACATGCTAGCATCATCAAATATGCAATAGTATGTAATTATTTGCTGCTGCCTTCAAGCTGAACTTCTTCTTTAAACTTAGTTTAAAACTGCAACATAAAAGTATGAATAATTACATTAGTATATGGTTATATCGCTTAAACTTGTATATGCCTGTAACTATTACTAGATTCTGATTAGTTTGGTTATTGAATGACAAAATTTAGTTGACACACAATTTAGTTTCCAGTTAAACTTTAGTTGTAATCAGCAAGTTACAGAACTAGTGCCTGATATTATTGGAACACTTTTGAAATGACAGTTGCTAAATAAATAATACCTAAAATAACTTGGTGACATCAAGGTCTTGAGCGGTTATTGGAAACTTGGACAGTTATTGCCGGAAACAGAATCCTAGCTATGATCCTGAATGACAGTAAGACGATATTTAGTAGGTAAAACATCTTAAAACAAGCTTAAACACACTAGTTAAGTGCAAGTGTTTGGGTGTGTCAATAGCTCTTCTATCCTTGTCCTCAGTGGCTAAGACAATAAAAATGTTACACTAACACAAGTGATTTTTCAAAGGTCTTTGGCAAAAGGAGTATTTGTCCAAATGGCTTACAGACCTTCTCTCGCTGGTTATTATTATATTAAGTACATATATAGCAGCAGAAGCTGGTAAGACTCACTTTTTTTCAAATGAAACCTCAAATGAAATTTCTCTTGATTTAATCCACATTCCTCTGCAACACCTGTTTTGCGTTCACTTCCATCTCTAGTGTCATTGCATATTGTAGGAATGTATCAAAAATAATTTAAAACTTTTAGCTAACTTTGAGTTTGACATTCTCTGAATGCCTGTGTCCTTCTTTCCAGCACCTAAGGTAATTTTGGAAACTGTTGTTCGGAGCAGCTAGCAGCTGTTGAGTCTCCTCCAAGAAACTTTGTGGCAAAAAAAGATATTTGACTCCCCTCAGGCCCACCGTCAGCAGCGCATTCAACAATAAAAGAGCCAAATAATTACTGTGCCGGAGGAAGTGATCTGTCTGCAGCCCCCAGTGGTGCTCCACACAGCTCTGACTGCCTGCAGGCCTGTGGTAGAAGGAGATATGAGGGACTGATAGAGGGAGGAAAAGTTGTGATGAAACTGCTGAAGAAAACAAGGTGGATGGAAGCAGAGAGCTATGAAGGTTAGAGTACAGGTGACAGAGGAATGGAAGAGCATATTCCATTTATTTTCAAATCGTTCTTAGTGTTTTGATTTTGAGGAGTGGTTAGTTATGATTTGTGGAATTTCTAGTATTTTTGTGAGTGTTAAACACTGTCTCGAAAATGACTTTTGGGATGTTATATAAATACTTGTATATGATGTAAATCCTGCCTTCCCTTCCTCTTGTGATACATTGTAAAAAAAACATTGGAAGAATCCTCGCCAAAGCATCACACCTTTGTGCTAGCTTCACTCATACTATGAGTAAAGACAGTATAAATCTAATTGATTTCACTGTGTGACATGGGCCAAAATCAATATATTCAAGTGCATTTGCATTCAAATAATTTAATCATTCCTTAGTTTTGGTGGCTTGATTTTGTTTCTTCCATCCATCCATCCATCTTCATCCGCTTTGTCCCGGGGCCGGGTCGCGGGGGCAGCAGCCTAAGCAAAGAGGCCCAGACCTCCCTCTCCCCAGCCACCTCCTCCAGCTTATCCGGGGGAATACCAAGGCGTTCCCAGGCCAGCCGAGAGATATAATCTCTCCAGCGTGTCCTGGGTCTGCCCCGGGGCCTCCTCCCGGTGGGACATGCCTGGAACACCTCACCCAGGAGGCGCCCAGGAGGCATCCTTGTCAGATGCCCGAACCACCTCAGCTGGCTCCTTTCGATGTGGAGCAGCAGCTGCTCTACTCTGAGCCCCTCCCGGATGGCCGAACTTCTCACCCTATCTCTAAGGGAGAGGCCAGCCACCCTTCGGAGGAAGCTCATTTCTGCCGCTTGTATCCGCGATCTCGTTCTTTCGGTCACTACCCACAGCTCGTGGCCATAGGTGAGGGTAGGGACGTAGATCGACCGGTAAATTGAGAGCTTCGCTTTTACACTCAGCTCCCTCTTCACCACGACGGACCGGTGCAGCGTCCGCATTACTGCAGCTGCAGCCCCAATCTGTCTGTCGATCTCCGGCTCCCTTCTCCCATCACTCGCGAACAAGACCCCGAGATACTTGAACTCCTCCACTTGGGGCAGGAACTCATCCCCGACCCGGAGTGGGCACTCCACCCTTTTCCGGCTGAGAACCGTGGCCTCAGATTTGGAGGTGCTGATCCTCATTCCCGCTGCTTCACACTCGGCTGCGAACCGTTCCAGTGCGAGCTGGAGGCCCTCACCCGATGAAGCCAACAGAACCACATCATCTGCAAAAATCAGAGATGAGATTCTGAGGCCACCAAAGCGAAAGCCCTCCGCCACTTGGCTGCGCCTAGAAATCCTGTCCATAAAAATTATGAACAGAACCGGAGACAAAGGGCAGCCCTGGCGGAGCCCATCACCCACCAGGAACGAGTCCGACTTATTGCCGGCAATGTGAACCAAGCTCTTGCAACGGTTGTATAGGGATCTAATGGCCCGTAGCAATGGGCCAGACACCCCATATTCCCGCAACACCTCCCACAGGACACCCCGAGGGACACGGTCGAATGCCTTCTCCAAGTCCACAAAACACATGTAGACTGGTTGGGCAAACTCCCATGCACCCTCAAGTATCCTGGAGAGGATAAAGAGCTGGTCCAGTGTTCCGCGACCAGGACGAAAACCGCATTGTTCCTCCTGTATCCGAGGTTCGACTAACGGACGAACTCTCCTTTCCAGCACTCTGGCATAGACTTTCCCAGGGAGGCTGAGGAGTGTGATCCCCCTGTAGTTGGAACACACCCTCCGGTCCCCTTTCTTAAAGATGGGGACCACCACCCCGGTCTGCCAGTCCACAGGTACTGCCCCTGATCTCCACGCAACATTGCAGAGGCGTGTCAACCAGGACAGCCCTACAACGTCCAGAGCCTTCAGGAACTCGGGGCGGACCTCATCAACACCAGGGGCTCTGCCACCAAGGAGTTGTTTAACTGCCTCAGTGACCTCGCCCCCGGAAATTGGCGGGTCATTCCCCTCATCCCCAGACTCTGCTTCCTCCTCGGAAGACGTGTCAGTGGGATTAAGGAGGTCCTCGAAGTATTCCTTCCACCGCCTGACAATTTTCTCAGTCGACGTCAGCAGCGCTCCGCCAGCACTATCTTTTACTACTATTTTGTTTCTTATAGTTGTCAAAGCTGATTTACCTTATTTTTCATATACTTTTCATATGCTTTTACATTGGTAGATGTGCATACTGAAGATAGCAAAAGTTGCAAAAAAAATAGCTCAGAGTATATCCAAGTAATCCCTGTGAGCTCAGGCTCAGGTTTTTACTACTCTAGGCTCTATATGGTATCATAGAGGTGGATATGGTCCTCTCAGGCATTTCTGATAACAAGTGAGACCACAAGTTGGGTTGTTGTTTTTTTCAACATTTAACAAACTAATCAAGCATAGATTTGCCTACCTGCAGCTTTGTCTGCATCCTTAAAATTCTAATGATTTTGACACAGTGGCGGAGATTACTGGATACCTCAGAGGTGACATTCACCAGTTTTCCTGTACCTTTTATGTACCCATACATAAGGGCAGACGTGAAGGTTAACATTCAGTTATTAAAAACAGAGCTCCAGGGAAAATACAAATTAATATGAGATGGGGATACATAACAGGCATAGATTATATATATGTGTTGGGAGTCTGTCCCCTTAGGTTCTCTTTTCCTCCTGCCAGTAACATTTTCAGTTGTAGCTTTTTCCCATGTATGGTTATACAGGGAGTGCAGAATTATTAGGCAAGTTGTATTTTTGAGGAATAATTTTATTATTGAACAACAACCATGTTCTCAATGAACCCAAAAAACTCATTAATATCAAAGCTGAATGTTTTTGGAAGTAGTTTTTAGTTTGTTTTCAGTTTTAGCTATTTTAGGGGGATATATGTGTGTGCAGGTGACTATTACTGTGCATAATTATTAGGCAACTTAACAAAAAACAAATATATACCCATTTCAATTATTTATTTTTACCAGTGAAACCAATATAACATCTCCACATTCACAAATATACATTTCTGACATTCAAAAACAAAACAAAAACAAATCAGCGACCAATATAGCCACCTTTCTTTGCAAGGACACTCAAAAGCCTGCCATCCATGGATTCTGTCAGTGTTTTGATCTGTTCACCATCAACATTGCGTGCAGCAGCAACCACAGCCTCCCAGACACTGTTCAGAGAGGTGTACTGTTTTCCCTCCTTGTAAATCTCACATTTGATGATGGACCACAGGCTCTCAATGGGGTTCAGATCAGGTGAACAAGGAGGCCATGTCATTAGTTTTTCTTCTTTTATACCCTTTCTTGCCAGCCACGCTGTGGAGTACTTGGACGCGTGTGATGGAGCATTGTCCTGCATGAAAATCGTGTTTTTCTTGAAGGATGCAGACTTCTTCCTGTACCACTGCTTGAAGAAGGTGTCTTCCAGAAACTGGCAGTAGGACTGGGAGTTGAGCTTGACTCCATCCTCAACCCGAAAAGGCCCCACAAGCTCATCTTTGATGATACCAGCCCAAACCAGTACTCCACCTCCACCTTGCTGGCGTCTGAGTCGGACTGGAGCTCTCTGCCCATTACCAATCCAGCCACGGGCCCATCCATCTGGCCCATCAAGACTCACTCTCATTTCATCAGTCCATAAAACCTTAGAAAAACCAGTCTTGAGATATTTCTTGGCCCAGTCTTGACATTTCAGCTTGTGTGTCTTGTTCAGTGGTGGTCGTCTTTCAGCCTTTCTTACCTTGGCCATGTCTCTGAGTATTGCACACCTTGTGCTTTTGGGCACTCCAGTGATGTTGCAGCTCTGAAATATGGCCAAACTGGTGGCAAGTGGCATCTTGGCAGCTGCATGCTTGACTTTTCTCAGTTCATGGGCAGTTATTTTGCGCCTTGGTTTTTCCACACGCTTCTTGCGACCCTGTTGACTATTTTGAATGAAACGCTTGATTGTTCGATGATCACGCTTCAGAAGCTTTGCAATTTTGAGACTGCTGCATCCCTCTGCAAGATATCTCACTGTTTTTGACTTTTCTGAGCCTGTCAAGTCCTTCTTTTGACCCGTTTTGCCAAAGGAAAGGACGTTGCCTAATAATTCTGCACACCTGATATAGGGTGTTGATGTCATTAGACCACACCCCTTCTCATTACAGAGATGCACATCACCTAATATGCTTAATTGGTAGTAGGCTTTCGAGCCTATACAGCTTGGAGTAAGACAACATGCATGAAGAGGATGATGTGGACAAAATACTCATTTGCCTAATAATTCTGCACTCCCTGTATATTTGCCCATGTGCAACTAGCTTTGAGTGAGCTGTGAGGCAGACAGACTAACTTGTTGTGTCGTAGGAGAACTTTTGCTTTTGACTTAAAGAGACGAATGAATAATGGTGTCGCTTTTTACTATCAGTTCAATGATGCATCCACAAAGAACCTCACAGGTTATACAGAGAACTGATTTATTTGGTTCCAATTCTGATGTGTTTTTCTCCTGTACCAGAGCTGATGTGGAGGTTATGAGTTCAGAAGAACACTGCAGTGATTACTCGCACCCTGAACTCTTGTGTAAATGTTATGGATATATCGCCACTGTTTGTACCCAGCATGACTAATATGGCAAGTATAATGCACCCATATCAGTTGGTGACTCGCAGATTTTTAGAGTCTTAACCTACTGCATTTCTTCAGGACATTGATGTATCTCTTATTAGTTATGAGCTGTTTTATTTCAGAAAGCTGTTTCCATCAGATCATTTACTCTTTACTCGTTGGATGCTGTTTCCTTATCTGAAGATCTTATGTCTGCTCATTTCTGATAGTTAGAAGCTCTGTTGCGTCATATTCTTTGTACTATTTGGTTGCCATTCTTATCACTGTGCTTGCGTTGTAAATACACACAGCACCTTTTTTACATCAAAACCCAGCTTGCTCCGGTGCAACGCGTCAGTAAATCTGGCCCTTAAGTGGTTGTGTGACCAGTGTGGGTCGAATCAATAAAAATGGTGGTGCTAGGTAATCTTGAAACTGTGAAACTCCGCATGTCATGTGGACGTGTCTTTTTTGTGGGACAGTGGTGACAGAGTTCAGCAGGAAGCTTGCCACTGTAACAGGAATTGTCTGTGTTCCCACTACATTTGCCCAGGTTCCCACAGGCAGGCACCTGCTGGTGGAGGATCATGTAAAACAGTAAAAAGGCATAGGAGTGATTGTATATGGTGCAGACAAGGAAGACAGATCATAGGGCACTTTTCTACTCTTCCTTTGCACTCAAAACACTTTATACTAACTACTACTTTATACTTACTAGCTAACATTCAGACAAATTCACACTCCGATGGATACATCGGAGAACAATTTGGGGTTAGTTAATAACCCCAATTTAACACCAATTAATATTAAATTATAAAAATCTGAATTATATTGCATCAAATTGAGATTTTTCTCCAGAAATTAGTGTTGTAAAGTTGAGTCAGACCTCAATATGAAGGCATGCAATACAAACAGTATATATGAGCTATGCAGAGAGACTGGATGGGAAAGGATGTGCAGCGAATCTGAGTGAAAGGATAGATGTGGAAATATACTGAGTGAAGAAAGTGTCCTGAGAAGGTGGAAGGAATATTTTTAGAAGCTAATGAATGAAGAAAAAGAGAGTGAGCGGGACAGATGGAGAACAGTTACTGAATCAGAAAGTGCAGAGGCACCTATGGAAAGACTGAAGAATAGAAAGGTGATTGGTCCAGATGACATTCTTGTGGAGGCTAGTGGATGTTTTAACCAACGGGGAAAATGTGTGCTGGTGCTGACCTGTAACAATTACAAAGGGTTAAAGGTGATAAGCCATACCATGAAGCTATGGGAAAGAGTTGTTGACATTAGATAGAGAAGAGAGATGAGAAGTGCTGACCATGATTTCATGATGAGAAAGAGCACTACATATGTGATGTTTGCTTTGAGCATATTGATGGAGAAGCATAGTGAAGGTCAGAGGGCATTGCACTGTGTCTTTGTGGATCTAGAGCAAGCCTGATATGATAGGGTACCAGGGAAGGAACTGAAGTACTGCATGAGACACTGGCCAAGAGTGGTGTTAAGTAGCGTACGTGAGGCTGGTGCAGGACATGTATGAGGACAGGTGAAGTGTGCGGTAGGCAGGCGTTCCTCCGAAGGGTGGCTACCAGCTATTTTTCTCCAAAGCTAACTTAACCTTACTATACAAATGTTTTACTAAAATAATATCAGTAGATGGGAGACAAAATTTATTTTAGTCTAATTTTTAAATGTAATGAATATTCTCAGCTTAAATCAGGTATTTAGAACATGAGCAGAGAAAGATCTCTGTTGTCTACACTGTAGCCCACATAGCAAAATTGGAATGGCCCGGATCTGGCCCACACAATGTGCTTACACATGGCCCACATACCGCAAAGAATGACGGCCCTTTGATGGCCCAGACCTGGTTTGCCAGATGTGGCCCACACATGGGCCAGCACAAGGCCAGTTGCAGACACACTGGTGGTCCTGTGCTGGCCCAGAACAGTTTCAGCTTTGGACCCAGATGTCAGCCTAATGTGTACCTTAATCAAGCCATTTAATAATCAATGTGCCAAAACATAATAGCGCAAAAGTAACACGAGGAAACTCTGTTCAGACAGTGAATGGACTGATTCTTATATAGAGCTTTTTTACTCTCCCGGATTACTTAAAGTGCTCTATACAACATGCCACATTCACCCAATCACACACTTTCTGTTAACTGAGTGCTTCCTAACTACATGCACATTCTTGACATGCAGCCTGGAGGAGCCAGGGATCAAACCACTAACCTTCCGATGAATAGGTGACCTGCTCTACCTCCTGAGCTATAGCCACTCAGTGGTAAACCATCACCGGGTTTGGATAAAGTGTACACTCACAAACCTGTCAAACCTGCATTTGAAACGTTGGCCACCATAGCAATATAGTATTGCAACATGGCATTTGGGTCTTCTAACTAAAATAGGAAAACAGGAACATAAATAGTGCCATGACTGCCAGACCTGGCCCACATCTGGCTGACGTACACCCTGCCATAACACTAGTCAGTCACAAGTTCCAGCTTGATGCCAGATCCGGGCCAGACCTGTTTTCTATGGGCCTGGGCCACATACACCAAACCATAATCGAGACAGTTATGGCATGCCTTCACATAGACAGTACCATCTACACCAAGCTTGGCCCATATCTGGATCATGCCAGAAGTCAGCCAGCAGTGCCGGCTTGATACCAGATCTGGGCCAGACCTGCTTGCTATGTGGGAGAGCGTAATTTTGCCTCTAAACAGGAAAATGAGCATTGAAAAGGTTAAAGCAGATTCAGCAGTTTGAGGAACCGTAAAATCAGTTGTAATGGCTCAGTGTGGGGAAAAGAATCAGAGGTCACAATAATTTCTATTAAGAGCTACAGTAGATTTTCTAAATGTCCAAGGTTGAGATCAGCTTATCTAGGCTACTGCTGCTGAGGTGTACTGCTCTTTAAGGATTTACACAACTGAATGTAATCAGCATCAACTAAAATTCACATGAATCTCTGCTACACTTGCTGTAACCTAACTTTGACCTTTAAACCAGTTACTGTGCACCAGTCACACACTGTTCTTTACTTTAAATCCATCACAGTACAGCAAACTGACCTGTTTATCCTGCACTAACCTGCAGAGGATTTTCATGCGGCCTTTAAATAGCAGTTAGTCTACCTATTTTGTTTGTAGCATGTTTCTCCATTGAAAAAAAAACATAACATCACATGTACAGACCCAATATCTGATTTAAAAACAAGAAGATTACATTTGAGCTTCAAATTTTCATTTTATCAAACCCTACCGAGCATCCTTAACTTTAAATCTAACGTTTGTCCTTCTTTCTTATCTTTCTCCATCTCTGAGTGAAGTTTGCCCTCTTTCTTTTTTCTCCCTGTCAAATACAGCAGCTGCACCTTTAGCTGCAACATACTGTGAGACAAACTGCACACAAAGATGGAAACAAAACAAAAGAAACGTCCCACTATGACCCCTGACTGTCGCACACAGTTTTTGCATGTAGGGAGTAAAAGTAAAAACTGGCCAGAACAAAAACGAGTCAAGTAAAGTACAGATACCGGAAAGTTCTACTTAAATACAGTAACAAAGTGTTTGTACTTCCTTACTTCCCACCTCTGATGGTAGGGCTGACAGACGATTTTGAAATGGGGTGGGAGTACAATCAAGAATCAGCTCTGACCCCCTTTCTTGTTTGCAGGTTTACAAGAAGAAGAGGTCAGGAAGGAGTCTGTGTACTAAGATGTTTGACACTGTGATCTAGGGCTGCACGATTAATCGTTAGAAAATCGCGATCTCGATTCATACTTATGTGCGATCTCATTTCCAAATGACAACGATTAAAAAAAAAGAAAAAAGACAACAATTGTACCACATTTTGATCCGGGACGTACTCTGCATGAAAACAAGCGCTCACTCTTCCTGCTCAACAAATGACAAAGGCGGAGCCTTATACCACGTGATACAGAAGCTGTGCCGTGTGATGCTAAAATTAGCAGGGAAAAAACAACGGAGAGCACGTCAGGGATGAGTGACAGGAGAAAATCCGTCCCGGTCAACCATCCAAACATCAATAACGGGAACCTTATACAGCGCTTCCCTATACACGTCGAACTCCCGCAGGCACAAAGAAATTACGGAGGCTATCACTTATCACCTGACCAAAGATATGGCTCCCATCAACACTGTGCAAAACGAGGGATTTAGGAAAATGATCAACACCCTAGACAAACGCTACACAGTGCCGTCCCGCAACTATTTTTCTATTGTTGCACTACCTGCTCTATACACGCAGCGTCGAGCAACGGTGGAGACGGAATTTCAAGCAGTACAACATTTTGCGGCAACAACAAAACGTGAGACATTTGTTGTTTTTATGTTTACTTATTGTTTTTATGTTCAGTCTCAACTGTTACGAAGTTGATGTGCAGTTAATAAGTGCAATAAATATTTATACTGGAAAAGAAAATCGTGAGAGAATCGTGATCTCAATTCTAAGCCAAAAAATCGTGATTCTCATTTTATGCAAAATCGTGCAGCCCTACTGTGATCTGTAGTGAAAGTAGAGACAGAATACATGTGTGTGAATGAGAGGGAGACAGGGCGAATAGATAAGATCCAAAAAATAGTTTTAGTGAAGACGGACAAGAGAGACAGCGCAAAAGAGAGGTAAAGAAAAGAGTGTAGTGTAGTGGTGTAGTGGGTGGAGGCGAGTGTCAGGGGTGACATAGAAGGATAGCAGCAAAGTAAAAGGGATGATTTACAAGATAGTAGTGAGACCCAGAGACACAGCGACAGAAAATGATGGGAGTGATGAAGGTGGAAAAGCTTAGAAATGTATATATCAGAGGGACAGCTCAGGTTGAGCAGTTTGGAGACTAGATTAGAAAAGCAAGCCTGAGATGGTTTTGTCATGTTCAGAGGAAGGATAGTGGATATATTGGACAAAGGATGTTAAATATGGATCTGCCAGGCCGGAGGAAAAGAGGAATCCCACAGAGAAGAATCCTTGTGGGACAGAAGAGGATGCTGTGAAAGAAGACGTTCCTGTGCATGCACACTGGAATTGAAATCAAATAATCAATTATGGGATGTGTATAAAAATAGCTGGAATCACTTAACAGTTAAGGCTAAATTTTTGTTAAACCTTTTCTATCAAAGCTGAAACTATACACTTCAATCACATGTTGATTGCTTGATTTTAAACCACATCCATCCATTCATCCATCCATCCACCTTCTTCCGGGTATCCGGGGCCAGGTTGCGGGGGCAGCAACCTAAGCAGAGAAGCCCAGAACTCCCTCACCCCAGCCACCTCCTCCAGCCTGTCCTGGGTCTGTCCCGGGGCCTCCTCCCAGTGAGACATGCCTGGAACACCTCGCCCAGGAGGCATCCTTGTCAGATGCCCGAACCACCTCAACTGGTTTCTTTCAATGTGCAGGAGCAGTGACTCTACTCTGAGCCCCTCCCGGATGGCTTAACTTCTCACCCCATCTCTAAGGGAGAGGCCAGCCACCCTTTGGAGGGAGCCATTTCCGCCATTTGTATCCGCGATCTTGTTCTTTCGGTCACTACCCACAGCTCGTGACCATAGGTGAGGGTAGTGACAAAGATCGACCGGTAAATTGAGAGCTTCGCTTTTACGCTCAGCTCTCTCTTCATCACAACAAACTGGTGCAGCATCCGCATCACTGCAGCTGCTGCACCAATCGGTTGATCTCCCGTCACTCATGAACAAGATCCCGGGATACTTAAACTCTTCCACTTGGGGCAGAACTAGTCCCTGACCCGGAGTGGGCACTCCACCTTTTTCCAGCTGAGGGCCATGGCCTCAGATTTGGAGGTGCTGATTCTCATTCCCACCGCTTCACACTTGCCTGCAAACCGTTCCAAGGCGAGCTGGCAGCCATCACCCGATGAAGCCAACGGAACCACATCATCTTCGAAAAGCATGAGATCCTGAGACCACCCAAGTGAAAGCCTTCTGCCACTTGGCTGCACCTAGAAATTCTGTCCATAAAAATCACAACAGAAGCGGTGACATAAGGCAGGCCTGGTTAGAGCCCATCACCCACCAGGAACGAGTCCGACTTATTGCCGGCTATGCGGACCAAGCTCTTGTAACGGTTGTATATGGACTGAATGGCCCGTAGCAATGGGCCAGACATCCCATACTTCCGATGCAGAATATTGTGTGTGTTATTTTGTGCAAAAATTGTGCAAAAACATGTGACTCCAGTGTTTACTCAAGCTTCTACTCAACTGGGAACGCTTACAGCAGCAGCATCGTGCCTGTGCTGAGCAGCAAGCAATTTACTATTTACAACTGACAAACAAATGATCACAAATGTGCTGTTTTTATATCTCTGTCATCTCATATTTGAGCTTCTCTTCCTTCTATGCAGTCATCTGAAGTAAAAAGTTGCTCCACTACTTGTTCATTTCAACAAATCACCTCTTTATATTTCATCATGAATGGATGGAAACATTCAGTACCTTAGAGTTCATCTGCAAACTACCATGCCTTTTACTAAAATTTATATACAGTGTGAAAGATGGATGTAACTTCTATGTCTAAAAAGTGAAGCCAAAGCACCTTACAGTCTGCATTGTTTCTTACAGTCTGCAAGGAGTGACTCCTCTTGATGCAGAAAGGTTTTCCAGTCATATAGAAATGTAGGAGAAAGATAATTGTTTTTCTGATGACTTAGTTTCGAGGTATACTGAACAAAACATTAATTTAATTTTATAAATGATGGTAACTGTTAGAGTCAGAATGAAGATGAAGCAGGGTACGCTCGCTAGCTGACAAATTGTCAATTGCAAATCATTAAGTCAATAAGCGAGCAGTGTCTTCAGTTTCTCAGTCAGATCCACCCCTCACTCATCACAACCAGATTCAACGCATCAAGATGGGGATGGGAAAAAATGCTTTACTCAAGGCTTCACTAACCATTGATTGATGTCATGGTGGCAGTATCCATCTTTATTGTTGTCCAGGGCTGGGACACTTCTTCCCACCAACTCATCTTCCTTCTGTGCATTTAAAACTGGCTTAATCACTGGCTCACTACCACAGCTTTACAGCTTCTCAAGTGGCAAAAAGCTTACATAAGGTTCCTCACCAGTGTGCTCCTCAGTGTGCCACCTAGTGTCCAGTCAGTGTCATCTAAGAACTCCATCCCTAAAACACTGATCTTCTGCCTATATGCTCTTTTTGAAAAAATGACGCAGAACACTAAATTTTTAGTAATCGTTATATGACTTTACAAGATTGTCCTCACTAAAGTCGCAAAACTGACTAGTTCATGTCAAAGCACTTTTGGATGATAGTTAAGAAAAAAATATTCTACTGCCAGAAGTGGCACCTAAGGAGCACAGCACTGGAATGTGAATGGGCCAGATTTGAAGAGCTTGTTCCAGCCTAAGCCTCTCTCTGAAGGATAAACATGGCACATAAAAATGAAACATTTAGTAGCTAAAGAGAATAAAAACATAATCTTCCATGTAGTGTGGCGCTAGTGTTTGACTGTGAATGACCATGGTGCTAAAGAGCTACAGTGGAGCTGGCTGCAATTCAAAATAAAAGCCCACACACAGCAAGGACAGTTGATGGACATGCTATGTCAACAAGACTTTTCACTGAGGACATAAGCAATTTCACACTTTCACACAGAATTTTCTAGAACAAACCAAAAAAAGCTTTTATTTATTAATTTTGCATACCTGCAGAATTTCATTGAGCTTAAAGCTAACAAACGACTAAGTGAGTGAGTGTGTGGGAATGATGAGAATGTAGGGGTTACCAGTGTTTTGAGTGGAAGCAATCATTTCAATGTCATTTTTCAAATGTGGTTTGTAAATGTTGGAAGAACCACTGATTTTAAACGACTAATCCATTACAAGTAAAGTTATGTAGGACGGCAATTTTACATGTTAGCGACCTCTTAGGATTGACTAAGTTGATATTATGTCATAATAAAATGTCACAGAGATTTTAATGAGACAAAAATTATTTTTCTGAGCATATTCGGGATGTATGATGTCAGAATATGTCCCCTGTTAATGCTTCACCATGGAATGGGTTCTTATTACTTACACTTGAATCCAATATCATGGAAACTGAATTTTACCACTGCTTGTAGTTTGGACTATTACATACATTCATAGATTAAGTCTTTTTTTTCCATTTTTATCTTTGTTTCTTGCTTAAATCACAGCTTTCAGAAAATGATTGTAAACTTTACAGCTGGTTTACTACCACAGCATGGGTAAATTCAGCTAGATTATATAAAATTAAAAATGTAGTTTGATTATGAAAAACCTTAAACTCACAATACTGCATGTTGATCAAGTTTAAAATGTATTAAGAAAGAATGATACAGCTCCTTGTTTACCACTTAGATACCAAAACTTTGCACTTGCCTCTAAGAGTTCAGACTGTTGTTCTCTAATAGCATTATTTCCAGCCAGCCTTTTACTATTCTCTGTTTTGAGGCAGTGAAAGAGAAAGCAGTAACTATTATAAAAATGTTCTTATTTAAATATTGAAATAAAAATGTCTAAGGAAAGGGTTTTGTTTAAAAAGATTGATGCTGTGTTTCAGCAAGAAGAAGAAAAGAGTTTCGCATGGTAATTATGTGGGATCTCTGTAATGCCCTCTTGATTGGTGTGATCTCAGAGGTGACGTTCAACTAGTCACAAAGGAGGGAAGTGTCAGGATGAGCTGTGAAGCGCCTCATCATGCTGAGAGCCATCATCTAGCTTTCTAGCAAGCAGCCGAAGATTCTCTGTGAACTCATACAGCTCAAGTGTCTTCTTATTGGAGCTCACATCAGTGTCAGTAACAGCATTTATCTCACAATAGATTTGTGGGAAAAATTATCCACCTGTCACAAAGCTATGTGCTTTGCGGCAGCTCTATTTGTCTTCCTTAGTGTCTTCTAAGGGCTCGTGCATCTGTCAGAGATCTTGCCAAAGGGCAGCAGAACTTCTCTCTGTGTGCAGCGTGTTTAATATCCCCGTTGTCCTAGACGTGGCGCCTTCACCTGACTATGTGACAGCTGGGGGGCTTTGCAGGATAGAGCTGGGGTTCTGAACTGGCTGAGAGCCTGACTTAATCAACATTAAGTCAAAAGCAAAGCCTTAGAGTGCTTCATACACGTTGCCTGACTCACTGAGAGCAGCAGCTTGCCAGAGTCTGTTTATTGGCTGTAGTGCTGCTGTACAGTAATGCCCTTACAGCTTTAATATGTTCTGCCAGCCCTACTGTGTTCAGCTTGATTTTCCATCTCAGTGGGGAAAGCTTCTTTAACCCTAAGACATGAACTCCCACTGAGCTTGAGTCAATGGATCCTCTACTTACACCCTTGTTGTCTTAGATCCACTTATTGTGTTTTCAGTGACACCCCCTGCAGCTGTCAATGAATTTTTAATAGCAAAGTCAGAAGTGTGCCGTAACATACACAAATGTGGGTTGGTTCTTAAAACTGATTTTAATTGTCAATCAAATTCCATCCCACTGGTTACTGCTCTAACCACCTCACCTCATATTTGCGGGTAGTTTAACTCAGGATTCACCTACTCCGCGCCACTGATGCTGTTCTCTGTACGAGTTCATACTACAAATGTATTGGCATTCCACCTTTCTGTTCTCTATACCACTGCCACAGCTCTCTCCCTGTGTGGATACCCCTTTAGTCAGTAATATTAACATGCAAACATACGTCTATACTCCACAATATAAAGTCGAATATGTACTCTGTACATCAAACCAGCTATGGACTGCACCCATAGTGTCACAGCCTTGCTAATGCAGTATAGAGGTAAATGAAACACCGTGAGTGAACAACCTCCACCACAGTTTATTTTCCCTGGGTGTCATTTGTTTGCTCTTGCCAGTTATTTCCCCAGCCATCAGATTCATGACTTATAATTAGTACCAATTTTCATTTTACAGCCACCAGCGGAATTCCTTTCTGTTTTAAGATTGAATATCCAAGAACCATAGTATGACAGTTGTTGACTGGGATTTCTTTGTTTTACTGCCTTGATAACATCTGTTTATCCTGGGGTCTGTAATCAAAGAAAATGCACATAATCGGCTCTTACATCTTGATGCATGCTCAATCATCCCGATAAGAAAATCCCAGAAAGTTGATTCTGTATATCTGGACGTAGCGTTTCCACTCATCCAAGTGACTTCTTCAGTCCCAGCTGACTGCAGGTTTCCCCAACTTCATAAACAGTACATTTGCATAATAATTGAAATTAGCACCACTTTATGAAGATGAAAGGGAAAAGACCATCTCTGAAGCTGGGGAGGGGGCTTAAAGGTAGATCTTTAACCATCAGTGTTGTGATTGTAGTGTTTCCCTAACTCTCTTTAAATAGCACTCATGGCCATTGATCAGTGGTCATGACGATTGCATATTGGTAATAATCCCAATGTTAGTCAGTGCTGCTAATTTGGGAATTGCTGCTACATTTAGGGAAACCTGCAGTCAGATAAAAGTAAAGAAGTCACTTGGATCAGTGACGAAATGTTTCTCCCACTGAAAACGCTACATCCTTTCTGAAATAAACTATTGTTTATACACTGTGTATGCTTTTTGACAATAAAGTTTTATCAAAAGCACACAGACTAAAACAAAACATCCAAAATCACATTAAACACAACTCTTGAAGTGGACTGTATAACCAGTGTGTTACTGAGAAAGCTGTCCACATGAATACATATTACAGTCAGAGGACAATCCAAACAATGAATTAGAAAAGCAGCATACTCATACCTGACACTGCACCACAGATGTCTACTATCAGTGCAGGAATTGGATATTATTCATGTTGTGATATGTGCAAATTGATTTCTTCACTTAAAGAAGTAATCCATAAAAGCTCCAAGTGCAATGGAATTGCCTCCCCAGTATGGGTGCCAGTGCTTTCCTGCATGTTAATGCAGGACTGTAATTGTAATGTGCATCCTACTGATAACACCACATGCTGGGACAACCCCCTGTGCCCTTTTATTAAAACATCAGTCGTCTTTGTACTGTGGGGGGTTTCAGCAGATTGGGGAGATACCTGCGACATATAGATCCAAATGCATATTTGAGTATTAGTAAGCCAGCCCCACACTGTGCAACTGTCAGCACTATCTGCTAATCTGCAGACAGCAGTAGTAGTCTATCTCTGGAAGTAGATGTGTGATTAGATGCACCATCACAGCAGAAGTGCTTACCTCACATTAAGAACAAAACTAAAGGAATTAGAAGTTCTAAAGTTGATACAATCAGTCAAAAAGCAATTCCAATGAGTAGTGAAGGGTTTAAAAGCAGGTCTTTAAAGATTAACATGATACAATTGAAGAAAACAAAGCAATTAAAGATAAGAAGAACATTATAAAATACAACTCAATAAGGAAAAAGGAGAAAGTGATGCAGAAAATTCCAAAATGAAAATCCAATACACAAATGTGCTCCTGAAAACAAGAATGAGAAGAAAATGGAAATTATTGCACATAAGCATTAGGCTTATAATGCAGGCATTTACATATGTATTTGATTGCACAGACTATGCCTTACTATATGGATTCTTATTTCAGCTGATATGCTGTAATGAATAAAAGTAGACCGCCGTGGTTTCATTTCTTTTATAAAATTTGAATCAAGCATTTTAAAAAATCAAGGTGGTTAAGGGCTTAAAACCTGGGACTCTCCACCAATTGCTCTTAGAACTGAAGAAGCTTCTCGGATGAGAGGTGAAACATCTTCAAGGAAATTTAAAGAAGTCCAGATGCCTTTCTTTCCAAGCCCTTTACACTATAGTTTTCATTGTAAGTTTTGAAGTACTTTTCTTGTGTCCACAGTACAGTAGCTGAGGATGGTCTTAATCTTCAGAATGTCGTGTTTAGCTTCTTAGCTTCTTCTGGAAGTTGTTTCACCAGCACAAAGGTCTTTAGTGATGCAAGTGAAAGTTTAATAAAAAAAAAAAAAACACCCAAACATGTGAATAGTAACATTGTATTATCACTTGTTCACCTTTGTTGTCGCGCTGAACTAGTAGGTGTGGCTGTTACTCTTCTCTTCCTCGTCCTGGCCACTACCTGCTCTGTGCTGCTGCTTGCGCATGGCTGCTGATTAGACCTTGTGCAATCTACAGCTAAGCGCGGCCTGGTGCGCGCCGCTCCGCCAGGTGAGCTGAATTAGAGCAATCAAGGGCTGGCGTGCCTAGTAGACCTTAAAATGCATGCAGCAGGCATTTGACCTGGGTGCAACATACTGAGAGGACAGCAAATGAAGCACAATCCACTTTCCACTGTGAGGAAGACTTTGAGCTAGACGGGCTATCGGTAAGCTCTTGGACTCATATTTGCTGCTTATATGTTTGGGAACTATGGAAGCTCAATTGTGGAAATGTATTTATGCTTTGGGAAATAGTTACTGCATTTAAGTTTAAAAAATTATATTGATATTAAAATGAATGTTTAAGTTTGAATAAATTGTTTATGTAGATAGTGTTTCCCACATACTTATGTTAATTAATAATAAAAGAAATTACCCCAAATCCTTGGTTAAATCTTAAAACTAGTGTAAATATGTTTGGTTTAATTTAAGGAAAATAATTCTTTGTAAAAGAGAATCCTTGGTTAAAGTGTGTGTGTGTGTGTGTGTGTGTGTGTGTGTGTGTGTGTGTGTGTGTGTGTGTGTTGCATTTAATTTATCTGAATGATTAATGAAATGTTCTTTATTTTTCGTGTTGAAAGGTTTTTCCACCTATATCCATCTACCTACCTATCAGCTATCTAACGAGCTGGTCAAAATAAATTGAGTGAAATTCAAAGTCTGGTCTTTTTCAAGTGTGGGCACCTCACAGACGGAACACTTGACAGTGGTCCTATTACTAAAGCGCAACAGAGACTTTGTAAATATGCATACTCCTGAGATTTCTCTTGGGATAGCTGACCAACACACACTTAAGCCTCCTGACTTTTCTCTGCCTCGGCTTATGAGTGCCTTGTATCTTGCAGTGACCTCTCTTTATTTATAGACTTGGATATCGATACGCCTGCCTCCCAGAGAGTGTTTTTTCACTTGATCGGCTATTGTGAAGGGGTTTCTCTTCACCATGGAAATGATTCTGCGATCATCCGCCATTGTTTTCTTCTGTGGTCATCCATGTGTTTTCATGTTGCTGAGCTCACCAGTGCATTGCTTCTTTCTCAGGATATACCCAACTGTAGATTTCGCCACTTCTACTATTGTAGCAATTTCTTGGATGCGTTTTTTCTGTCTTCGCAGCTCAACGATGGCTTGTTTCACCTGCATGGAGACCTCCTTTGACTACATGTTGTCTGTTTACAACAAAATCTTCCAAATGCAAGCACCACACCTCATATCAACTCCAGGCCTTTTATCTACCTAATTGATAATAACATAATGAAGGAACTGCCCACACCTACCCGTGACATAGCTTTTGATTCAAGTGTCAACTTGAATCAAACTTGTGTCAGTGCCCATATATATATGGACCTAAGTGAAAACATAAGGACTCTTCAAGACTTTCAACAAGCACTAAATTGAGACGGTGGGCACTGTACAAAAGGGAATCTGGTTGCCCCATCATTCCAGCCTAGACCCCTGAATGCTTACCACTCACTACAGCAGCACCATCATATGCTTAGCCTATACGATTGTTTTTGTAGTCGAAGCCATGATGTTCCAATAAGTGGACAATCTTTCCCACTGCATGGGAAAGATGAGATGCAGTGGGATCTCAGCAGATTAATTGAGAAAAGTCCTGTTGATGACTCCATTTTAATAGTACCAGAATACAAATGAAATGTGTTATGGTTTTGAAACATCCTGTCTCATCTGCCATGATGCTGAATTTTTTTTTTTTTTTTTTTTTTTTTTAAATTCAACAATTTCAGAATGGACCACTTCTGCCAAACAGTCCAGAACCTCTTTCTGGATTATCGTGCTTGTGTACTTTGTGTCGTGACTGGTCGTTAATCTAAGTTTAACTGCTGCATGATGGTTTGGAACTGTTTCAAGAATTTCCCTAAAGTTGCCTTTGTTATTCGATTCCTCGGACTCATTGTGTCCTCTCTGTGCTCTATTTCGTCTGACAGTAAGCCTGGGACGACCTAAAATTTGAAGTTCATGATTCTAAATGTATAAATTAACAAACCAAGCTCTGAAAAAGTTAGGATGCTAAATGAAATCTAAATTGAAACAGACTGCAGTGATTTCAACCTATATTTTATTCACAACAGAACATCGGAAACAAGCGTTTTAAACTGAGACAACTGAATTTTGAATTTCATTAACAATATGTCATAGTGGTGCGGATTGGACTCAGGATGCAGACTCGGAAGAAATAAAAGACAGCACATTCACTTACAGTGAGGCAGGGAATAGGATTGACAGCAGAAGGGGTGTTTGTTAATGGGAACCATGGACCCATTAACTAACAGGTCCACAGGGGAACACTTTCTGTAACTCACTCAGACACAAATCAGGATTCCTGTGCAGAGATGAACAAACAGGTGAGGCCAAGACAAAGGGCCAAAGCATGCAAGACGTACTGATGAAGGCACCGATTTCACTAACCGTTTCCAGTGTAACGCTCAGACGTTGGCTGAAGGATTTCCTCCACCTTAAATAACAAGACAAGCAAGACAATGGTAAATCATAAACTATGACAAAGAAGATTCAAGACTGTTGAGCATCTAAAATCCCATATCTGACTAATTATAAAATCCCAAAAGTCCTGGAACTAGTCTCCTCTGTTCCCAGATGTTAAAAAAAGGAGAGAATGGTACAAACTGTTAAGCATGATCCTGTCCCAGCTTTTTTGATGTGCTGGGTGAAGTTTTGATGCATGGTGAAAATGAATGAGCTTCGTACATAATCTTAAAGTGGACTTATTCTGGTTCATTTACTGTGGTGGATGTTTATGATGGGCAGACAGAAGAATAAATGGAAGATGGCTTTAAAGAGAGAGAAGCTAAAACATTGTGTTTCAGCCCACAGTGGGTGATCTGTGGGGCTGTGTCAAGCCCGTATATAAGGTAAATAAGGATTATTTTGAACTATGATGCTGGAAATGAACATAACAGGTCCCCTTTTAATGCTTGTACTGCAGCTGGTTTCCTATTACAGGCAGCACACACAAGGTGCTTGTGCAGGGACCTCCTGCCTTTCATCCTGATGAGGTAACAGGAACAGAGGTTGCTGTGGTGTTTAATACTTTTCAAATCCTATCATTAGCTCCATGGTAACCACTTCAGCTTCTGTTTTGCTTCTTTTGTTCATTAACCCTGCCTTATTTTTCATTCTCGGGTTCTGAGTCATGCGTTATCTCACTTTCTGGCATTCTTTCATTTGTTCTTTTGGCTGCATTTCCTTTAAAATATTATTCAGTCATTTGTATTAAGTCATGATTGACCTTATTAACATGTACCTGATCAGGCCTCCTGAACACTAACAGTTTCCAGACGATATTGCGTATTTGTCTAATCTAATCCTGGCTTCATACTTCACATATTTTACAAAGTACTAACTGAAAAACATGTAATTTAAATTATATATTTTAAGATTATTCCCTGTAATGTTTAAAACACTTGGATTTCTTTGTTAAAATATAATGCTCTGATCATTCCTTTCTATTCTATATAAAGCTTTGACTAAAAATGACAAAGCAGTGCAGAAAGTTTGATGAAACAAGGTCTATCATTTGATAATGATAACACACAGAAACCCAGTAGGTCGATGACTTAATGGGTGCAGCCGCTGCCAAAGCACAGCTCAATTTTCCCGTCAATTTTGTTTTTGTAACATTGCAACATCCAGTTTCAAATAAGCTTCACGGTGGCTGGTTCACAGTTCCATGGACCAGGTCACATTACATGGAAGCAGGTTCTTCAGGTCATTACTGCATGACAGCAAAGCCACAAATGATTTGTCACTAGGAGCAAAAACGGCTGACATGGTTGTACTGTAACGTAACAAAACTGTAGCAGTGAATAATCTTTGCCAGTCAACTGTGCAATCATTAGCGAATGATTAACATATTAATATTTACTGTACTGTATATAATATATCATAACCAAGTTATTATTGCAAGTTATTACAGTCATTTGTCTTGTGCTTCATTTGGGCTCAGTCTAATGGAGGAATTATTGTTATCGTTATTATAAGCTTTTTCCATCCACCTACCCTCGCATTTCCAAAGTGAGTGCCCCTACAGGTGGCAGGGCTCAACGTGACTTGATATAGTGGCAGGGTACATACACTGCAGCCTAATAACATTTAGTATGTCATGTATGTCTTAGTATGTCCTTTCAGCTTTTCATGTGGTATCTAACACCATTCAGTCCTGACTTGTCACTGTTATTTTATCACTTTTTATTAACAGCACAGCACGGTGAAAGGAAAAGCCCAGAGCAGAAACAAGACAAAAACCACCATGCAGACACATCACCGAGCAGGTGCAAGTCAAAACGACGAACAGCTTGCTGTAATGAAAAACCCCAAACAGTCAAATGATGGATGATCAGCTACCCTCAGCCCCCGCAGCCTCCTTCTTATACCTTTACAGATAATTTCTTACATGTATGAGATGGTAAGCTGCACATTATTAGAGGTTTCAGATTTTCTACAGAGAAATGAATCAGCTTCTTTTTGTTGTATGTGGACTTAAATCCCACATGTATTTTTACTCTGTGGAATAAATTACTGGTTCGGTTTCAACCTTAAAATACTGAAATTGTTCCATCTGTGATGAATTCTTCTGCCTGGGTAGTAGGAGAAAAAGAGAGGAAGGCATGGAGGTCAGATCGTCTCTGCCCTACAGTCTTGCTAAGTGGCCGGAGGCGATAAAGAAGAGAAGTTGTTTTTTCTTTTTCTCTCTGTTTTGTTACACTATGTTTGCCTGCATGCCCTAACTTTGTTGTCAGAAAAATTTGTTCATCTTGGCTAAACAGTTACTCGTGTGCTTTTTCATATTCACATCAATGATGCACAGCAGCACCTTAGAGATTAGAGGAGGAGACCACAGATCCACTGAGAAGAGCCAGCTTTAGATTAGAAGGTATGTATAATACAGTTATGTCATTCTATCATTTAGAAACGGGTTTGCTTTTACATTAATGTTACTTAATTATTTGCATTATTCGCTGTTAGTTCCTGATTGATGTTGTCACTATTTCAGAAATAATTTGTTAAAAGTAATTAAGAAAGTCAGAGCTTTTTTTCTTGTGTGCAGACCCGTGCTACTCCCTGGGTTTGGAAAGCTGCTGTTATGCAGAAGAAACACATTAACCCTGAGATCTGGTGAGTCTTGTTGATTTGACCTGTCACATACTGTCATTAAGCTGAATTACAAACACTGTGTGTGTGTGTTATAAAAATGTCTTAGTTGAGAAATTGTAGAGCAATGTATAGAAGGGAAAGTGTAACACACACTTCTGCTGTTTGGTGATTTGGGAGAGGATGCTGTCTGTGTGTGTGCCTTTCAGAACAGCAATTAACCATATCTGCTAAGAAGAGGAGGTTATCAAAAGGTGAGGGTATTTCGCACACAGCATTAATCTTCTTTAATGGAGAGGCCTCAGCCACTGTGACTGGATGGCTCCAATCACAGTGGATAGGTGGTTGGTCCACATGAAACACCTGTGGAGATATGGATATGTCAAAAAAAGAGGACGTCAGGTTTTGAGTGGATTATTTAAAGCAATTTTGGAGATTAGGAGGATGCCCGAGGAATGGAGAAGAAGTGTACTGGCACTGATTTCCAAACACAAGGGTAATGTGCAGAGCTGTAGTAATTAGGAGGGGATATAGTTGACGAGTCAAGCTATGGAATGGAGTTTATTTTAATGCTGAGAAACAGCACAACAGATGTGACGTTTGCTTTGAATGTGTTGAGCCAGTGGTGGGGTGTCTGGTAAAAGTAACAAATGGGTTCAAGGTGTGTTTGGGATTATCTCAGGAATTTACTTTGAGCCCCTTCTTGTTTGCAACAGTGATGGACAGGCTTACCGATGAGGTCAGACAGGATCCGTAGACTATGGTGTTTGCAGACATTGTGATCTGTAGTGAGAGCAGAGAGACGGTGGAAGAGAGTCTAGAGAGGTGGAGGTAACTTCTGGAGAGAAGTGGAGTGAAAGTCAGTAGAAACAAGACGGAACTCAAGATGCAAGGAGCAGAGATCGTGAAGGTAGATGAGTGTACATACCTGGGTTCAACCATGCAAAGGAACAGACCATGCACCAGCTAGGTGAAGGCAGGGTGGAGTGGGTGGAGATGAGCATCAGGGGTAGATTTTCAGGACGGTGGTGCTATGATGTATGGTTTGGACAGGGTGTCCGACAAAAAGACAGGAGGCCGAGCTGGAGGTGGCAGACTTGAAATTAGAGATATCACCTAGAAAACCTACTGAAAATGTGCATTTCACAAATATGACAAATGTATATATCTGTGTAAATAATGTGACAAATACTCAAGCAGGGCCTGCACATAACTGATCACCAGTAATGGCTGTAAGAATTACCAAGAGAAGAAGGGGCCATTCATTTTTAGATCAGCTGCTCTCCACCAGCTGTACAGCCAGAGGTTATGATAAGTTTAGTTTAGAGACTGACTTAAAAAAAGCATGCCAGTGCTCATGTATCAACATGTGTGATGTACGAGCCCCATCGTAACCCCTAACCTTAAAGAAAATATGGTGTTTTTCAAACTTTACAGCCAGGACCTAGCTGTGCATTTCAAGTACTTGCTACCTTGAAATAAAAATGATTAGGTGTCAGAGTGGCAATTTCCAAGTGGCATGGAAATTCATACAAAAGGTCGTGACATCAAAATCAGGCTTATTATTCTATGCCGTATACGTATCTATAATAACAGAGCAGAATTCAGGATATTTTCCTTGAATTATGAACTTAAATGCATTAAATAGCAGCCAATTAGATGTCAGCGTTTTACTTCAGAGTTTATTTAACATGAAAGTTTGCATAGCAAGTAAATACTTAAAAATCAGGTTCATCAGAGTAAGGCACACATTTATAACTTGTCTGCAGTAGCAGAGGTACAAAATCACAGTTGAATATGTTTCATCATACGATGGTGTGAAATGCTCGTGTTATTTTTGTTTAATAGTAAAATTTGTTTGATTATCCAAAACACTGACAAAATAAAAAACAAAAAATAGGAAATCAGTTTGGGGGCAAACACTTTTTCACACCATCGTACATGATGATACGAAGATGACGTTTTCTTGATTTCATTTGCTGAGGAAAAAGATTTACCACAGGTTTAATGATATAGAGTGGATTTATAGCAGCTGTGTACATCATAGGAACTTTATGTAAAATATACAGAATATGACAAAAATTCCAGATTTATTTCAAAGATCATCGTACAGACATTCCTGTACCTCAGGCATTCTCTCACTATCCAAGACTGTGTTAAGTTATGTAGTCAAGAAATCCATTGTCCTCTCTTGTAGAGGTCTCCATATTGCCACAGGTACAATATGTCATCAGGACCAACTGGCTTTCCACTCTTCATAGCTGCCCCCTACTTCCTCCTTACTAATGCACTTCAGTTAAATTCAATTTTATTTACACAGCACCAAATCAAAACAACAGTTGCCTCAAGGTGCTTCATACTGTAAGGTCAGACCGTTCTCATTCCAAACGCATAACATAGCAACGATTTGTCACGTCCCAAGCAAATGGTAACGTTCCACATCCCTATGTTACGCACTGGATTATGGATGGGATCCAATGGAATGATGCTCCCGGTGGTAACACACGTTCCAGCCATGTATTCCAGCCCTAACCATAACCTTAACCACACTCTTAATCATGTTAGATAGTGTTTTCCAAAGCAATTCACGATGAGACAGTAAAAGAAATGTACATGTGTAGACTGATTCCAAATGGTTCTCATGTTTTCGAACACGTAACATACAGACGAGTTAGGCGGCCGAAAGCATAACGTACTGACGATTTGTCACATGGCGTTGAATGTTATGCTTTGAGATGAGATTGTGTTGATAAGGTAGACCCTACAATAATACATACAGAGAAAAACCCAACAATCATATGACCCCCTATGAGCTAGCACTTTGGCGACAGTGGGAAGGAAAAACTCCCTTTTAATAGGAAGAAACCTCCGGCAGAACCAGGCTCAGGGAGGGGCGGGGCCATATGCAGCAACTGGTTCCTGATTCATTATTTGTCCTCCATCTGTCCCCACTCTTTCTCATTTTCTTCATTTATCAACACCTCAATGTCCTTCAATCTTCTCAGCACAATCTCTTCATTTGTTAGCACATTTCCATCTCTAACCTGCTGCACAAATGTTTCAGCAAATGTTTCAGCTCTGTCTCCCTGGCCAGCAAACACATATACGAACTAAACTCTTATTTTCCCTGTTACGGTCTCCTAAGGAAAATTATTCTTGGATGAGGGACCAGATTAAATGTGATTTAAATGTCACTATAAAGACTGCAGCTAGGTATCAAGAAACCTCTCCGTGTCTGGGCTTTCTTGGGCTCCACTCATGGAATAGGGTGACCAGGTGTCCCACTTTATGTGGCATCATTTTTATCCCCTATCCCGCTTGTGCCATTGAGACCATTTCCCACATTTTGATTTGCTCTAATTTACAAAAGTCAATGTGAGAGTCTCACAGGAAACATGGCACAGAAAGAGATGTAGGAGACATCTATACTAAAACCTGAAGCTGATTAGGAGACAAAAGAGCTTCCATTATAACACAGAACAGTTTAAAATGTAATTGGAAGAGATGGTGTAAGGATATCACAAAGGACCATTAAACACAACTTTACATGTTCATTTATGCTCACAGGTTGTGTTCAAATAAAATACAGTATATCTGTCTGATATTATTCTTTTAATCTGCTTAAACCTAAACTTCAAATCCCTTCTCATCATTATTAACACGTCCCATATTCTGCAAAAATGTGTTTCTTGCTCTAAATGTAGGTTTTTGGGATCTGGTCACCCTACTAAAGGAGCGGCTCATTAGTGATTGGCTTGTAAGCAGCCAATAGGCCCAGATGGGACCGATGGATGTTGGGCTGGGCACCCTGTGGACTTCGGCCCACTTGAGTTTTGCGGGCACAGGATGTAGTCCTGTGGTTTGTGGAGCAGGTAGCAGTTAAAGAGGCCTTTGGTATCTAAACTAGCTTGGGGGAGGGAGGTCTGGGCATCTATGCTTAGATTGCTGACCCAGATAAGCATTAGAAGATAAATGGTTGGGCATGCAGCTACAGTGAGTTTTCCACCTAACTAGGCCACTGTCCCTCTGTTCTCATAATCGGTAAGAGAGAAAAACATTTCTAGTCTCCAATATCAACTTGTTGTGAAAACTGTATTCGGAGTTGTAATGGCTCTTTCAAATACTGCCAACTCTAGAGCATTTTATAAATATGTGGTGTAATTCATTTACAGAGGAGTGCCAGCCAGCCACTATGTTAGCACCACAAATATCACCATAAATCCTAAAAGGTGCTGGGTGTGAGAGGCACAGAAATGATTATTGATGGGGAGTGTGCTGTGCAGTGTTTGAATGTAAACAGGATCTCTTTGACAAAGAGAGCATTGCGTACAGTAAGGCCAGCATGTTTGTGGAGTGGTTAGCACTGTCACTGTCAAATTAGTATCCCAGAACCCCATAGCTAATTGGCTTTGTGTGTACACAAGAACAATTAATTATGGAATTATGAGCAAATGTAAATTTGAAAATCTGTGTTTAATTATTAGCCATGTTAGAAGGGATAATGAATATTTTAATTAGTGACCAGGTTTTTGCATTGAACAATATTACAAGTGATAAATGGATCAGTCCTAATAATATAAACCCCTCTCATTATAAGACTCTTTTATGATATAACATGTTAAGCCATTACAATTTCATACAGACATTTCCTATTTTTATATGCTATACAGTAATCATGTAATGAGTTCTGAAAGAAATCCAATCATCTGATGCTGATTTATAGCATTTATTATTGGCTTATTTTTTAATGAGCTGCAATTCAAACTGGACTAAGCAATAATTTATTACAACATAGAAAAATACAGTCCTGTGTGCATTTCACTGAGCTGTCGCACACTCTGTTGACATTATAGGAAACAAAACGTCAGTTTGTGGTGTTGGTTTTCACATATATCTCGAGTTTAAACCTTGTCTAAGCCAAACCCATTAGGCTAAAGCTCAAAGCTTTGCTGTTCTTTTCCCTGTAACTGCTTTTGGCCTCTCAAGACTGTCAAAGCTTCATGAAATATTCAGTACAAAGGATACACACTACCAGAATTCATGTACTGTTGGTTAGAGAGGGGGTTGATGAATGACACTATGAATGATAGTGACATACCATTAAACGGCAATAGTAAAAAAGGATAAATAAATAAATACCAGTGTCATACAAAGAGAAAACACATCAGTTCATAATAAATTTTACGTCGCTTTGCTTCATTTAAAGCCAGATTTAATTTAAAGCTTTTGAAGTTGTTTGGAGTCCAACCATTCTCCCGTCTCTGAGCAGATTCCACCGAAGCTCAACAAAGATTCATTCATTCATGTATCCTGTCTTCAGGATATCGGTTTTAGTTTCATTGATCTTCATCGAGCCCTGCTCCTGTACCACCATTACTAGAGTTTGGACTGTGATGGGCGGACATGCCTTTAAATCTCTTGTCGTCACTATTCTCTTAAAACGATCATATGGCACTGCTGTAAAAAGACGATGGAAATGCTCCTCTGAGATATGGGAGCATGTTGACATGACTGCATCACATTTTCTGCAGATTTGTCAGCTACGCAGTCATGCTGCCAATTACCACTTCTATCACAGTTCTTAGGGTTTTTTTGTCTGTGTGGGGCTTTTTCTTTTCAGAATTTAGATGTAGTTTGAGGGAAGCTTTGTTTTGTTAGATGTTAGAGAATGGACATGATCAGCACCAATATTCAGACAATCCATTCCAGCTATTTATTGATTGGTATTAATGATATTATCTAAAGTGTACTAGGAAAAAGCAGACTGGTTCAATGAATTTCAATATTCGTTACAAATCATTATTGATTTGTGTAGTTTTCTATTTTTTGGCTGGATTGAAACTGATGAGGTGATTACTGATGAGGTACTGTACTGCTGGAGCACATAGCTCAGAACCGCTGCAAAAATTAACCTAGCCTCTCTTTTAACGCCGACAAGTGTTGTTCTTAGCATCACTCCCTCTTTGGTCATTGCTTTGTGTAGGCAGCTGGCTAGTGAGTGGTAAGACCACACACCTTTGGAGCGGAGGTCGCAAGCTCGATTCCCTCCCAATATCCAGTAAGAGTCTTGGCTAGGCCCTCCATGCCAAAACACCAAGCCCTAGAATGGCGCGGCTACGTCCGCAGCTCGGACAAAACACATTTAACTGCATGTTGTGAATATAATGATGTCCTGAGACTGCAGACTATGACTAAACTGTTTATGTAACACATAATGTGATAAATAAGAGGGAAGTAAACCAGAAGTGGATTTATAGATGAAATTATATCAGTGAATCATATTATAGTGCTTTATAAATATAATTTCGCAAGCAGCAACCCATGGACCTGAAAAACTAAGACACAGCAAAGTAGAACCAACTGCAGATCCTGGACTGTGATTAGGATGGTTCCAAAAGAAAGATTTTAAATATTTTTATGTAACTCACTGGTTTGAATTATAGAAATTTGTAAAATTCCATTTAATTGAGCTTATTTCTGGACAACTTTGACAGAAAACTAAACCAAAATACATTTAAGACTAACTAAAGGTAAAAGTCCTGTTTTGGTTCTACAGCTGATATTATGATAATATGTCCACAGCACGTCCACGTTGGATGCCTGTGGTCTTTGGGCCTTTGCACGGCCCTGCTTTAAAAGCAGTCACGATTGATTCTGTCGTAAAAATCACTGCAGTGCAGGAACACTTCCAGAAAGCTGTGCCATCCACAAATCAAAAGCTATAGGCTGTCATCATCGCTGGACAAGAGCTCATTTAAAATGAACGGAGGAAAAGTGGAGAACTGTGGTCTGTGGTCAGATGAGTCAAAAGAGAAGGACCATCCGGTTTGTTATCAGTATTCATGTCTGATGGTATGGAGGTGCATTAGTCCCTATAGAATCTAAAAAGGCACCATCAATGTCAAATGTATATACAGGTTATGTTCATGTTTTTCAAGGAACGTCCTGCATATTTCATGCATCTATGGCTTCATCTTAGAAAAGGTGGATGCTGAACTGGCCTGCCTGCAGTCCACACCATAGTGCTGTCTAAAAGGAGGTGTTCTGTTTACAGTGTTGTCAGGTCTTAAACAATCAGTCAACTTTTTCTATAAAATCACTGATTAGAAGACGAGAGAAAAGAATTTCAAGGTAGCGAACATAAAATAGAGACGTGAGAGAAGTAAGTATATTCACTTCACAGACTGCCACGGCCTCACATGAACTCAGTGAACACAAAGTGTTTTCCATTTCATCTTCAGACAACAGAAACGACAGAATGCCTGGAGTTGATGTGCTGGGAGTAATGTCGGAGAAGTGGAGGAGTAAGTCAATAGAAAGGCATTTAAAATGATGACAAGTCTTTCTTTCTGCAAGGATGATATGCTGCAGACAGAGGAACAAGCAAGCAAACACAGACAAACACATTTTAAAGCTTCTGTAATTACATAACCCGAGGTAGACAGAAGGTGACAGCGTCATTACTTACCCATGACATCCACTTCTAGTCATAAACATTGCTTAATTAATTTAGTATACTCTTAGTAATCCAGTATTGAGTAATGACTCTGAAAGACTAACATTATATAATGGTTATATAATGCTTCAGAAACATGTGCTTCACATGGGTTTAGTCTAAATCACCTTCTAAACTCACTAACACAGATCCTTGGTCCTGACCCCGACATGACCATAAGCTATAAAGTAACTGCTAGTTGATGTTCGAAAGACCATCAAAAAGATGTTAAACCACTAACACATTTGAAGGATGGGTCGGGTGTATCCTTCGTGGCCCACCATATCCCAGAATTCATAGTGCGCCAATTCCAGTTTCCAACAATGGCGGCAGCTACTTAGTTTTAATATTACTCTTTCTGAACAGCAAACTCCCAGCACATTGTTTTCATCAATAATCGTGGCAGCCAGATCCAGAGCACCCCACCCAACCCCCACACCTGTCTCACCTCCATTGCCACTATGTGCCCTCCACCTCATATATGCCTGTCTGAATGGAATGGATGATGGATGATGGTGAAGTAAGTTCATTTTTTTAAAGACAAGTTAACTTAAGAGTTACCACATGGGCTTACGGTTGTGTATATTAATGTGGAAGTTTATTTCATAGTCTATGTATCCCCTATTTATTAAAATTATGAAAACATAGTATTTTAATGTATATTTATAATAATTTGGTTTTAAAAGTCACACTAAGCACGGTTTATTGATATCCATTTAATAATTTAAATGCAATGAAATTACATAATTTTAAAGCCAGATTGACAAGAAAAAGATTATTTTGTTGACCGGGAGTAGGTGCAGGTTTCCAGTATGGATCGAGCAGCATCGATCTTTTTCAGTTTGATTGCGTGGGGTGTGTGGCCTTTTACATTTCCTTACCCTCAGGCCTGTTCTCTCATAATCTATCCATGTAGTCGTTACATGGTGTTTGGGAAAACACACAACATGACCTTCAAGATGAAATTGAAGATACAACTCGAACCCTATGTCTGACGATTAATTGACACATGATATTTTGTAAAAACAAGGCAAATAATAATTTGAGAAATGAATAAATATTTAAAAGTCCAGTGATTAACACTTGGAGATTCCTGGTTCAAAGCTTCTTGTCAGCTGGGAAGTTAAGAAAATCAAGGTATACTACAGATATCAAACAAGCTTTATTAGATAGATTAAATAGATATGATGAAAATAAAAACATAAAATATATAGATATATATACCTACACTTAAAATTTAGACACCATAGAGATGTTGTTGTTTTTTCTCATCACAACAATCGGGGAGCCATCTGATCTCTCCCAAACTCTTTCTGCAGCAGGTCTGTGACCCCCAACAGCAGCCAAAACACAATCTTCATCTTTTAGGAGTCCTGCTATAGATGGCCTGACCCCTCCAGGGTAGACTCAGTGTGGGATCACATAAAGAAACATCAGATACTGCCTGGATAAACGTACCTGCCAAGTATCTCAGACATTATTTTGTTTTTGTCTTAATTGATAATAGTTGCATTGCTCTTGAGAGTTTCTTCACTTCACTTCTGCCGTGGGGAACATTTTCAGAGTGCTTTATTTACAACCAGATGCACATCATCAGTTTGTGCAAAGCTGTTTTGAAAGTGCAGTTCCACAAAGTTTCCTTATTTTTCCTGAGTCAAACTTTTTTCCCTCTTCTTCTTCCTCCGCTCTTCTTTGAGCCTGCGTTTGTTCTTTATTCAAAAATGGCATGTGCAGCATGTTGCACCAGCTGGTGTATTCACTTCATTTCAAATTCTGATTGTTTGCTCTCTTTAAGCGTTGTGTAGCATCAGTCACACTTTGAAAATTTGAGCTTATATTTCTGAATTTCTCTGAATGTTGCAGGAGGCCATCAAATCAACCGCTGGAACAATGCGTGTCTCACAAAGTTTTATCATCCAACATGACAAAGTTTACAGAGATGCAAAGTCCAAAACAAAATTAACCCTTTCTAGAATAAGGTGCCCTGGAAGCTGGAAAGAATCATTTTAACTGCCTGTTGTGTTAGCAACAATACATTGTTCCACACAGGGATAGACTTTATAATGGCCAAGATCCTGTGAGTCTGCGCAGAAATAAGGCTAGGCTCAATGGACTGCATGGCAACGTTCATTCTGGCAGAGAACAAAAACATACACTTGATCTGTTCACAATGTCACATTTGGCCTGTGATTGGCACTAAAGGAAAGGTCAAGGTTTATATAAGAAGTACGTTGATGCCTCCTGCATCCGATCGTTAAGTCTGACGTCACTAGCCGTGTCTGGGCCTAAACTCCGCTGCAGGTCCATATATCAAACGATCACTATGGCATTACTGACAGTTGAAAAACTGTCTAAAGTCTTTCATCTTTAATAAAATGATCAGCGTTCTGCTCTACCAGGTGTAACAATTGAGTTTAACATCCAGGCATCCATGAAAACGGAATTTATGACATTTAACGGAGTTAGAAGTTAGCAGGGAGTTAGCTCGCTAGCTTCTATCTAAATACAATATAGCATGTCCTGACTGCGGGGTTTTGGGAACAAATTAAAACGTACAGCTCTGTTATCACTTCCAACATAAATGAAGACAGAAAACTAAACAGCAGTGACGTCTGTAGGGTTACTGAAGTTTGGCTAGCTGGTATATAATGATGTGCTACGTGACCGCTAGTGACACAGCTATGTTAGCATAATATAAACAAGCTAACTTTTTTTCCACTCGATAAAAATTAACGTGAGTGTTCTCGGTGGTCAGGAACAAATGTAATCGCATGGCAGGATGCTGTAAAAGGACCAAACTTCAGCCAGAGAACAACTGAGATAATCCATCCACAATACGAGGTTAGTCATTCATATACTGCTGCATGGGCTGGGCTGTAGTTACATCTAAGGTTTTAAAAACTGAGCTTAAATAAATGATTAGCGGTAATAAAAGCCGAGGGAGGTCAACAGTGATCACTGACTGTTTTAGGAGCTTTTTGAGATCAAATAGAAGAAAATACAAAACATTAAACATGTTAACAACACAAAAGCCATATTAAACACAGACTACTTTAGGCCCGCAAGTAGGATTTGTCACGTCATCACTTAACGACCGGATAGAGAATGTGCTGCATGTGTTGTTTGGTAACAAAGCCAAAATCCTGATTCATGACACAATGTCTCCATAAGTAAAACTGCATTTCTGTGCCGCCACACAGAATATGAATATGAAAAAATACAAATGCACCCACAAAGGAGCATGCTTTTTGAATGAAGGATTACACTGTAATAAATGGTGCTGATTTCAGATATGACATCAACTTTTTTATTTTCACTCACTTTTATGCACTTTATTATTTCACAGTTGTTGTTGTTTTTTTCCATTTTTTAAGTAACATACCCGTATATGTACCCCTAAATTCTACTTCTCTCAGTTACATCCTTTAGAGGTCGCTGTCTGTCTTCATCTCACCTTATCCCCATCCTCCACTCTGACACCAACCCTCTGTATGTCCTCCTTTGCTACCAACACAAAGCTCCATAATTAACATCTTCTGTCCAGCGATACTGGTCTCCACCCACTCCACCATGCCTGCACTGTCTTCTGCACCTTTCCTGTACATTGTCCTTTGCTTTGGATGGTTGACTGCGGGTACTTAAACTAGTGTCTGTCCCCATAAAATAATTTTCAATAGTCTGGGAAAGCAAAAATATTTCATGGCATGAAGTGAAGAAGTTGCATCCAAAGCAGGATTGGGCAGACCAACAGTAACCAACCGAGCAATCAACAGCACAGAAATGTTGTGTGTCAAATAGTGGTTACATTTTATCTAAAGAACTTTTGGCAAAGGAAAAAGTCCAAACATTTGAGGGAGGCTAAACATACCATAATTTCTGAGTCAATATTGAGAGCAAAAGTCCTAGCTACTGATGATGATGGAAGAAGTGTATATATAGGACTAACAGGAGACAAAATAAAGCTGCAGTGGGTAAAATCCACAGTGAAACACAGTGGTGGAAATAATGAAATCTAGAATTGGATACCTGCAGCAAATTGTCTCCACCCTGACCAGGGAGAAGTAGCACTTCATTCTTCAAAAGCATTCGCCACCCTTTAGTTACGTATTTGTGAATTCACACTGCAGCCGGGTAATGAGTCCATTATCCTCAAAGCTCTGAAGAACTACACTCAGAAAGTAAGTGTAGTTCTTCAAAGCTTTGAGGATAATGGATTCATTAATGGAGTGAGTGTAATTATTGCACCTTGAGGAGTTCAATGTCTTGTCAGTTGGGCGGTACTAACTAAACTGCTGAATCCTTGACACCTTACAGAGATCTGTCTTTAATCACTGATGCAATTTTGTACCCTAATGTAATGTTAAAGAAATTGACCTTTAAACAGGTTTAAAATTAGGTACAAGAGAAATGTATATTTTTATTAGTACCTTGGGTTAAATTTGCTGGCGTGTCGATGGACGAAGCGATCCTGTGGTACTGTGTTAATGCACACATGGACACAGCAAATTGCTCGGATGTCTGCTTTGATAGAGGTGTTCACACTTGCTGCAGCACCTGGTGGTTACCAAGATTATTTTAGTTCACTTAAACTAAACTACATCTAGATAAGAAAAGAAGAAAGCGTCTCTTAATTAAAATAAAAACTTGATTATTTGAACTTGGAAAATGAAAACAGACTGAAAATACACTCAAAAGCTTTAGTATCGGTTACAACTTTGAGGCTTTGATGGACGTGTTCATTGAGACCCTGGAAGTCTACAAGGCTGTGAGTCAACTACTTTTCCTAAATCTTACGTCTGACATATGCCTTGCATAGAAAACTGAATTTAAAAAAACTAAAACACTGAAACTAATATAAATAAAATTCAAGCCAGACATTTTCAAACAATAAAAACTTAATGGAAACAAAAAAATACAATTAGGAAGTCAAAATGAAATAAATGACAATGAATGCAAAGATGAGAAAATACAAAACTATCATACTTACCTTCTTAATTCCTATGAGCACAGTAAGGATGTACTTAAAGGCCTTTTCCACTAGCGCTTAGTCAGTTCGACTCGGTTTTTAGCGAGTACCTGCTCGGCCAGGGTTCCAAGTGAGCCGAGTCAATCTGAAAATGTGATGTCAACAAGACTGCATGCATTGATCTCACTGCTGCACAAAACTCAAAGCTGTGGTCCATGTGTCTGACAAAAGCCAAATAGCAGCAGGTGTGGTACTCCCTCTACATGATGTGTTTGTGTCGCACACAAATCACGTCACAGGTAATTCAACCACATCGCTTTAATGACCCCACACAATTGTAATGGAAAATGACTGAAACAGAGCAGATTGGAGACGAGCCGAATAGTTACTAGTGGAAAAGAGGCTTTACTTTACCTTGTTGGCTCCTGAAAAAGCACATATAGCTCAATAATTAGCCCTAATGGATACATTCATGTAAAATATCCCTGTAGGGACAGAAGATGGCTCTTCTTTTCTGTGCACCTATTTCTGAGAAAATAGGAACACGGTCATTCATGAGCGTATATACTTTACAACAAGATTAAAAACCTGATGCTTCTTCATTGTTGCAAAGCTGTAAGGACATTGGTGCATTAGTACTGAAATGCATGCGCTTCATGTGTTATGCTATATACCTGCACAAAGCAAGTGGGTCAAACTCCAGAATCCAGACGTATAAACGAGACACATCAATCAAACACAGAAATATTGCAGCAAGAAGAATCATGTACTGTAATTACAGTACAAGTGATACCACATCAAAGGACTGTTAATACTCTCTTTCCTTCTTTCATACTCTGCCTCACACTCAAACACACAGTCAGCAGTTAGAAGAACTGCAAACCCTAAAGCCATGTTATAAGTCAAGCCAGGGCGCAGGGTGCATGTAGCTCTAATCCTCCAATTAATTCTCATTCCCCACAAGTGGAGGACCCCTGAGAGCTTCTTGACACTTCTATTAAAAAGTAAAAATGAAACACAGCATGAAGGTGAAGCAAGAGGGATCTCTTTCTTTAGCCCATCTCCATGGAGAGCAAAGTTTTACAACACTTTTGGCAAATTTTCTTTCTTTCTTTTCTCAAGTGGGGAAACTATTTTTGTTGAGAGCACAATACATTTTGTAAAGCACTGGTTGAATATCAAAAAGAAACTACAATACAACTTTTGCATGGCCTTGTCTTTGACTAATGCAACAATTACTAAAAGAAAAACATGATGTGGTGCCAAGTTTAGAGAAATTGTGTCTCAAGATGTGCAGATCCATCTACATATCAATAATATCAATTCCAACACTGGTACTGGTATTGGATTGATACTTCATCAATACCTTTGTTGTTTTCCTCCAAGTTGAGTATCTAGCCCAAATATCTGGGGCTCTCCACCATTTGATTTTAGAACTGAAGACGCTTGTTTCCTCTGTCATCCCAGACAGAGGAAACAGGAAACTTTAATAAGTTTAAGTTATTCCTCCAAGCTGTAATGGCAGATAAGGGTCTATGTGTCAGCTGGAAAAGTTGGGGAACCCTTGGTTAACCCACACTCTTGAAGTTTGGCAGAAGGTAATCAACATTTGTGGGATACACAGGAATTCTTCAGGTGGTTTGCTTTTGACTCAGATTTTATTCCAAACAGACATGACTCTAACTTTAAATCATGGATATCATATGACCTTACAACATTCCTCTCTCTTACTCATAGAAACATTGTGCTCAGATTTGAGACCTTGCAAGACAAACACAACCTGACACAAGAGGACTTTCAGAGATACCTAGAGCTGAGATCATATATTGATCATGAGTGGAAATTGTCCGACTTTACAGATTTCACATCCTGAAAAATCCTACAACCATGACCCCTGCTAAATCCATTTCCAAACTATACCAAGCTCTTTCTAGTGCCAGCAGGATAACACTTTATACATTAAATGGGAAAGGGAATCGGGGATTGATATTTCTGTGGGGGAGTGGGAAAATATTTGGTCTTGCCAGTGGTCCATATCCAGCTCCATGAGCTGAAGAGAACATGGCTACAAGAATATTATTAGATACTTCAAGTCACCATATCAGGAGAGCAGAGGTGGGTCGAGTATCCAAAAATTGTACTCAAGTAAGAGTAGCATTACTTTAAAATATTATTACTCAAGTAAAAGTTAAAAGTAGTCGTCAAAAAAGTTACTCAAGTAAGAGTAAAAAAGTACTTGGCGAAAAGACTACTCAAGTAATAATAATAATAATAATGGATTGGATTTATATAGCGAGTAAGTTTAAAAATGTCCGATTTATTTTTAAAATAAATGTTATCAGACAAACAAAAATAAATAAATATACAAACTTTAGTATTTTCAAATAGAATATATGTAAAAACATCAACAAAATAAGGCACAACAATTCTAATTTCCAGATTTCAGTTTTTCACAACATAAAGCTTTTTACACCAATACTACAGTAAATAATATAAATATATAAACAGTGCAAAACATTTCCAGTGACAAGATATGCTGTAAACTTTATATTCATCTTTGCTCCACATGGCACAGCAGCCTCAGAGAAAACAGAACGAAGCATCTTCAACATATGTTCATACAAGGCAGCTCAGTTTACCATAAATTGTATGGGTGTGCATTTATTTCTGCATATGTAGCAAAAATGTGCCATTTCTTCACTCAGTGAGGTGATGGTTAAGCTTCAGCAGCAGTTTGCTCTCAAGGTTCTTTCTGTGAAGCTTTAACTGTTTAGCAGTGAACAGGAGTCCTGCATGACTGAGAAGTCCTTCACAAGCTCCAGATGCAGGAAGAGCTGTACTGACTTTGATGGACAGCTTCTCGATGTGAGGAACGCCATGCAATAGATCCACACCTCCAGTGAATGGACATGAAAGGTACCTCTCCAGCTCCCCTGCTTCTGGCTTTCCTGACCCCATGGATCCATCATCTTCGTCGAATAGACCACTGTTTGTGCTGGCCTCACCCAGCTCTGTGTCTAGGTGATGTCTGATGAAGTGGAGACCTGTGGAAAGATGTAAGGTTTGCAAAAGTATTAGGTCTGGTCATTATTGTGCTGTATACACTGCCAAGCTGCAGATGTTTGTTTGGAGCTAGCCTCCAAAAGCTGCCCATACACTGTGCGATTTTTGGCCCATTTTGAGCAGATTTTTCAGCCGTGCAACCGTTTTGGGGATCAGTCCGTGTTTTGCCTTAATCGTGTGTGCATCGTGTAGTATACACGGGGTAACGAAAAGCAGTTAACACCTCACGACCAGCTCCCAATCATCAATCGTGTGGTCGCAAGATAATCAAACCTGTTTGAAATCCTGTCGCCCCTCAACGCAGCCTCTCACACTGCGCACGCACAAACACAGAAATGAAAGAGAAAAGGTGGAGCAGCACGGCAGTGCAGCGTGTGATCTGGACACAAGAGATGGAGGCACAACTTGTAGGATGAGGCAAGCTCATCCGAATATGTAAGCGTAGAGCTGCCACCCAGGCAAGAGAAAAATAGAGCTATATCACGATATAACGTGAAAAGTATATTGTTCTAACAATATACTTTTAATGTTTGTACAATATACTATCATGTTAGTACAATATACCTTTCACATTTGAACAATATAATATTTATATTGTACGAACGTGATAAAACAATTACAAGAAGATGGTTAAGCCCAGTTCAGCCTACCCTGGATGACTGGTTTGGGATCATTTTAGAGATATTTAGGATGGAAAAACTGACATATCTGTTAAGAAATCAAAAGGCCAAATTCTATCAAATTTGGAACAAATGGATCCTATTCATTGCCCCCACAAGAGCTGACTTTACTTCATCTCATTGGTACTTGTACTTTTGTAACCTACTATCTATCTCATCTAATCTAATCTAATTTCTGACCATTGTTAATTCATTTATTTTATTTACTTTTTTTTCTCCATGACAGTTGCTCTCCTGGACTTAACTCCAAAAACCTGGAAGGACTCTGTTTTCATGCCATTCATATATTGCTATGTTGATGGATTTTTCCTGTCCATTCCAAATAAAGATATAATTTTTTTTTAAAAAAGCTAAGTTATTTCTAAGCTCGTTAGACGATACCATGACCTGGATGACTGAGAACTAAAGTCTCCTTTATTTATAGCCTACAGTACATTTAAACAACAAGATCTAGGCCAAAATGCTTTAGAGACAAGCAATTTACATCCCAGCTCTCCAAAACAAGTTTTCAAATATACATGAAAATCTAAAAGGTATATTTTGATGCATTAACCAATTATTGTGGAAAAATCACAGTGGTCATTAAAATGAGTTCAGAATTTGCAAATTGATAATGATTCATCTCATAAGTCACGGCGCAGCGCTCTCCCCTACAAGCTGCTTTTATAGGTTACAAGTATCGGGATCGGTATCGGCAAAGCTACAGATGTCACTTCACATACATGGCATTAGGCACAAGTTATCTTAGTGTACAATCACCTGTGGTGTGATGTTTGGGGGTAGTTTTCTAAACAAGAAAAAAAAAACCCTCATGAAAAAACCTCTCAACATAGTGTGAGGAAACAACAGCTATGACTTTATGTGTGATGTTATGCACTGCGCAGTAGGCTTATTTCTCTGAACCACAAGATGGAGCAACAAGTCAGTGCAGTGCTGATCTCCCTGAGTCCAGCGTGAGACATATTAATAAAGCATGTGTTGTTACTACCATCCAACTTATTTTGATTGCTAAAATACCACAGACTCTACAGTTTTACAAAACAAAAAAATACAAACAAAAACACAACCCCTTCCCCACCCCACTCCAAAATAGTTATTAGTTATATTACAGTTGTTGTTTATTATTACTCTGTGTCTCTTTGCCACAGCACGTCCTTTGTCCTGTTTTCCTCTACAGCTACAGACCAAGCTCCATTCAAATAAGGCTCAACTCAACATGTGGACAAATCCCGAGACATTTCAGCACACTTGTTGGTGTTTTAGTGTCATTACTCAATGTGCAGAATTATCACTGTAGGCTGAAAATAATTGTTGTCTTTGCCTTTAAATTAGCTAAGATAAGCTAGGAAATGCCTTTGTTACAGCAGTTAATTAAGTTAAACAATGCAGTCAGATAGTAAATAGCTTTAAGCAGGCAGAACTGTATACAACACGCCCAAACAAACACCCAATAAAGTAAAGGAATTAGAAATGTTAAAAAAATAATAACACAAAACAAATTTAACAACAAAAACAGCACAGTAAACATCGAGTTACATTTATGTGACATAGTACAACAGTACAGAGTAGCTGATAATGATCAGTGTTAAGTGACAGTGCGCAGTTCAAAATGATCAGTTAATGCGAGAGAACAGATGATTCTCTCTTTTTAGAGCGTTATTACATCATAAAATACACAACATACTCATTTTCACTCCTGTAGCTGGGGAGGCGTTCACAGGGATGCCAGATCAGTTCATACGAGCAGATTAATGAAGCAGAGAGCCGTGGTTATGGAAGTGTCTGAAGTAGTCTGAATAAACTGAATGTTTGTGTCACTACATTTCAACTGTTCTTTTAGTTTGTATTTACATCATATATACAACAAATGTGGTGTTTTTGTTGTTGTTGGTTTACCTGATAATTTCATCATTTCTAATCATTTGCAAATAGTTTTTCCTAAACTATGTTTTTGTGATGTCTGGGTTACTGCGGTGTGCATTGATGGTGTTTTCAGTGTTGTTCAGTGATCATTGCAAACCATTGTTCACTAATTGCACCCATTTGAACATTTACCTAATCATTTAGTGCTTGCAGCTAAAGATGGTATGAATGAGAACCTTCAGCCATGTGCACAGTGTATAAAGGTGTGTTGAACTGAACTGGTACCTATAAATTACATTTAGTCATAATTTAATAAAATGCTTTAATCTTTGCACTTTATCTTTCTCACATCAATGACTAATTTACAACCACAGTTCTACAAACATGTCTTTGGAATCAAGAGAAACTTTTCATGGTTTAGAGAATGCAGTTACAAGTGCTGCTGAGGACAGTCATTACGCAGACCTACAAAAACATCAGAAACGATTCTTGGCACAAAAATCACATTTTTAGGTCACAAATAACAAGCTGAGGCATCTGGCCCATCTGGACAAATATGTGAAAGTGGTTATTAATAACACTCACTTGAAATTTAAGGAGGTCCGGTTAGAGAGAATTCTGGTATACTATGAAGTTCCACATGCATTATAATCCACTGCAATATATTTTTAAATAGCCAACAGTATCAGTGTCCTTTTTCTTTTCCTCATTTTAAGGAAAATAAGGTTTGCATTTATAAATAAAACGTTTTGATTTTCCCTTTTTCTTCTCCTTGTAACTTCTCCTTTCTCTCACTCAACCCAAGACCAATAACAGGAATCAGCATCAGCATAGAGTAGATCAGTTAGACTGAAGTGATTCCTGTTATTTCATTAAGCTGTTGGTTTTTCGCTGCTAAATTGCTTAAATAAACTATCCTGCATTCAAAAATCTAAAAAAAAGTTTATTAGACACGTTCCCTTTTTACCTCTTTGTGGAAGACTAAAGATAAAAATGTGTGCATGAATATTGCATCACTTACATGGTTCTTACATGTTGCTTTTAGGCTTTGAAATTAACAGCTCCTTGGGGCCTATTCTTTTCCTGCCCTCAGAAGTCAATTTTACCAAATGCACAGATCTTAGAGAGAGTTGCTATAGACGGGTGTGGCTGATGTTGGGAATTAACCTCATTTGTGTTTTGTAGGATAATATAGACTGTTCAAAGTAGTTTTCCTGTAGTGGAAAATTACTGGGCACAGGGAGAGGGCGTAGATTCTGGTGTGTGTGTAAGCAGGGAGGAGTTTTTTTCTCTTTTTCTCTTCAAAGGGAGAAGATCCCCGATTGGAGTGAAGATGTACGATGAGCCAGGAACCAGACCAGCTGCCAAACGGGGAGAGCTAAGTTTAAACCGTGGCTTTTCACCAACTTTTAACCAATCACGTTAGATTGACATTATCAAAAGTTTGTCCCTAGGGAGTGGCACCCTTTCTTTGTCTAGACTACTAGACAGAGTGAGGTCCAAAGTACTAGGTTGTAACTTGAGTCTTCGACCGTTTAACACATTTTTGAAAACTTCTAATTTGAGTTTGTTCATCTTCACTGATAAGGTTACTCAGGGAAGTGTTTCGTTAGCGAGGATAGTGGGATCGACACTTGGAGCTGGGCGTGTCTCCTCATCCACAGCTCAATCCAGTTTCTGGATTACCTGATAGGGGACACACCTTAGACCTAGAAACGTGGAGCCTTTAGAAGAAGAGCCACTCAGACATCGTGTACAGGAGTAACTGGCTGACCCTCATCATTTTAAGTTAATGTACATGATCAGCCTGTGTGTTTCCTGTGTACATACACTGTCTACTGTAACACAAAGGGAAAGGTTCAAATAGGCAAACATAAAAACAGTCCATCAAAATCTAGTGATAGGTTCAGGGTCTGTCAACAACAAATTCAGACTGCGGTTGGTGACTCCATTGGTGACACAAGCAGTAACAAAGATATCAGACACATTTTGGTCCTAATTTTGGTCCTATGACATGGTTATATTTTCAAGGGATATGAGATGTGTCTCTGGCCCAAAGGTCACAGGGAACCTGACATCTAGTTCATATAAGAAGCTGAGCTGTAAAAGTCCAAATCCTTCTTATTTAGTTGGATAAGTGACCACGAATCAGGGCTGTAAGAGGACAAGTTCGTCTGTGAAACTGAAATTTTAAAGATTTAATTCTAGATCCAAAAATTCAGATTCAGTCTGTATAAAGTGAAATTTACAAAGTATGAATCTGTGTTTTATCAAAAATGATCAGTTAATAAAATGAGCAGAAAGGATAAAATTTCATTTTTTTAAAAAAACCCTCAGTAGTTTAATTTCAGTAGTCATTTGTATAATTGGCCCATTTGTTCACTTGTTTACTTTTTAATGATCTTTTCTCATTGGTGCTCTGAGAGTGCTCTCCTTTTTTCATAGTGTGTGTGAACACTAGAGAGTTACACTGCAGCTCCTGTCGCTTGTACACCTTTCCTGGAAGATATAGTGTGTGTGTGTGTGTGTGTGTGTGCACATGTGCGTGTTTGTTTGTTTGGTTAATATCATTAATCATATCAGTGACAACCCTAGCAGCTGTAACAGCGAGCTGGTTGCTCTTTGTTAACATGCAGGTCATACAGAAAAGCTGACCTGTAGTTTGAGTTATTTTCAACACCTATAAATCAAATTCGGATACGATTTCTGCAGCATTAATAATATATTGGACTACGCTGTGGTTAACAGGTGCTTTTAATCATTTAAAAACATGTTGCTTGAAGACGTTTCACCTCTCATCCGAGAAGCTTCTTCAGTTCTAAGGTCAAATGGCGGAGAGTCCCAGATTTAAACCCAGTGGGAGTTTCCCCCCACAGAGGGACAAAAGGACCCCCTGATGATCCTCTAATCGCCTGAGCCAAGGTGTGAAAATGGGTGTGGGTCCCAATCAGCCAGGGTTTTGGGTGAGTTCATTGTGAAACCTGGCCCCACCTTATCATGCGAATTCCTGAGGTCAGATGGCCCAGGATGTGAGTGGGCGTTAAGGCGTCTGGGGAGGGATCTCAAAACTGGATTATAGATGGCAGAGAGTTGGTGTCGTAAACCACCGCCTCTGTTCAAAGATGGTCGCTCACAGTGGATATAGATGGCTTCTTTCACTCCTCTTTCAAACCATCTGTCCTCTCTATCCAAAATGTGAACATTGGTATCCTCGAAAGAGTGACCTTTGACCTTTAGATGCAGATGAACTGCTGAGTCTTGTCCTGTGGAGGTGGCTCTTCTGTGTTGTGCCATGCGCTTGTGAAGTGGCTGTTTGGTCTCTCCAATGTAGAGGTCTGGACATTCCTCGCTGTACAGCAAACACCACATTGTTAAGTTTGTGTTTTGGCATTTTGTCTTTCGGGTGAACCAGTTTTTGTCTGAGCGTGTTGCTGGGTCTGAAATGCACCGGGATGTCATGCTTGGAGAAAACTCTCCTGAGTTTCTCTGATACACCAGCTACATAGGGGATGACAATGTTGTTGCGTCTGTCCTTCTTATCCTCCCTCGCTGGTGTCTGACCTTCTTTTCTGTGCCTCTTTGCTGACTTTATACACGCCTAATTAGGATAGCCGCACGTTTTGAGTGGTTCGCTTTTCTTTGCAAGCTCCTTTGACTACGATGACCTGGATGACTGAGAACCTTCACAGACACATTTAAAAACATCACTCACCTCTCCCAGCTTTCACTAAACGTGTTTGATTAGACACCACTATCTCTCCTTTCCCACGTACAAAAGATATTTATTCTAATCTTCTTCAGTGTACGAATAATACTGGATTCTTTAGAATTTCCCCTGGCTTTGATTTTGCTCATGATGTACCGGGGAAAATGAGAAATATTTTACTTAAAATCATCCTTTTAATTATTCCCAACGGTTTGGTCTTTTTTCCCCACTCGTTCTCTTCTCCTATGGAAGAAAGAGCAGGAATTTAAGCTCAGGTTACAATTTATCACTGAGCAGTCTAGAGTGGGAAATTTGTCTTCGCCAATGAAGGAAAAAAATAGGCAGTGAAGAAGGAGAATAGTTTGGCAGGGGATCTGCCTTAGCTTTCAAAAAGGAGCAGTGTTCACAACAAACTCAAAGAATGTAACGAACAGTCAGTAATCGAGAGAGCAAATAAGGCACGGCAACAAAAAAAATATTGTTCTTCATTGGCTTCGTACTGTCAACCATATATAATTTTTTTTGTAATATACTGAGATATTTATAATCATAGCTATTTTTATCTATTGTAGTTAATTTGTTGTATTTTGTAACTTGGAGCCACAGTGATTGCATAATTTCCTCTGGGATTAATAAAGTATTCTGATTCCAACGGTTCTTAAGTCCACCTGGTAACTGAATATTCCTGAAAACTGTGAAGTTTTAATATTCAAAGTCTAAATCGAATAATCTAATCTAATAAGCAACCCCCAAAAAAACTGAGCATTTGGTGTGACTAAAGGATAAAGTCTGTAAGACATCAGAAAACATTCTATCATTAACAAAAGAAATACTAAAGTTTAAAGCGTTGGTATTTTTCTTTATTTTGGAATCTATCCTTTGCTTTTAAGCACTCTAACTATCACACACACACACACACACACCTACACACACCTACACACACACTGATGAGTGCATCCAGGGCAGTTTGGAGATCTTCCTAAAGATCAAACCATCAGATTAGTAGGAGGCCTGCTCTACTCCCTGAGCCATGTGTTGATGTAGTGAAATGCTAAGTTAGCTAAGTTAGTTAGCTTGGAAAGTCAATTAATTTTTGCTGTTTTCAGACACCATTTCCATTCAGAACTTCATGGTACAGATTAGCAAAGCATCACACGGTCACTGCACATTTGTTGGGCGTGAATCTCCCATAACGTCACATCGCAAAGGCTCTTTTGACTTTAGATCTGGTGACTGTGAAGGCCACATGAGTACAGTGAACTAACTATCATTGTGTTGGTGTAGTTTGAATATTTCATAATCTTTGGTGGTTTTTTATGGCTTTGCTCCCTCTCGTGGTCACAGTTGGTATTTGTTATACCCAGATAGTTTAGTAGAAGTGATCAGTTAGAGGTGCTGTAGCGATTTTAACTAAGCAGTGAAATCTTGGCCCAAACACAGTAAATTTCCATGTTGTATTGTAACCTTGCTAATTGACTTAACGCATGTATAATGTGAATATATGGAGTTGTTAACATGCGTGTGGCTGTAAATCATTTGTATATTCAATGCTAGCAAGTATACGTTAGCATGTGTATGCTGTATGTGGAATAATGCTGTTTCCCTGAAAGTTATGTTTGATGAAGGCAACAGCTGTTTATATTGACAATTAACAATCTCAACTAATATGTTTATGTGTGCTCAGTGAACGAGAAAATGATGATCTGTCTTGTGTTCATTTAGTTTTACCAAAACAAATTGAGAAAGTGAGTAAAAGATGCCATGTACAGAAAACTCAAAGTAACATGACATTAGCTGAAAGTCTCTGTTCACTGTCTGTCTAACTGGGTAATTAAAGGCAACTCTATGTCTAGCGAGGACAGACCAGTCATGTTCAAGAAACCAGTTTAAGATCATGACATGGTTTATTATCCTGCTAGAAGCAGCCATTACAAGATGGGTAAACTGTGAACACTGTGAACACAATCAGCAACAATACTCAAGAAGCCCTTTAAACAATGCTCAATTGCATGGAACCAACGAGTGCTAAGATAGTACACCAGAAGCATGAAACCATTGAAACCACCTGTGCTTTCATGTTGTTAACGCCAAATTCTCACCCGCCATCTGAACCGAGACGCAGTAACAGAGACAGTAACAGCCCTCCTGTTTCAGCCCTCCATTGAAAGGTCTTAAATGATATTGTGATTGCTGCAGGTACAGGTGACTGTTCATTCCTTGTTTTGCTGGGGCTCAGCTCAGCCTTTGATACATAATTCACAGGTTAAAGCACATACCGGGGACTTGGAGCCCTGTATTGGATTGATTCCTCATTTTAAAATCTTGTTTCTTACTTTGATGGCCTTAGACACATTACGTGAGGCCTCAACCCTTTTTTCCAAGCCAGGTTCTCAGATGTTCCGATGAAGACCTTGACTCTGTGGCATCCATTAAAAAGGAGGTCAAAACTTACCCGTTAAGACTGCGATTTGGGTTGTCTTTCCGTTCCGTTGTTTTGCCATGTTCATGTGTGTCCACATTGCTATTATGGGCTGGCTTTTATTGATTGTGCTAAATAAATAAACTTAGTTACTTGAACCTGATTAAGTAAAGCTAATAAAATGTCTAGTGAGTATAGTTTATAAGTATAATTTGAGAGTGAGGGTTAAATTAGGGTTAGTCAAGTATAGCAAGTGCAAATGGTAGATGGGGAGAAAAGAGAAGATATGGAAAACTATCCAAACTGTATCCAAGACAATATCTCAGATGATTTACAATGTGGTTAATTATTATCATATTTCTACATGAATTTAAATACTTGCTTCCAGAGAGTCATGATCGAGTCTAGGCGTGTGGGACACCATGAAGCTGGCATGAAATATATATAACACCCAGCACGCCCCTGCAGGGCGGTTTATCCTTCAAGCTCGGGTCCTCTACCAGAGGCCTGGGAGCTTGAGGGTCCTGCGCAGTATCTTAGCTGTTCCCAGGACTGCGCTCTTCTGGACAGAGATCTCCGATGTTATTCCCGGGATCTGCTGGAGCCACTCGCCTAGCTTGGGAGTCACCGCACCTAGTGCTCCGATTACCACGGGGACCACCATTACCTTCACCCTCCACATCCTCTCGAGCTCTTCTCTGAGCCCTTGGTATTTCTCCAGCTTCTCGTGTTCCTTCTTCCTGATATTGCTGTCATTCAGAACCGCTACATCGATCACTACGGCCAGTCTTCTTCTGTTTGTCTACCACCACTATGTCCGGTTGGTTAGCCACCACCATTTTGTCCGTCTGTATCTGGAAGTCCCACAGGATCTTAGCTCGGTCATTCTCCACCACCCTTGGGGGCATCTCCCATTTTGACCTCGGGACTTCCAGGTTATACTCGGCACAGATGTTCCTGTACACTATGCCGGCCACTTGGTTATGGCGTTCCATGTATGCCTTGCCTGCTAGCATCTTGCACCCTGCTGTTATGTGCTGGATTGTCTCTGGGGCATCTTTACACAGCCTGCACCTGGGGTCTTGCCTGGTGTGATAGCCTCTATGGATCTTGTACTCAGAGCTTGTTCTTGTGCTGCCATGATTAGTGCCTCTGTGCTGTCTTTCAGTCCAGCTTTGTCCAGCCACTGGTAGGATTTCTGGATATCAGCCACCTCCTCTATCTGACCTGACCCCGTTTTCAGGTAAAAGTGTTTAAAAGTTGATATATTTCCAATGTGTACACTGTTAAGATATTTAAGAAGTAACCCTTCATTGTTTTGTAAGCTTTAGAAGCATTATATTACAGTTTTGTGCACATATACGTGGCGGTTTTGAGCCTCCGTTTTGTACTGTGTAATGGCCATTAAGATAACGGCAGGAGTTAAAAATGCTGCTATTGTCAGCCATTTTATCAGGAAACCTGCTCTGGTATATGTATAGTAAGCACTTTAGTATTTTGGTTTATTATTTAGTGTTTTTCTTCCACCATGTGACATTAAGCAGTACAGAATGTGAAACCTTTCTGTTCATTTTTACTGCAATAAACGACTTCATGAGAGACGCAAGTCATAATCACTCTCGTGATTCTTTTCCCCCTGTTTTCAGGGGTGTAACATCTATACATACACAGGGATAGACTGACAAGTGAATATTTTTTACTATCCATGGCTATTCAACACCCTCTTTTTCTCTTTTTTGTAAACATCAGATTTATGAGGGCCTTTGTCTCTTTGAGTGATGATGATGATGGTAGTGGTGGGGTTGCTGGCTCATGCTCCTCTGCCTGCACACCTGTTTTGCATTAACCTCATCACCTGCAATATTTAAGGACTACCTCCTGTGTGGCCGAAGAGCAGCGTTGTTTCCAAACTCACTAACTGGTGTCCTATGGGCTGGTCAAGTATTTGCCTGAATACTAGCCCTCCTTTGGGTCTGATTCACCTCTGAAACCTGGTTAGTGACACCTCCCTTAGTGTTCTTCCAGTTTTTAACAAATAAAGGAATTGAGTGACTGTCAGAATCAATCAGTGACTTTATTGCTCGACTGCTGTTATTACTGCATCTAATGCCCGTCTCCTCTCCTTCAGGACCACGATCCTGAGTTGCCAGTCAAATCCTGTCTAGTCTTCATTGTTACATATTGCACCTGTGAGATGTCCTTTTGTGTCAACGGGAACTTTAAGTTTCTGATGCCTGGGTCCTGCTTCAGAGTCTCTTTAATGGCTTTGCCATTTAAGACCATGACAGAATTACAACTGTTTTTATACATAATTCCCCATTTTCAGAGGCGTAAAAGCCCACATAGTAGATGCTGCCAAACATCCTACACGTAAATTGCATTTTAAAGACATTTATATTTAATAAATCCAGGATGTAACCTGTATGCTGACTTGTGGCAGTGAAGTAAACCTAAAGTTAATATCCTTTAGAATTTGGAATACAGGGAGTATAGAATTCAGCCAATGTGTTCTCTTGTTGTCACATAAGCAAACGCAATCTCACCAACATATTATTATTATTATTAATTTTGCTGTGACATTTGCTTACACTGCAAAAATAAACGTCTTGGCTCCCTTGGAAACAGGGCTGTAATCATTTGGTGAAAATGTTAGAGTGATATTTGATTCGGCATGGCACTGGAATATATTTAGAAAGACTGACCACCAGCCTCATATTTTTGTCATTCTTGTTTTTGGTAATCTCACAGAAAAATGAAGAATAGTTTGTGTTCAGGGTGCAATAGATATTTTTACAATAAACTGTAAAACCAGTCCAGTCTAAAAATGTAAAACTGTAATGTGTCTTTGGTTTATCGGGTGTGATATTCCTCTACGTTTCAACAAAACAAAGCTGAAGAAGGAATGGCATTTAACCCGTGTCTGCTTATTGTGGCCCAACGTATCGTTTACACATTTTGAAACTTGGTTGGATTATCATGCTGGCTTGTTAGACTTTTTTTAATAAGACCCTCTTACCATTAGTGTCTTTACAGGAAGTCCCATAACTATACGATATTCATCTACTGTTTCATTACTAACGTGTGTTTTAGGAGGAAGCAGTCACATGGAATCCCCCTGGAGACCTACAACCATCTGCATAAGCATTTTTTTCCTCAAACAGTGGGTCTCTAAACGTTCACAAAATGGCACAAAACCTTTGCTAATTTTATTTTTATTATTTCAAGAATTTTGGTATCCGAGTCTGTTTGTTTCTCATGATAATATATTGTCTGGATAATCAGATCAAATAAATTAATATAAATATATATTGTATTTTAATAATTATTAATTTAAACCATGTATTTATTGTAATTAAAATTAATTAATTTGCATTGTGTTTGTTAATAAATATCATTAACATGAACTGATAAGGTTTTGACATCAAAACTACTCCCATATGGAAAAGATATATATAAATCTATATAAATGAGCCACTTTCATGAGTAAATCATGTAAGTTTTTACTATTTCTTTTCCATGTGGGCTTGGTAGTTAAGATATTAAAAACCTCTTGGCTCGGTTTATAAAAGGTCATAGTGTGGATTAAAATACAAAAACGAAACGGTTGCCTTTATTTCAAAATTATTTTCTTAGTTCCCATGGTGACACTAATACAGAAGAATCTGGTGCTGCAGACACAAAGTATACTTCCAGCTGAAATTAATTACTCACAAAGGTGGTACAACCCATATGGAAAAGAAATAGTAAAAACTTACATGATTTACTCATGAAAGTGGCCACTTTCTCATTACTTTCATACATTGTTTTAGTAAGTATCCAAAACATACAAGTTTCATTATATAATTTTTCAAGGGATCTTATATCTGTTTTCACCCTTGTATGCTTTTCATACAAGTTTCACACAAGACAGACACAAACTTTATAAGATTTATATATATATCTTTTCCATGTGGGAAAATAGCTGACTAACATGAAAAATGTTGCAAAAGATGTTCTTAGACACACTTATGATTCTGTGACTCCCAAAACTACTTTAATCACACAAACTGCAGTTAAGGTTTGATTCCTTTTGTATCACTCTGTGAGAAAAATGATGGTTATAGTTATTTATGGTAGGTCTTGCTTTTGGTGAACACCTCTGCCAGCTTGTCTGCACACACTCTGAGTAGCCAGCCTGGGATGCCGTCCGGTCCCAGAGCTTTGTGAGGATTGACCTTTTTGAAAGTCCATCTCACAGCTTCTGTTTTGAGAGTTAAAGTTGCAGCCTCACTGTCCTCCTGAGGGTAGAGGATCTGCTCTCTGTTGTCTGCGTCAAAACGAGCATAGAAGTTGTTGAGCTCATCTGCGAGAGATGCCGTGGGCTGAACACTGCTTGTGTTGTCCTTGTAGTCAGTGATGCAGTCCATTCCACAGTCGCCTGGTGTCAAAGCTGTGGTAGCTGGACTCCATTTTGTCCCTGAGGTCATACCTGGCTGCTTTATATGCATGAGAATAGAGTTAAAGGCAGAGGCCTGCACTTTTAGCTTGGCACGAACGTCTTTATTTACCCAGGGTTTCTGATTTGGATATATGTGGACAGTGGTTTTAGTGATGGTATCATCCATGCATTTTCCAAGATGCCGACTTGACTGCACATACTCACAAACTACTCACCAAATATTAGAGAAACTTTCAAAACAAACGAGAAGCTCATTCGCTTGCACAGAGTATGTTTCAAAAAGTGCACTTTTTCACATTTCACAAGCCCTTGCCAAGTGGAATATGTTACTGTTATGGTAGCCCCGTCTCTTTATCTATTTCTGCTTCTCTCTAGTTGCTTCTGTTGTTTGTTTGTTTTTAATCTCTCCTCATTTTTGGTATACTGCAGTTTTACTGAATCATTATCAGGAATAATTTGCCATAGCAGAGGAATTACATGCACGTTCCAACAGGGCCGCTGCCAATGCATAACAACACTTAATGGGCACTTAAGACCAGTCAGTGGTAGCGATTAAACAATGTTGTAGATAATTTTGGTCTTTATGGATACTTTTAGTGTGCTCGTTGAATTCCAGGAAAACTGATGTTTGGGGAAATTGTGCCTCAGGAGGTGAGGTGGAAGAAAGGCAGACATTAGAGCATAAAGGTGAAAGTTCAGACGGATGGCATGTCATCTTTTAGGATCCTGAGCATGAGGTAAAATGACAACACCCATTTTTCATTACTGGTAAGAAGCACTGTGTAAGCTAGGGCTCTGAATATACAGGATTTGGTTTATCGACTCCCTTACAGGACAACAGCATGTGAAGGGAGCCATCGTTCCATTCTATTAAAGAGTGTACTCAATTTCCCAAAGGCTTTATTCTTTAGACATTTGTTATTTTGATGGATTGTATGTGTGTGAATTCAACTGAGAGTTTATTATTTAATACATATTTAATATACATTATATTTAATGCCTAAAGACTTCAGAGCCCTACATTAAACAGTGGTCATTATGGACAAAAGGTGCAGTCACACTGTCCCCGCTTTAAAAGTTGGTATGTCCTCCACTGAGCTCTCATCTTCCTACTCTAATGTCTGACCTTCCTCCACCAAATCCCCTGACAGCAGTAAGACTGACTCCTCTTCCACATTTCAGAGTAAAATAATTTCTGCCTAACCCTGCCTTCTAATTCTTGTACGAACAATAGGAATGGGAATTGGAGGGCAGGGTTCCCAGTAGTTCAATTCCTTGGAATTGTTAGGCAGCTTGCCTAGAGATTCAACAAAGCTCTAATGCCTGTGTCTCAATCTCACAGCCCATGTCCACCCCTACTTGTGGCCCACATGACGTGAAGCAATATTTTTAAAAATTATTGTTCAAAAAATAATTTAATATGAAGGCAGAATGCTACAGACATCGCCCTAAAGAATGTAGCCTCATGGGTATTGTAGTCCGTGCTGCAGGGTGAATGGACGGCCATACCCATTATGTGTCTGTGAGCGAGGGAGGGAGGAAAAAAGTCAAAAAGTACGAGCTGTCACCGAGCAGAAACGGGAGCTGGAAGCATGTAAATATAATAATAACCACTGCAGCCAAGAAGAGTGCCTGACGAGCCCAGCTGTAAGTAAGCTATTAAGACTCGACTGTACGCTGTGTTCGTGTTTTCCTCCGAAACAATAAGTTCAGTTGGAGCAGCCTTTCAGCGCCTCTCTCTGTCACTCACTAACAAAGTTGACCCAGACAACAAAGTAAAGCTAGTTTTTGGCTACGAGCCCGACACGAACCCGACGCATTAGCCGGAGGTCCCTTTACTACAGTTCGCAGCCGCGGACCTGTTTTATATACACACAGAATAGTTTTGTATACGCTATCGCTGCAAAAAGTGCAGCCTTACCTAATGTAGTCCTATGGTTACAACGCCGTTACTGTTGCTAACAAGAAAATGCGGTGCGGTCGCGTTACTATTTTTCAACAAACAGACGGTTGAAGCTGTGTTCAGCTTACTGCATCTTATATCAGTTGCATGTAGCTGTCTGTATAAGAAGTCTGGGCGCTACAGCTTTAAGCAGCTGCGCGCGCTCCCGCGAACGGCAATCACTTTCTGGTAGACAAATCACATTTTGGCACAACCGACTTGAGCTAAGGGGAAAACAATCGCATGAGTGCTGCTGTTTGACTGAGGAAGAATATAGTAGTCGTGGTAAGCCAATCACATGACCACTTCAAGATGATAAAGCAACAAGGTGACATACCAGTTCATAAATTGTGTTGATAGGCCATGTCATGATAAACAATATATACGCGGCGTTTTTTCCTCAATAGTTTCGTCACATTTACTGTCTAAGGACAGCGCAGCGAGCGCTCTCTGCTTATGACCAAAAAATAAAACAAAAAACAGCCCGTTCGTGTTGGTGAAAAAATGCACCATGTCGACCAATCAAAAATAATATGGCAACATGACATTTGGATGTTTAGGAAGAGGGGGAAGTTTTAGGAGTGACCACGAGAGAGAAAGAGAGAGAAAGAGCAGAAAAAGAGAGAGAGTGAGTTTTGAGATGTTGAGAGATTTGTGACGTTTAGCGTGTTTGGAGTGTGTAGTTCATGTGTTGTCTTGTGTAGTGTTGTGGATAGTTTTGTGTTGTGTGTCAGAGCAATGAGGCGACTGCTGTCTCCAGGTAGAAACAGGAGTGATAAACCTGCTGCTGTCAGACCTGCAGATATCAGGCTGTGATGTTTTGCTTTACTGTGCACAGAAATTATTTTTTTGGAGTGGCACAAATAATTTGTGTGGCATCTTATTGAATGCAGAACTGCTGATTGTTATGTAAATTGTTTGAAATGGTTATAAATAAGAGTAAAAGGTAAATGGCTGCAAAACTTGTGCATAGGATTTTAAAATTCACACTTTATATTTGCATTTAAAGTTATGAAATATGATTCAATGAACATGTTTGTGGTTGTTACAGTGAAAATATCACTTTTTCTATTGATTTGAGATCAATTGTGTTAATACAGTATGTCAAAATGAAAACATAACTGTAAATTCAGACACGTGAGGTTGTGCTGAAAAGAATGATACCAAACAAAGCAAAGTAAATAGTTTTTAAAGGTAAAATGTGGAGGGAAAATCAAAAGTAGTTAAAATGCCCAATTATACCCTGGACCCCAGAGGGAGACAGCTGGAGATGGGGAGGGAAGGAAGGGAGGGACAAGAGACCCTTCCCTGGGGCCAGCTCCCCCGCTGACCCCAGTAGGCACCCCTACACTCTGGAACCCACCAGGGCAAGGGGGCCCAGGCCCATCCGGACCGGGGCCCACAGCTGCAGTACCGCCCGGTTCACAGAGTCCGGGGCAGCCCACCCGACCCCACCACAGAGAAAACTGCACCCACCCCAACATTCACTCATCTCCCAGACTACACAAGACAATAGACACCAAGTGCACTCCTGGAGACCAGAGAACTTCTGCAATGATGTAACAGCCTCCCCACCAGTTGCATAGCCCCCAGTTGGCTCGATGCACCAGAGGCCCCCCGCGCCAGGTTTGAGCCCAGTCAGGGGCCCAGCCCAGAGACAAAGAGCACCCAGTGTGTGTGTGTGTGTGTGTGTGTGTGTGTGTGTGTGTGAATGAGAAGAGAGTGTTGCAAGAAAGCTCAACACATCAACACGCACTCTGAGCTGAGTGTAAAGCTGTGTCAGCACATTCTCAGTTGATTTGGTAATATTTAGCAAGAGTGATCTCTGTCATGAAGATTTTAACACATAATGTGAGCCTAAACTGCACAGCTAATAAACAGAATAAATATTTGGTTGTTCATCTAAACAACATACGATGCCATGATCAGTCATCTAATCACCAAATACTTTTATTGAGAGACATTAATGTAATTTCTCCTTATTGAAATGCTGTACTGCTCTCTGGCATTTAGTTCCGGGTATTTGGGTGGTTTTTATTTGCTTTTGGACTGGATTTGTCAAACAGAACTGAGGTTCCCAGAGACAAGGTTGTGTTGCTCTAAATGAATTTGAAAAAGTCTAAAACAGTATTTAAGGACAGAATGATGTTGTTCTTTTGATGTTGATCTTTTCTTAAAACAATGGTATTGTGATCTGCAAAAGGCTCTGACTATTGCAATATTATTGTAAAGGGAAATGTCGTCATTTACAGTAATGTACAAAAGTGTTGACTCATTGGCTTCAAAAACGGAAACATGTGCAATGATTTATTGAAACATGTACCAAAAATACATGGAAATATAGTATATGAGGCAATAACAGAGTTTGTATAATTCTAATGAACTTCACAGTCAGTATGAAATCATGCTTATTCTTCAGCACAACCCATCAACCATCTGAGGCAAGCTTTCTTGTAAAATTTTAATGTAGTCTTCAGGAATAGTTTTCTAGGCTTCTTGAACGATATTCCAAAGCTCTCTGGAGGTTGGCCTCCTTTTACTTCAATCTCAGTCACAGGCTCTGGTGCAAGGTTCCAGTTTCTAATCTGCAAAATGTTCATGCAAGGAGGCTCTCAAGTGAGTTTATCTCATATGACGTTTGCTTAGATTGGATTTTGCTCATATTCAATATTTATAGTTATCCTTTTCAGTTGTTTTCCTGTCCCATGTTGCCTGTGTTTAGTCTGTTTTTCTACCGTGTTTAGGCAGTCTGGTCTTTATGTTTGTTTACCTTTTGTCTATGTCAGATTTGTGTGTCTCTGCCTCCTATCCCGTGTGCATTGTGTTCACTTTTGCTTCCCTTGTTTCATATGTCAAATTCAGTTCACTGTGTTCCCTGCTGTTTTCTAATTACCTTGTGTGTATTTAAGGCCTCAGTTTTCATCAGTTCTTTGTTGCATTCTCCCCATAGGTTATAGTTCTAGTGTTCTATAGTTTGTTTTTGTGTTTTTATAAGTTTTATAAGCGGCCTTTGGAGTTTACCCTTTGCCTCTGGAGTCCTGCATATTACCTGCCTGTAGTGATAGTGTGACGAAGCCCCATGAATGTGTCCAATCTTTCCAGACAATTGCTTTGCCAAAAAGCAACTGTTCAGCAGCTCCAGCAGTCGATGTACAGCAGTGATAATACATGTGGGCTACATAACACTGGATATACAAACATAATGAAGTATCATTTGCAGAATATCTATATGGTCCTGCATAATTTAATACACATACATGCACACACACAGACTTCGTTTGGACACACCCCCTTGGGCTTCAGTGTCAGATGTAACATCACTACCTGCCTGCCACACAGCATCATTGAGACTGTATGTTGTACATCAACAGGCAGCTCTATCACAACCAGAACACCAGCCCATCAGTAGTTTGCTTTGTTTTCAGACAGACAACAGTCTAAGTGAACTCCATACGCCACTACAAACCACGTGCCAATGTTCAGTCCACTCACTGGTCAGATGTGTCTGGGACAGGAGCAACTGAAGTAAATACAGGAAGAAGTGCAGTTTTCTGGACTACTGAAGAACATGGAGAACTTACATTCATTCCACGGATATTTGCTAGCCTGTACAGACCCTTGCACATCTATAGTAACTTGCCACATCCCAGAATACAAAGCATATGGTGGAGATATCATCTGAATTTCAGGAGCGGGACCACTCCTCCTTCACGCCCCCTCTGGCCTCAGCCTATAAAAGCTCCCATTCTCCAATACCCGCTGTTCTCATTTTCATGCTCCACCCTACCCCCCCTTTTTTCTTTCCTCTCTTCTCCTGTCCTGTCCTCTCTTCCTTTCCTCCCTTTATTTCTCGTTAGTACAGGGGGTTCTGCCCGGCCCGAGAGCCGTCGCCAGTCCCCTTCAAGGCCTTCCCCAAACCGCAGCACTAATCACACTTCCTCATCCCTCATTGCTCATCGTTACCAAGGGAGTGGTCCCTGCGAGTGAAATGTTTTCTAGTTCAAACTTATAATGTACACCTGGTAGTTAAGTCGAGGTTAGATCACGCTTAGATCATAAACAAAGCGCTCTGGAGTTTTATGGAACTGTACAGTGTCTACACCATAGTGCAATTATTATGTTCACACTTGCACAATTGCTCTGTGCAAAGGGGGGAAACAAACCAGTTTGACTTAAACAGACTAAACACTGCAGATGTGATAACATCTTTAGTTAAACTGCAGGTATGTCTTAAAGATATAAAGACCTGCATGACCTCTAATTTTCTGCTTTTAAATTCAGATAAAACTGAGGTTATTGTATTTGGCCCTGGTATCCAACGAGATACTTACTCTGCATGGCATTACCTTGGCCTCCAGTAACACTGAGGTATGTTGGAGTCCTTTTTGACCAGGATATCTCCTTCAATGCGCACATGAAACAAATATGGAGGACTGCTTTCTTTCATTTGCACAATATCTGTAAAATTACAAACATCCTGACTCAGAGTGATGCTAAATAATTAGTTTGTGCATTTCTTACTGGACTACTATAGTTCATTATTATCAGGCTGTCCTAAAAACTCCTTGAAAAGCCTTCCGTAGATCCAAAATACTGCAGCAATTTTACTGACAGAAACCAGAAAGTGAGTGCATATTTCTCCCATACTGGCTTCTCTTCACTGGTTCCCACCAGTCTATATTTAATCATTAATCATCATTATTCTCTATATGTCTTCCACAGTCTGTTTTTCTCCCATCACCTCCAACCATTTGCAGCAGATGGCCCCTCCCTGAGCCGTCAGAGGGGCCATCGTCAGAGGTTTCTTTCCACTAAAAGAGAGTTTTTCCTTCCCACTGTTGCCAAATCCTTGCTTAGATGGGGTTGTTTGATTGTTGTGGTTTCTCTCAAATATTGAAGGGTCTTTACCTTAAAATATAAAGGGCCTTGAGGGACTTGTTGTATTTTGGTGCCTTGTATGAATAACATTGAATGGAATTGAAAATGAACATAGATGCACAAAACATTTCTCATTTTTATTGTAAATGCCATAATGAATTCTGTTTAATGCTTTAAAATGGTACGTTTTCCTGTTTCTAACAGCATATTCCTTTTTCGTTATTTAGTAAGAATACAGGCAATGTACAGTTTTCAAGCAACTATATGAACAGTGATGCTGGCTTCAGAGCCGATGGTAGTGTGTATATTGTTTATAAACCAGAAAAAAAGAAGCACATCAGCAACAAATAACAAGTGGAAAGCATCTGTGTTAAAAAATATCCAGGACATGAACAACCATGAACTAGTGTGTCAAATTTCAAGAACTTCTGCTGTTAGGTCTGAACACTGGTCAAATATGACTTATTTGGCAGATTGTGACTGAAGTAAGAGAATGTAGAGTTTTATCTCATCAATATGAATCTGACAACAGCTTTGACCTGAACCACAGGAGCATTTTGGGGACACTAGTTCTTTGACATCTCGAGATTGATTTAATTCTTATACATCACATCCATTTTTCTATTCCAATCATAGTATGAATTTACCCGTATATGTAATCAAACTTTACTAATCTCCAACTTGAATCATGAAACATTTGCAAACACTGATATGTAACATTTCTAAAACTCGTTTCTTGTACTTTTTGTGGACATGTTGCTTCTGCTGTTTTGACTAACAGAAATGTGTCTCTTTAACTTTGGGAAGTGTTTCACCAGGAGCTGCCTGAAATAGTTCTGGAATTTCTTCCCAACAAACGTGTAGAAGACGGGACTGATGCAAAAGTAAATGTTGGCAATGTAACGAGTGATTTGAAGCACATAGGCCTGTTTCTGTTCTTCCTCGCAGCTTGTTGGTTCATCATACATCAGTACAATATTATAAGGGGTCCAGCACATGAAAAACAACAGCACAATGATGAATATCAGCCGGACTGTCTTGAACCTTGTTACAATCTTGGACGACACAACAGTGATTGTGATTCTTGCATAGCAATAGATAATTACAACCAATGGGAAGATAAAGAAAAGGAAAAGCTGAATGTAAAAGCCAGATAATCTCAACGCATCCACATCAATATTTGGAATGTAACCAGGATATTCTTGACACAGAGTTTTGTTATCAATATTAGACGTAAAAATTTTATGGAGAATCATTGGTCTGATACATGCCAAACCACTGACCGCCCACACCACAGCGCAGGAGAATACTGCATAACTTCGATTCCTCACTTGTAACAGACCCACCGAGTACACAACTGCAAGGTGTCGGTCAAAGGTAAGAAGAGCTAGGAAGAGGACAGAGCTATATAACCCTAGATAGTAGACACTGCCAACAATCTTGCACATAGCGGTGCCAAAGATCCAGTTGGAGAGTTGCATGTAGACTGCCATGAATGGAAGACTACTCGCAAAGATCAGGGAGGACACCACCAGGTTCAACAGGAAGATGTTGGTCACAGTGGTCAGCTGTTCAAACCTAAAGGGAGTCAACATGAAAAGTTATTATATGTGAAAAATGACTCATAAGTAAAGCATTATGAAACAGCTGTAATTCTCTCTGAGCTCAGGCAGTTTACAGGCAACTGGGATGTGTGGATTGTTTGGTGATACGTCTTTAGAATCAACCTTTTTCTGGAGGTGATCATACCGTAGAATCTGAGTAAAGGTGTATTTTTGGAGGGCGCAAAGAAATTCAGTAGGAACTTCATGAGGGGAGCATAGAATTAGAGCAGAAAAAGACGATATTTGTAGATTCTCGACTTGATGGAAAATAAGTACAGTCGACTTCCACAAAGTTGTAGTTCAGAGTTCACAGCATTATTACATTATTATACACACATCATTATGTACTATTCAACCATAAGAGCAAAGGCTCAAACTCAGAAACCTTTTGGTGTAGGTGTGGTCTCGCTCTCTCTCTACATATATGTGTGTGTGTGTGTGTGTGCGTGTGCGTGTGCGTGTGTGTGTGTGTGTGTGCGCGGGGGGGGGGGGGGATGGGTAAAGAATGAAACTTGTCAGATTGCAGTAATTTTTAGTTTTACTTGTTATTTGTTATTTGAAGGAAAGTCTAAGAGTAAAATATTACTTTTCCTAATTTTTCTTTGCATTTGTCCAGATCCAGGCTGTAATCAAAACTAAGAGAATTGGTATTAATATGAACCCTACTGCCCTAGAATTATCTTGAGGTCCAATAGTTAACAGGATGGTAGATTGAGTAGATTGTACCTGAAGGACAGAAATGGACATTTACTCCACCATGCATACCAGCCCTTCTTTGTGATTTTATGGAGATTACCACTTCGTGGCTAAGTTGCTGTCATTTCGAATTGTTTCTGCGTTGTTACAATACCACTAACAACTGCCAGTGGCATCATTACTAGCAAGAAAATGTCACTACTGGGACCTTGTTGAACAGCTGGCATCTTATCATTGTACCGTGCCTATCCCAGCTACCATAGGGTAGCATGTCTTTAGACCATGGCAGGAATCTGGAGCTGGAGTGAGCTGGAGTGAGCTGGAGTGCACACACATGCAGAACATGCATGTTCTGTTGCTCTTGCTTTGATCCAGAGGCAACACTGTTCCGCACAGACCCTCTTGGTGTGAGGCAGTTGTTTTAACCACTGACTCCTGCTGCCCCAGGAGTCTATTTTACCTTGACCATTACCCCTTTTATGTAAACTTTCTATCAAAGGAACCTCATTGTCTCAGTCTTTGAATATAGCAGATGGCGGGAATTATGCCACTGCAACATATTTTAGGGACTGCCTGACAGTAAATATATGGGAAAAGAGATTAAATTATAGCTAACCATTGGAAACAACCCACCGTTAATAGATAAAGAAAAAATTGTCAACTCAACAGTGTGCTGAAGAAGCAGTTAGAAACCAAAGAAGCCTGGGCTCTTGCTCTTGCCCTTTTCGATCCAGCGCTCAAGCAGATTTTGTTGAATTTCTCCCTGACATTGCTTATTGTGTTTTCTGTGAACACCAAAAACATCTTTAGATTGCCTGCTCACAAAGGTAGAACTAGAGAAAAGACGTCTGGTAGACAGTGGCTTTTCAGAAAGTAGAGCATCTTCTTTCCAGCCCCTGAGGTATTCTGTCACTGTCTTCCACTGTCTGTGGAAGTAGTATGGCTTCATCATGTTACCCTGGTCGTTGTATTTCTGACAACCGCATGACATTTTGTGTCAAATCCACCTCTGCTCCAAAGGGTCTAAAAGCCTGTCATGCTCCTCGCTTTTCTTGCATACTTTGTCCATTTTTCAGTGAAAAATGTCCGAGTGGAATTCTTTTGGAGTATATAAAGATTAATATAAATTGCTACCAAATTTTTATTTATATTTTTGTCTGTTTTATGTCCTTTCACCTTTTATTATGAACTTATGACCTTTTACAGTCTAGTATAACATTATATTGGTGCTTCATAAAAAATTTAAATTAATTATCAAGAATCATGACGGCTGAGAAAGTTTTCATTCAGTTCACTGTGTAGATGTTTATAGTGAAAGAAACTGAAATGCAATGTTTAAACTCTTTGTTTTTTTTTAATATTATAGTTTTATCTTTCATTTAAAGTTCCCATTGTAAGTTAAACAAAAGTGAAATCCCTTTGTTTCAGAGTCTGAAAAGTAGTTTTTCGTTTGTTTGTTTTTTAAAAGCATAAATGTCCTGTTTTCCAAAGCACCTCAGTCAGGCAGATTCTCCTTTCCAGTACCCTGGTTTAGACCTACCCATGGAGACTGAGAAATGTTATCCCCCCTATTAGATCACACTCTTCAATTACCCCTTCTTAAAAAAGGACATAATCCCAACTTCCATGCAACATTACAGAGGGATCTCAGCCAAAAAAGCCAGACAACATCCAGAACCGCGAGAAACTCAGCATGGCTTTCATTCACCCCATTGGTCCTGCCACCAAGGAGCTGTTTAACCGCTTCAGTGACATCACTCCCAGTCTAGCCAGTTTGTCTCAATCACACTAGCTCGGATTCCTTTCCCATGAGAGGTGTGATGCTCTGTGTCCCAAAAGTTAGCTTCAAAACCTTATGCACACAACTGCAGCTCAACTCTCATAGTACCACACCCCTAAAACACCTCCTGGGAGTGATGGGCCGGCACGAGGGGAAAAATATAGGTCATATGGCTCAGTAGTGAAATATCAATTCCTCCGATATTGGATATTTATATTCTAGAGTTGATTATCATATTAAAATATTTATATTTTCATAATTTGGGGTAAATTTGTAGTTGATCATAAAAAGGAACACAGTGGAAAATAACTATATTATTGGGATTGTCTAAATGATTAATAGGTACCATTTCTTCTCCCTCCTGTCATAGCAATACACGAAACATGCGAAACACGGCTGTATAAATGCCTCAGGCTCACGTGTGCTCACTCATTCAGTGGACGATGGACGATCATCGTCCACTGAATAAAGAGGATGAGAGGGACAGGTGCTGCTAAAGAGAGACAGCCAGCGCTCATGGAGTCCTTTGGTGCTGCAGGCAGGCTCTATCCAGGTACAGAGGACAAAATGTTGAACTCTTGGCGACGTGTAGCACTACTGCTGAATTTTGGAAATTGAATTACGTCTAGGCTTAGGCTTTTTGTTTAAACTTCCCTTCATCCTTAAAACCCATTTGTTCAAATTAGTAAATATGTTATTAAAATAAATGCTACAATAAATAGCTGTATGAGTTTAGCTTGAAGTAATATGTATGACCCTGAGATCACCTCGCATCAACTCAGTTGGCCTAGATTTAGCCAGGTAAGATTGTAGAGTAGAACATTTAATAAATGCTAGGTATCATTACAAAGTACAGAGCAGTTGCAGTAAAACAGCCAATGTAGGCTTTAAAAAATAAAAATTCAACTCAGAAATATGTCATACATAGATAAAAACACATATCTTTAAATTTATTCTAAATTGCATTAAAATTTTCAATCAGTCACATTTTTTGAGTGATTCTAAATTCAGTGTTTTTAAAACCTGTATAATAATTCTTCATAATTAAGCATTATGAAAGGTATGATTTTAAATACAGTACTTTTTACTTAGTCAAGTCAGATGGCTTTATTGTCATTATAACTATGTGCAGTGGTTCAGTACACAGTGAAGCGAGACAGCGTTCCTCCAAGACCATGGTGCTGCAAGCTACAAGTTTTTCACAAAGAAAATGCACAAAAAAACAGTGCAATGCCAGACGGTACAGAACGATACAGACACAAGACAGTGCAACAGAAATGTGCAAAAGACTGAGCAGTGTGCAAAGAGTAACGTGATGTGCGTGGCTGTGTGCGTGTGTATGACATTGTGCAAATAAGTGCTTGGTAGTGACGTATATAATATCCCGGATAGCAAAATTAGTATGGCCCAGATCTGGCCCACACAATGTGCTTGCACATGGCCCACATACCACAAAGAATGATGGCCCTTTGGTGGCCCAGATCTGCCAGAGGTGGCCCACACATGGGCCAGCACAAGGCCAGTTGCAGACACACTGATGGTCCTGTGCTGGCCCACGTGTGGATTACCTCTGTGTAGACTGACTGGTGCCATGACACCAAAAAAAGTGCCAGCTTGCTGCCAGATCCGGGTCAGAACTGTTTTCTGTGAGTCTGGGCCACATAAACCAAACCACAATCAGGTCAGATGTGGCATGGCACCACATAAACAGTGCCATCTACGCCAGGCCTGGGATGTGTGTGATGTGTGTGTGTGTCAGTCCAGTCACTGAATGTTCAGGAGTCTGATGGTTTGGGGGAAGAAACTGTGTCTCAGTCTGGCGGTGAGGGCCCGAACGCTCTGGTACCTCTTTCCAGAAGGCAGCAGGGTGAAGAGTGTGTGTGAGGGGTGTGTGATGTCCTCCACAACGCTGGTGGCTTTGTGGATGCAGCGGGTGCAATAAGTGTCTGATTTTCCAAACGTGGTATAGCCAAAACAAAAATAGATCATAGTCATCTGCTCTTGTAGTATGAGGAAGTTGTGTATAAGAATAGTTTGCCCTTATTTGTATTTATTTATTGGATTAGATAATAATTTTGGTGAGATGCAGTGTAAAATGTCTGGAGGGTCAAATAGTAAAGTTTGACAGACTTTGAGAGACTTGTTATGTTTTTTTAAGCAGTGATGTACATAAATCCACCCACAAGGTGGATTATGCAGTGATAAAAAAAGAGTTGGATGACGTTTGTCTGGACTGTGAGACACGTAAGCTGCTTTTCTCTTGTATCTCTTACAAAATAGCTGCTTGAAGTTTTTTACCAGAAGTGACAGATATTGCCAAATCAGTGAACACTAACAGGTTAGTCATGTTAGCTATGCACTTCTCTTTAATTGCCAGTTAAAGTTTGTGAAACTTAGGATTGTTGTATATCATAGAAACATGTAGAAAAGGAGAAGAAGAAGTGAGTGAAAATTTTTGACCACAACTGTAGGAATTTGAGCCTAAACTAATATTGAAAGTTAGTGTAAATAACAGCTTATGTGAATACATATAATCAAATCAGTATATAATTAAATCAGTACGAAGTTTTGTTGGACAACTCACCGGTAGATGATGATGAGGACTATGCCATTGACAGTGAGATTGAAGACAAACATGAAGTAGGACAGGGTGGACAGTTGAGCTCCCAAAATATTGTCACTGACCCTCATGCATGGTTCAGCTAAAAACCCAGTGCTGTCATAATATTCATATGTTGGAGTTTCCATCTTCGTCTCAAATGTTTACAGAGAAATCTCTCTGTCAAATGCTTGAAGAAAAGTCTGTCACAAATAGAAACCCAACTGTGGTGCAGTGTGCTTTGTGGCTCAGCTGCAGAAGTAGGGGTGGAGCAGTTGGTCTGGGGTGTGGTATCAGGGGAGGCTGATTCACACAGCTGACTTCCATCATCTGACCATGTCTCCCCATTTAAGTATGTTACAACTGTTCATGGCATGAAGCAGGGGGAGGGCAGCTGCTGCAAAGACAGTTTGAAAATAAAAACAGTCAACCTACAACGCTGTGCGCGTGGGTCCTTTATTTTGTCGCAGTGGTGCCGAAACCCAAGCTGCAGGCCGGGTACAGCACAGTAGAGAAAGAGTGCCTGGCCATCCCCCTGGTTAGGGTTAACTCAACCTACAACACTGTGTGTGGGGGTTCTGTATCATGTCAGAGCAACTATTAACAAATCATTAGAAGGACAAACATTTTTTTATTATTTGTGTATGACAGGAGGAAGACTTAAGAAAAAATACAACAAGAAGCCTGAGGAATCTAAACATATATGAGAATCATATTACTGATCTTAATGATCTTGTCTGTCTTTGCCCTCTGCTCGTCTGACAGAGGAGAGGACTTGCTTGACTCAGTGTGTTCAAGTCACTCTATCATAAATCCTCAAAGATAGAGGAAGTATCACAAGTGTGTGTGTGTGTGTGTGTGTGTGTGTGTGTGTGTGTGTGTGGTCAGCACATTCTCGGACCAGGGCTCCTCCCTGAACAGAGGCAACTTCTGTGTGCATGATATTATAACCGCTTATCTTAGTAAGAGAAATCAAACATTTGCAATCCTCACAAAATGCAGACAAAATGATCAAGCAACCGGAAGTTACCTGGAGGAGGTTGTCAAGTTGAGCACAGAACACACCCCATGAGTAAATAATACGTGTGCAGACATTCATTGACACTTGGCCAGTTGATTTTTTATATGTACAGTGGGGCAAAAAAGTATTTAGTCAGCCACCGATTGTGCAAGTTCCCCCACTTAAAATGATGACAGAGGTCAGTAATTTGCACCAGAGGTACACTTCAACTGTGAGAGACAGAATGTGAAAAAAAAAATCCATGAATCCACATGGTAGGATTTGTATAGAATTTATTCGTAAATTAGGGTGGAAAATAAGTATTTGGTCACCTCAAACAAGGAAAATCTCTGGCGCTCACAGACTTGTAACGTCTTCTGTAAGAAGCTTTTCTGTCCCCCACTCGTTACCTGTATGAATGGCACCTGTTTGAACTCATCATCTGTATAAAAGACACCTGTCCACAGCCTCAAACAGTCAGACTCCAAACTCCGCCATGGCCAAGACCAAAGAGCTTTCGAAGGACACCAGGAAAAGTATTGTAGACCTGCACCAGACTGGGAAGAGTGAATCTACAATAGGCAAGCAGCTTGGTGTGAAAAAATCAACTGTGGGAGCAATCATCAGAAAATGGAAGACATACAAGACCACTGATAATCTCCCTCGATCTGGGGCTCCACGCAAGATCTCATCCCGTGGGGTCAAAATGATCATGAGAACGGTGAGCAAGGATCCCAGAACCACACGGGGGAACCTGGTGAATGACCTGCAGAGAGCTGGGACCAAAGTAACAAAGGTCACCATCAGTAACACACTACAACGGCAGGGAATCAAATCCCGCAGTGCCAGACGCTGAAGCCAGTGCATGTCCAGGCCCGTCTGAAGTTTGCCAGAGAGCACATGGATGATACAGCAGAGGATTGGGAGAATGTCATGTGGTCAGATGAAACCAAAGTAGAACTTTTTGGTATAAACTCAACTCGTCGTGTTTGGAAGAAGAAGAATACTGAGTTGCATCCCAAGAACACCATACCTACTGTGAAGCATGGGGGTGGAAACATCATGCTATGGGGCTGTTTTTCTGCCAAGGGGACAGGACGACTGATCCGTGTTAAGGACAGAATGAATGGGGCCATGTATCGTGAGATTTTGAGCCAAAACCTCCTTCCATCAGTGAGAACTTTGAAGATGAAACGAGGCTGGGTCTTCCAACATGACAATGATCCAAAACACACCGCCCGGGCAACAAAGGAGTGGCTCCGTAAGAAGCATTTGAAAGTCCTGGAGTGGCCTAGCCAGTCTCCAGACCTCAACCCCATAGAAAATCTGTGGCGGGAGTTGAAAGTCCGTGTTGCTCGGCGACAGCCCCAAAACATCACTGCTCTCGAGAAGATCTGCATGGAGGAATGGGCCAAAATACCAGCTACTGTGTGTGCAAACCTGGTAAAGACCTATAGTAAACGTTTGACCTCTGTTATTGCCAACAAAGGTTATGTTACAAAGTATTGAGTTGTATTTTTGTTATTGACCAAATACTTATTTTCCACCCTGATTTACGAATAAATTCTTTACAAATCCTACCATGTGGATTCATGGATTTTTTTTTTCACATTCTGTCTCTCACAGTTGAAGTGTACCTCTGGTGCAAATTACTGACCTCTGTCATCATTTTAGGTGGGGGAACTTGCACAATCGGTGGCTGACTAAATACTTTTTTGCCCCACTGTAAATTCAATAACCTACACATGCAGGTATGAGCCAAGTGCACAAAGCATCATAAAGACAAAAGTGAATCTGCTTTTGAGCACTGTAGGAGATTCATTGTCCTGCACTCAGCTCTGCTTTTGAAACAAAATTCTGCTTAAATCAATCAGACTTTTGACAGAGCGAAGCCAAAAAGGAGAAGGTCGCATTGAACACACTACAGCATGACACCACCTCACTGATTGGCAGGTTCAGTTTACTGTGTTACTCTAAGATGCATCAGGGCAGCAGCATATTTGTTTACACTTATTAAAACTTTCCTAAATAATTTGATTTTTGATGTGTAGCAGTGGAATTACTGACAATTTAGTTCTTATATGGATTTTCCATAAAAAAAATTTTAACATGATTTTGTAAAATATGAACAAATAGACATAAAACATGTTTCTGTCAGATGTCACTCAGTAGATGGCTGCAGAGCACCTCACTGTGGGTTCATGTCTAGTATAAGTTACTGTTAGGTTTGTGCAGCTAACCACTTGATTAACTTTATTTAGATGTGTGACACCTAAACACGAGACTGCGTTTAGCATTTGCATCTCACTGTGGAGCCTGAATCTTAGCATGTGTTCAGAGTGTGTACAGAAGAGTATGTACACATGTGTTAAACTGTAAGAAGTTGACAGGAGTGATTAATGCGGAGGAAAGTGTAGTGTCCTTATTTATGCTAATTTCAAACCACCTTTGTTTGTAACAACTTTTACAAAAACATTAAATCTTTTCCAGTGACATTTGCCCTATTGGTAGTTTTTTCAGCAGACCAAAGCAGCGGATAAGAAAAGCATGACCACTATGAGGAAAAATAAAGAAAATTGCACCATTGTTCCTTTAGCCTAGTGTGTATTTTCTGTGTGATGCAAAATACAGAGGTGAGTGCTTTCTGACTTACTGTAAGTCCAGGAACTCCTTGAACTACTGGTTAGTGTACAACGATTTAAGATGTTTGTTTTTTCATATATTCTCCATTTGTATTTCTTCACTCTATGTTTTTCTACAACTCACCCAGGTACTGGGTTAGACTGGAACTCATTATTGTTAACATGAGTTAATTAATTCTGTGATGCAGTTAAACAGGTCATAAACAATAATAAATGCAATGAAATACAGGCATTTTTTGTCCTTCGTCAAATGTAGGAAACTTATACTAATATGCTGTGAGGTCCACATAAATACCATTAATAGAGTTATCAGAATCTGAATACTTTATTTATCCCTGAGGAAATTATGTGGTCACAGTTTGCTCCAAGGACATAAGAACAGTGACTAACTAAACTAAATTAAATAATATTTTATATTCCAACGTTACAATTATATAACAAAAATGCTCCTATAGATGCAGATATCTCTAATTATAAATATTCCAGTATATTACGCAAATTAAATATATATGTTTGACAACGAGGTGCCCCTGTTACTCATACTGTACTTTTCTCTGTAGAGGATGTGCAAGTAGTAACAGTGTACAACAGTTGCAGCGTGTACTTGTACTTTACATTGAGGAAGTGTGCAGCCACAGGAAGGAAAGATTTCCTGTGCCGTCCAGTGGTAATCCCAGTCTGTGACTGCCCAGCACGTCATGGAGTGGGTGGGAGGCATTGCCCAGCAATGTCATTATCCTGGACAACATCCTCTTTTCCAACACCATCTTAAGAGAGTCCAGCTACATCCACACAACATTACTGGCCTTGCAGATCAGTTTATTGAATCTGTTGGATTCCATGACATCATCTCTGGTCTACCCTCAAAAGACCAGAGGAAAAAAATCTCATAGTTTTTCAAAATGTTTATGTAGTGTGTGTGGAGATACATTTTGATAAAGCATATATTTAGGGCTGGATCAAGTGACCCTAGTCCTCTGTTAGTTACACTGCAAAAGGGCTAGGCTGCTTTAAGCTTCTTTTCTTCTTCACTCCCCTCTTTTCACTCTCTTTGTGATTATTCTCCACTCGGCATTTAATTATTTATTATGAATCTCTGGCTCTCTTCCACAGTGTGTCTTTTACCTTGTTTTCCTCCCCGCTCCTCAGCCAGTCACTGCAAATTACTGCCCCTCAGGAGTAGGGATGGGTATCGTTTAGGTTTTATCCGATACCAGTACCAAACCGGTACTTTTGAAACTGTGCCGGTGCTTAAAGAATGGAGAACACACACTTTGTCCAAAAACTTCTCATGTTTAGCTGCTTTTTTGTAAAAAGGTAACAATGTTAGCCTTTTCTGCAGCTATAGGGGATATATGGCATCACTCTTGGCTGGAAGCAGTGCTTAATCAATGGAAAAAACACAAACTTTGTCCAAAAACCTCTCATGTTTAGCTGTTTCCCTCTTTTTCTTTGGTCATTTTAGCCTTTTTGGCCAGGGTGAAGGGAGTATCTGCCATCAAACAAGAAGACAGCCGCATGTAGCTATGATGATGTTTGCTAGTTCACCTTACATGCATTAATGTAATAACGTGGTTAGCCTACTCAACGTAAATTACACACGAACAACATTAAGCTACTCACGCAGAGAAGAACGGCTGCTGCTGCCATCATCATCCTCATCATTTCTGCTACACTGGCAGGGCTAGGGGCCAGGACTCTCCTCTTCGGGTTTGTGGGGGATGTTGCTAACTCCGGGTCCGATAACAGGCACCACACCTGCAGTAGATGTACTCGGTGTGACGTCTCGCAGCAAGCTATCAAATACGGTGCATTTCTCGGCTTTTATCAAAATGCTATAAGCCTTTGGTAGTCCAACAGTCTTGAAGGAGTTCCCTGAGATGCTGAGCAGTTGTTGGCCCTTTTGCCTTCACAATGCTGTCCATCACATCCCAAACCATCTCAATTTAGGTCAGGTGACAGTGGAGGCCAGGTCCTCTGGCACTCCATCACTCTCCTTCTTGGTCAAATAGCCCTTACTAAATGCAACTAAATGCAAGCTGAATGGGATGGCATGTTACTGCAGGATGCTGTGGTAGCCATGCTGGTTCAGTGTGCCTTCAATTTGGAATAAATCCCCAACAGCACCAGCAAAGCCTGACTGCCTGACAACAAAACTGATGATGCCAACCTCATTAAGAAGGCAAGAATTCCACAAATGAACCCTGACAGGCTCACCTGTGAGGTGAAAACCCTTTCAGGTGACTACATCATGAAACTCTTTAAGAAAATGCCAAGGTTTTGCAGCGCCGTCAACAAAGCAATTATCTTTGCTACATAATTCCATATATTTTGCTTCATATAATTGAAGTAGTCAGTATGTATCTATAATGTAGAACGTGGTAAAAAAAAAAAGAAAAACCATTAAATGAGAAGGTGTGTCCAAACTTTTGAATTGTGATATAAACATAAAAGTATGTAGTAACCGTGGTTAATCCAGGCCTTTTCAATGAAAAAAATATTTAAATAGGCAAGCAATACATCATGTTATAATCTAATGCAGGGGTGTCAAACTCAATTGCTGTCACGGTCTGGCTGGCAGACCGTGGGGATGTGAGAAATGAGGACCCAAAATGCAGGACTTGACGCTAAAGGCAGTGTGTTTATTTACAGGGGTGAAAATCCAAACAACAATAAATCCCCCGTGCGATCCCGACTCCCGTTCCGTGTCTTCTCCCTTATCCCGTGCTCTGTCTCCGTTCCCTGTGTACTGTCCGTGTGCTGCCTCCTGGGCCCCATTTCAGGAAGCCGGTTTAGAAAACTCAGAGTGAAAAACGATACTCAGGGTTGAGTAACCCCGAACTGTCCAACTCGGAATATTCGGTTTCAGAAAGGCTGATAACAATTAGTTCAGTCAACGCGGAGTTGCTTTAACCCCAAGTTAAGCGCGCACGAGGATACATAAAGCCCTGATTAGTGGAGCACAGATTAAGCGAGTCACCATGGAGACGGAGGGAAAGAAGGCGCGGTCAATGTATTTTACAGCGCTTGAGGCCGAAATTCTTATGGCAGCATATGCCGATAACATGCAAATTCCGCGGAAAAAAAGTAACACAGCCCCAGCTGCGAAAGAAAGGGAGCATGCATGGCAAAACAAAGCCGACAGAGTCAATGCGTGAGTGTTAATTTAAACATTGATCTAGGGATTTCCACCCATTTAACACGTTATTTTATTATATTTTATTTTATTTTTTATTTTATACATTTGATTTTGTGATGTGATTTGAGCGCAGGTGCAACCCAACAGGCCCCAAACGTTCCTGGCAGCAAGTAAAAATGAAATATAAAAATATAGTCCAAACAGGTAAGGTGTAATTGTATTATGAGCCATAGTGCTTGGTCTGTTTGTCCGATGTAAATCAATTGCAGTTAGAGGCTACATTAATTTTCTTTCTGTAAGCACTTATTGAAATTATCTGAGCACATTACAAGTACATATTTGCTTACTCTGTATGCTCAAATGTGACCCGTTATAGCCAACAGAAAAAAAGCGGAGGCCCGAAAAACAGGTGGGGGTCCTCCACCACCACCACTCACAGAGGCTGAGCAGTTGGCTTCCACATTTGTGATAATGTTGGCAGCATCACATATGATCTTCACAGTGCAGAGAACACAAATTAGCATCCATTACTATAATGAAATAATCTGTTAGTTTGAAATGCTACAGGGAACTATGTACCTGTACATTAATGCTGTGGAAAGACTTCCTGTTCACATAGTCTCCTTCATTTACTGAAGGAGCAATGATTGGAATGTGAGTGCCATCTATACAGCCAATCACGCCTGGGAACCGTGAGAATAAATGTAAAATTTAAGTAGTAGTCCAAGTATCACCACATCATGGATTAAGTTTCGTTCATCCTGCTACCTGCAATTTTGTGGCATCCCTCTTTGATAAATCTTGTGGGTCTATGACCGGGGAACACCACAAACGAGTACAGGAGACGTTTCAGTGCAACTGTAACATTCCTGACTGCCCGACAGATGGTAGCCTTGGAAACGTGCTCAGCGTCACCAATATTATACAGAAAGCTCCCGTTTGCAAAAAACCGAAGTGCAATACAAATAATATGTACAGAACTGAGAGAGTGTCCGCGATGTGTCACATGAGCAATATTAGGCCTGAGGATGTTATTCAAATAAATTATAGATTGTGCTGAAAAACGGTAACGTTCACACAGGAAATCATCAGGAAATGATAAAATGTCCGAACGCGCTCTAATCACTCTCTCCCGGCGGAGAGCTCTGCGGAGAATTTGGGCTTCAACATCTACTGGCTCTTCAAGGAAGGAGCACGCCATGTCTGACACTTCCTACAGTCAGGTTTCCGACAAAGAGGCGGAGAACGTCAGGGTTAGTTGAAGTAAACCTGCTAGGGGGCAGGTTAGCTTCACGGAGTGTGTCGTCATGGTGACTCACTGAGGCTTCATCTGAACTCGCTTTGTGAAACCGAAAACCCAGAGTTTTCGTTAACTCAGGGTATACTTACTCAGTTTTTCCACTAAACCGGCTTCCTGAAACAGGGCCCAGGACAGCAGACACAACCATAATAACAATAACCACAATAATAATAATAATAATAATAATAATAATAATAATAATAATAATAATAACTACAATAGTAGTCCACACTGCTCACGGACCCCGAATCCCTGGAACTGGGTCCGTGACAATTGCACACTTTAGGTTGCGGGCCAAATAAGATAAACATTTATTGAAAACCCCCAAATTATTTTTTTAACTAGAAATATGAATAAAAACAGACAATAATATTATTCCAGAAAAGGCTTAGAAAAAAATAAACTTCAACTTCAAATATTTTGCTCTCCATAAAAATATATCCTGTCAAAATTATGCAAGTTAGAAATATGAACATGCTGCCAAAACCCCAGAAGAAATAAATGAAAATTGTGCTTTAAAGTAAATGCTAAAATAACTTCAAGATTTTGTTGCTATTATGCCATTTTATAAAAAAAATTAAATAAACTTAAAATATTTTGGTCTTCATAAAATATCTTTTGTCAAAATGATACAAATTCAAAATATGAACATGATGCAAAAAAAATCCCAAAAATATAAATAAAATTTCTGCTTTCTGCAAAAGTTAAAGTAACAACAAATCAAAATGTTCAGTTTTCTTTGCTTTTTGCCATTTTGTCAGAGCTGGATGCTTGCCATCTTTTTTTGGCAACAAGTTCATTTAAGTTTGGTGTGCAGTGCGCTCAGTTTATCAGCAAAGCGCGCATTTGGGAACACTGTTGTGCCGACTTGGTTCAACATTACTTGGCAACAGGGACAGTGAGGCAAGTTGCACTGGTGCATTTGTGACTCCTATAAGAGCAGCCAACGGACCTCTGTATGATAAGGAATGTTGGCAAACTCTGAATCTATTTCCCGCATAAAAGACTGAAGTTGACGTTGATTTAAACATTTAGCTCGGCTCAAATTTACGGTTTGCGTTACGGTGCTCATTACATGCTCCATTTTTAGGACTTTAACACACAGTGTTTTCTGGTGTATGATGCAGTGATACTGTTTACTCAGCGGTACAGTTCTCCCCATGCATCACCCAATCAGCAATCGTATTTCTGCTCAGGCTCACATTTATGGGCACAAATTGTGGTCATAAATATTTTGAACTTGTAAATCAGGATTTGTATGTGTAAAAAGAATTTGTGTGTGTGTAAAAAAAACTTGTGTGTGGACTTAGCCAAAAAATATGTGTGAAACTCTGCACTCAAGTGGCCAATGTCATGTCAATCACAATTTAACTATCCAATCAGAGAACAGGAGGGTTTGGCTATTGGAGGGGTGCGAGAGAGAGAGAGAGAGAGAGAGAGAAACAAAAAAAACCACGGCTCCCAATAAAGATCCGGCTCGCGTCGTTCACTTTAGAGAGTCGGCTCTAAGAGCCATTTCGTTCGTGACCGACACATCACTACTGCCCAGCAGCAACACAAAGTAAGCCATTCCTTTTGTGTTCAGCCCCCAGACCCACTTTTCCAGGTCCTGATCATGAAGCAGTAAGAACAGTACCTGTACTAGTGCTTAGATACAGGGAGCTTTTCAGTCAGTGGTTCTAGCTAGTCTAGTACCAAGAGGAGTGGCACAGGACTAAAATAAGCTGCACACATGGTGAGGAGTAGGATTATCCCATGGCTGAGGTGGCCCAAAACGTTGATTCTGTTCATCTCGATGTAGTGTTTTCAGTGGGAGACACGTTTCGTGACTCATCCAAGTGACTTCTTCAGTCTCAGCTGACTGCAGGTTTCCTCAATCTTATAAAGAGTACATTTGCATAATGACTGAACCATTGTTCATTCAGTGCTGCTGGTTTCAGTCATTATTCAGCTGGGACTGAAGAAGTCGCTTGGATGAGTGACGAAATGTTTCTCCCACTGAAAACACTGCATCCAGATAAAGAGAATCAACTTTTTGGAATTTACTTACCTGGATGATCGAGCATGCATCAAGATGGCTGAGGTGTATTTGACTGTAGACAGACATTTCTTTTGCCGGTGGCATTAGCACCCAGGCTACCACATGTTATCACGTTGGGTTTAGATATACCTATACTGCTAGATTTGGTTTCTACTGAAGTTCCTGGACATGAAGCAAAACTTACAGAATGAAGAAATTATTCTGTAGGCACAGCCAGAAAGTGCAATCCCTAGTTTGATTACCACAAGAGCTCAGTTGAGTGCAATTGACCCACTGAAAAACTTTGGCTGGGCACAAAGACGAAGGGATACATTTATGGGTTCATCCAGGTTAGACGTTGCAGACCAGAGTCCCAAACACCGTCTGGAACTTGATATACCACCAGATATATCTTCACTTCAGAGGGCATGACACAAAGTCATGGAACTTGGTCATTCTGCACCTTGGGCAGGTCATCTTGGTTTTCAGAAATCTCTACTTAGACTGGCTTGTTGCTTTGTGTGGCCTGGCATGTATACTGAGGTACAGCAGTTTTGTAAGTCTTGTCAGATATGTCAACTCACCCTAAGTGAAGGAGTGGCCCACGTCCATCTTCAGCCATTGCCTGTCATAGATGCACATTTCGAAAGAATAGGAATGAATGTAGGTGGGGCCCCTTGAAGTTTGTCAGGTAATCGTTACATTTTGGTCATTTGTGATTATGCTACTCGTTATCCTGACGTTTTCCCCAAAGATCAGTGAAAACTAGACATGTTGCTAATTGTCTGCTGCAGTTGTTTTCTAGGCTAGGTATAGCTAAAGAGGTCCTCACAGACTGTGGCACAAATTTCCAGTCTAAACTTCTACAGCAGGTATATAAACTACTTGGCATAAAGGGTATTAAAACCACCCCTTACCACCCCCAGTCAGAAGGACTGGTGGAGTGTTTTAACCAGTCACTAAAAAACGTGCTGCGCAAATTTGTAACAGAAACTGGCTTAGACTGGGACCAGTGGCTGCCTTACTTGTTGTTTGACTATTGTGAAGTGCCACAGGCCTCGACAGGATTTTCACCATTTGAACTGTTTTATGGCCGCCAGGTGAGAGGTCCACTTGACCTGCTAAAAGAACAATGAAAGAATCCAAAGCCTGATGGAGAGAATGTGGTGGCTTATGTGCTGAAAGTGATAGAGAGACAAAAACAAATGAAAATACAGGCACAGCAAAACATGAAAGTGGCTCAAAACAAACAGAAAACCTGGTATGAAAAGAAGGCCAGGGAAAGGACTTTCCAACCAGGACAGCAGGTGTCACTGTTGCTTCCTACAACGGACAGCAAACTACTAGCAGGGGTGGCAAGGACCATACAAATTTAAAAAATGCCTCAGCAATGTCAACTATAGGCTGTACATGCCTTACAGGAGGAAGAAACATCAGGTCTTCCATATTAACCTGTTAAAAGAATTCCAGCAGCAGCAGCTGCTCACCATACAGAAGAAGCACCAGCAGCAGCTGTCAATGCAGCCTACGCAGCAGGTAAAACAACAATGTCTTGTTCAGGTGGTTAAGGAAGAAGAAGAAGAGGGAAAACAAATTTTTCCCACAAGCAAATCGGTGCAACGTTTAGTGGCACTGACCCATCTCAAGCCTTCCCAACAGGATGATCTAAGGGGTCTTCTGGATCCAAATTTGTTCCAGAAAAACTTGGTTTTACAAAACTGGTACAACACAAATCCAGTTGAGGGACAATGCTCCGCCCTGCAGGAAATTCTACAGAATTCCTGAACGCCTGGTGCCACAGCTGAATAAGGAAATTGACGAGTGAATGGTGTAGCCCAATTGTTCTGGTCCCTAAAAAGGATGGAACACTGAGGTTCTGCATTGACTTGAGATATCTCAACTCCGTCTCAAAGTTTGATCCCTATCTGATGCCTCGTATTGATGAACTTTTGGAAAGGCTGGGGAGAAGTAAGTACATACACCATACAGTACACCACTCTTGACCTAAGCAAGGGTTACTGGCAGGTGGCACTAGCTCCAGAGGCAAAGGAACTAACAGTCTTCAAAACCCCGTTTGGGCTGTTTCAGGTGAGGGTGATGCCTGTTGGTCTCCAGGGGGCACCAGCAATGTTTCAGCAGCTGATGGATCAGGTCTTGATGGATGTGTCAGACTTCACTGCAGCATACTTAGATGATGTAATGATATTTAGCCAGACCTGGGAGGAGCATGTGGCTCACCTGCGACACGTTCTGAAGCTGGTCAAATCTGCTGGTTTTACTATCAATCCTCACAAGTGTAAGATCGCACAAAGCCAGGTGGAGTACCTTGGATATGTGATTGGACATGGACAGGTGAAGCCTGTAGTGGGGAAAATGGAAGCAATCCATGCATATCCAGTACCTACAACAAAGAGGATGGTGTGGGAATTTATAGGCTTAGTGGGATGGTACAGTAAATTCATCTTCCACTTTGCAGAGAGGACAGCACCTGTCACTGACTTGACAAAAGCGTTGGCACCAAATCAGGTCAAGTGGACAAAAGACTGTGACAGAGCTTTCAATGACCTCAAGTCAGCCATCACGAATGATTCTGTTCTACATAGCCAGATTTCACTCAGCCTTCCACACTGCAGACAGATGCCTCTGGAGTGTGGCATAGGAGCTGAACTGCTGCAGGAGGTGGAGGGAGAAAGACGTTCAGTTGTTTGCCTCAGCAGGAAGCTTCAGGAAAAAGAATCTAGATACTCCACTGTAGAAAAGGAGTGTCTTGCATGGAGGGGCTGCATGGCTCTAACACGTTAACGAGCTAACCGTGCTAACGAGCTAACAGCACTAACACGTTGACGCCGTACAGCCCCTCGCACGGGGCGATCCGCGTTAACTTGCTAACGGAGATTTCCCAAGTGAGTATGGGAAACGTGATGCTAGCATTGTAGATATTGTATGTATGGCAGTGATGTTTCGTCAGGACAAGCAAGGCCAGCACTGCTTGCTTGTCAAAACTAATAATGGACATGAATGAAATTTGTACCATGAAAAAAACAAAAACTTTGACAATAATGGAGAGTGGACAGCAGCTCTGATCATGTCCGATTCAATCGACTGGGCAAGCTAACCAGGTGCAGGTTCAGCTGCATTTTCAGATTAGAAACCAATGAGAGTGTCTAAATCTAATACCTTTAAACAACTGTTTCACCAGCACTCTATTATACTCCGATTAATATTTTTAATCATACCTGTAGAGATTGAAAGGGTTTGTTTTGAAATAGATTTTAAAAAAATCAAGCTGTAGGCCTGTGTTTCTGACCATATGAACAACAGTTTTTTCAAACACACGGGTTCTTAACCACTACATTTTTTAATTTTAATATTAAACATATTAATATTTACAATTCTTCAGCCAGGATAGGAGAGCAGAAAGGTGAAGCTGTCGATGTATATTTCAGATAAGCAGTACAAACTGTTTTAATCTGATCTAGTGAAGGAAGCTGTTGAAGCTGTGTGAATCAGGAGAAGAGGGGATCGTCTCTGATAAACTTTCTGTAAAACTCACCACACACCGCTGATGTATACTGCTTGTAAAAAAATCACATCAGCAATTTAAAAATGTTTGGAAGTGAAGTTTATTATGTGCAGAACAACATGAAGAAATGCGTGGTCATAAACAGGTTTCTTTACTTAAGTACGTTGTGTTTACTAATACAAAAGAAATGAACATTAAGTATCCATTAATTACCCTTTCTAACTACAATCTGTTTCCTTTCATTCTAAATTTGGTTCTAAAACTGAATAAATTGACAAAAATGAATAATTTTATACACACTGATTGGCTTTCGAAAACCACCAGGTGGGTGGGGCCTCCGCGAGAGCGTTGTGCCTGAGATGACCAAATCAAAAACATCAAATAGCCCGGTGTAGAGAAAAACCAGAATCAGTGTGTTTAGACCAGTCTGAAGGCTGACCTCGAATAGGTTATTTCTACATAACGTACCTCATTATTTAAAACTATTGTGAGGTTCAATAAGGGCATCCACTTTTGTACCAATATATTTGATAGAAAATGAAAGAGTGAATGATATGTAATATAATATCTATAGATTACTTATTTTTATATGTAACAGATTTTTGGATCATCTCTTATTCTACAGTCATGTGTTCATATGTTCATTCCTACTTAAATTTTACTTTCTGAATGCACTCTTGCAAAGTCTTTTTCTGTAACAAGTAAAGATCTGTCAATATGTTGCTCTTAAATATAAATCCAGTATTTATAGTTCTCCAAGCTAAAGTTTCTCAGCTTCATCAGTGATGGAGCTGAACTCTGACCATAAGAGGGCAGCCATGGTCAGAATAAAACAAAAATAAACCTTTTAAAGCTTATATACCATCTTTCATAAGGCTATGTACAGAATATACAGAGAACAAATATTTTCCTTAGGGACAATATCATTTGTTACATAACTTGGTGGCAAACTAGGTTTGTGGTTGATAGCAGACAATTTGTACACCAGGAGCTACATGAAATAAAATTTCAAAATCTTCTGCAATTAGATTTTTGGTTTAAGGACTTTGGCTCGAATAATGAAGATATAGAAGTTTGAGTCCTAGACGCTAGTTCCTGGAAACTGAAAGTTTCACTCTTGATGAACTCATCCCTTCCTTCAGTTGGTTGTAAAACCATGACTTGCTCGTTCATCCATTCACTTCTGTTTATCCTTTTCAGGGTCACGGGGGGCGCTGGAGCCTATCCCAGCTGTCGTAGGGCGAGAGGCAGGGTACACCCTGGACAGGTCACAGGGCTAACACAGAGACAGGACACAACCAATTGCACTCACATTCACACCTATGGGCAATTTAGTGCTTCCAATTAACCTATCCCCACTAATTGCATGTCTCTGGACTGTGGTGGAAGCGGGAGTACCCGGGGAGAACATGCAAACTCCACACGGAAGGATCCTGGTGGAACTGAACTCAGGATCTTCTTGCCGTGCGGCAACAGTGCTAACCACCGTGCCGTGGTGCCCGGGCTGACCTGTTATTCCGAGGCAGCCTCCCATCCAAGCACTAACCAAGCCCAACCTTGCTTAGCTTGCGAAATCAGACGAGTGCTCAGGGTGGTATGGCCGTAAGCTGGTTTGCTAAATATCCCTATAATCATTTGGTGTCGTTTTTGTGTTCATGTAGCTTCTGCTGTTTTGACTAACAGACATATGCCTCTTTAACTTTGGGAAGTGTTTCACCAGCAGATGCCTGAAGTGGTTCTGGAATTTCTTCCCAACAAAAGTATAGAATACAGGGCTGATACAAAAGTAAAAGTAGGCAATGGTGCGAGTAATTTGAAGTGCATAACCCAGTTTCTGTTTGTCCTCACACTCACTCTGAACTTCATTGTTAATGTTCATCAAGTGTACAACGTTGAAAGGAGTCCAGCACATGAAAAACAACAGCACAATGATGAAGATGAGCCTGACTGTCTTGAATTTGCTTGCAATCCTGGATGACATAACAGTGATTGCAATCCTACTGTAGCAGTAGAGAATAACAATCAGTGGGAAAATCAAGAAAACACTAAGCTGAAGGTAAAACCCAGATTTTCTCAGCTTGTCCATATCGACATAGGTAAGGTTTCGAGGGTACTCCTCACAAAAAGTTTTGTTATCAAGACTAGAAAAGAAACTACTATAGATAATCATTGGTCTGATACATGCTAACCCACTGACTAGCCACACAACAGTGCAGGAGATTCCTGCATACTTTCGATTTCTCACTTGTGAGTCATTCAACGGGTACAGAATTGCAAGGTACCGATCAAAGGTCAGAAGGGCTAGAAAGAGTACAGAGCTGTAAAAACCCAGATAGTAGACAGTACTAACAATCTTGCACATAACTTCGCCAAAGATCCAGTTAGAGAGCTGCATGTAGACTGCCATGAAAGGAAGGCTGATCATGAAGATCAGGGAGGACATCACAAGGTTCAGCAGCAAGATGTTGGTCACAGTGGTCAGCTGATCAAACCTAGAAAGCAGTCAACATAAAAAGATTCACAGGTCAGTCATCATGAAACAATCTAACCTCAGGTGTTTTCCAGGTAACGGAGATCAGTGGAACCTTCAGTGAAGTAAATCAGCACATCTTTAAAATCAGTGGCATTTCTGGATGTCATCATTACCATGGAGTCTGAGCAAAGATATTAAATTATAAAATAATATTTTGGAATGCACAAATACAATTAGTGGAAAGTACATTGACTTCTTGGTAGGACAGCACCTTCTAAGCTTCTGCTGCTGTGCCCCTGACAAGCATGTTAGAGAGTCCACAGATGTACCCTCAGTAAGAAAATATCTTGAAAGTTTATTTTGTGACCCAGAAAGAGTAATATTTCAAACACTTTCGCCATGCTCCTCCGCCATTGGCGCTTTTAAAATGTATTGTTATATTATATTAGAAAACCAATAACAACATTATCATCCTTCTGGCAGACAAGGCTTTGCTAAACCAGAAATAGTATCACAAGAAAAACATTGTCACCGGTCAGTGGCAAAGATACTTATGAACTTCAGGCAGAAACATGAGTGTGCCAAGGATTCCCCAGTTTCACCCATTGTGGCCAACTTGTACATGAAGAACCAATGACTGAACCAATGACTCAAGTCATTGGTTCAAGTACGTGGATGACACCTGGGTGAAAATCAAATCTCAGCATGTACCACAATTCACTGATCACGATGAAATGAAGAGTTCAAGCAAAACACAGAACGAAACTCCAGAGTTTAATACTCAAAGAAGACCTGCAGGCAATTTGTGGCATTAACAAAGCACTAAAAACAACAAAACAATACAAAAATCCTAAAAAACCAAAGTAATGACACACCTGATGCAGACGAGTCAAAGAGCAGAAGTCAAGTACAAGCTGCAGTCATAAACAGGAAATCAAAAAGAAGCAACAGTAGGAGGCACTGGAAAGTGTGAGTACAGAGACAATCTGAAGACTGGGGATACTGCTGCACATATGAACATATACAAGGGTCAGTGATTAACTGACTCAACGCAGGTGTGACGAACAAAGCAAGGGACCTGGAGCGCGTCTCAGATGACGTATGACAAGAGGTGGGGTACACTACAGAGGTGGATGGTTAATCAATTAACTCTGTCTACTGCAAACTAGTTCTATTAAAACTTTGTAGATTTCTCAGAACTCTACGATGGAAAAAGGTCATGCCATTTGAGTTCAGCTTTACCCTTTTTCAGAATGTTGAGCACATCAGCGTAAGAAGTATTGCATCTAGTGCCTGCCATACAAACCTGGCTTTTATCGTGTTGCATCAGTTGGAAAGAGGGGTGTAACACAAAGTGAGTTTAGACTCAGCAAAAACCACTAGTCATGAAAACTGTTGTCTTTTTACCTCAGAACCTTCACCATGGTAAAGATTACGCACGTAATCTTAGTAGGTGGTTTTGTTCAAAGCTTTAGCTTAAAATTAGCTGTCAGTGTCACGTTTTCACCAATTCTAAACATGTTTTCAGGCCAGTGTAGATTCTCTACTGGAAGACTGTATTTTATATGTGCAAGTCATTAAGCTGTATCTCAGTAACATCATGAAACAGGCCCAGCTGTAGAGTTACTGCACACCTTGCATATCTATATAAGATATACTCAGTTGGTATGCAGAAACTATATAAATGTTTTTTATACTTGATTGTAATCTGTTGCTATGTCTTATGTAATGGTGCTGGAACTGCAGCTAGTAGAACACAGTAAACACACTAAAGTGGTTTTTCACATTATCTTAATTAGGCTATGGGACGGTATCCTTTAATGTATCTAGTTTAAAGTTTCAGAGCTGCGATGTGCAACTATCATGTTGGAAATAAACAGCATCACAGAGATGAATAACTCTATTCAGGTGCAATATTTTGCGTTATAGAAACAATGCTGAATTTTAAGGCTATTATGTTCTTTATTAATTTTATTTTTATTAATAAAATGTATTTTTCTTCAGCTTCAGAAATTGTCACTGACTGGAGTAAGTGGGATGGTTTGAAATCCCCCTTCCTACGTGCATTTGCACAGAGCCTGAAGCAGGAAACTTGCTTAGCCCTTATCTCTGACTGGGGTTTGATGTTTTGTCAAGCTACTGCACCAGCGTTAGTTTCATTGATCATTTTTGTTAACAACCTTTTTTTTCTGATGAAAACAAAACGATAACTAAGTAAAAACTATGATGAAATGTAATGCCACTTTCATCGACGAACAAAAATGAGATCAGCATATTCTGAAGAGATAAGAATCAAAATGATCATTGTTTCTCATGAAAGCACAACAAAATGTCAACACCTGGGAGGAAGAGATGTGTTGACATATGGATGCATACACACAGGTGAGCTGACTAACTGAATATATAGAAAGATCAGGTTTTCTATCACTGAATCTTTTTCCTCCCCTGATGGCGCTGATATATCCCAACAATGTCATCATTCATTATCCCTGATAAGGATCAGCGGATGGATGGATCTGAAAAAGTGTTTCAGAGAGCATGAGATGTTGTCATGCATGGATGGTCCACCGTGTAGTCAAAGGTGCATCATCACCAACAAAAGATCTTGGCAAAAAATTATTAAAACTCTGAACATAAATAAAGGTGACACTGCTGTACGTATGGAAACAATACGACACCAAATACATGCCGACAGAGCTAAAGGTTGGCTAATACTCTTCGTTTTACTGATTTTGACTGAAAACATAAATTTAAAAGAAGAGCAAGGCACACTTATCACAAATTTTTAAAGCTATTAAAATTATGACGGCTTAATTTGACTGGTTAATATATTTGGTTTGGTTGCTGTTGTTGGACTCCACTTTAAGCCTCTGCTACAAAGCAGGCAGGTGAAATCATTTTAGAGTTAATCTTGAGGTTTCAGTGTTTCAAAGACAGTTTGCTGTTTACTGGTGTACTTCACCATGGTAAATTATGCCGCAGCCTGTTCTTGAACACGTTTGGCCTGCAGGTGTTTGTTGACCTAATTTGAGATTTGCAAATAGTCTGCGTCTTTGAGTTTTGGTTTTACATTCATTAGTTTTTGCTGTCCAAATGTTAACCACCACTCGGGCTGCAGCTGAGCTCAACAATGCCAAAACGTTCTTACGTACACAATCAAATGTTAACTCAATGACATAAGCAATGGTTATTTGGCACTATGGCCTTATAGTGATAGAACTGTAATACTGGTTAATACTGGTTACTAGTTAATAGGCTTATTAACTAGTCTATTCTTGCTACCTTTCCTTTCTCGCTTCACATACATTTAAATACTTTTCCACCCACACAAAGAGCTGCCGCTTTGCCTTTAAAGCCTCGTACAGCAAATACCTGCATTCTTGTTTAACATTGTATTTAGGCTTTGATTTACTGGGAGCTCTATTTTGTATTTTATGTTTAAGTCAGCTCCTTTTTAGTGTAAATCTTTCACTTTCCAAGATGTTTTGTACAGTGTTATTGTTTATTAAGACAGTTATTTATTTTGCTTTGGTTTGGCTGTTTTAACACAGTGAATATATCTCTTATCTTACTGTCTTAAAATCAGTTACACTGCTAGATCTATTTATGTACCTAATTGGTCAGAATGTCTCACCTTTCATATGAACGTGTTCACAGATTCAGGACTGACTAATTAAGCTGATAATCACCTTTGTATGAGCTGATTGCTGATGTTGAACTAGTTTTACTGTAGTACAGATCCGACATCTCCACTGGGTTCATTTTATTTTCACACCTATAACTTTCATGAAATGGTGCAACAAGCCCCTTTTAACTTGCACTGAAGCATAACCATCACAGACTTGTCATATTTTTACATTGTTGTTTTAATGAACTCACTCTACAGTACTCGTGTAATAAGAAAAGGCTGAATGTGGCTGTACTCTAAGACACGGCAACTCTTTTCCCTCGTACATCTTATGAAGAACCCAATCTAGAACTTTACCAGAATAGACCACAGGTGTTGCTAAATCAGTCAGCATTACCATCCTAGGAATTACAGCTTAAATTTTCACCTAAAAGTAATGTGAGTCACAGCAGGGATGGGAATTCCGGCTCGTTTTAGAGAACCGGCTCTCTCGCTAAAAAGAGCCGGCTCTTTCGGCTCCCGAGCGGCTCAATAAGTTGTTTTATTGCTTGAATTAATTTATTATCAACAACAATATAAAATAGAATTTAGTGCACGAATAAACTTCCTGAATCCTTTATCATCCACAACTGAAAACGCTTGGATATCAAGTGCAATCATTGGCTCAGTCTTCATTCACTGAGTTCTCACAGAGTCTCATAGAGCTCTGGGTTGGTTTAGGTGGTTGTGGTGGTATATGCATGATGCTGTAGATACTGCAGCAAAAGCAGCAGCAACGGTTGCAGTAGACACGCTGGCACCTTCATTACTGACTGATTAACTGACTGTGTTTTATCGTCCCATTGCACTGATGGGTGGACAGTTCTCAGGTGTCTGTGCAGGTTGAGAGAGGGTGACCGACCCGTCACAAGTCTCAAGAGTTAAATCAGTAGAAATTTTAAAAATAACCGTCATTCAAGATCTTTTATTTAATGCCAACACTGCAGAGAACAAAATAATACAGCTTTGTTAGACTAACTTACTGACGGATGATGATGAGGACTATCCCGTTGCAAATGACACTGAAGGCAAACATGAAGTAGTAAAGGATGGACAGCAGTGCTCCCAGTTTGTTGTCATTGTCCCTGGTGCATGGTACAGCTTCTGTGTATTCGCTGTAGTCATAATCCAAGTCAGTCGTATTTTCCATCTTTGTGTCAAATGCTTAAAGGAAAGTCTGACAAACAGAAATGTAAGAAAACACCGTTTACAATACATTCAGAATGACGTGAAAATTAGAAAACGATCAAGTCTTAACCCTTGAAAAAAAAAGCCAGAAAATCCTGATTCTTTGGAACTGAGATGTTTATTAACCTCTTAAGCCCCAACGCCCCCTGATACGGGCGCAAAAGCAGGAGATCAGGTAGGCTTGAGGCTTAAGAGGTTAACCCTTATAACAAAATCCACAAACTTGTTTTTGCTAGATCGTGTTATGTATGATGTATTTTTTATTATATATTTTTTGTATCGCATGTGAGACATTGGGGGGAGTTTTGCAACTTTTATTTAACATTGCTGTTAACAAAATTTTGTCCATAACATTTTGAAACAATTTGATGAGATATATGTCTCAGAAACTCATGTGCCAAATATGATACAGAGGGCATTATAGGGTTAACACTATTATGAATGGTATAAGAAGGTGAAGCTTTAAAAATAAAAAACAGGAAGCCTGAGGAATGAAAGCAAATGTAAGCATGAACTGACTTACTGTCTGTCCTATTTCTTCTGCTGCTGTCCGACTCTGATGATAGATTTTGGTTATCTGTGTTTAAGTTACCAACACCAGAGGAAGTTACATTATCTGCCTTCAGGGAGGAGCTGTTGTCAATTGTGCTCAAAGCAGCAGAGCAGGGTGTTCTGTTTATGACGTGACATGAAAGCCACAGCAGTGACTGAGAAGACTTCAAAGGATCGGGTCATGAGGTGGCAAAATGATCAAGCTTGTTTGATATACAACTGGAACAGAAGTGACCCACACAAGGTTGTGACCTTGAGAGCAGAGCAGTATTCTAATGAGACTCTGCTAATGTGTGTTCAAGAAGCTCCCGTACTTTGGAACAATTCCCATCCCATTTCCATAGTCGAGCACTTCTCCTGTGTTTAGACTAAAAACTGCACTGCAAAAACACAATGCATGTGAGCTGCACTGGTGATGTAATTTTGCTTCAGGAACCTTGGAGTAAAGTACGATTAATTGTAACCCTGGTCCCACGTAGCTATGGTCAAAGCTAGACTGCGTAGTACAATGAGACTGGGCCTGGGTTCGTTATACTTCTATATATGAATACCAATCCCTTCTATAAATAAAGGCCACCACAGCTGTATCTTACACAAATTGCTCCCCTATAAGCATGTATTTGGGAAAAGAAAAACAAATAAACGTAATGTCAAAGCACACACTGTCCTTTACCTCTTGCAGATCACAAATATATAAGATCAGGACCACAGGTAGTCGACCTCAATCACGCAAACGTCTACCACTTGTCCCGCCCCAGAGAGGTGTCACTCTCTCGTGGATGATGATGTTTTCTGGAGTGAACTCCAACCCAAGCTTCACTGGTCTGTTTCCCAACTCGTGACGTGTGGATCCTTGTAGACGTATATGTTCAATCAAACCAAACTTAAACTTAACCAAGTAATTTTCTGTGCTGATCAAACAGTAAGTGAAAAGTGAGCAAAATAAAAATGTCATCTTTCACCTTTTTAAGAGGTTTCAATAAACCGTGATGTCAGGGTATGTGAAGTCAGGTGCAGCTGAGTAACCCCTATCAACCCACCCCCACCTGTTTTCTTTTGTGCTTATTTTCCTGAAGTGGTTTGTGGTTTATTTTTATCCACCACATTTTCATTTTGCATGAAATGGAAACATTATAATTTTAGAAATACTTCAAAGTCTTGCAAAGGTTTGCGCTGCGGAAGAACAACGTGACAAAATGGAAACAGACTGTGAAGGGACATTCAGTGTACAGCTAATAACAGACCTGAAACATGAAAATCACGTGTTCATTCAGTGATAAGGAGTGTTTTACACATTCTTTTTCATATTCTACTGTCTGCTAATTGCACTCAATCTCATTATAGCCTCTTCTGCATTTTCTCTTCAGCCAGGTTTCGTCTGCACCAAAATTTGTCCCATCTGTGCTTTACTTCAATAAACCAGCTATAAATTAGCACAGAGATGGTTTGGGTGGAAATATATACATAGATATAGATCTATCTATCTATCTACATATATATTAGTATACATAATAGGTGTGTGTATTCGCGTAGCTGTTGGTATGCAGTGTGTGTCTGCAGGTGCTTTTCACACTTTTGTCGCAAACTTCCCACAACAACCACAGAACAACAACCACGGGAAATGCTGAGCTGGTAGTATCATTTCACCTAAAATCTCCGGGTCTTTGTGACTAACTTTTTTCTTTACCAGGACCAAGTTTTTACTGTTACTGTGAAATTCTTAGAAAGTCTCAAATGTCTACAATAGTTTTTTCCAGGATTTCAAAGCATCTAATTGCCCTCATGTACGGAAACTCATGTACGGCTTCATCTACGTCAGAGTTCAATTTGGTTTTTGTTTGTTTTTTTCAATCACCCGTTAACCACAAGTGCGTTGCATGTCCTATGGAGGAGAAGAAGACAGTGTTTTACTCCAAGTATCTCTGTTGAACTGAAAATCTTTGACTAACACTTTGCAGCTTTGACTTTTAGTGGGCAGCACTGTGTGTAATTTTAAAATGACTGAAAGGCTTTAGACTGCAGCTGTCATGTGTCACATGTATTTAGAGTAAGCTGTCAAAATAGCACATGAATTATGAGCATATATAAAGTATATTTAAATGAGCTGTGATAGATCTGTGGAAGTAATATTCACAAAAAAGACGTACAACAAAACGCAAAACACATTTAAATAAGTCTATAAAATGATTGTGTTTCGTGACACTGCGGCCCCTCGTTTGTACCCCAATCATTCTAACATCATTTCCTGTTGCAGCTGCACAGAGACCTGTAATCACGCTAACATATTATTTATCCAACATATTGGATAAGAAGTGATCTCTAAGTGCTCTTAGAGATCACCCAACCAATTTGTACCACACAGTAGGACATATTATTATTTTTTATTAAAATATCACAAACAGTTGGAGAGATCAGCACTAATTAGGGGAGTTAAGCCCATATTGACACCTGTTAATCAAAGTATGTATGCCCCTAACTCCAGTCTACAGTTCTCATAAAGGTGGCAGCTTTCCATAAACATGCCTGGATTACTAAGTTACTAAGTCCTGGAAGCTTTTTAAACATGTAGGTCTAAGAGATTAACTCACCTCATTATTGGCCACAGTTGTGACCAAGTGACCAATAAAGGAAATGACCTTTTTTTATTTGTGCACTGGCTTCATTTTACAACACTGCAAGTTGCCACTTGCCCTGAGCATGGAGGAAACTGAGCTTATTTTTTTATTATGGCACATCCTGTCAGACCGATTCAAACACACACAGTAAATTTGTGCTTTGTTAAGACAAGGAATAATTTAATTTATGAAAACCTGTTCAAGCATAAGCACCTTATACTCTATGCTCCCTTAGTTTTTCATTTAAGCTCTCTTCAAGTTTCAGATATTTATGATTAAATTTGATATTTAAAAGGATCTAATCTTTACTGTAGGAGTAAATTCTTAGAAAAAAAAAAGCTTTGCCGTAGAATTTTGATTAATTTAATTTCATCCCAAACCGACCCAATAAAATATAGTTGGTACAAAATTGAAAAATCCTTCATTTTAAAAAGTAAATATTCTGTCTACCACCTGTGGCTGAGGTTGTAGACTTGTAGGTGAAGACAAACTGCACAGTGTCCATCGATTCATTCTCTTCTGCTTATCCAATTCAGGGTTACAGGGGTGCTGGAGCCTATCTGAGCTACCACAGGGCGAAAGGCAGAGTATACCCTAGAAAGGTTGCCAGTGTTTGTAGGGCAAGAAACAAACAACTATTCACACTAACATTCACACCTACAGGTAACGTAGACTCACCAGTTTACCTACCCCTACTAAGTGCATGACTTTAGAATGTGGGAGGAAGCTGGAGTTCCCAAAGAGAACCTATGCAAACAGGAGCAGCGTAAACTCCACACAGAAAGATCCCAGAGGATCCAATACCTTCTTGCTGTGAAGCAACAGTGCTAACCACCATGTGACCATGCTTCCCAAAATTGCACACCAGAATGAATGTCACCAGAATATTCATTCAACAATAGAAGCAAACTAGAAAAAGTTGTGTTTCTTCTGAAAATGCAGGGTGAATGCCGTGTAATGGAAATTGTCTTCCGAAAACAGCTGAAGAAGCAGAACTATCTGCTAAAAAGAGACAAAACCTGAAGGGTCACAGGTGGGATCCCACGCCGCCCGCTATTAGAGCACCTGCTCATCCTGCGTGAGCTAAACCAGCAAGCTGAACTTGTCTGCTGACTTTTTGCTATGGGTAAAATTCGAACTCACGCCTCCCGCTCTCAGAACGCTTGCTCATATCAGTGAGCTAAAATACAACTCACCGCGGTGAGCTAAACTGGCGGCCACACTTGTAGTGTGGTCCAATTCATTTCAATGGGACAAAAATATGGGAAAAAAAAGCTTTATATTTTAAAATGTATAAAAGTAATGAACACCGAAAGATAAAGGTTGCAAGAGCAGAAATGGCAGAGTATTTTAACATTTGAATGGTGAAAATAGCACAAAAACTATGGGAGTAGTTAAAGGCCAAGGAATGGAGCATCTAGAATAATAATAATATGAACCAGAAAAAGTTGGATTTCCTGCGAAAATTCAGTGTGAATGCCGTGTAGCAGAAACTGATTTCCAAAACCTGCTGAAGAAGCAGAACTGTCTGCTGAAAAAAAAATGTTGCCATGAGGAAGATTCGGACCTGGGCCATCCACTCTAAGGACGCCTGCTCATCTTAGTGAGCTAAAACACAGCTCACCCTGGCGAGCTAAACCGGCAATCACACGTGGATTTCAAAAAGTATAAAAGTTACGAGCACCAAAGATATAACTGGCATTAGCAGAAAGAGCAGACTTTGAATGGTTAAAGTCTCATAAAAACTGTGAGAGTAGTTAAACAGCAAAGAAACGGAACAACTAGAGTAATAAGGTAGAAGAACAAATATTAAAGAGAAACAGGAACTCAATAGTGTGACGGCATTCACACCATTACACACTATTTATTTGAATGCCTATGGCATGCACACATACTGGACAGCTGCTTAGACTCAGTGTGAAAGCAACATGGAGCATACACCCATGGTGGATACTCAGTATTGGGAAGGTTACTTTTAAAATGTATTCCACTACAGATTACAGATTACATGCCCCGGAATATATTTTGTAATGTATTTCATTACATTACACAATGAGAGTAACATATTCTGAATACTTTGGATTATTTAATATATTATCATGCTGTTTACAACTACATGAATGTCCTGTTGCTGTGTGATTTATTACTATCACTGAAGGTTACTCTCCATACCAGTACCAACTAGATGTTTAAATCTTAATATAAAATGAGTAACAGTAGGTGGACATTACATGCTTCCAGCTCCCGTTTCTGCTCGGTGACAGCTCATACTTTTCTCTCCCTCCTCGCTCACAGACACATCACGGGTGTGACAGTCCATTCTCCCTGCAGCACGGACTACACTGCCCATCAGGCTACATTCTTTAGGGCGATGCCTGTAACACTCTGCCTGTTGCCTTCATATTAAGTAATTATTTGAATAATTTTTTAAAATATTTCTTCACGCCATTATGCGGCCGTAAGTGGAGGTGACATGGGCCGCGAGATTGAGACGCAGGCATTAGAGCCTCTGTGTGTGGGTTTTGTTTCCACGCAGGTGGAAATAGAGAGAGAGAGGGCATAGCCGAACATATGAAACAGGAAAAGGCCGCCGTGTAATCCCATTATTTCAACTATGTAACTGTATTCTGGATTTTAAAAGGCAACGGTAACAGAATACAGTCACTCGTATATTTTATTTCAAATACGTAACGGCGGTACATGTATTCTGTTACTCCCCCAACACTGTGGATACTGCAATATTATTTCACGCCCACTTGTCTGCATGAAGCCACGTGTGACAGGTTGTGGTTGATTATAAACTTTGTCAGTTTTGTTTACTGCTCAGACTAAATTCCCCATCCCTGCCACCCACATATTTCACACACCGTGGTTTTTTAGTATTTAGTCAAAAATATGATAAAATAAAATACATTCATCCGTGTTCCATGTTTTCTAAACAGAATGATCATGGATCATGTTCACATAGGGTTTCTTCTTCATCATTTGTGGACAGCACAGTGAGCAGTCTTTGCAGACAGTGGTTTGTGGAGATGTTCTTGAGACTTCACAGTAATTTCCATGACATAATCACACCTTTTAAAAACCTTTTTATAATTCCATTTGCGCCGAGAGCCCGAAGAACAAAAGCATCTAACTCTGATTTCTGGCCTGGCGCACAGAGATGTCTGCAGACAATTGGTGCAGAACCCAGGTGATATTATATGCTGAAATCGGTGAGATATTCACAGTCGTCAAAATTTTATATTGTGGATGATTTTTCTCAAATTGTTCTACAGTTTGTTGATGCACTTTTTTTGCAGGTAAGTGAACCCCTCCTCATCTTCAGAGAAATCTTAGCTTCTCTCAGATGCTTTCTTTATAAATAAATTTTATTAACAAACTTTTTCCTTACATACAGTATTTCCACAAATGTTTAAATCACTGCACCTATTTCACATTTTCTTGAAATAATGGAGGCTCAAGATTTTTGCACAATAATGTTTTTCTTTAGTTTTGCATCATTTCTTCTTTTCTTGAACAAGCCCTCTTATCTGTAGCAGGACTGTGTCTCTACTAAGTGAAATTCTTAGACAGAACATCATCATAGTCATAACTGACTACAGCACCAGATCTGCTTCATTTTTTTAGCCTGATTGAATAAAATACACCTGGATTGGCTCAGGCTCAGACCTCAATCATCTTTTTAAAAAAATAATTAAAAAAAAAACCTAGATATAATAATAAAAACAATGCTCATGTATAGTATCTTCATGTTCTTATTATGGGAAACCCTCCCGTATTCTGCCTCTTTCCCTTAACTCACCAAATGGTCACAGCAGATGACTGCTCCTCCCTGAGTCTGGTCGTGCTGCAGGGCATCATCCTAACATTCTGCTTCTGTCTAGTATTGCAGAGTTTTCACCTTAAAATATAAAATGGAACTCGGGATGGACTGTACCGAAGTACAGCCTGTTTTTCATTCAGCTTTATTGCAGTCTGTCACTGAGTGTTCCAAACATAGAAACAAGACTTTTGATTCTTAGGGACAGTGTGAAAATACTCAGAATCATTGACTCATTGAAACAGAATCACTGAAACAGCTCAGTTTGTGACGTGGGGTGTGATGTTCTATTTACTAGCTTGCTAGCCTGAGTTGCACACCCAGCGTCCCAGTACAGCTCCTCATGTTGAGCATGAAATCAATATACTGTAAGGAAATACATATGCCATGCAGCCTTACTAACCACTCACTGAATGAGAAATGTTAGGAATAAGTTTACAAAGTAGAAACAGACTTGTCACACTGCTGCGCCCCCAACTTAATCTTAAGTGTATGCAATAGCGGTTTTAATACTTCTAATAATAAAATTCACTGCTGTAGAATATCTTCATGATATTACAACCTCTTGTCTATCTAACAGCTTGTTGGCAAATTGTTGGCAAATTACAGCACTCACTTGCTGACACCCCTTGCTGACATTTCCCGTAGCATAGTTGGTACTTTAGCAACAGTATATTCGCTGAACATTGTTACATTTGTACAAAAGTCATTATGCTCAATCAAATTCTAGATATGGGTACATGAAGTAAATGTTAGGCCCCACTTATATTCATGAAAGCTATGACTTTGTGCGAAAAGGGAAAAAGAAATTAGTCTTGACGACGTATGACGATTTTTCTACTATTTTTGCAACTTGTGACACATACAGAAAAGATACCTTTCACTTACATACCCAATTCTTTGGTGGTGAGAGCGGTGGCAGGCTGGGATGGAATATAAACGAGAACTTCCCACACTAACTGCATAAGAAATGACATTGTAAAGCAGAAGTAGTAGTTCGTTGTGGATTTACAGCCAAAGTACATACACTGACACCAAATATCAGAGAAAAAAGAGGAAATCAATAGGAGATTTTTTTTTTGTGTGTGTGTGTGTGTGTGTGTGTGTGTGTGTGTGTGTGTGTGTGTATGTGTGTGTTAGGGAGGGGGTCATTTTTTGAAAAAGTTCTGTGGAGCTGACCGACATTCGAGGGTTTCTTTGGCATGAGAACATTGTCATTCTTTTAAAAAGCACGTTATTCGTATTTATAGTCCACAGGAACACATGAATCTATGTTTTTCCACTTTTTCCAATAAGTTTCGAAAATGTTGGAGCTTGGTGTCCTGTAGTGCTGACCAATGTGTGTAATGTTAGTTTAACACAAAGAAAATTCAGGGGTGAAAATAACATTTCTAGCTTTTGAAAATGTTTGATAATAAGAGAGAGTACCGCACCAACAGCTTTTTGTGGTGAAAAGCAGTTTTGCATCCTGTGCAGAATGTCTAGACAGCCAGTGTGCGTGCTGCTTGAACTTAGTATCATTTTTCACCGTATTAATAAAACACACAGACACAGATATATAACTCAAGCTTGCAGGAAAAAGGCCACCTGCAGGGCAAGTGGGGATTTTTTTAAACCACTTATTCATTAAGGTTTGAATGAAGGTTGAGTGTCAGTCTGACTTTCAATATATGAAACACTATTACTCTAGGCATCACTTACGGTAAATCCACAACTAACAACACTAGAGCAAACTATGATTAAGTGTGAGCAGTGCAGTGTGGTAAGGCTCTTTCTGCTTTAGAGAGTTAGTGGGTGATTCCATGGAAAACCAGTGAGTGCCTCCCACCTCAGGTGTTTTTGGAGTTTGGGTTTTTTGGGTGTTTTTTTGTTAAACTGGTGATGAACATTGCAAGGCCATTACGACACAACAAATTCTCTCACAAGCCCCAAAAGTAACAATGGCTGACAGCTGATTTAACCAGCGTAGCACTTCTTCCATTGGACTTGAAACCTACATGTAACACAAGAGAGCATGACAGCTTAATCAATAGATTTGAGAAATGACTTGTATAGTTTGCACATGCTGAATATGATGTTCCTTAAGGAAGTGTTCACAATAAATCTTTCCTTCATTTTAATTCTCACTGCTTTGCTACGAACAATTTTATAATAAATGTTTCACTTATTTAAAAACAAACATCTTTTTATGGTTACAGAACATTTGTTTTCCAGGATAATTGTTATTATTTGGAATTATTGCCTAGATTAGAACATTTGTCTCGACTCTATTAACTTTTCAACAATATTACTTTACTACACATTTACTTCCAATTTCACAGTGCTGTTGAATTATTTGCCCAGAAAATTTTATGCAGAGCGGTGAAATCCCCACCCACCACCACTTCCACACAGAAGTACATTCTTTATGATTAAATGTAATCTTCCATTGATGTGCACACCAACTCATTCAGGCCCTTCTTCAGTCATTTTAAAGGATCTGAAACAAACAACAGGACACAACAATTTCTTTGGGCCTTGATACACCAAAATAAATAGTTCCAGTTGCTAAGGATGCTATAGTGTTTCTGTAACACTGATGCTACTGATTTTATTTTTGAGGTCTGACCATTCATTATTTTTATATACGGCATCCAGGTGTGAATGTTTCAGTTTCACCCGTCAGCTGTGCATTCACACCCTGACATCGTTGCATGTATTTGCATCTTTGGGTGGTATGCTCTAGCGACTTGGTGTTGTCACAAGACAAAAAACACAGAATAAAGTATGTCTAATGACAGTTAATACACGCGATCACATGAATCCTATAAATAGAGTTCACAAAAATGTTCTGTTTCCTGTTGCTGCACAGCGCACGCAAGGGGGTTTAGACAGCAGTTTCCTCTGAGGAAATGGTGATGAAGTTTGACAGAAAGTTTCCCCAGCCTTGTACCTTATCTCACGACACAACATTGGCTTTGAATGATACAGATAACCAGCTGCAACAGGGAAATGGTTAGTGTCGCTGACACAATTAGTACATCTTTAGCTTCAGCTGGACTTCATATTAATGTAGTTTGAAAATGGAGGTTCAAAATAATGGTTGATAACTGCTGAATTGAATGGTAAATGGACTGGTTCTTATATTGTGCTTTTCTACTCTTCTGAGCACTCAAAGCGCTTTACACAACATGTGCATTCACACAAGCACATTTTTCTAGGTGCGTTCTAAGTAACATTCACACACATTCACACTCCGATGGATGCATCGGAGAGCAATTTGGGGTTAGCATCTTGCCCAAGGATATTTTGCATGCAGACTAGGGGAAGCCAGGAATCGAACCACCAACCTTCCGATCAGTAGATGACCTGCTCTACCGCCTGAGCTACAGCCATCCCAAATTGAATGTTTATAAGTTGTGTCGAGAGAATCTATAAGTTCTTAATGTTTGTCGTGACCAGTCACATGATGATTCTTTGTCCTCACAGAGCACAATCATGTTAGATGCAACAAGATTAAGAAGATTAAAATGATTCTTTTCAGTTTGAGGTGAACTATTGGGGGAATTAATTTGGGGCAATTTGAAGGAATTTGTAGTGGCATTAAATGTCACTACAAAAGTACATGAACAGTCTTAAATGGGGGCGAAAGAAATTCAGGGGACTGGAACCAGCAGCCTTTCTCCATGTCACTACTCTTACTTAGATAAAACCTCCACATAATGGGATGAATAGTACACGATTGTGCTTTACTCATAGTGACTGCAGAAATTACATGACCTGAGATCAGTTTTTATTGGTGTATCTCATACAAAAGTAATTTTTATTGAAAAGCTCTATTGGACACAAATCATGAGGCCCAAGAGCACTATAAGCATTCAAAGCCTGAAGTGATCTTTAACTGACCTTTGACATTGACCTTTAATTTTCAGTTGAACTCAAATATGCAAAAAGATTCACAATTGTTTCCAAGATTGGCAAAATATTTTTAGAGTCACAAATGACAACAGAATCATGAAAAATTGGGGTGATATAGTACTGTAAGGACTTCAAGATCAGATGTGGAAGGATTTTAAATTTGATTCAAGGATTCAAGGAGCTTTATTGTCATTTGCATCACGTTTACATGAGGTGGAAGGAAATTATATACACACGGTCCCGGAGTGAAAAGAAACAGAATAAGGAAGAAACAGAATTTTAAAAAGTAAATACATAAATATTTTATGAAAAAACAAAACAGAATAACAAGTAATAAATTAATACAAATAAATAGAGTGCAACAACCTGAGTACCAGTATGGAGTATGGATATAGAAATGTAGGTATAAGTACTTTAGCAGCAAAGGGCATGATGACCAGCATTGATAAAGTGACGGTGTCAGTAAGTGTCAGTAGTGATTAAGGTGCTATAGAAGCAGTTCTTGTCCATTATGCACTGAGAAGTCTCACAGCATCTGGAGTGAAGCTGTTTCTCAGTCTGCTGGGTTTGCATTTAATGCTCCTCAGCCTCCTGCCTGAGGGGAGCGGGACAAAGAGTGGCTGTATCCCAATTCAGGGTCTGCAGCCTTAAAGGCCGCATTTTAAGGCCGATTACGTCACAGTGAGGCGACGAAGGCTGTCCCAATTCAAAGGCTGCTTGAAATGCGGCCCTCAAATGCGTCCTTCATTTCCCTGAATTTTAAGGACGTGGCGGTGTAGACTTGGCGGTGTGGCTAATTTTGCCAAAAAAAAACGGCGGATGAGGGGCGCCCGAAGAGTAAACTTTAAGTAAGTACTGAATATTATGTCACTTATTTATGTGCAAATGTTTACTAACGAAGAACATTAAAACATTACTGTTGGCCACATGTCGGCAAAGTTATGTGACATTAGCAGTGTTGGGACTAACGTGTTATTAAGTAACGCGTTACAGTAACTACGTTATTATTGTGGTAACGAGCACGGTAACTAGTTATTATGCCAAAACCGGGAATGCGTTACTCGTTACTGGGATTTAGATAGGCTCGTTATTCGTTACTTCGTGTGGTGGCTATCGCGGAGCTTCCACAGATTCAATAACATTAGCAAGTGGTGGAGGCCAGTAGGTGGATGAAGGAAAAGGGAGGCAAGAGGAGAGACCCGAAGCGGCCGCCGGGCCGAGAGTGTCAGGTGAACTGAACTTCAGGTAAGAAGTTATAACCTGCAGTCCATCTGGGTCAGATATGAACCAAGTTTAGGTGGAGTTTATTTTAGCTGTGCTGACTTTTTCGTACTGCGTGCTAGCTAGCATGACGGAGTTTCTATACAGCTGGGTGGGTGCTATGTTACTGATGTTGAACTTTATTTTGTTCATAAGGTTAATTATTAGAGTTGCCAACCATCCCGTAAAAAACGGAATCGTCCCGTATTCAGAGAAAATATTACGCGTTTCGTATTGAGGTGAAAAGGAACATTTTGTCCCGGACTTCAGCTACAATGAAAAAGACACAAAGCTGGATTTATTCTGTGTTTACGCTGCACAGCTGCCTCTTCTCCTCTCATTCTCTCCCCCTGCCCTCTCCTGTTTCTACTTCAATCATGAAACTGATCAATGATCAGCTGATCGGCTTTTCTCTCTTGTTGGTTTATCGCCCACTTTGCACCAGAAAGAGGAAACCAGCGGATGTCGCGCTAAACAACAGCAGCACTTTTAAGCTTGATCAGCTGTTGTTAGAATTTATTTAATATTAATTTCTAGTATCAGCTGATGTTTGCTGGAGCCACAGCTGTAAACCTGCAGGTCATGATGTCGGTTTGACTATGTGGTGAGAGGGAAACATGAAGATGAAACCAGGAGATGTCCTTACTGAATCATCAGAGCTGTGATGGAGAAACAGGTTTACCTTTTAGTTAACATGAATGAGTTGAAGGGAAGTTATGAACTGTTTCTGGGAGACAAATAACATCAGGATCCTTTTCTAAGTAGCTGACAGCTGGTAACTGTGCAGGGGCGGGTCTAGCAAAGTGTTGCCAGGAGTCCATGTAGGGAATTAAAAGGGAAAGGGGGGCACAAGGAAATACTTTCTTATTCTCATTTAAAATGTCTCACTTTTAAAAAAATAATTATCTGAGTCTTACAACAAACAATTGATAGATTGATACATATATACCATCAGAACAGTGTACATCACTGTCACAACAGTGTTTATTTTCATTCAAAGGCTTTATGATTTTTCCTATAATGGTGGGCCGGTCTCTAGTCAAAATGCCCGGGAGGATTTTTTTGTCCCAGTCCAGCCCTGTATGCAGCTCATCTGCAGTCTGGTGTTACCTACATCTTCCTATTCAGAAGGCAGAATTTCCCAGTTCTGAGTACAATCGAAAGTACCACGACTGCAGTTTTTGTGTTGGATGTGAAAAGCAGGCTAAGATAGAATCAGGTGTGGGATTTCTCTCATGGAAATGTGCACATTATTTTTTCCTTTCTATTGGTAAGTGGCACAGTGCACTTGTGGCAAGTAAGCAAGCTAGAAGACTGGCAATCTTGCTGGGTATCCAGTTACGGAAGCAACACATTAACAAGAGAATTCTGAGTAAAACCAAAGTTACTTTCCCTAGTAACTAGTTACTCTGAAAGTAACGAGTAACTTGGAGTAACTGAGTTACTTTTGATAGAAGTAACTAGTAATGTAACTAAGTTACTAATTTAAAGTAACTTACCCAACACTGGACATTAGTGACGTTTGTACTAACTTGGTTTTAAAGCCTTTACTTTAAAATATACGCCGTTCAATAGCTGACCTTAATCTTACAGAGAATGATCAAAGCTCATGTAGAAACAAACAAACAAATGAACAAAAGATTTTCTCCTTCATTTCTGTCAAACAAAGCTGTATGACACGTTTCCAGTGGTTAGTATCATGGTTGCTAGGCAACCTGGGCAGCGCGACGGAGGCTAGACCGTCCCATTTCACAAGCCTCGCACTTCCGGCCTTAGTGGTCTTTGAGTACGTGGCCCTTGAGGACCGTTGAGGCTGCGTACTTTAAGGCTGCAGACCCTGAATTGGGATACAGCCAGTGTGTGTGCTGGGTGAGTGGGGTCCTTCATGATACAGGTGGCCCTCTGCCTGCATCTGGAGGTGTATATGTCTGTGACGGTTGGGAGGCTGCCTCCGACCACTCTCTGTGCAGCCTTCACCACCCTCTGTAGAGCTTTCCTCTCTGCCACAGTGCAGTTTCTGTGACACACATTGATGCCAGAGCACAGAACACTCTCCACCACACATCTGTAAAAGGAGATGAGGACTAAGCTCTCAAGTCCCACACATCCGCCTCAAGAAGTAGAGCCTCTGGTGAGCCCTCCTGATCAGGCTGGAAGTGCTTTTCCAGGCGAGGTTGCTATCCAGGTACATACCCAGGTACTTGTAGCTGGGTACTACTTCGACTGCAGAATCTCCAATGTGCAGGTGTGTGTGTGTGTGTGTGTTACTTGTTTTCGTGACATCTTAGGACAATTTTATGATAACACACTCACAAAATGAGGACGCTCAGAAAAATGAGGACATTTTTGAGGTCCTCATTTTTCTGAGCCTTCTAAAGTGTTCTAGAGGCTCCCAACATGCTCCCAAACCAAAAATCTCAGAAGTCCTGAAACATCACAATTTTATGAAAAAGTGTGTTTAAGTGTGTTTAGCGTTTTTGCTCACTTTCAGTTTCGCCGCCTACTGGCCAGTTTTGGAACTTAACACACTTTAAACACACTTTCAGTGACGTCACTCTGCGAGTCCTCATATTGTAGGTTTGTCAGACACAATAACACATTTGACCCAGGTTATACCCTTCTGGGGCTTAGCGGACACATGCGTGGACAGCACCTTTTAGTTCTTATGTCCACAGTCGTATTAAATGTTGAAATGGAGGTGAAATTTATTTCAAACATTCGTGGAATAGTAACAGATGAATTTTGAGGCTTCTGAAAATTGTTCGTTCAAACCTTGCCAATTAAACAATCATTCTAACACACATCAAAAACTTTTCACATTTTTATACATATTAAGGTGAGCTCTAAACAAGGGTAACAACAGTTAAATCAGGCAAATCTTGACAAAAATGAAGGTCTTTAGATTCAGTTATCAGTGCCTGCACAGCTTGGGGTTTTTTTTGTTGTTGACAAAATGTATCGAAATATAAAGTTTCAACATTTGTCTAATTATATTACTATTAATTAATGAGTCTTACTTCTCAAGATCAATGCACAAATTGTCTGACCTTCACTATGCAGAATGATGTGTGTGCAGATTTTGACCCTTGAAGAGTTTATATTAATCTGCATTAATATAATTGCATCTGCAATCTGCAGTTGAACTTGGAGATTCCTGCCGCTGTCATCTGATTCAGTATGATCATCAGGCTCAGTCTCGACTCTGTGTATCTACAAGAATTGATGAAAAAAGTCAACACTTTATTAATTATATTTTAAATTCAACTTACCTTATACTTTTTACAATATAGTATAAAATGCATATTGTTTCTTTAAAAACTAATAACACACTATTAAAAACTGCAGAATGCACAATTCCAGCTTCATTTAGTAATTCAATTAGTAAATAAAAGTGAGTAATTAAGTCACTTAATTAACTAAGCAACTGTAAATGTCACAGTATACAGAAGTACAATTCAATTTCAATTCAATTTTATTTATATAGCACCAAATCACAAAAAAAGTCGCCTCAAGGCGCTTCATAGGTACAGAGAAAAGCCCCACAATCATATGACCCCCTATGAGCAAGCACTTTGGCGACAGTGGGAAGGAAAAACTCCCTTTGTCACAGGCTGGGTCTCTGACCCAGCACTCTGAGTTTTCTTTGTATTTTTTGATATGTTATTAGTTTTTGTGTTATTTCCTATTTTGCCTTTAGTTTAGGCAGTTATTGGTTATTGTTCCTGGGTTTTCTATGTTTTGGGGTTTGGTATTTATTCATCACGTGTTGGGTCTGTTGAGTTGTGTTGTCATGTTTTAGTTTTAGTATTTCCTGTTTTATTCTGACAATGTCATGTGTTCTCTGTTAATTGTATTTAGCTTTTCTCTCCTGGTCCTGTCATTAGGTTTATGGCTGTCAGCTGTTTCCCCATATGTTTCCACTTCCCCTGATTCACCTCATGTCTGTATTTAAGCCTTTTGTTTTCTTCATGCCATTGTCGGGTCGTCTGTTTATTCTGCCCTAGTTCTAGCCTGGTTCTGTTTATTTGACCTCAGTCTTAGTTACGGTTTTTCGTCTGTTATGTATTATTAGTCATGGTCTTTGCTTGTTGTTTTCCACCACAGTCATAGTTTAGGTTTTGGTCTCAGTACCGTTTAGTATTTTGTTTCTTAGTGTCTTGTCAGTTTACTTTGGTTTCCTGGTTTACTCCTGCAATCATCCAAATAAAGGATCGCTTTCTGTTTAAACCTGCAACACCTCGTCCACATCTGCTTTTGGGTCCTGTTTCAAAAACACACCGGCGCACCCCGCCGTGACACCCTTTTAACAGGAAGAAACCTCCGGCAGAACCAGGCTCAAGGAGGGGCGGGGCCATCTGCTGCGACCGGTTGGGGTGAGAGAAGGAAAACAGGATAAAGACATGCTGTGGAAGAGAGACAGAGATTAATAACAGATATGATTCAGTGCAGAGAGGTCTATTAACACATAGTGAGTGAGAAAGGTGACTGGAAAGGAAAAACTCAATGCATCATGGGAATCCCCGGCAGCCTACGTCTATTGCAGCATAACTAAGGGAGGATTCAGGGTCACCTGGTCCAGCCCTAACTATATGCTTTAGCAAAAAGGAAAGTTTTAAGCCTAATCTTAAAAGTAGAGATAGTGTCTGTCTCCTGAATCCAAACTGGAAGCTGGTTCCACAGAAGAGGGGCCTGAAAACTGAAGGCTCTGCCTCCCATTCTACTTTTAAATACTCTAGGAACAACAAGTAGGCCTGCAGAGCGAGAGCGAAGTGCTCTAATAGGGTGATATGGTACTACAAGGTCATTAAGATAAGATGAGGCCTGATTATTTAAGACCTTGATAAATATTGATTTAAATACAGTGGGTGTTGATGGTGATAAGAGACAGGTGAGCACACAGCGGAACTCAATCTAACTAATGACACGTGGGAAGTACAACTGAACATACTGAACTGACATAGGCTATCACAATAAAACAGGAAGCACATAAAAAATAAACAGTGACAAAGTACAAACTGAAAACACTGGGTCAACGACCCAGAAACCCTGATTGAAATAGGGTCAAGCTGGGTCAAGTGATAGGTTTTTAAGTCATGCTTTAACTATTGCTATCTTGAAGGCCTGTATGAGCTCTGCATGGACAGGCAGCAAGATACATCGGAGATCTTTTACATCCCCAGCAGGTCCTTGAGGTCATGTAATCGGGGCTTGCTGGTCATAAAATGTTGAAAACAAATGGTGACAAAGCTTTTGTAACAGTGGCCTCCAGACTCTGGAACGCTCTCCCTTTGAGCTTGAGATCTGTGGACTCAGTGGCCTCTTTAAAAAAAGTAGCTAAAAGTCATCTTAAAATATTAAACTTGGTTCATTTTTGTTTTTTCTTTTAGCTTTTCTGTGAGACATTTTGTGATTTTTATTTAGAAAGGTGCTATACAAATAAAATTTTACTTTAGGTACTTTTACTTTACATCACTGATTAATAGAGACATTACATTTGAGATCATTTACTTTTAAGATCAAATTTTAAAATCACCTAAATCCCTCTGTGGCCAGCAGACTGCAAACGCAATCTCCGACAGGCCTTCTCCTAATATCAGGAGACTTTAATCATGTCTCACTGGACTCCACACTGCCCACCTTCACCCCGTATGTGACCTGCCCCACCAGAGACAATAAAACACTGGACTTACTGTACGGCAATGCAAAAAAAGCATTAAGTTCATCACCTCTCCCTCCCCTGGGCAGATCTGATCACAACCTGGTGCATCTTGTCCCTGTGTATGAGCCCAGCCACCCACACAGTGCAGAGATGGTCGGAGGAGAGCGAGGAGGCTCTTAAGGACTGTTTTGAATCTACTGTGTGGGAGTTGATCTGTGACGACCACGGAGAGGACATCGACAGTCTGGTGACATGCAATATGCACTATATTAACTTTTGAGTGGATAACACCTCACCCTCCAGGACTGTGTGGTGTTTCTCCAACAACAAACCTTGGATTACCCCAGAAATGAAAGCTTTCCTCAAGCAGAAGAGGAGGGCCTTCAAATCTAGAGACAAGGAGGCGAAAAGGGTGCAGAGAGAGCTGAGGGGACTGATAAGGAAAGGGAAGGACAGCTACAGGCAGAAGATGGAGAACCAGCTTTAACAAAACAACATTGGTGAAGTCTGGAGAGGCCTCAGAACCATCTCGGGCCACAAACATCAGAACTCTCTGCCTGGGGGGGATGTGAGGTGGGCAAATGAACTGAATTGTTTCTTCAACAGATTTGATTCATCCAGGATGCAGCTTCAACATCTGCTGCAGAATCACCCACCCCCACTGCTGCTGTTCCACCTCTGACACCTCAGATACTTCACACCTCCTCTACTCACCCTGCTCACTCCTCCCCACCCCCAACAACAGCATCCAATAGAGATTGAAAATGTGACGTCATTCAGGGGTAAAACCGCAAAGGATTCTGGGAACTCGTGGTTACACAGCGATAAAAAGAAACACAAAAAATGGCAAGAAGCTGTTGTATTATTAACTGCAATAGCCGGTCGCATGACAGCCACGGGAAGCCGACGGGTAAAGAGATCGGTTGTTATCGGATTATGTCGTTGAAGAGAAATTGTTCGAGCCACATGTTTCCGAAGTAACAAACAGGCGACTGGATTGCAGCCATTCAAAGACCAAATATAACGTCCCAGAACACTCCAGCTCACAGGTTAATGCTCCAAGCATTCCCACAAAGGTCAGTCTGCTGTTGTAGTCAATGCGTCATTTTTCTTAACATAATTGGTGATATAGGTTACAAGCAAGTCTGGCGCTGAACAGAAATTGTCGCGCTATGCTCCTTTGTTTATTGTGCATAAATAGTAAATTGTCCTGACACAATATTGTGTTTCGCTTCTGTTATTACCATGGGACACTGACAAAAACATATACTTTTATTCACAGGATAAAACAGTTGTTTTGTATCACTAATTGCCCAGTACGATTACAGCATACAGTATTATTGTCACTGCTACATTTCTGTAACGCGTACCAGAAATTATTTCTACTACTAATTAATTACCGTTGAGCTCAAAGGTCCTATTAATAAACGGTTAACGAATGTGTATTTATGATGATGATTTGTGAGACTGGTCAACTTATGATATGTACGATGGTCTTTCGTTCTACACGGTGCATTTCAAGGTCCTGCACCCATCCGTCGGTAAACTGTATCTGGGCTTGTTGCAGTGACCTGAAGTTACTAAACTTCATGAGTGTATGCACTCACTCCAAGAACCGTATAATTATAAATATGAGCGTGGTGAAAGTTGGGCAGACATTCCTTTTTTGGGGGACAAAGAACAAGCAAGAAGGTATTGGAACCGGAGAATGAACGTTTTGTGGTGCTGCAAATGCTTGCGTTTGATGCGGTACTTGGATTGTTTTGCCACGAGTTCCCGGCATGCAATGCGCAAAAGTTACGTGGTCTGTCAATCTCTATGGAGATTGACAGACCACGTGACTTTCACGCACCTCACTCTCATGACACTCATGACAGGGTTAGAAGAGAGAGACCTAATGGTTAATAATCCACCTTTCACTGCTTCACTCTTTTTTGTAGATGTGGATATTGTGTTGTTCTTACTTTGTGATTCTATTTTGAATGTTTAAACTGTTTTCTGTTGATTTTGCTGATTTTTGATTTGTTTTGTGTTGGTTTAAAAGCAGATGCACTCTCTAAGGGGATGCGGTTTGGGGGTATAACAGGAGAGAATCTGCAGAGAGGTGTGCAAGACTGCAACTCTGCTTCCTGGTCCCAACTCTGGATGCTCTGGATTTTAGGGGATTTAATAAATTTGGCCAGATTTCTAGAATGAGAGCTGTTCTACACAAAGTCAAGGGATGACTTCGCGCCTAACAAGACCAATTTTGCCCCAGAAAGTTTCCCACTATTTATAAAACCCAAACCATTTTTGGACACCATTCAGACCGACAGCATTTTAAGGAGAATATGCAGCTAATCATGTGATTCCTGGTCTGATTAGCGAGAGAACCAGAGAAGACTACAGAATTTTGGCAAAGTCGATTCAATATTAATTTTAGTGACCTCCGGTTCATGTAACCGAGTTTCATTACTGCTGATGTGAATTACTGTTTGGCAGAATTTATGCTTGTCTTTAGCCAGCAGCTGCAGCAGTGCTTCAGTATTGACCTCTGCAAGACAATACACCATAGTTGTTGAAGTATCTCGCTTTCTCGCTGAATGAATACTGTAAATATAATTACAATATGACAATATGAAATAAGACATTTTCTAAAAGCTTTTAATGAAATGGGCTGTACAAAAAAGCTACACAAACACACCACTGTGTATTGTAACAGAAACAGGAAGTGATACTGCACCACAAAGAGTGCCAACACTAAGTGAGAGCATTCGTATAGGAATGTGAAAATGTTTTTTGTTTCAAATCGGATTTCTCACACTGCAAACACATTTGTGGCACATTCTCCTGCAATATGCATTGTGTGGTCTGTACACTAGCAATGTTTTTACATTGATACAATCAGCTGTTAGATGTTTTCACTCATCTATGACACACTTATATTAGGAGCCTCATCACCATAAAATAAAAAAGTACAACCTTATTTGAGCTTATCTTCTATATTTTATTACATTTATTCATTTATTTATTTGCATATTTTCACAGATTTCTTTATTTACAGGATGCTTTAAGTGCATTATCGATTCTCTTGTTAAACCGTATCTTGGTAATGTCACAAATGGCATCCAGCACTTCTGAGGTAAATGCACTCATGCACAATAAACAAAACGTAAACATACTTTAATTAAGTTTGAACAGAGCTGTCTGATAAGGCTCTCTCTGCTTTAGAAAGTTAGTGGGGGGGTCCATGGAAAATCAGTAAATACCTCCCACATCAACTGGTGATAAACATCTCCTTTATGAAGCTTAACAAATTTGTTGAAAACCCCAAACTAACAAACTAATTTGCATGAGACCAGCTTTTACTAGTTTCCTGTACCCACTTCACATCAGTTTAGAATTCTATCATTCATCTGATTTTAACAGTGCATCACTTACATGTGAGGCGAGTGAGCAGCTTAAATAAATCGATATGAAATGGCTTGATTTGTTTTGTACATTCTGAAGGAAGTGTTTAACGTCCTATTCACATTACATCGCACCTTGGAAGGAACATTATTGTCATTATGTCAAATCTCACTGCTTTGCAGATGATACACAACTTTATATTTGTGTTTTACCAAATATCTAATAATGAAATTCCTTTTTTAAAAGGTTCAGGTCACAGTGTATGAAGCTGAAGCATTATCGATACCCTCATGTGTTTCATAAACAAATAAGCTTTTACACATTTAGTGAAGATATGAGGGTAACACAATTTTATTAGGGTGTAAATTACCTTGTTTTTGCTGAATTAAACAATGTAACACTTCCCCTCACTGACAGTGTTGCTGCACAGTTCTAGGGTGACATAAAGAACTGATCAGCATTATGTAGGTTAATGAGATTATTAGCATCACTTCATTATAAATCTGTCAAGTTACCTAAATGGAATCAATCACAGAATACCATGAAAAGTTTAGTTGATTTTAATGTCAATAAAAAAAATACAGCTGGGTTTGCAAGCTATGCTGTTCAGGAAGTTAAGCAACCAAAACTCTTCACAGGTTAAAACTAAGCAAGTGAATAAGCTGATAGTTAAACCACCGAGACTTTGAGCGCATGGTTAGGCAAAAGGCATTTAGGTAGAAAAGGTTTACATACTGTCACGATAAGGGCTCACTGTGTTTCCTGAGAAGGTGAGTTAACGCCCCAGTGAACAAAGCTCTCTCATACCTTCCTACCATTTGCTTACATGAGACAAGTCATTTTCCCGCATGCAAAGTCAAAGTGGGATAGGCAGATGATGTTCTCCCGAGAGGTTCCTAAACAGAGGAAATGAAAGGTGAGTGGGTGTTACACAGAATAAACTCGAGCAAACAGTCTGTAACTAAAGGCCTGAACAACCATCCTGCTAGAGCAGGTTAATGATCTGGCCATGAGCAATAGTGAAGTCGAAGTTCAAATACGGAGCTTGATTGGTGGATGACAGGTGTGCTTGGTGTCCAAGGACCACACCCACGCTGGAAGAGACTGGTTGATATCCAGTCATGCCCACAATTGCACAGACAGGGCGAAGAGAGAGAAAGGACATTTGGTGCACCTGGAGGACAGGTGAACTATGAAAAAACAGCCTGGTTCATATGAATTATTCCATCCATCCATCCATCCATCTTCATCCGCTTATCCGAGGTCGGGTCGCGGGGGTAGCAGCCTAAGCAAAGAGGTCCAGACCTCCCTCTCCCCAGCCACCTCCTCCAGCTTGTCCGGGGGAATACCAAGGCGTTCCCAGGCCAGCCGAGAGATATAATCTCTCCAGCGTGTCCTGGGTCTGCCCCGGGGCCTCCTCCCGGTGGGACATGCCTGGAACACCTCGCCCAGGAGGCGCCCAGGGGGCATCCTTGCCAGATGCCCGAACCACCTCAGCTGGCTCCTTTCGATGTGGAGCAGCAGCTGCTCTACTCTGAGCCCCTCCCGGATGGCCGAACTTCTCACCCTATCTCTAAGGGAGAGGCCAGCCACCCTTCGGAGGAAGCTCATTTCCGCCGCTTGTATCCGCGATCTCGTTCTTTCGGTCACTACCCACAGCTCGTGGCCATAGGTGAGGGTAGGGACGTAGATCGACCGGTAAATTGAGAGCTTCGCTTTTACACTCAGCTCCCTCTTCACCACGACTGACCGGTGCAGCGTCCGCATTACTGCAGCCGCAGCCCCAATCCGTCTGTCGATCTCCGGCTCCCTTCTCCCATCACTTGCGAACAAGACCCCGAGATACTTGAACTCCTCCACTTGGGGCAGGAACTCATCCCCGACCCGGAGTGGGCACTCCACCCTTTTCCGGCTGAGAACCATGGCCTCAGATTTGGAGGTGCTGATCCTCATTCCCGCTGCGTCACACTCGGCTGCGAACCGTTCCAGTGCGAGCTGGAGGCCCTCACCCGATGAAGCCAACAGAACCACCATATGAATTATTATTATTCATAATTATTTATACATGAAAAAAATGTAAATAACTGGTCAATAGTGTAGTATCCAGTTTATTGAAAATCACAGAACAAACAAATTTACAACAACAAAGTGAGAATAAAAGGGGTGGAGGAGCCTTTTTAGGGCCTTGCATTCTGGGTTTGAGCAGTGTATATATTTATTTACTGTGTAGAGACACCAGTAGAAGCAGTTTCACAATTTAAAAAAACAAAACAAATAAATACACCAAAAACAAACAACTTAAGTCAAATGGTAAAAAAAAAAAAAAGCAGCGATATTCATAATACAGTCCACTCAAAGTCAGTGACTGTTAAACAGAAACATGTTTCCTCACAGGCAGTTTGAGTGTTTCTTAGGCAGCGGTGACTTGCACTTCATTCTGTCCTCAGGTTCTATGGAAACGTTGTGTGAAGCTCTGGTGCAAAAAGGAGACATTTCATATTCCACTGTGCATGATTAATAATCCAGTCTAGTACTGATGATGAACAGACACATAATGTGCACTCACAGACTCAGATCTGCTACATTTATAAAAAGACAAGAAAACACAAATGCTCACTTCTTTACATAAACAGAACTCAATATAATTTTGTTGGGTGAATGCAAAGATGTTAAGTTCATCTAATTCAATGAATGTTTGGTTGTTGATACAAGTAATGGAAACCACGTCTGTTTAACAAGTGATATATGAAAATACAAGTATATGCATAGTTGTTATTATTTTATTTCCAAAATAATAATATTGTCGTAACTATTAATTATATATTCTGGTTGAAAATACAGTATAATGCAATATTATATACAACTGAAGATACTAGTTGTGTAAAGATTTTAACCCAGCATGTGCACAGTTAAACCTTTTTAAAACACATTGTTATGTTTTATTTCAGCACGTGAATAAATAAGTCTTAGAACTGTCAGCTGTTGTCTTCTGCTCTAGCCAACTGTTTTGTGTAGCTAAGAAGATGCTTTTTACATCATGCACAAAATGTTTCCTTTACAGGAATCAGAGCGCACTTCCGATACTGATAAGCACATTTGAAGATTTAAAATGATACCCACATGAATTTTATCATAATATTCTGTGGTTTACCACAAACACATAGTAGAGTTTATTTCATTTCCCAAATGGATTAAGAAACGGGGCACCCTGCCTTGTTGTGAATTTGTGACAGTTGTCTTTGAAGCATCCAAACCTTCATTTTTAAAGTCAAAATAACAACTGAAAACGCAGATAAACAAGTCAGAGTGGCAAAATCCAGAATTATTTTAATATTATTTGTTTTTACAAAAAACTACAATGTTGCCATTTGTAGATTTTATATATATATATACATATATATATATATATATATGTGTGTGTGTGTGTGTGTGTGTGTGATACCATTGTAACATGATATTTTTCAGCATTTATGAATATTAACATTAGGTTACAATATATATAATAAATACAGGGGAAAAAAACATAACATACAGGTACCAGTGGTGATGTCACCGTATGCAATGGAAAAGGTTTTCACACATACAGTACGTGCTGCTTTTGCACTGAAGATGGTGAAATGATAAGACATCACTTTCAAGATAGCACCAGCAATGGTAAAAATAACCAACTCACTCATGTATAAGGTGAGAATCCTCAACACAATAACAGGAAGTTACTTATGAGCAAAAGCAAAAGTAGCATGACATTTAGGAGCCAGAGTGGGAAGTACAAAACTGGTGGCTTTTATGATAGACGTGCATCCTAACCTTAAACTTTTTTTTGCAACCTTAGTATCTTATTGCTAGATGTCAAGTTGTTTTGATCATTAAGAAGTATATTGCTATTCTTGTTTAGAGTTATAGGGTTTGGGCTATTATTAATTACATGAAGATTCGTTCTACAAAGTACACAGCCTTTCCATATTAAGGTGCTCAATTCTCAGTAATGTAAAATGTTCAAAAGTATTTTTCAAGTCTATTTATATTTAACTAAAAGCAGCATTTCCAAGTACTTTGAGCTTGTGTGTGACGTTTATCTGCAGTTGTTGAAGTTGTAAAATGAGAAATGTTAGGTTTGTCTTGTGTGTGGCAAATGTATGTTGACATGTCAGCGGTCAGTGCTGTCTGCATCATGTTCAAACTTTTCCCATCTTATTGTCACTTAGTGGAAAGATGCTCTACACAGTTCAAAACACTGAAGCTTCTGAAGCCCCTCCTACTCTGAGACAAACCCGCCGAGGAATAACACTCTGGTTACAAGCAACTCAGGGAAACGTGAAAGTGGAGACACTAGTGAAAAATTATAAATCACATCAGCAGTAATGATCCAGTTAGGTCAATTAGAGGTCACCAACATCAGTTTTGAGTCACTGTGCAACTTTACCAAAAACAATGTTGGAGTTTGTGCTGGTTTCCTCTCAAGGTGAATCAGTAGAGACATGTTTAGCCACATAATATTTTTAAACACTTGGCTGTCTAGAAAGCTGACTGTCTATTGGGCAATTATAAGGACAAACAGCATCCACCCCACTTTGGGCGGAGCAGTTCTCCTGTCACAACCTGGCCAAATGTATTAAGCCCCCAAAACGTGACTATCGGGAGTTGAGACCAGGAAGCAGCGCTGCAGTCTTATACTCTCTCTAGTTATAAAACAGCTAATGGGTCATGTTGTCCATTTTAAAGGTACAGCACTGATACTGCTTTGAATCATATCTATTCAACAGATTCAAATTTGTTTATGTAACTGGGGAGTCCTCTTCACACGTCAGGTGAATCATAGAGTTTACAAGGTTCTGTGCTGGGACCAGTTTTTATTACAATGCAGATGATACCCAGCTTTATTCGTCCAAAATTAAAATTAATTAGAACCAAGAATGTCTTACAGACATAAAGTCCTGGATGATTTCTCATTTCTTGCTTCTAAATTCAAATAAAACTGATGTTATTGTACCCTGACCCTCAGAAGTTTTAGAAGTATGGTGCCTAACCAGATACTTACTCCGAATGGCATTACTTTGGACTACAGTAACACTGGTAGGAATCATGGAGTCCTTTTGGACCAGGATGACCTTCAATGCGTGTAGTAAACACATGCAGTAGTGTGAAAAAGCGTTTGAGCCCTTCATGATTTGTTATTTGCCTTTGCACAGTATCCATAAAAACTGGAAACATTCTGTCTTGGAGTGGAAAAGGTAGTTCATGCATTTATTAATTATAGACAGGACTATTACTAAAAGCTCCCTGAAAGGCCTTCAGCTGATCTAGAACAGCAGTCCCCAACCCCCGGGCCACAGACCGGTATCGGTCCGTGAGTCATTTGGTGCCAGGCCGCGAGAGTTCAGGCTTGGGTGTGAAATTTATGGTTTTCAGGGTTTTTATCGTTAACTCGGTTTCCCTGGGTCTTTTCCCGTGTTGTAGTTGTGTGTCTTATTTTGAAAGAAATATTTACTGCCTCCGTCTTCCCGCTCCACCACAATCAACCACACATGCAAGGCTAGGGGTGCAGGTGTTTCACCAGGGTGCAGGAGAGGCACTCCCCCTCTGTCCCCTTCTGGCCGCCTGTGCCTCAATTTTATTCTGAAACCTAGACATCCACATGGGGGGGTGTGCACGTTATACAGCGTCCAGAGGATGCTCTGTGTATTCAAACCCACCTCTGGCGCTGGTGCCCTACCCTCAATTTTAAATGCATATAGACACTGAGGGTTTTCGGGAGGAGCCGTGCTGCTCTCTGGCAGGAAGCACCATGCCCTCCTGTGTTTTAAATGCACTTTAGAACAGCACGCAGCAACACTACATATGAGCGGGTGGAGGGGGGTTGGGGTTCCTCACTCACCCCCATTCTCTGTTAACCATCGGGAGGTGTTGGCCGTCCGATTGGGGTCTGGGATGTGGGGCCTCCCTGCTACTGCAGATACGGGGGCGGTCTGCTTGCCTCCACCCAGGGAAAAGGGTAACATCTCCTGGGTCTAGGTGTGGTTTCCCCCTCTGGGGGCTAGGGTACCTGGACCTGGGGTATAAAGTATGTTTGGGGAGTGTGATTGTGTGTACAGTGTCTATTTGTGTCTTTCTCCACATCGGGTGATTGTCGAGTATTTGTATATGTGTGCATGAGGGTTGGAATGCACGTTTGTCTGTGTGTGCCTGTTCGTCTGTGTCTATGTGTCAGGTCGGGTCTTAGACTCCACCTCTCTGGGAACATCTCAGGCCCTCCGAGGTATGAGGGCTTATCTCCCCACCACACTCCCTGCCGGTGGCCGATGCCCTCAGATGTCAGTGCGTTGGTGGTTCTTGGTGTCTGGGGCTGGGTGGTCATGTATGTACTAGCTCACTCCAGGTGGCTGCTTGGCAGCACCTGGCGCCTGTGATTCAGCTGGGCCCTGGGGGGTGGGGGGCCCTCTGGTCTCTGGGCCTAGGGCTCGGTCCTCTCTGGCACAGCTGGCTGCTGGCAGAGCCCACAGGCACATCACTGCAACCCCCTCTGGCCTCTGCTCCGTGGCTGCTGGGTGACCCCTCATCTGGGGCTCTCCTCAGCTCTTTCCAGGAGGGTGGCACGGTTGCCCCCCTGGTGGTCCTCCTTGGGTTGTCATACTCTGGGGCCTCTGGATGTCTGGGGCCTGGATCTCTTTCATACCTGCTTCATGCCCTGGGGGACGGGGCTATGGCTCCCCACACTCCCTAGCATATCGTTACATGGAGAAACCTTTTGAATACAAGTGCTGTCATCCACACAGGTGTGCACACAGGTGTACACACGGGTGTTCACAGACACAAACTACACCCTTCTTGGCTGCTACCTCAAAGCACATTGTGTATAGCAACACAATGACAGGAAAGTTTTAGCATCTTTTTGACAGCATTGACTGCTGAAGAGAAACACACGCTTGTTAACACACATTTGTGCATTCGCATAAATAGGACGGTGAAAACAGGAAATAACTCCCAAACTGACATTTCTGATTATACATATTCAACAATAATTACACTTTGAACAGGAACCAAACAAAGAAACAAATTCAGATGAGTGAACAGTTAATAACTATGCACAATATAAACTTATTAACATTATGTTAATGTTTATGTCATATTACTCAGTGGAAACCAATGAATGCAAAATGGCTGCATTTAAATGTTCTAATCTGAGAAAGAGTTTGCTGATGAAAATCCCATTATTTCTACAAATGGGTAAATGTTTTTCATTTTCAGGGAAATGAGGATAAACCACTTTCATATCTATTTATAGCATATACACATATTAATGGATATTGGACTCACTTGTTGTAGACACTAATTTTTCTACAAAAATGAATTTGGATGTTTTAAAAGCCGTTCATCATGGTGAAGGCACTGGTCAGAATTTTATTGCTGGGGTTTTAAAAACTCAGTTTAACTGTACTCTATCCCCACTCGCAGCAGTCATATGAATTTTGCCAAGTTTATTCTGACAAGTGAAAAATTAAAAATCTTAAATAACAGACTTGTTGGGAAATTGGCTTCCTAAATTGTAAAGCCTTCCAGTCTACAAGTGATAACATGCCTTATCAATCCTAACCATACGTGGAATTGGGGATCTCTGGGAGCCGTTCCCTATGAAAACAAACACCTTGTAAAAATGCTGACAGAGATGTTGTGTGAAAAAATAATTACCATATTGTGTCCCAGTACTTGCATTCATTGTTTCACTGATTATTCCTGTATGAGAATGCTCACTGAATTTTGTCTAGAACAGTTAGCAAGGATAAGCTGCATCATGCTAAGTCCGTCTACCTGGATCTGATAAAACTGCCCCATTAGGCTCCATCTTTCCACTCATTTCTGTACACAGCTAAGCAGAGTTTATTTTGTTAACTGTTAGCTATCAGTTGGGTAAAGAATGGAGAGAATTTGTTAATTTAAAAACACACAATAAAAGGAATGTTAGCCTGTTAGCATTAAAATGCTATGTTTTGCGTTTGTGGTAACAACTAACCAAACTTGAAGTCCAAACAACTGCTGCTGCTGCAACTGAGCCTGGGACCAAAGGTTGGTCAGTTCACATATTTATAGATACTCTGCATAATGAGGGTAAGAAGTTTTGCTTCATGTGGTCACAGAGACATTTCCTCTTAATGCAGTATTCTGATTGTCTACAGTAAATGTGAGCGTTTTCTCCAAATATGAAGAAATTTAAAAAAGGACATTGTATGCATTGACAAAGTAAAACCTATTTAAAAATAACATTTATACTGTTTTGCTGTTTGTAAATTGTGTCCGTATCATAACTTTCTGTTCAAACGCTGTTATAGGCGTTTCATTTTTGTAAAAAAAATTCTAAATAGCAACATGTTGCCAAATATATTCACTGCTGCAATAATATATCTTTGCAAACCACGATATAGATAGTACCCTGTTTCTATCAGTACATTGACCTGTGCTAAATTTTGCTAACACTGTCAAGCACGACTTTCTCATTCTTAGCGTTATCATTAGGAATAGTTTGTTTTTAATTCTCAACTATAAGAGTGTGTTTGAATATTAATATCACTACAGTACTCACTACTCAGGCTCCCGTGAGTCTGAATCATATATCTGTTTTTAGTTTTTGTGTTTTCAGGTTGAAATTAATAAAACTCCACATTTCCTCCAGTAATTTCAAATTAAAAGGGGGTCTAGGATGTGATGGATTGTGCCCTGTGAGGTGTTTGGAGACTGTTAAGATAAAAAAAAAAAGCTGTATAATTTATAGGGCAGAATAAATGATTAAAAAAGGAAAGTGACTAGAGATAATTAATGATTTTAACGGTATTAAAATAGAGAAAAGAAATCCAAAGCAGAAACACGATGGATAATGTTGAAGACATGGATGACCTTTTCACTTGCAAGTGGCTTAAGCAGCAATATTACAATTAGAGTTTGTTTTTAAATAAAATACACACCTGAAAGAAGAAGAAAGAACTTAATCTAAGCTTCAAATATAAAGGACTTGTTCATTCTGCAGATGAGTTGAATTAAGGCCACTGACAGAGGTTTTACAGTAATCCACATGAACACAAAAGGAATGCAAAGTGAATACATAATACTGGTAAACAAGAAAACAAATATGACAGATTAAAAGCAGTAACAGGTTTCATGAAAACAAAAACAACCCTTCTGTCACAGCTTTGGATTAGAACAAATTGTGATGCTCTGTGCACAAAACATGACATAAATATGTTTCTCCACCTTTAGTGATTACATGTACTGTGCACCTGAAGGAGGTCAAGATCTTTATCAGTTATGAACCTTTGAACTTTGTTTAGATTCATATGTTTGACAAAAGCGTTTAGCGAACCACAACATAATCTTGTGAAAATGGCGTGTTCCATACAACAGATCCTGATTCATCATCGCGGCAGGTGCTGCACTTCTTACCATTTGCAGATGGCATCATTTCTCAGAGGCAGAGCTGCACAGACGACAGAAATAACCTCACTGGCTGATCCTCAGTAGAAAAGCAGAGGTTCCAAGCACAGCATAAGAACAGATTCTTTTCTATTTCTTTAATATTTTAATATGCAGTTTATAGTAATTGTGCTTTTCTCACATTAGCCCACGATTTAATTAATAGATGTTATACATATTTATTGAGGGTATTAATCATATTTGCCTTCTGTATCATTAACTTAAACAGTAATTCAGGTAAACAAGGAGGTAGACATATTTATTATTATTCAGATTCCTGGCCTTCTTGCCTCTTACACTGACAAAAACAATGCGACTCAGTTACAGCTCTTGGTGTTCGTCTGACTCAATCAGGATTTAGAATTCACTATTTAAACTTTAGAAGTTTAAAATATCTAGGACGCTAGCCAGCTTGACCCTCTTTGATCATGAATTCAGTGATCATGAATCAATGCCCTCCCTATTTCTGTTCATACCAGCTCATGAGGTTACAACTGCCTTGGCTGCAGATATCTCTGTCTTAAAGGGGTCAGCAGTGTGTGCCAAGTCAAACGCAACCTCTCTCACTCCCATGTCATCAGATGTGTGGTCCTTTGCTGTAGTGTTCCCTGAGATTGTAGGTCTGATAGCACATAGAGATGTCACAAACCCCTGGAAGTCCTGGGCTACCCCTTTTGCCAGGATCTCCCGGTGGGCCCGGTTTGCCTGGGATTCCCTGGTTGCCCGGCTGGCCAATCCCATCAAAGCCACGGGGACCCTGAATCCCTGGAGGGAAAAGAAAAGATTGAAATAAGAACCACCTCTGTACTTAGCCTAATTTAGGTCAGTGATGAATTGAATTAGGAAGTTCAAGTCAGTTAGATCATAGGTTTACAAAATAATGCAACAACTCCACAGTGGTATTATGACAAAGTGGGTGGGAACAACAAAAACTCAGCCACAAAGTGGTCGACCACATAAAATGACAGAGTGGGGTCAGCAGATAGAAGAGCCTTATAAACGTACTTAAATGTACATTTATAAGTGTACATAAATGTGCACTATATTAAACTCCATCGATTAAGAATGGGATATCATTCAAGTTCATATTCGTGGTATATTTGTGGCATTTATTAAACATCCACACTACTAAGAGCTTTCACACATTTTCCAGAACTCTCAGGTAAAGTTCCTGGCATAGGTGAATAATAGAGGGTAGTACCAGTGTGGAGGTTATTGGATTGTAAAAGCAGTTAATAGGTTAATATGTGCACAATGAAACATACCATGGTGTCCAGGTGGTCCTGGTGGTCCCTGGTCTCCATCTCCTTTTCTGCCTTTCAACCCTCTGGGTCCCATGTCACCTGGGGATATGATAAGTCTGTGTTTAAAAACTAACATTAGATTCAGACTGAGAGCTTCGGGAACAAAAGTGCCATGTTTTCTGTAAATTTGAGTTTTGGGGACATTTTACGTCTGTTTTCCATGCAAACAATAACTTCCCATGCTGAAAAAGGAAACGATACCAAAAGGTTCAGTGGCTCTCCTAGCAAGTAGAGGTTGACTCCAAAAGTGAGGTCGCAGTGGGAGATATTCGTATACTGTACTGTGAAAAACGATTTGCGACCTTCCCAGTTTTAAAAAGCTAAACTTTCTGAAATCTTTCCATCATGTTTTGTCTGACATAAAACTAACACAGCATATCAGAAAAACATCATATGAGTCGAGTCCAATATGGTGGCAGGAGTTTAATGGTCGGGTCGGCTGAATGACTGTGACATGTTGAACCCACAGGTACTGCAGCCAGTTAAGGCACTGGCTCAGATGGTGGCCAAGCATCAGCAGCAGGTGGTCGCAAATAAACGGCAGCTGGACACCCAGGCTAAGCGACAGACATGGGTGCTGGAGAACCTGGTTGCTCAGTCTGGGGCTACTTCATCGCCTCCTGCTCTGGTGGTGATGCTACACCAAACAGGAAGGCAGATGACCCCCAGTCCTTCCTGGAGGTGTTTCAGGCTATGGCGGTGGGCTGCCTGCCATCTCACACAGGCCCAGAGAGCCTTGGCATGACAGTATGTTTAAGGCCCTATTGGTTACCTGAGCACAAAAGACAAATTACTCATAGGGCTGAAAGAGTCACACAGTGCATGGTCCATAGTTCCTGTGGTAGAAAAAAAAAGAGTCTATAGGATTCTGTATTGACTATCACAAGGTGAACGAGGTGTCACAGTTTGATCTTTATCCCGAGGTGGTTCTCACTCCCGACGTGTAACATACCGACAACTTGTCACATCCCGAGGCGTCCCATGGGAACGCGAAAGGTGGCCGTTCCCATGATACGCGGCGGATTGTGAATGACATCGAATACAACGACACTCCCGCAGTAATACACGCTCCAGCCATGTATTCCAGCCCTAACCCTAACCTTATCCCTAATCTTAACCACCACCTTAATCGTGTTAGATGGTGTTTTCCAAAGCGATTTAAGTAAAATAAACCTACATGTGTAGATTCATTCCAAACAGTTCTCATGTTTCCTCGTTTTTCCAAACTCGTAATATAGGAAATGGACTGATTCTTATTCTTTTCTACTCTCCCGGAGTCGTCAAAGTGCTCTATAAAAAAGCCATGATGACCCAATCACACTTTCTCTGAACTTACTGCTTTTTCTAATTGCATTCACACTCCAATGAACGCATCGGAGAACAACTGGGGGTTAGTATCTTGCACAAGGATACTTGACATGCAGACTGGAGGAGCCAGGGATTGAACCACCAACCTTCCGATCAGTCAGTGACCTGCTAACCCTAACCCTACCCTCCTGAGCTACAGCCACTCGCATGTCGGGTGGCCAAAAGCGTAATATACTGACGATTCGTCACCTAGCATAAAATATTACGCTTTGGGAGTGAGAACGTTTTGTTATCCCATATCCCGGATCAAGGAGTTCCTGGATTGGTTAGGCATAGCTCGCTTTTTTATCACACTGCATTTAACAAAGGGCTACTGGCAGATTCAGATGTGTGCAGAGTTCAGAAGAAAAATGCCTTCTCCACTCAGTATGGTTTGTACCAATTTGTCATACTTCCGTTTGGCTTGTTCGAAGTATTTTTGTGTAATATTAAAATGTATTTGATGATCCGAAGTGTGACAAGCATGCAACAAACTAGCAGAATAAACACACTGTAGCTTTGCCTCAGAAGCATGTAATATCACACCTTCCTGTCAGAGGAACTAAACAGCTGCTCTAAGTGCAAAGTGTCACTCACACAAACTGATTTTGTGCATAAACCCTGATTATGAACCACAGAAAAAGTTTCATCCACTACAAAGTGCCTTTGGATGACTACATTGTGAATGGGTGATACATAAATAAACTTAAAATGAATTAAACTATTACTGACAGTTGTACAATTACCTGTACACTGGATATGTGCACATCCAGGGCACAGAATTATTCAGTGTCTTCCCTTAATGTTCTCAACCAGCTCCTCCAAAGTCGCTGCATGGCTGGCCTAACAAGTTAAAATGCTACACAGCAGTGGAGTGGTATCTTCCACAGCTGATTAGCCACTCTCTGTGTTGAAGTGGTGATAAATCACAGACAGCTCGCTGAGATGGGTGTGGAGCATTTGTTGTCTTTTGCTCTGCTGACTTTCACTGATGTTCGCTTGTTTAATGATCTTGTTTTACGGGGTACAGTGAACATCAACACATCCAATTTGTTCATCATTGACACTGTTTTGATTTTAACTGTTGATGAAAGCGGTCATAAATTTTGTCCCATCGCTTCTTTGTGATGCTGTGTTGTTACTTATTGCCTTGTTTTCATCAGAGTGAGGAGCCAGAATGGAGCTTTTTGTCACAGTGGAGCAGATATAACACTGGTGAGAGGAAGCTTTGTGTACAGGCAACATAAACCTGTCTGAAGATACTGGTTCATAACTTTAAGAAACTGTGTCATATCAAACCTTTGAGGCCTGCGGGGCCCTGTATTCCAGGAGGTCCTGGGTAACCAGGAGCGCCATTTCTTCCAGGGTAGCCTGGAGTTCCCATGGAGCCTTTGGGTCCCGGTGCTCCCGGCTCACCTGGAGGACCCTTCACACCCTGGCAGGGTTCACACCTAGAGTGAGGAGTCAGGCTCTGTAGCAATGCTGGCAGCTGGTCTGTAGGGCACAGCCACAACATGAGAAGAACCTGTTACAATCTGCATCAAACCTGCTTTTGTTACACACTTTAACAATACACTGTATTTTGCACACTATAAGGCGCACTTAAAATCCTTTAATTTTCTCTAAAATCAACCGTCCGCCTTATGTATGAATTCTGGTTGTGCTCACTGACCTCAAACCGATTCAAACAAACAGAGTTACGCGGAGTAATCCATACTGTGCTTCAACATAATATTATAGTGTGTGTAAAATGGCACCTGTTAAGAGACATGCTTACGAAGCGGATTTCAAACTCAAGGCTGTCAGTCGTGCAGTAGAACACGGGAATAGAGCAGCTGCAGAGAACTCAACATTAATGAATCGATGGTACAGAAGTGGAGCAAGCACGAAGAATGAGCTGAGTAAAGTTTGACTTATCTGACTGTTTTGTTTTGCTTAATGCGTCTTATAATCTACGGCATGTAATTGCCAGCTTTAGACTCGTAGTTGCAGTTATTCAGTCTTATAATATGAATCTATAGGCAGTCTCTGTATTTTTTAGGTTTGTACTAAAAGCTTAGCCCAAAACAGCAGACAGACAGGACTGTGAGCAGCAGTTAAAAAGCCTGATAGTACAGACAACATAAGACTTTATTCAGACAACGTGCTGAATTGTCTTAATTTTGCATTTTTGAAATGGCCTTTTGACCCTACAGAAGTCAGCAAAATACTGAAATACTCATTTCGTTACATTGAATCCAACATTAAGCCAGTTCTGAAACCTTTGGTCATTGTAAGAGGCAGAAAATACCATTATTCAGCTCGTGTCCATGAGTGTATGCTTTCACAGCCACATCCACGCCTCATTTGTCACATCCAGTTTCAAAACACTGAGATGGCAACATTGGAAATGTCATCTCAAGACTTCAGAACAGGACTTTACAAACCAGCAGGTGACAGTACAGTATCCATCTTTTATATTATCTATGGGTGGGGAAAAAGGAGCTGTGAGAAAAAACATTCACTGGATTCTTCTTTACGTCAAAGGCCAAAAACAGGAAGGAGGTGATTTATTACGACTAACACGTTCATTCTGAGTTTAAGACTGTCTTTTACAAAACAACTGCACTTAAACTAGACTAAGCCCATTCGCCAATTTACTGCAACAAGTGGATATGGATGAAAAGCTATTGTGTGAAATGCATGTTTGAGACAACTGCGGCTTTGGTTTTTGCACCGCAGAGTGATGAGAAAACAAACAAATACTTACTACGCAGAACATCAGTGCAGAGCTTTACGAGATGTTCGTCTGAGGGAGGCTTACCCTGGAACACACAATTACACTTTGATTCAGCTGAAGCCACTCTGGGACTTGGAAAACATGCTCTGGCTCGTGCCTGCAGATTTAGAGGATCTTCTCAATGCTCAGTTCTCCATCTTCACGTAGCTCACACACACTGACAGCAGTGTCACAGTAACTCCCAACCCTGACCTCTCCAGGTGTGGCAGGAAAGTGTCCTTTCTCCAACATTTTTCAGTCCTTTTTTATTCTCACTGCTATGGTTGTTAACATCAGATAAGAAAGGAGGCACACTTACAGGTTTGCCAGGATATCCCGGTTGGCCTGGTTGGCCCGGTTGGCCTGGCGACCCATCCTGTCCGGGAAATCCCCTGGGACCAATGACACCCATGTGGCCCATGTCACCCTTCTTTCCATCGGGTCCTCTGGGGCCTGTATCACCTGTCACTCCTTTCTGAAGCAGCAACAAAAGAGCACAAAAAATCACACTCTAAAGAGAGAAACAGTAAAACTGATCTGCAGTTACTGACTGCTAAACACTTTTTCTTAACACTCCTAACAACTGCATAAGCAGATAAATAATACTAAGGCTTGTTGGAAGGTTGTGTAATAGGTAATAATAGTGAACTACCTGGGATACTGTTACCTGTGTCAAACACAGGTTTGTCCTCATTCAAAAGCCTTTCTCTTGTAATGTAATGTAAAACATCGTAGCATATCAACATTGGTGTTAGCTCGGCAGTCAGACACTGCAAACTCATCCTCAATCTCAAATCATTTTTGGGGCGTCCATGAGTGACACGCAAGGTCTCTTTTGAGCTGGTGGCTTGACACACCTGTTCCAGCAATAGTGAGGTGGGTATCCCAACTTGCCACATGTACACATAGGATGAGATTTTTTTTAACATTCACGGTGCTGTGAGAAGACATTTGAACCAAAACCACAATATTTTCCAGAAGTTAAATAGCACTGGTGCTCTGTCATCCTTCACTCCTCTCTGCCTTGCTCCATTCAGTCCAATATTGCAGCAGCCGGTCTACGAAATCTTTGATACTCCAGTGGCTCTGACAAAAACAGCAGCATTTGACACCCTGGGTGTGAAAACATGTTAATACAGCAACTTTCATCCACATGGCTCGGACATACAGCTTTTACCTCAGTCTTCTGACATCTGCTATACCAGGATGTAATAAAACCTTTACAGCTTTCTTAGTTTAGATCAAGTCAGTTGGAAACAATAAAAGTTTCAGCTAGCTAGCTAGCTGTTCAGCTAGCTAGCTGAAACTGATTGAATCTGGTATTTCAACTGACAGAATTGGTGACGAATACAAATGCTTTGTCAGTCAAGAGAAACTAGTTTCTGTAAACCTGCCTAAGAACAAGTACAATGACTTTATAGGCTGCTGTTGTTGTCAACCTGCAGGTGTGCCACGCACGGGCGAAAGGTTTGGCAGATATAGGTGTAGGGCAATGACAGTCTTAAAGGAGCTTTAGTAAACAGTGAATAACAATGAAGCTTTGCATATCTGCTTTTCTAATGATCAAAAAGCAGATATGTTTTGATGTCCTACAAATGGCAGCGACTGAGGGAAGTTGTATCTCCTTAAATTGTGATTCTGCAGACAGTAGAGTAAGTGTTTGATTTGCAGATGTGTGCATCTTAGGGAAAGAGTGCTTTTGTGATGTATATTTCTGCCCGGGGGCCCAGATTTCCACAGGCCTGAAGGTACTGGCTCTGTAAGTCTTTTATAGCAGCCATGCAGGCTTGACAGGCCTTCTCACTGTGGTGCAGAATAAGACAGAATGGATTATATCTAATACCGCAAAGTCTAATTCGACAAACCTCTCCTTTCCATCCCCTGGGTCCCACTTCGCCCTGACGGAAGAAGAAAAGAGAGTGGGGAGGGAGGGGAGGACGAGAGGAGGGGAAAATAGAGAAAGACAGTTAGAAACTTCTGCTTACATCAAAGACAGTATGTCAGAGAAACTACATGAGCTGCTCTGCATTGCTGATGCAGAACTGCTCTTTTCTGTCAAACCGATGACTTAGATTGGTTATTGTAATGCATTTTATAAAGATTTTTTCCCACCTCTTTCTCTTTGTTGTAATGTGATGAAAATGTGGATTTCTTAGCCCCTAAAAACACGATCCAGTGGTAACCACAGTTCTATAAAGCTTCTACACTGCTGAATTACAGATAGGTTGGTATGTTCCATTTTCCATGAAATGCTTCCCTTTTTGCTCCAGACTTCCTCTTTCTTTCATGACCAGGTAATTGATTTCAATCATTTTAGGAAAGAAACTCTAAGAAACCTTACTAAAGCCATAATGCCAGGGGCTTACAGCACAATCTGCCAAAGGAACTTTCTCAATCACCCGCACTGCTGATGTAACAGGAAGAAAATCAATGTGAAATTAAGGTCAAAAACCCTACAGACATCCACTCAAAGACTTGAGAATGCATCCAGCAGTGCGACACTGTTGGTGTTGGGAAATGTTCATGCATGTTCAGTAGCCGTTTCTGTTTCTGCTCAAACAGCAGCTCTTTGTTGCTTTCTATTCAAGTCACTGTGTGGATGCACTTCACACAAAAACTGAGCTTTCCAGTCAAAGGACTCACAGCATTTGTGGTTTCAGTTTTACAGAATTCAAGAGTTTCAGTTACCCTTCTTTGTCATTGGTCATCAATCAGTGTCCACAAGTGTTTCATCATTTTTTAGGTTAATAATATAGACCAAACACACAAATCCATAAAGCTAATATGAACAGCCATGCAAGACCTTGCCGCTTACACTTCGTAGAATAATTAAAGAGCCTTCAATTGAATTATTCAATGAATTAATGAATAAACAGCCCATGTCTTGTGTTGTTAAAATTTAGTCTAGATGGAAGGTCTTGTTTTACGTAGGGAATGTTTTTGTAGCATGGATAGAAGTTTAGAAAGACAGGATTGAAAACTGCAAAAAATAACCCCTAACCCAACATCTTTAATTACCCTACATGTTGAGCAATTTACAATGTTCAGCTCGGGAGACTCAACGTCCACTACAGCAGTTACTCAACTCAGCAAACTAAGGTTAATGTGTTCAGGTTCCAGAAATTCTCAGCAGAATTAACCCTGTGGCTATCACAAAAACCACATACAAATGTACACACATAAATATTGTGTAATTCTTTTCTTTTTTTACACTTTTGTATAATTATGGTTGCAGAAACCACTTCTGTGCATTTGTATTTTGACTTGAATCAACGCTCTAAACAAAGCTATTGAGAAATCTGACAGATAGCATTATTACTAATGTTTATTTTCTGTTGCAGTAACATCGTGTGTGTGTGTGTGTGTGTGTGTGTGTGTGTGTGTGTGTGTGTGTGTGTGTGTGTGTAGGGTCTTACTAAAGAATTATAATTATGGATTTAGAGTCATTCCAAGTAAAGAGCCAGTGCTGTCAAGAGGGATAAAGGTTTTTAATTTTGCTGCTTTGTTACTTTACCTCATTGGTCTCTAAAAGCTTCCTCATAAATGCTAGCACTGAATGTACGCAGTAAACTCCACAGACTGTGTGTGAAAGGTATTGTAGCCACCATGATGCCACCTGTTGGAGCATCAGTGATGGAGTTTTGGACGTCACCAGCTAACACTAGCAAGCTAATTTAGCAAGCTGTAGCCATAAAGTGCATGGGTGCAATACAGACATAATAAGGGTCAGTAACAGACTAATCAATGACATAGTATGTTGCACAAGAAACATCCCTTAGGTACCAAAGTGACAGCTTCATCACTTCCTCTTGGGAAACAGGGGCACACCCGCCCTTGTTCCCTCGAACTACAATCATATTTATTTTAGCCAGCAGGAATTAGGAAGTGTGTCTGAAGACAAAAATGTCAAATTCATTTCAGAGGTGACACGCTTGTGATTCACCGCTGATGCATTTAGCCTAGAGTGCACATCACATGGAGGCTGGGCTATTCTCGACACTAAGGAATTACAGAGTGTGAACATTAAGCTGCATGCTGAGACATTCATGTGTCTCCAGTGTCGCACGCATAACCACACAGCCGTGGCTCAGTGTGATGCAACATGGCTGCTGCAGTACACACACCTCCAAGTTTACTGTCAAATCCTTGTCTTGGAACGTGAGGGGCAATGCCTCAGGGATCAATACCTACTGATAAACACTTCAATTACATAGATTAGGTGGAAACATTCTGATTTTTATGTTTTCTTATTGTGTTTATTGACATTCATTAAAGATGATAATTGCAATGTGGAAAACATGCTAGTTCTATTATACTGCCCTGCTTCTCTAATCTCATTTCACCTTGTTGCCAGGAACAATCATCTGCCAACAGCTTGAAAATACTCCCCAACTACAACAATTCCATCTATTCAGCATTAGCAGTTGTTCTGTCTCTGCAGCTGTTTCTTGCCTCTCTCTGATGGATAACGGAGTGTTTCACAATTACATCTAATAGATTTCTTCTTATAGTAAATATCATGTAGAGCTCCTATTGTTTGTTTATTACAAACAATACTTTACGTGGCTCACAGTCAGTTCTGCGTTCCACCCAGGAGTGGTTCTTCAGCTCCTGTATCTAGCGAGCTTATCACTAGCAGGCCTTCCTCTATGTCACGATAATAACAACAAAGTAGCTAAATTATATTTATCTGCTTCAGGTTCCACATGCTGATATTACTCATGTTATTAGTAATACTTCTGCTTTTTCTTCTTTGACAAGTCACAGCTGCCAAAGCAAGTATGTGAACAAGCTATCTTGGTAATTAGTGACTTGTTTACATATACGTCAATATAAATTCACACGTTATTTTTGCTTGTGTGTTTTTTAAAGATATATTTGTACATGTCGTTCTACATCTGCGGAGCATTTTACACAGAAACAAATGAACCTGAGAGAAAATAGCTGCTAACGGAGCAACGAGAGGTTTCTCCATGTATGACTGATGTTATTAGACATAGATAAAATATCATTAATTTTACCTCCCTGAGCAAATCAATCATGGTGTTGTGTGAGCAAAAGTTATTAGACTGAGCTGTAAAATGTGTCTTTTTATTGCACTTCCAGCAGTCCTAGAGCTGCTGTCTGTCTCTCTAATCATCACCTTCAGATTTGTTCGCCAGTTCACGCCATCGAAACCTGTAAACTGACCATTGGTTTTCAATTAAACGTCTGTATTTCAGCCTATTCTGACACGGTGTCTCCTCTGGGCCCTCCTCGCTGTTGCCAAGAATCTGAACTGTGGCACTGTGATCCTCAATAATGTGGATCTTAGCTTGAGCCTGAACAACGAAGCTGGCTGGGGCTTTGCCACGAGGGCCCTGGAGTTTGTCTCCAGGGTCACTTATCAAGGCATATTAACTCAGCTTAGTCACCTCTCTCTGAGTGGCTGTTGAATATGTGCTTCCAGACTAGATTTTATGATTCTTTGTGTAAAGCACTGTTGCCGTTTCATGCCCCTCTTTTTCTTTTCGGTGTTACTGTGTTTTTAATGTACTGTTTTCTTTTATCAGAAATCCATATAACACTGCTCTTACAGAGGCTTTTTAAGGTGCTTTATAAGATCACAATCAGGCAGTAAGTTTACATCAACTCATGATGAGCATGAATGTTGTGATAATTCTCATTCTCACCCACTGTCGTGGTCTCTGACACAGTATTTAGAGTTTGGTGGCTTGTTGGTGGCCAAATCAAACAATTCAAAAATGCAAAAACAATTTCAAACCTTTGCACCCAATTGTTGTTTTCAGCAGCCACTAAGCATGTATGCTGTGCAATCATTCCACCGTTTGAACAGTTCAAAGAAAGCCTACAGTTACAGTCACATTCATGATGGATGTGTGCAAACGTTTGACCTGATCTGTAAGGACTGTAATGACTTTGGGAGAATTTCTCTGAGGGCTCCAGTTTATTAGCTACAGATAGCTAAAGAAAAGAAATTCTAACAAGATACTGGTTTGGTCAAATTTCATCAATTCTCTATTTTTCCCCAACCTAAACTAGTTTAAAGTAACCTCATGATGTAAGCCTAAATTAGCTCCGTGTAAGTCCCATCCCTGTGTCCTTGTGGGGACATTTGGTTCAAGTAACTGTGCACACACACAAGAAGCACACATTTTGAACACAGCGTTTGAAAACATAAGCTCCGCTGCCACCCAGTGGAAGCAGAAGGATTCTACACTCACCGGCACGCCGGGACTCCCGAGATCTCCGTCTCTGCCTCGCTCCCCCTGCAAAAGAGATACCTCATCATTGACTGGAGGATTGTGTGAATTTGTTTGCATGTGTGTGGGGCTGAATGTGTGTATGCACTGGTGTGTGCCTGTCAATGTCTTCATTTTATATGTGTGTGTGTGAGAGAGGGACAGGGGGAGTGGAGAAAAGGTCATGATTACCACTAGCAGCCAATAAGGGAAAGCCAGAGTGAGAAAGGGATAAGAATTGGCTGCTGGTGACCTTTAACAAACCTGACTTTTTTATCTCGTTTGTGTGGTTTTCCAACCACATCCTGCAGCAGAGGAAGCACCCAGAGGAGCTTTCTCTGTTCCTCTGGGCCATCACTCTGTCTGCCATTAGTGCATGTAAAAGCAACCAGTGCAGACAACAGTGGCTGCAGCAAAGCTGAGGTTTTATATTAAAGATCAGCTTACATTAGACGTCTTTGGCCTCTTACACTTGCTCTAAGAAACTGGAGCTACTTAAATATACTACATACTCACTGCAGTCCAATGCAGTCATATTAGTGAAGTAATCGCTTGAATAGTTGCTGCAAACATCTTTGTCCGCTGTGTCATCCTGTCAGAACAGGGTGTTCAAAATGTTCTTATTAAAATTAGAAGAACTGAGGAAAATCTACCAGTTAAAGCCTGTATCAGAGAACACTCAGTACTCATGCTATTTAAAAAAGTGATAATTAGTTAACAAGCAAAAGCTCTGCTGTAGAATAATGTCAAATAGATCATCTGTAACACTATATCTGATTTTCCTGCAGGTTCAAAATAAATTAAATTAGATGATGTCCACCTCTGTAAACCTCTGATGTCCACCTGTGTACCTGTGTAAACCTCTGATGTCCACCTGTGTAAACCTTTGATGTCTACCTGTGTAAACCTCTGATGTCTACCTGTGTAAACCTCTGATGTCCACCTGTGTACCTGTGTAAACCTCTGATGTCCACCTGTGTAAACCTCTGATGTCTACCTGTGTAAACCTCTGATGTCCACCTGTGTAAACCTCTGATGTCCACCTGTGTACCTGTGTAAACCTCTGATGTCCACCTGTGTAAACCTTTGATGTCCACCTGTGTAAACCTCTGATGTCCACCTGTGTAAACCTCTGATGTCTACCTGTGTAAACCTCTGATGTCTACCTCCTGTGTAAACCTCTGATGTCTACCTGTGTAAACCTCTGATGTCCACCTGTGTACCTGTTGTAACCTCTGATGTCCCCTTGTGTAAACCTCTGATGTCCTTACCTGTGTAAACCTCTGATGTCCACCTGGTACCTGTGTAAACCTCTGTGTACACCTGTGTCAACCTGATGTCCACCTGTGTAAACCTCTGATGTCTACCTGTGTAAACCTCTGATGTCTACCTGTGTAAACCTCTGATGTCCACCTGTGTAAACCTCTGATGTCCACCTGTGTAAACCTTTGATGTCTACCTCTGTAAACCTCTGATGTCCACCTGTGTAAACCTCTGATGTCTACCTGTGTAAACCTCTGATGTCTACCTGTGTAAACCTCTGATGTCTACCTGTGTAAACCTTTGATGTCCACCTGTGTAAACCTCTGATGTCCACCTGTGTAAACCTCTGATGTCTACCTGTGTAAACCTCTGATGTCTACCTGTGTAAACCTCTGATGTCCACCTGTGTAAACCTCTGATGTCCACCTGTGTAAACCTTTGATGTCTACCTGTGTAAACCTCTGATGTCCACCTGTGTAAACCTCTGATGTCTACCTGTGTAAACCTCTGATGTCTACCTGTGTAAACCTCTGATGTCCACCTGTGTAAACCTCTGATAGTTGATGTTCAAAAGGAGTTTTTTCCTTGTCCTCTACTGCTCAGTGGGTAAACTGTTGTTTCTCTCCATAACAGTGTAAAGTCCTGACCCTGGTATGCAGCACCAGCTGTTTTCATCTGACATGATGCCACATAAGTAAAGCTGGAGATGTACCGCCGATTAACCAATCACGGGACTCACTGAGAGGTCAGGACCACTGACCAAAAACCTGACATTCCCCTTCCCAGGAACAACAGTATCACAACTGTTTGTTGTTCCCACTTCACGGCGATATGCAACACCACAAACAAACACATGAAACCATTGTGCTAAAATCTTATTTTGAAACTGGTTTTATCATAATGCTAATGCTGTAGCCAGTGAGCTGTCGGTGTAACCTTTGGCTTTTCTCTAGTTTCATGTTTCTGGCCCCGTCTGCAGAAGCAGAAGGCAGAGCGTCGCTCTCTTTGCTTTTATATTCATGTCATTGTTGTTTAACATTTATTAGCTGAAACTTTGACTTCACATTTACATATTTGAATACTGCCCCTGGGTATTTAAGTTTGCTAAAAACGATGTTGTTATGAAACAGAATGATTAACAGGGTACCTCACTTTTTCTGGATATTTTAATAACCCCGCCGCTTCATGAATTAGCATGGCACATGTGTTTTTGTTGAAAATGATTCAGAAACATACCTCTAGGCTAACGGTTGTTTGGCCCTAGAACACGATCGATGGAGCGCTGCATCACTAATGCTGTTCTTTAGTTAAGCTAAACCTACTTGTGCTGAGATGGAGCTTAGAGCCTGTGGAGTCATGATGGATCGTATGTTCTCATGAAGCTGGTTAGTTTGGATGTGATTCCACACTGTGAATGAGTGTCGGGAAGAAAAGCCACCGTACCTGTGCTCCTTTGGACCCAGGTTCACCTCTCTCCCCCTGATGACACAACACTGAGTGTTAGAGCACGCCCACGTTACACTGCGGTGACAGCGCGAAGACTTAACCAGAGAGAAACAACATGTGCTGTGGATTGCACACTGCGCATCAAACACAGCAGTATGTTCTGGATCAGGGCTGTTTATTGTGTCTTTATGTGTCTGGGCATCTGCTTTTGAAGTGTGAAGGACAACCTTCAGCACCATTAAAATTAATCATGTCATCTAAGCACAGTATGAATAATACATCAACAAGCATGTATTATGTTACGCTGTCAACATTTCCACAGTACAGCTTGTAAATCATGTAAGCTCCTGACAGTTAGAGCCATAAATCATTCATCAAGTGCTGCCTCTGCTGCCTTTTCAAGACTTCATTATGGACAAATAAACCATGTTTTTTTGTATGTAATTACACGAGTTGACTCTCACCTTATGACCTTTGAACCCTGGCAGACCCATGGCCCCTGGCAGCCCTGGAACGCCTGGTTCTCCACTTGATCCCTGAGAAAATTTCATTGATGTGGGAGAAAAGAAAAGATGCAGAGAATGTAAACCAGGTCTGTGATTGTTTGGTGTCCAGCACAGAGCCGACACATTAAAGCCAGGATCTTTGGAAAGTGGTCAATAAATACCTCGGGCTCCAGATAATCATCAGCGTAGGTAAACGTGGCTTCTAAAGATATCTGAGCGAAGACATTTCAAGTGTTCCTTTGCTTGTGAAATTATCATTTCTAAAATGCTGAAGCAAATTGTGCTTTGAAGGATGACACCTTGGAAATAACAAAGGTACCTGTAATTAAGCAGCAAAGACAACTTGGGTTCTTTTTTTAAACGGTTGACATTTGTGGGCGTAATTCTTCAGTAACATGTTGCTTAACGAACAAGCGACATAAAAACTGCTGCTGTCACTCAGCAGGAAGATCCGGGTTGGTGAAATAAGTACGAGCTGACAGCAGGAATCTGGGTTCATGCTGAATTATCAGACTGTCACCTTTATGTAGGCTGGAACTGCTGGAACTGGGAGATTGTGCAAATGTTGTAATGTTTGCTGTATCTTTGTGTTAGGCAAACACAGATGAAACTTCACTTTATGTTGCTATTGTGTTTGAACCTCAAACACCGAATGCTTAGGTTTAGGAAGCAAAACTACTTGGTCAGGTTTGCTTCATGCTTCAAAAACACAAATACAGTGGGGCAAAAAAGTATTTAGTCAGCCACCGATTGTGCAAGTTCCCCCACTTAAAATGATGACAGAGGTCAGTAATTTGCACCAGAGGTACACTTCAACTGTGAGAGACAGAATGTGAAAAAAAAAATCCATGAATCCACATGGTAGGATTTGTAAAGAATTTATTCGTAAATCAGGGTGGAAAATAAGTATTTGGTCAATAACAAAAATACAACTCAATACTTTGTAACATAACCTTTGTTGGCAATAACAGAGGTCAAACGTTTACTATAGGTCTTTACCAGGTTTGCACACACAGTAGCTGGTATTTTGGCCCATTCCTCCATGCAGATCTTCTCGAGAGCAGTGATGTTTTGGGGCTGTCGCCGAGCAACACGGACTTTCAACTCCCGCCACAGATTTTCTATGGGGTTGAGGTCTGGAGACTGGCTAGGCCACTCCAGGACTTTCAAATGCTTCTTACGGAGCCACTCCTTTGTTGCCCGGGCGGTGTGTTTTGGATCATTGTCATGTTGGAAGACCCAGCCTCGTTTCATCTTCAAAGTTCTCACTGATGGAAGGAGGTTTTGGCTCAAAATCTCACGATACATGGCCCCATTCATTCTGTCCTTAACACGGATCAGTCGTCCTGTCCCCTTGGCAGAAAAACAGCCCCATAGCATGATGTTTCCACCCCCATGCTTCACAGTAGGTATGGTGTTCTTGGGATGCAACTCAGTATTCTTCTTCCTCCAAACACGACGAGTTGAGTTTATACCAAAAAGTTCTACTTTGGTTTCATCTGACCACATGACATTCTCCCAATCCTCTGCTGTATCATCCATGTGCTCTCTGGCAAACTTCAGACGGGCCTGGACATGCACTGGCTTCAGCAGCGGAACACGTCTGGCACTGCGGGATTTGATTCCCTGCCGTTGTAGTGTGTTACTGATGGTGACCTTTGTTACTTTGGTCCCAGCTCTCTGCAGGTCATTCACCAGGTCCCCCCGTGTGGTTCTGGGATCTTTGCTCACCGTTCTCATGATCATTTTGACCCCACGGGATGAGATCTTGCGTGGAGCCCCAGATCGAGGGAGATTATCAGTGGTCTTGTATGTCTTCCATTTTCTGATGATTGCTCCCACAGTTGATTTTTTTCACACCAAGCTGCTTGCCTATTGTAGATTCACTCTTCCCAGTCTGGTGCAGGTCTACAATACTTTTCCTGGTGTCCTTCAAAAGCTCTTTGGTCTTGGCCATGGCGGCATTTGGAGTCTGACTGTTTGAGGCTGTGGACAGGTGTCTTTTATACAGATGATGAGTTCAAACAGGTGCCATTCATACAGGTAACGAGTGGGGGACAGAAAAGCTTCTTACAGAAGACGTTACAGGTCTGTGAGAGCCAGAGATTTTCCTTGTTTGAGGTGACCAAATACTTATTTTCCACCCTGATTTACGAATAAATTCTTTACAAATCCTACCATGTGAATTCATGGATTTTTTTTTCACATTCTGTCTCTCACAGTTGAAGTGTACCTCTGGTGCAAATTACTGACCTCTGTCATCATTTTAAGTGGGGGAACTTGCACAATCGGTGGCTGACTAAATACTTTTTTGCCCCACTGTATATTATAAACATTTTTTTGTGAGTAGATTGGCCTGTTAAGTCCACAATGCAACAAGCAAAGCATGGACATGTGGATTGAGCCCTTGGTTAAAAAAAACTGGTGAAGTCGATGTCTTGTTTTAATAATATATTAATGAACCGAATTCATTTAAACACTAAACTATTCATAGACATGTGAGACGTAATCTGATGAAGTAATAAATACATTTAGCATTATTGTACAATTTTGAGTCCACTTGTGCCGCAGGACCCACCAAAGCACATTGGAGGCATGAATATCAGGCAGTGTGTTAATGTTTATGTTAGGGTCCCTGGGTCGTTGACCCAGTGTTTTGTATTTTTGGTTCTTTGATTTTGTTATTTCATTATAATCTAGCTTTGCTTTACGGGTTTTAGGATTATTCTTAAGGTTCTCTGGGTGGGGTTTGGTTAGAGTTTTAGTGTTTTGGTTTTCTGTCTGTGTTCCATAGTTGCTGTCTCCCCTGTCTGCTGTATTTCCACGTCCAGTCAGTGTCTGTGTCTGCCCTGGTCCCACGTCTCTGTTCCCTTTGTTTTAGTGCCTGCCTGTGAGTCTGTGTTATGTTTCCTGTTTTACTTTGAAAGTCCATGTCTGATGTTAATGTGTCTGGTTTTGCTTCCCCTTGTCTCGTTAGGCCTGATTTGCCCCAGCTGTGTTTCCCTCCTGTTACCCATTCCCTGATTGCTCCCTCTATGTATTTAAGCCCTGTGTTTCTTTGTGTCTGCCTTGTGATCTACTCTCATTTATGCTGTGTGTTCTGTCTGCCTGGTCATGTGAGTTTATTTGGATTTTGGGTTTTTGTTTTTGTTATGTTTTTGCCATCTTTTGCCATCCAGCAATAAAAGCTGAGTTTTGAGCTACTTTCCGCCTCCGAGTGTCTGCACTTTGGGTCCTTCTACTTCCACTCCTGCTTGCACACAGCCTTAACCTGACAGAAGATCAAGACCAGAACATGGACCCCGCAGACTCTTCAGCTTCTGAATTCAACGCTGAGATGGAGCAGATGATTAAGCTCCTTGACCGCATTGCTCAGGCCAACGATTTGAGGACCATGGCAGTTGGGCTAAGCGCTGTAGATGCCATCATTCGGAGCAACCCTCGGCTTACTCGGCTCTCTACGGACACTGTACTGGGCAGCTCCATAGCTGCCTGGAGGGAGCAAGTCAGGGCTGGCGAGCTTGCTCTCTCTACCTCCACCTCCACTTCTTTTCCACCGCCCCAGGACAACACACACTCACCATCGGCCTCAACGCTACCACAGACTTCCTCTCCTTCCACACGCCAGCCGGGACCTCTTTCACCTGCCTTTTTCCTGGCAGCTATGTGGTCGGACGATGAAGAGGTCTCCGTTTCTCCGCCAGTTTCAGTTCCCTCATTCAAAAGGAAACGACGCCACCGTTGCTCCTCTCCTCAATCTTCTGTTCTGCCACCTGTTGTTCCTGCTGGGGGTTCTGGAGAACCGCTCCAGCCGTCTTCCGTCTCCGCTGAAGGGTCTGAGGAACCGCTTCAGCCGTCTCTTCCTGCTGGGGGGTCCGAGGAACCGCTTCAGCCGTCTGTTCTCGCTGGAGGGTCCGAGGGGCCCGTCCAGCCACCACCTGCGGCGCCCCCGCCTGGTCCGGCCCCCGAGTCTGCGCCCCCGCCTGGTCCGGCCCCCGAGTCTGCGCCCCCGCCTGGTCCGGCCCCCGAGTCTGCGCCCCCGCCTGGTCCGGCCCCCGAGTCTGCGCCCCCGCCTGGTCCCGCACGGCCCCCTGAACTGTTTTCTGGGCTCTTGGGCCTCAGTGCTGTTGTTTTGGATTCTGTTCCCTGTGTTTTGGTTTCTGGCTTGCTGTGTTTCATTTGTTTCGTGCCCTCCGTCCTGTTTCCCCCACCACCCACCCTGGTTGGGTTGTTTTTTTTGTTTTTGATGTTCTGGTTTGGGCTGTCTGGAAGCCAGCCCTTGGGGGGGGGGGGGGTACTGTTAGGGTCCCTGGGTCCTTGACCCAGTGTTTTTGGTTCTTTGATTTTATTTCATTATATTCTAGCTTTGCTTTACGGGTTTTAGGATTATTCTTAAGGTTCTCTGGGTGGGGTTTGGTTAGAGTTTTAGTGTTTTGGTTTTCTGTCTGTTCCATAGTTGCTGTCTCCCCTGTCTGCTGTATTCCCACGTCCAGTCAGTGTCTGCCCTGGTCCCACGTCTCTGTTCCCTTTGTTTTAGTGCCTGCCTGTGAGTCTGTGTTATGTTTCCTGTTTTACTTTGAAAGTCCATGTCTGATGTAAATGTGTCTGGTTTTGCTTCCCCTTGTCTCGTTAGGCCTGATTTGCCCCAGCTGTGTTTCCCTCCTGTTACCCATTCCCTGATTGCTCCCTCTATGTATTTAAGCCCTGTGTTTCTTTGTGTCTGTGTTGTGATCTACTCTCATTTATGCTGTATGTTCCGTCTGCCTGTTCATGTAAGTTTATTTGGATTTTTTTGTTACGTTTGCCATCCAGCAATAAAAGCTGAGTTTTGAGTTACTTTCCGCCTCAGTGTCTGCACATTGGGTCCTTCTACTTCCACTCCTGCCTGCACACAGCCTTAACCTGATAGTTTATACTTGTGTAGATCAACAGACGTCTCATTTATCACGTTTTTGTATTTAATCTCAGCAGGAGTCTGCAGAACAGGTCATGGGGACGTCAAGATAATAAAACAAAAAGTGTTAATAGACCCAACAGCGACTAAAAAAACAAACATAACAAAATGCTTAAAATGGCCTTTTTAGCAACGCTAAGAATGACGTTATATGGCAGTGCTTAACAGATTTACTAGACCACTGGTCATAAAAACATTCAAGAAACCCCAAATATATTAGAAATAAAAGAGTAATAAAAAAAGAATTGTTTAAAACTGAATGATGTTATTTATTAGGCAAATAACAAAATGAAACAAGTAAGCAGTCCTTATTTACATATAACCATAAAAGTTCATATTTTACATGCCTTGATAATAGCTGTCATTACTGCTGGCAGCGTTTTTATGGACTTTCGATAGTATCGTTTATTAAGGTCCAAATAGTTCCAGGCTGTTCCCGGATGCTGGCTTGTTTCCTATCTTTGAATCCATTGCATCTCAAATCTGTGGATTCAAGTCACACTTCCATCATTTCCAGTGTTCCTTTTTATTGGTCAAATAGTCTTTGGAAAGCTTTGAAATATGCTTGAGGTCATTGTCTTTTTGGTATATGTACCATGACCTTCAGTTTGAGACTGAGGCTACGTCCACACGTACACGGGTATTCTTGAAAATGGAGAGTTTTCGTTTTAAAAAACAATCCCGTCCACACGTAAAGGCAGAAATGAAGGAAAACGCTGCTAGGAACATACCAAAGCAGCAGGTGGCGCTATATTCCTAACAGTGTAGAAATGTTGGCCAATCAGAAGTCTAGAAGCCTCGTTGGGAAAAAGTAAACAAAGCTGGGGCATAGAAGCAGAACCGAGTCGTATGTGTGGAGGGACAGTAACTGTGTGTGTATATGTAAGCATTTAAACACTGCAGAGAGTACAAGTAACCGTATTGTAGAAATTCATTTCACCAAAACAATAACGTGGCGCACAGTGTGACGTCAAAAAAGGAGCACACCTTTGACGCTCCGTTTTCTCAGTTTTCCTCGTCCACACGTAAATGCAAAAACTGAGTTTTCAAAAATATCCACCCTGGCCGGAGTTTTTAAAAAAATCCGTTTTCAGTGACCGAAGACGCCGTTTACGTGTGGACGAAAGGCGCAAACGCATAGAAAAATTGGCGTTTTCAAAAATACCTGGGTACGTGTGGACGTAGCCTAGGAGGGCATGCCATGATGCACTGAGATGCTGTGGTAGACCTTCTGGTTCATTATACCTTCAGTTTTCACTCATTTGCTCTCATGTTTACATAAACGGCGCTTTTGTCGACATAAGCGCAACAATGCTGACCACAGAGTTCAAACTTGAACTTGTCTATCCAGAGTACTTTCTTCCAGTCATCTACCCTCCGGTGTTGGTGCTCTCTGTTCTTCCCTTGAAGCCTTGTTCATTCAGTCATCTGCATATGGTCATTCTGAAGACTTTCTCAGACTCTGATCCAGACACATTTATCTCTGCCTGAAGATCAGCAGTGGTCTTCCTTCTGTCTCTGTTACTTACAGTCTTGATGGGCCTGACATCTGTTTCAGTCAGCTTTCATTTTCTGCCTCTTTCTTGGTGCACTAGTCTCCAAAGCACATTTGACCACACTGTGAGAACACTGTGTGTCAACGACAATCCAGGATCCAAAAGTGCTTCAGTGCGGACTTTCTCCCTTTCAGGGAGTTCTTCACACTTTATCATTTTGTGAGGAATTTCAAACTGAACTCACGTTTTTACACTTGCATTTGAACTAATACACCAGACTTCTCTAAGAAGTCACAAAATAATTTAGTATAAGATTCAACAACTAACATTACTTTTTCCTTTTATGGAAAATGTAACGTTGCCCTTCACTATTTTTTGCATTTCCTTTGTAAAACAGTAAACGTATTTATTTTTTCAATGAAAAAGATATTTTGGTAACTACGATCCTCTTGATTTAGGGCAGCTGTAATGGATAAACTTTACACTGGGTCCTGGTCCAATAAGTTTCTTAAGCACTGCAATTACATTCATTTGAATGTTTCTCCATATCCCATGAACACCATTGTTATCATCACGTGAGCTGAAGCAACTGAAAACGTTATGAGACACTCACACAGCTGCTCTCAGCTAATATTTTGCAAACAGCTGGCAGACCAGTTTAGATACTGTATACCTGACCTGAGCCCATACGGACAATAAAGTTGTCACACCGATGATGAAGTAACCCATGCCTTAGTTAAGGAAGCTCCAAAACAAACTACTGGTTAACTGTTGGCTGTTAGTGTAGAAAGTAAATGTTGGTTAACTTTGTGTCGTCAAAGGAGCTTGCAAAGAAAAGCGTCTGGACGTCTTTAAGTTGCTTGAAGACGTTTCACCTCTCATCCGAGAAGCTTCTTCAGTTCTAAGGTCAAATGGTGGGGAGTCCCAGATTTAAACCTAGTGGGAGTTTCCCCCCACAGAGGGACAAAAGGACCCCCTGATGATCCTCTAATCGCCTGAGCCAAGGTGTGAAACTGGGTGTGGGTTTATATCTGGGACTCCGAGATAAGATAAGATAAGAATCGAGAAAGAGTTATCAATCTGTCGATCCTTTCCGTGTCCAGGCCGGGTGAGGTTTCCCGTGTTTACAAAGCAATTCGGTCATGTCACTGCAGCATCTCATGTTTTTCCATTAGTATCACACGATTAGAAAAGTTAAGCAGATGTAAGAGGATGTAGCCACAAAGCTGCCTCAACGTTTTAATAACTGTTCAAATTGTATTAAAATGGTCAACACAAAGGTAGCCCCCCACTCACCGTCAGGCCTGGTGGACCAACAGGACCAACCACTCCTGGATCTCCACAGCTCCCCTAAATGAAACACACACAACATCCGTCTGAGCGTACTCCTGAGGGTCATCTGTTACCCACATTCTCAGCTCTGATGCAGTTTTTGAAGATCAAGACAGGCACAAGGGTCATGGAGGGCACATCAGTGCATGGCTGCTATTTGCATTCATATAGCTGCACATGCTGCAAAGGAGATGAGTGAAGGTGAATATAAATCACACAGTAGAGTGATTCATCACAATCCTCTCAGCCAGTCCCATTACTGTTCTCGTCCCTGTTAACCAGCTGTGCTAATCAGAGTAGCACATCACAAAAGTGTCTGACTAAATTTAGAGGACAGAGAGCTTTTCCAAGCACCAGAACGGCATCGCTGTCAGTGCCAATGTGGGAATTTGAGTATTACAAACACTGTGCTGCTTGCAAGCACTATTTTAATGCTGCAGCTGGTCGATATGGAGTTGATTGCGCTTACTTTTATGCCGTCTTCAATCGCAGAACTGAATTAGCTGAAAGAGCTTTTATGTGCTGCACCTTCTGTTTGGAAGCTTCACCAAGCAAAACTACAAAAGTTGCTTCCTTTTTAGGAGCCTTATGTTTTCTTAAGGATACAATGTGCATAATTTATATGACTACATTTTCACATTCACTTCACATTGTCATCCTATATTTAAAGAAATAGAGAGAAGCGTGATATTCAAACCTTTCTCAGAATCTTACAGTTTCCTGGTCATGTTTGTGCTTAAAATGTTAATGTATAAGAGGTGTGTGCTGTAGGCATCGACAGTGGCTAACAATAAAACTAGCTAACACTAATATTGCTTTCCCATTGCACCTCTACTATAGTAATCACTGCCACAACTGTGCTTGAGTACAGCACAGTAACAAATGAACTCAGTCATCTGTTTAGCTTGATTGATGAATTTAAACTTAATCTTAGACCTCGCAGTCACATCCACTGGTGAGGTTGAAGATTGCTCTGTTTTCAAGCAGAACAGTGATTTGGTTATAGTCGTCTAAGCGTTCACACTGTCACACTGTGACGAGTGAGAGACGGCTCAGACTTGTGCTGTTTGGCAGGGATTTCAAATAAAATTCAATCTTTAAGTTAACGTGTAAAAGTTTCTCTCAAGGATCAGTTACTACTTTAGAAACATGGCAGCACAACATATCTGGCTTTGTGAAAGGAGAACTCAATAAATAGCTCATGCTCTGCATACTTACATCTATAACAACATGATTATGAATCTCAAACAATTCTACTACCAGATGCCCCTGAATCAATACAAATTAAGCAGACTGTCCAACCCCAGCTCCTCATTTCTCATCACGTGTTCCTGGTATATTAAGAGGCCCTCGGAAGTTTCCAGGAATTTAATGGGGTCATGCAAAGGCAAGGAGGCCTTCACCTGCATTCACTGTGCATGTAAGCCTTTACAACAAATATACTGGGCTCAGTACAGACTGCTTTAATGATACAAGTCTAATCTCACTGACTAATGTCTATTTATGTTGCCTTACAGATAGGTTGGCATGACCACTTTATCAAGCAGCATTTTCCTGCTCAGCACAACAGCAAAGAGGCCATTTTCACCTTGATATGCATGAAATCATCTTCTACCCCTCCTTTCCTTCCATCTTTGTGCCATGCATGCTGTGCTGAGTATACAAATTCCAAAGGGCTAGGAAATATGCCTTTCAAGGTCAGAGAAATATGAACGTGTCCTCATGCCCCCTGTGCTGGTCTCTGTGAGGAGCCTCAGACTGATCTCGTTTCTGAAGCTTTTTCACACAAGTTAAAAAAACAGTTTTTGATTTTGAACAATCTGGTTTGAATTTGTCTCTTTGAAATTATCCAACTTTACACAAGTGCAATAGCAATTAGGCTTGTGTAATTTGTGTATAAGCACCTAAATGAGTTCATAGTGTGAAGCCTAATTTTGCACAAATGCAAATTTGAGTATCTGCACATTAAGAGTCAAAAGTATGAACCATCTTTGGCATTTATTCAGAAACATCTACACACTGATTCCAAACAGTTTGACTCCTGCTTAGAAAAATGCACTTTTCTCCACGGGAACATCAAGAGGAGAGGAAGGGTGCAACATCAGAACGGGCTGAGAATAGCCAAGCGGCTGGGGAGTAGCAGGCCATTAGCATAATAACTAATTAAAAACATTCAACACACAGACCTTGGGACCATCTCGGCCAATCTCTCCAGGCGGCCCCCGGGGCCCTGGGGCTCCCTGGATGGAGACAAACATTAGGGGGAGGGGGGGCAGGATGGGGGTGAGAGAGCAAGGGAAGGAGGAGGAGAGAGAGAGAGAGAATGAGATGAAAGAGACAGACACAGCGCTTTGGGCTGAATGTGACAGAGTGCGTGACGGCTTAGTCAGGAGGCACTGAGGGAGAAATGAGATGGCTCAGGTCCACTCACACCAGGAACACACACACACACACACACAGGGCATCTACATTTGGACAGTGGTGTGCGTAAACACACACAGAGTTTGCATATTCAACAAAGCATTCTGCTGTATCAAGAGCGCAGCTTGAAGCTGTGTGTTAGCTGCTCTATCTTCCCACATGCCTTCACAACAGGAAAAAAAACACAAATAAATTCTACCGTCCTGAAATATGCGAGACTGTAAGGGAGGAACAGGCAGCAGAGCTCTTTTATTAACAGTCAAGATAGGAAAAGGCAAAAAAACACCCAATACACTTATCGCTGTTACTGCTGATTCGTGCGTGTCTGCAGATACAGGCTGCAGAAACGGAGCTGGAATTGATCTGTTTCTAACTCTGTTATGTGTTATGCTATTCCAGTAAATATCTGTTTATTGTCAAATAGAAATTTGATGTTTTACTTTGTATTATTTAAGTTTCTCCATATATTCTGGATCATCCATTGAATGTAAAAAGCAGTGATTGCACGTGGATATGCTGATGTCACAGGAGATAGAGGGGGTGATTTTAGTTATGTCGCAATCCGCATCCTACGTGGGCCATCAGCTGTCAGCTCAGAGTTACTGTGTGTTTTCAGACAAATGCGAAAATCTAGTGTCAACCCTGCAACTCTGCTCGCAACCAGAACAAGGAGGTTTTTGGTGCAGCACCTTCTGTGCAAAGATTTTGTCCAGCAAGCCAACAACCTCCAAAACCAGTGCCCACCAGTCAGGGAATGACATTTTTCTTTTGGAACATCTCAAATATTATCCCCACCTGGCCAGTGGGAAAGAATGCAGGCTTAAGGTACTTCACCTGTCACAACCAGAGGCTACCTGAATGTATTTACTTATCCAGCAAGTTGGAGGAAACACATGACTGTACATGATATATAAGGAGCCAAAGCACAAACAGGCACATTGGAAATGCCAAACATAATGGGTGCCAGCTGGGTCAGCTAACAGTAAGTTTGAAATCTCTGTATATTTTATAATCACAAGAATGTATGTGGTTGCCTAGTTACAAGGGGTGGCTCATCCCGCCCACACACTTTCCTCCTCCCTCTTGACTCAGTGTGCGTGTATTTGTGTGTATATGTGTTGTGCGTGTCAGATAAGTCAGAGGCCCACTGCAGGCATAACGTCATAGCTGGGTTCTGTTGTACTGACACAATAGGAAGAGGAGGATGAAGACTCAAAGATGAAGCTGGTGGTTGTGGAAAGGTGACCTTTGTGCAGCCTCACATTGTAGAGCAGTCTGCAAAAAACAGACCAATGCAGAAAATATCTGCCATTAATCTCATTTCTGATTCAGTTTTCTGCAGTGTAGATGTGTCCTTAGGTCTCAGCACGATTCACTGAGACCCTCCCTCACTCCAGCTGTACTGTCCCACTCTGGCCATAGGAGGGTGACAAAGCTGTGAACAACGTGTCCAGCCATTATCACTGAGCAGCGTGTGCTCTCCAGGCTCTGCTGTAATTGCATTTCTCTGTGTAATCTTGTTTACCAGAGGGGGGGTCTCCATACTGTGTGTACAGCTATAACCCACAGCACATGCTGGTCTGACTTTTGGTCTACAGCAACAGGCACTTGCAGCCTTAATGATATTGCCAAATAAATCAGTGAATGGATTCATAAGGATCCGTGGCTAAATTAATGATCTCATTATGAGCTAACCGCAGGGACGGCAGTGTTCTGGAGATGGCACACATAAAACTGCACAAAGACTCATTCTGAGTCCGAAATATTTTGTTTTGCAGACACATATGGTGAAAAAATGATGTTGGACACTGTGATTCTAAAAGTAGGAGCCCCTATAGACGAGAGAAAAGCTAAGACAAATGTTTTGCTGTGATTGCACTTTTACAAAGTAGCCTAAAGAACTATGTTCACTGTGGTATTATCTTAAACTCTGAGGTTTGCAACCCTATATTTTTAAAAGAACAGCAATAAGGTCTTTTTCTGTAAGAATACTAAACAGCTGTTGATGTGTATCAGTCTAAATGATTAGAGCATTTATCCCCTAATTGCCAAAACTTTGGAGAATAATTTTATATATGGTGTATCTGACATCCTTGTGTTGGTGTTGTTCCTGCATCATTTTATTAACCACCAGGGTCAACATTGCAACTAACCAATCATGTTGTGTGTCACAATTTTGCGTGAGGAAAAAAAATGTGTTTATATAAAATTAACTTCTGCAACAAATGGTAAGCAATCAAGTTACTGTTGCAGATTACATTTGCCATGCTGGTTTGCTAGTGATAGCTTTTAATAGCATTAGCTAGCTTCTTGGATAGCATTAGCTAGCTTCTGGGCTAATGCTAACTGAATACTCAGACAACTTGATTGATCAGTTGCAAAGTTGATCCAGTAGCCCATACGGAGAGGGTCATCACTGACCTTAACATGCATCAGGTTTCAAGTGAACATATTAAAGATAGCATTCAAGCTAACATCTACCCCTTTATAAGGAATTTTTGTGTATTTGGCGTATGCAATCAGAAATCTTAGAAGAGCTTTAAAGGCAGAATGCATGCAAGGGACTTTATTTAAAAGGTAATGTGCTGTAGTCTCTGAAACCTTTTTATTTAACGTGGCTACCCTAATCATATCCCTCAGTGATTTACTGGGCGACCTGAGGGATGTTCATTAGTTAACAATGTCCTAATTTGCTGTGAATACTTGAAGAAACATTTTAAAAAGTGGAAGCAAATGAAAAGAGATGTCATACTAACCAGTGTTCCGTTTATTCCAGGGGGACCTTGTGGGCCAGGCAACCCCTTTTCACCCTAAATGCAAGAACACAAGAAATGAGTTAAGGTCACCAACTTGTGTCACCAACAGTTCTGACACGAGTTAGTTTCAGAGTTTACCAGAGGTACCTGTAGACCTGGTTCACCAGGAGGTCCCCGCGCCCCCTGTGGATTACAGTAACAGAAGGACATGATTACATAAAGCTGTATTTAGTCTTCAGCTCAGCTTCAGTGAACTGCATTTTATTTTTGTTCAAAACATTTACATGCAAAGGTAATGTGACAATGATGTAGTAACTGTCTACAGATGTCAAATAAAGATCGAGTTTATATTTGAAACGGTGAAACGGTGGGAGCCAGTGTCTGATGATGAAATATGGGCTTTGTTATGACAGTTTTCTAAATAATTCCACTGCTGCTTCACTAAATATGTAAATTGTATAGAGGACATATATATTGCTCCAAATGTTCCTGTATTCTCACCATCTTAGTGATTCATCATCACTGGCTTTGAAAGTTTAGCTTGAAAATCGTGTGTCATCAGAAAGAGCAGCTGACAGAACGTTCGCCTTGAGCTCCGTCTGTTAGACTCTTTTTGTTAAAGCCTTTGCAGAATGAGTGAGAGCTCCAGACCGAGCGGGCGAACAGATCTTGAATAGAGAACTTTTTTGTAAACTGCTGTTTCAGAGATCAAACGTAAGCTGTCCAGCTCAAATAAGGTTCTGCTGTTGTCACTACAGCTGTCTGCATACGCAGGAGGCAACTGTTCACGTTCCAGCATTCAAGCATTCAGCTCACGCTGGTGTTCATCTTCCACTACAGCTAACAGTGGTGGTTCTTGGATTCTGCTTGGAAAAACTTTGTAGATATAATAATTTAACCTGATTGAGGTAATTATCACTAGGTGGTTACGTTACACAGTGCTCTGATTAAAGAAATGCAGAATTATTGAAGCACTGACTTCCCACCTGTTAAGTGTACACTGGTGTATCAGCATACTTTGGATTCCCAGTGTGAATCTTTACTGATGCAGATAAGTCAGTTGTGGTTGTGTAAGTGTGTAATAGAGTCAGCTGTGTAAAATAAGGCTGATAAATGTGGACACAGGCAGGTGTGTGACATACAGGCTTTGATTCAGAGACAGCATCAGGGCCATCTCATCAAAAACACATCCTGTTTGCTTCCCGTCGTCTTTCCTAATCTTTCTACGTGGAAGTGTTTTAGTATTTCAGCAACTGGTTTAACTCTTTCCCTGATAAAGACCACATTAGACAATAACTTTAACAGGCATTCAAGAGAGAAAGAGTTAAGGTGCCAATAAGATGGCCAGGGAGACAACAAGTACTCTAACCTTAAAACCAATACATAAACACAAAGAGTGAAGCGGGTCCTCCATTAGAACATTCATCATTCTCATCCATCTTTCAACAATGCCGCGAGCCTGAAACACCATCATACTTTCACCTTGAGGTGAGCAGAGGGCCAAACAGGGAAAGGGTGGAATGACAGATGGACTGAGAGACAAGAAAAGTGCTGCAGCACAAACAGCTTTGATATATCGCAGGTGCACAGAGATTAGATTCATATGTTAGTAACCACAGCTGGAACAGGAAAAACAAGCCGATACCACATAGAGACTTGTTGGAGAATCACGCCTAACTTGCAGCATGGTATCGCACTCGTTTCCTCAAGGATAGCATCGATTTCAGTGTTGTACCAAGTTCTGTTTCAGATGAACCTTTATGATAGAGACATTCATGTTTTTGTACTTGACAGGTCTTCCTTTGATTAAAGGTCAAACACTGGGTGCAACAGTACTGCCTGTACTTGCATATCGCTCTGTATATATATGAATAAAATGAATGAATATCATTTTAGAACAGACGTTGGCATCTAGAAAAGGACCTAAAGCTGGATTCTGGGGTAGTGGAGCTGAGTAACACCGACGGTCAGGTCACCAAACTGGGAGGATGAGTTTGGTGAATCAGGAGGAGGAGAGTGAAGCACGTTACTCTTTAACTGTTGACCTGATGGTTGGTTAGCAGAACTATTTCTTATTAGGAGCCAGATTCATTTAAGCATGTGATAAATTACTTTGCTTTTGACTTCACATGACTTCACATTCTGACCACACAGAAGCTCAGAGAAGCTTTGTATGTCTAATATAGAGTTTTTAGCAAAGTTCCAATAAATTTTAATGAAAGCATCCTATAACTCACAAACAATCCTATTTATTCAGCCAAAGAAGACTAAAGAAAATCACCTTGAGCCCAGCTGTCATCACTAAAGATCTTATGTGTCTATAGCTAGGACTGTGAGGTAATCAGACAGCTTAACATGGACATGGAGACAGTTCTGTGCAGGACCTCTATTACAAGGCCATAACTACTGGGACAACACAGCATGGTAAAACTACTTACAATAATAAAACCTACATTCACCAGCATTGCATGTGTAAACCAGCTTGATTGGGAAGAGAGGGTTTGGCTTTGGGAAGCAGTGGGGAGCTGTTCAGCACGCGATACTGCCTGCAGTGTGCGCTCACTTGTAAATGTGGGTATCCACTGCAATAGACTTTTTTTGCAAGCAATGCATCAGCAAAATGCTACTTGGTGTCTGGATATCAGCACGTGCAGCTGTGGAAAAACTAGCTTCACACTTTGTGTGTATATGTGTCCTGTTAAAAAGTGGAAGTGAGTGTGTGGTTGTGGGGTGTGGCAGTGATGAGTTTTACCACTCATTTACATTTACAGACGTAGGATGTAGAAGTGCAAACATGAGGAGCTACAGGATGTTACAGCAGCCTGAGATTGTTTTCAAGTAAACTTGTAAACTTCCCATATAAATAAACCCGAGTGTATTTCTGTCTTCCTCACTGCCTCATATCAAAGTATATTCAAGCTACAAACACGCCCAATTTGTAAATTAGTACTACATGGTAATCCATTACACCTAACTCTGCAATAAAGTCACTAAAGTCCATAAAATGGCAGTAAGATTGTTTGTAAGTGTGTTTCTGTTGGCTCTAAAATAAAAATAAAAAGGGCTCATTCTGGTGTTTCGCTGTTGTGGAGCTGGAATTTATATTTAATACATGGATTTGAGCAAGTAGAAAAAAAATGATTAAAGAAAAAAGCTCAAAGGGCGATGTACGCCGGCTTTAATTCGGAAATATGGCTCAAGCTTCAAAAAAAACTGGCTCCCATAGGAGACTGCTGCATGAAACAGACAGCAAACAACACAAGCACGCATGAAATATGCACCTTAGTAAGTATAAATCTAAATGACGTGTTATAAAACCAAACATGTATAAACAGAATTTGGGGTGAAAATATGAATAGAGTGCTGTAAACCAGCATTCTTTCTAATTAGCAAAAGGGGCCAAAGCAGCGGCTGAAAATGGACTTTTCATTTTTCATTTGTTCGTGAGAGATGACCCACAGCTCCTTGGATCGCCGACCTCAGTGAACAGTGTTCTGATGTCTTTCTGGGCTCAAGTACTAATTTCATGTTCTTTTTTACATCTTGGCCATTAGCAGAGCCAGAAAGGAGCAGACAGTTGTTTCGGGCCTTGCTTCTCATGTCTAACAAATATATATATATATATATATATTCAGGCAGTCCTAAATGTGTTTATACAAAGAAACTCATGATAGAAACTTTTGATGACTGTCAGTTTTGCAAATGTAATGCTGGAACACTTTTCTGACTCAGTTTGTGAGTGAAGCTGAAGGTATTTTCTGAAGCTGCGTCAAATCTAACCTTCAATTTGTTGTAAAAAATGATCGATTCTGTTGAGTTTAACTGATTCTTTTACACAAGAGTTTGTATCCAGGATGGACTGCTTGATGAGAAATATTCAACATTAATCAATGAGATGCAGTAAATCTGTTCGGTAAGTAGATAAAAGACGATGAAGTGACTATTCCCCCGTAAAATAGATGAGTAACCTGACTGCTCCCTGTTCAAGCACAGAGCTTTAAAACAGCTTTTACCATCTCCTGTTTCCTGGTGTGTGTGTGTGTGTGTGTGTGTGTGTGTGTGTGTGTGTGTGTGTGTGTGTGTGTGTGTGTGTGTGCGCGCGTTTAAAAGCTCCAATTAATTTTAGCTCTCGTGTTAATGTCCTGATTGCACTTTCCTTCAAAACTTTACGTGTCAGTTTAAAATCAACAACAGCACTGAGTTAACTGTTTATGTACAAATACATATTAATGCATGAAATCATTATCAGCTCACCGGGGCACCTTGAGCTCCAGCAGCACCAGTTGGCCCAGTATCACCCTTCTCTCCCTGTGGACACAACAGACATGTCAGTACCTTCCAGCTTGGAAGTATCCAGACATTAACTGGATACCGCCTCATCCTGAAGTCTACAGTCCTGACAAAACATGCATCAAACTTGTAGCCTAAGCAAAAATAATGTATTCCAGCGCTTCCAGCCTGCAAACACAGGAGACATACTGTTTCACCTAAACATCAGGACTTCATAGCACCTGGAAAAATAACGTTGACGTGAAGAATCTGTGGAATCCCCGTTTAAGAAGAGCAACCAGTCATGAAAGATGTCTGTCTAGCTTGCATCTTCATAAAAGTATCTGCTTTTGTATTTTATGTAAGCTCCACAAAGAGAAATTATATGTATCTGTGCCACTTGAGTGTGAGAGAACTGCTGGGAAGTGTTATGTCATGGTAGCGGCTCTGTATTGACGCACGGGCGCAGCTTGTGCAGCGTGTCCTGTGGTGAGATCTCGCACTGAGCCCACTTCTTGTTAAAACAAAAATATAAGGCAACAAACAAACACATTTGTAAACCACAACACAACGTGCATATAAAGTTTTAGCCATCTGCAAGACAGCAAAGTCCTCCGAGACCACTCTATACCGTGTTTGTTGACTGTGTGGTATGTGAACTGGTTCCAGCGTGGACCGCTCTAATACACTGGCAACGGCAATGAACATGCGAAACAAGCTGTAAAATGTATTCTGGTGCTGCAGGCCAGTCATTTGTGAAGATTTGACGCTGCTTTGCCTGCTGAGCAAATGTATGAGAAAAGAATTTTTCAGATTTTTAAAAGAGCAAAAAAAAGATTATGAAACCCAAATGTACTAAAAGCTTTTCTTCAGCCTTTGGTTCGATGTTATGAGTGTGTTTGAGTGCTTTGATGTTACTTGAATCCAGTGAACATCATATTAAAAACTGATGGTTTCCTCTTTCTCATACATATTCTCTTTTTCCTGCACAATGTGTTTTGTTCATCTACACACAAAGATCATACTGTAGGCCTTCTTCTTTTGAAATTGGTTACAAATAAACACTTTTCTTTTATACATATACAAGTGTGCACACTGTGTGTTTACTGTGTGAGACCAGTGCATGTGTTGGGGAGGGCTCCAGCAGTGGGTTGGTGCTCTAATACAGGACAGTACGCAGAAACATAAACTGTATTTCGATGGTAGTTGTTCTCTTTTGTTCCACTGTTTCTGTCAGTGTGACTTTTTCTTCTTTGTATCCTGGGCTCGTGGTTTTGTTTCTTTCCTCTGTGGATTTCCTGTTGTGCATCTGCAGCACCTTTTGTTCACAAAGTCAGTTTTGCTAAAGATTTTTTTTTAGGTTTCACTTGATAGAAAAAAATCTTAAACAGCAAAGGATAAACAAAAAGAGAAAATGATTGGCACCAACTATGTGAGTTTGAAAAATATGCACCTCCAGTCATGTTAAATAACAAAGCACCCTTCTTTAAACTTGTCACAACATAATAAGAAAAAGTAACCTGGCACTTGGCAGGTACAACCTCAGAAGAACTACAAAGTATGACATATTACTCCATGTCATTTTTTTCTCTGCCAAAAATTAGACCACAATGTGGAAGCGCTGTGAAAAACTAAGTACATTATAGAAATGAAGAAGCAGCCAGGTGCCTCTAATCAGATCAAATCAGCGAGGAGGACCACCTTTATAAAAGCACAAGTTTTGCTGTTTGCAGTATACAAAAAAACCCCATACTGACGATTCGTCACGGCCCGAGACGTGTCACAGTAACGCGAAAGGTGCCCTTCCACATTACGAGACGCTCCGGATTCTTAATTGAAGCGCTTCCCCTGTTATTCACTTAGCAGCTTTCTATTACAGCCCTAACCCTAACCTTACATTTATAGATCCCTTCTAATCCGCTCTCATGCCTCGGATCATACCGACGATTTGTCACATAGCGTCGGTATGTTGCATGTTGGGATGAGAACGCGGGGAGAATTCAGGCATACCACAGAGGAAAGACGAGATGTTACTGTGGCTGCACGTCCGTCTGCGTGGGGATATAAGTCCATTTCCCAACAGTTTGATTTCCATCATTCGACAGCGAGAACGTGGCAAACATTCTTGACAGCTGCCAGTCTTCTCAGGAGTGGATGTTCCAGTAAATTCACCCCAAGGCCAGACTGTGCAATGCTTGGAAAAACTGCAACAAACCCAAGAGCAAACTGAAGCATGAGTGACCTTTTCAAAAATACGTTAGCTATAAGGAAAAAGGATTTGATGTCAGCTGTCTGCTGCAGATGAAGAAAACAACGTGTCTGCATCATCCGAACAGTGAAAGAAGGGTGAGCACTTAAAGTGAGCCTGACAGTAAACTGCAGCGCTCGCACTTAATAATAGATGACCAACTAAAATCGTAATAAAGCTAACAATAGCATTAGCATCCCCGGAGCAGCCTCAGTTGTCAGATTAGATTCTTGCTCTTGGAAATAAATTATAACATCTTCGAATATTTATACCGATAAGCCAAAACCTTCTGAGCATTTTGTAACGAGGGCCCGTTTCAAAGTCTGGGATATATTAGCTGAGGGGTCAGCTCAGAAGAAACGGGCAGGTGTAAAACCCAAAGTCATTTGGACAAGAGCCAAAGTGATACAGCCAGACGACTGAATCAGAGCTTTTCAGAAGTGCTTGTGCGGTCAGCCTGATCCACAAAGGACACTGAGGTCTTGTAGAGTCAACAGATGTGTGACAACAGCAGCATGTTAACAACAGTGGAAATAATTTACTGTACAGCATTCACCGTAGCTCTTAGCTGAAACAGCTAACAAATATCTATCTTTTTTATACAGACCTTTAAAGGACAGTTGTATTACCTTAGTAACCAGCTGACCATCTAAACTAATGGTAATTAAATAAATTACATTTATTTCTACAAAGAGCTGCACAGGCGCCTAAAATTCATTTCGCGGATGTTTTGCTATATTCCATCATATTTATGCAACCTTTATTCAACCTTCTCACCTAGCACCTAATTGCTTGTTTGGTCCTAAAATATCTTTTCCTTTTCCAGTTACAAAGAAAGTCCTGTGCGGTAATGATCGCTGACATATTAAGCCAGGCCTTCTTGTTAACCTCAGCTCAGCAGCGCCTAACTTCAGACCTGGGTACTCTGCGGGGCTTCAAGTATGACCGTTTGAGGTGTGAAACATTTCTCTCGTGTTCGAGCTCTGTGCTGAACACAGAGGTTACCGGGTCCCTAAGATACAGTATATTTTGAGTGCACGGTTATGAAAGTTGGCAGTGAGGAAACAACTGAATTAGCTCTCTGTTGCATCTGTTTTCTTTTGAAGTGTCTCGCCGCACTACGCACATAAACCCATAAGAGCAGCAGACCTCATAATTACACAGCCAAGACGCCCACCACAGCCCAATAAATGACAAGATGACATAAATCTCTGGGTGTCTAGAACAAGAGAAAATAGACAACACACAGAAGCTGGCCTGACACGGTCCTTTTATGTAAGCACACTAATCCGGCACTTCACCCTGCCTCCCGCTGTTAAAGACTGAAGAGCCAGTGACAAGTTGATATCTCTGAGCTAAACCGAACTTAGACACATAATATTTGTAGATTTGAAAGAAAAAGTCTGTAAGAGATAAAGGCAGCAAGCACAAGAATGTAAGAACACGCTGTGTCTGACCACATCTTTTCATAGGAGAGGATCACTGAGGGCTGGGGGTGGGTAGAAGCCCAAAACGTAGTGGTGATGTACTTCAAGCAACAACAAGAGCTGGTGAATGAATGAGGGAAAGATGTGACTGAAAAAGCAGATTTAAGTCTTGATTGGCCAGCTGATCTGCATGTCAAACATAACCAATGATCGTGAGCAGTTTGAGCATCTGACCAGCACCTTGGTACTGCATCAAAGTACGGAGCATAACCAGATTACAGGCATTCTGGCCTGAAACTCCTTCTGAAATCCACTAGGAAGGCCTGGGAGGAGCAGCTAGAAACAGTTTACCTGGAGGGTCAACTACTGATCCTTTCTGTTAAAAGGTTCCAGTTGAAGTAATTTTATCTGATAAGGATTCCTCCTGACTTCCCTTTAGTGATTTCCTGAGCACATCCAACTGAATGGAGACCATGCAGCATAACCAGAAAATGCTGGTATGATTGCATATCCCGGGAATGCTCCGGGATCCCCCATGATGCTCTTGGGAAGCCTTTCATGTTGTATCAGATGTTCCCCTGCTGATGCATACAGTAGTAATAACAGCTTTAGAGCTATCTGGATCTTTCTCCAAACCCTCAACCACCCGTTGTTGTACTGGAGAGAATTCAACAACGAGCAGCCTCACCAGGTGCAGCTCATTGCTTGTTGGCTTTCCCTATCATACGTCTTACACTAAAAGGCAACTGTAGTTGTAAGGTAGCAGAGTATATATGAAACTGTACTGACAAACTCTAAAAGTACAGGAATTTTCAAATCTGGACCAATAACAAAGCTAAAACTACTTGTATGGCCAGATACCAGTAGGTTAGCTAAGATAACAGTTCATCAGCTGTGTAGCTGCAAACTGAAAAAACCCAAGAGTTGGGATGAATGATTAGTGGCTACTTTATTTCAGAAAGCATTTCCACTTGCATATTCTCAAAGTTGGTGGAGTCTAAATATTCTGTATAAGGGAAGCATCTCATTTTCCTTAAATGAGTAAACAGCACCCATACTCCCCATATTTACCACAATTAATCACCTCATTAAACAGCTTAATGTGTGAGTTACAACAGTTCGGTGTCGTTGAGGAGGTATTTAACTGTGTAGCAACATGTGAGGACTTCTTTCAGTCACACTGGGGTAGTGTAGTTTATTTCCTACAGACTTTGGTAGCTGACTGTAGTAAAGTAAACACTGATTAGCAAGCTGCACGGCTATTTCCCACAAACACAGATACTTGTTTATTAGTGCTAAGTAGTGCAGCAAACTTAGCAAAACTGAAGCAGAAACTTCTTGGACAGTCTGTGAGATAATGTCATTAGAAATGCTCCAAAAGCCACCAACCCAGCCGAGGCTTCACTTATCTCATTCTATCCGCTTGGATGAGGTATTCCTGCCAACTCCATGCAGCACTGCCTTTGATGTTGCTGGATAAGTAGCTCTCATACTTTAGCTAAAACTTGCTTCTTGTTACATTTTTTGCTTCACTCTGAGCTGCTGCCTGCTTTGCTCTGTGTGTAGGTGGAGGGACACACACACATACATCTTTGAGAGGATAATCACAGAGTATTCCAAATTTAGTCATAGCAAATAAGTGTCAGTCCTTTAACTGCATGTCAGCCCACTGCTTTTCATTCGGGCCCCCTGGTAACCTCTTTTTTTGATTAGGAAAACTAAACAAAAAAGTACCCTACATGCTGTTGGGATGCCTTTTCTTTAGGCTTCTGAAGTGGATTTCCTCTGAAAATTGAGGTAGTTACTGAAGCTGCAGTGAGCAACACGCCTGTTCCTCACAGCCACATTTTGCACATATATTTGTGCGTGCACACACACACACACACGTCAGGTGTTGCTATCCTAGTGGGGACATCTCATTGACATAATGCCCTAGCCGCTTACCCTAACCATCAAAAATGAATGCCTAACCCTGACCGTTACCCTAAACCTATTCATAACTTAATTGTAACCCTGACACTAAAACCCCATTTTGAGTCTCAAAAATGCCTTTGCACTAGTGGGGACCGAGATTTTGGTCCCCAGAAGTATAGTAAACTTCCAATTTTTGGTCCCCGCAAAGATGTCTAAACAGGTACACACACACACACACCTCCTCTTGCCAAACAGTAACTTTATGACCGCCTTTATGTGATGCATTTTGGGAATTGCTGGCATTAAAAAATAACACGGGTTAAATTATACAACGCAAAATACAAACAGGACATGGCAATAAGAATTCATATGTGTAATAGTTGGCCATAAAGCCTTAAATAGAAGAATATAGATTTTATTGTAAGCAGCGCAGATACTCACAAACCCACTGAACTGACGAAAAGAGGAAATATTAATCAGAAGTATCTATCTGTGCTTCACAAATCATTTTTTTAAGTACAAAATATTTCAATCTGTGTTTTTAATTTTGACTAAAGTAGAAAATTACATCATGATAAAAGCGTATTTTGGATGAAATTTCTGATTTTCCTGTTATAGACAAAGAGCAGTTGATTTTACATATTCTCATATTAACTAACATTTTGTTGCAGTTTTCTTGTGTGTGTAATGCCCCAAATGCCCAGCTGACCACTTTCATTCTCAACCAAGGACCCTCAAGTGGCTCTATACACAGTGTTGGGAAGGTTACTTTTAAAATGTATTCCATTACAGATTACAAAATACATGCCCCAAAATGTATTCTGTAACATATTCCGTTACAGATTCCCAACACATGCACTGTGATTTATTACTATTACTGAAGGTCAGCGGCTCCAAACCGTAGTAAAGGGACCTCTGGCTAATACGTCGGGTTCGTGTCGGGCTTGTAGCCGAAAAATCGCTTTACTTTGTTGTCTGGGTCAACTTTGCTAGTGAGAGACGAAGAGAGGCGTTGAAAGACTGCTCCAAAGGAACTTATTGTTTCAGAGAAAAACACGAACACAGCGTACAGTCGAGTCTTAATAGCTTACTTACAACTGGGCTCGTCAGGCACTCTTCTTGGCTGCAGTGGTTATTATTATATTTACATGCTTCCAGCTTCCGTTTCTGCTCGATGACAACTCTACTTTTCCACTCGCCTTTTTCTCCCTCCTCGCGCTCACAGACACATAACGGGTATGGCGCTCTCTCACCCAGGAAACACGCAGAGAGAGAGCGTCACCCTGTAACCATGGCAACCATAACGCTGCCGTCTGGAACTACAGAATGTAGCTGTCAAACAAAACCCAAACAGTCCTGACCCACCACAATATGAAACAGGGAAGTACCGCCGTGTAATCCATTCATTTCAACAAAGTAACTGTATTCTAAATACCAGCTTTTTAAACGGTAACTGTAACGGAATACAGTTACTCGTATTTTGTATTTTAAATACGTAACGGCGGTGACATGTATTCCGTTACTCCCCGACACGGTCTATACATCTCTTACTTGTGGGTAACAACCGATGATTTGTGGGCCTGTCAGCCTGAGGGAGAGGGAAACTCGAACTTATGCATGTACTAAAGAGGTCTCTGAACTCGCTTCCAAATTACAAGAAACAGAGTTAAAAATAAACCCAACCTAAATGCTACCGGCTTCCTTTTGATCTGTGTAAGTAGACGATTGTCATTTGTTGGCTCATTTAAGCAACGTCATTTAAAGGATCCTGTGGTTTCGTTGGTCCCGAGAACATGCTTCTGCTAATATTATTAAAGGGTTTTCAAATGTATATGGACAGCCTAGCCCCATTTGAAATCTCCCCATCCCTGTTTTCCAACAGATAATAGTTATACAGTTAGTAATTACAGGGCAGCACTGATTGGCATACAGTATCTTTATCTCTTTATCTCTCGTAACATGAAAACCTCACACAGCTGCATCTGAAATGGTATAATTTTGGGTGTAGAACACTCGGTATCTGGTAATAAGAGACCTACTGCCAGCACAGAGCTGATCATTTCTATCTGACTTCACTTGAGTGTGAAACATCAAATCCTAAACTCTTTGAAAGTGTGATGCTGAAAGATAGCAGCTTTATGAGTGTGATTAAAGGCCACAGTAGCAGCCTAAAGCCTTCTACAGTATATCTAACGTTAGGCATCATTAACATTCAATGGGGCTTCCACGGATCGGTGAAAAGAAATTCTTTACAGCTGATGAGGGAGACCACCTCAGGCAGTGACCACACTGAGAGCTTTTTTACTGCTATACATCGCTTTTTGTTAACTGCGTGGAAGTTGTTAGAACGGGGCTTTTACAGACTAAGAGCTAACTATTTATTCAGTAACGACTGTTCAGTTGTTCTCTGTGTATCTCTTTAAATGATGCTTCATGCTTTTCCATTAGACCGGCGTCCCCATTACAATGTTCTGTTTGGTTTTTCATTTTATCACCAGCAAGCAAACTAACATTTCTGAGGGTAGAAGCACGTACACCTAAAACTGATCAGGGGTGTCAGTCATCCTTTATATGAGCTACATGGTTGCTATTTGCAAAGGCAGGTGGAAACCTGAACGGGAAGGAGGCCAGACCAAGTGGAAACCTCCTGGGGTGAAAAATGAAGCCAGTGCGGAAGTACGACAGCGCTATCCAACATGACACCTGAACAAATGTAGACCACAACACTCTATAGAAATCTTGGACCGCAGTTTATTGTCCAACATGAACCCCTGTGTGCTGAGGTCATGAGTCCCTCCCTGTGGCAGCAGAAAGGCTGCTTTGCTCAGCTGACTTGTTGTGTCAGACCTGAAAGGAAGCTCTGTCCATCTCACCTGTGGTTGTGCTCCAAAATAAATGTTCTCATCAGACCTCAACAAATATTAGAGAAAGACTCAATTGTGCACCCAAAATAATTTTCTGTACATTTCTGTTTAAATTCCAGTTTGGTAAGAGGAGGAAGGAAAAAGAGATCAAGTCAAACATATACAGCGGTCAGAGGTTTCTGTGGTAATTTTAGGCTTGGAATGATTTTCCTTGAACTGCTCTATTTCCAGGGTGGGCTGGTTGTATAGCATGCATCTTTAACCATTTACAGAATGAATTTAATGTCTTTTATTTATTCTGCATTTTTAACACACATCAGGTCAGAGTTAAACATACAGGCTCAAAGATGTACTTTGGTATTTGGTGTAATGTCCCTTAGCAAGTTGCAGCTCCGTCAGATGCTTTGATAGTGTCGACAACCTTGTGTCATAATTCTGCTTGAAAATTTGACCACTTTTCTTAGTAATATAGTTCCTTTCAACTGATTGGCTTCCTAGCATGGACACGGCTTTTAAGCATATTCCATATTTCCAAGACGGCTGACGTCAGGGATTTGGGAAGGCCAGTTTGGATGTGTGTTTGGGATCATTGTCCTGGTGGAACACTCAGTTGTGTCCAAATTTCAACCATCTATGGATTTGAGTTCCACTTCTGCATTATTCCATCAATTTTGTGCAACGTAGCACTGCAGCAAAACAGCCCCAGAGCATGATGCTGCCATCGCTACTTTCATCTAGGTTCATCTAATTCTTTGGACTTGATCATGAGGATGAGCAGTGAATAGAGCCAGGTCCTGCCGAGTCAAAGAACAATATAATATAAAAACTCCACTTCTTCCAATATTTAAGTGAGAATATGTATCAGGGATGTAGAACAATATCCTTTCACAGTATTTCCAAATGTGAGCCTGTAAGTATTTTTATAAACCTCTGTGGATTACAGAAAATACAAATTAAATGTATACTTGTGCAGGTTTTTTTAGGTTGTTAAAGATTTATTCATTCAACAATCAGTCCTTCAAAGTACGTTGGTATGTTGTGCTTCCTGGTAATCATTATGATGGTCAGTCTTCCCTGACTTTGCTGCAGGAAGAAACTGTATTTGTTTGTTAGGCTTCCTGCATCGGTGAGGCAGCTCAAGTCACCAGTTTAGTTAATCTCAGCGGCTCTCTTTACTTCACTTTCTACTCAATTTACTTTACTCATAAATACTATAAATTAGGCATACAGAAATACATTATCTCAGAATTATACTTGGCGCCGGTGAGGTCGGCTGCCGTGCTGGATGCTCTGCCCCAACTTCTCCACTTTTTGCAGTTTTTCGTCACTTTTTGCTATATCTGCCATAATCTTGCATGGCCATCATGCAAAACACACAAATCCGCTACAGTAGAGACACTTTGGTTTCTATTGGTCTACAATACATGAGCATTTCACCATGTTTAACTCCGGACCCAACCTGGCCAAAGGAGATCCTGAGAGAGAACAAAGGACGCGACCCTAAGCGACGGCCTCGAGGTAAAAGAGCCGGCATCAGGAACAGGCTACGGGCTCGCGCACACCGCGCACCCATGCCCAGTATCCTGCTAGCCAGTGTTCAATCCATCGAGAACAAGCTTGATGACCTCAGAGCCAGAATCAAGTTCCAGAGAGACATTCGGGACTGCAACCTCCTCTGCTTCACCGAGACTTGGCTGAACCCAGCGATACCAGACCACGCCGTGCAGCCGACGGAGTTCTTTTCGGTTTACCGCATGGACAGGACAATGGAGTCGGGGAAGAAAAGAGGTGGTGGAGTGTGTTTGATGGTGAACAACAGATGGTACGACAGCACAAACAGCTCCCCTCTCACACGCTCTTGCTCGCCCAATCTGGAGCTTTTGATCGTTAAGTGTCGCCCTTTCTATCTCCCTCGGGAATTCACTGCGGTCATTGTCTGCACTGTTTACATTCCGCCTCACGCGGACTCGGACACTGCCTTATGTGAGCTACATGAGGCTCTCACACATCAACAAACACTTCACCAAGATGCCGCACTCATTGTTATGGGAGATTTTAACAGAGTGAATCTCAAACGGACATTTCACAACCTTCACCAGCACATCAACTGCCCCACCCGGGGCACGAGGACATTAGACCACTGCTACACCCCGTTCAAGAACTGTTACAAGGCTCAGCCCCTGCTGGCATTTGGAAAATCGGACCATGCCGCCATCTTCCTCATACCTGCTTACAAACAAAGGCTAAAGCAGCAACCACCAATCAGGAAGGAGGTCGCTCGCTGGACGGATCAATCGGTGGCCGCGCTGCAGGACGCACTGGATGACGCAGACTGGGACATGTTTCGGCGCAGCTCTGATGACATCAACATGTTTACGAAAGCGGTTGTGGGATTTATCGGGAAACTAGCGGACGACACTGCAGAAAGAACTATCATCCGAACGTTTCCCAACCAGAAGCCGTGGGTGGATAAAAACATCCGCGACGCTCTGAGATCACGCACCGCTGCCTACAATGAAGGGCTCGTCTCCGGTAATATGGACCTATACAAGGCTGCGTCCTACAACGTGCGCAGCGCGGTCCGAAAGGCAAAGCGGAGCTACGGTTCGTGACAACAGCTGTGTGCAGATCAACAGTGCATCATATATCGAGTGCGGGAGAGAGTATGAGCGTGCAGCGTTTAAAGCGTGGAAGTACTGACCTTACTTTGAGTTTGATTCCATAAAAAGTGACAAAAACATTAGTGTCCATCGTGCGTGGGAAGAAAACTTCTTTTTACAGCGAAAAAAACCCCTAAACTTCCAAGCAAGCACCGAGTAGCTACGACGTAATGGGAAACTCACAGAGAAACTCGCGGATTCTTCCACTGACCGCTGCACACCTGTACCAGGGTAAACCTCCGCCTACCGCAGTCCTGCTTTACAGGTGAAAATAGAGCAACAGGACCGCTGAGTCTTTGACTTTATTTATTTTCTGCTGTGTTTTACTTGCATCAATTTGAAAGAGTGAGTGTAAACACAAAAAATATTTTATTTTATGTGCTGGAATGTGCAGAAAATAGGTTTAAATGTTAAACTAATTTCTTCCAGTCAGAGAATGTTGCATATAATTACATTTTTGCTTGATGCATAAAGTTAAAAGATTAAAACTAATAAAACGAGACTTTTCCATTTGATTACATTTTGTATGATGGATTATGTAGAAAAAGTAGAATTGGGCTGAAAGATCTATCGCTTTGTCACCTCTTCAGGTTGTAAATCATGTTTTTAAAAAGTAACTAAGTAACTAAGTAATTAATTACTTTTGAAAATAAGTAATCAGTAAAGTAACGGGATTACTTTTTTGGGGGAGTAATCGGTAATTAGTTACTGATTACTTTTTTCAAGTAACTTGACCAACACTGCTCACTGTACACTTATGACTGTGTAGCCACATCCGACACCACCTCCATTGTCAAGTTTGCTGACGACACTGCTGTTGTGGGCCTGATCTCCGACAACATCGAGACGGCCTACCTGGAGGAGATTAGGAACCTGGAGACCCGGTGCCAGGAGAATAACCTCCTCCTAAACATCAGCAAGACTAAGGAGCTGATCGTGGACTTCACTACAAAGCAGGCGAGGAATTACAAACCCCTCATCATCAGTGGCACGCCAGTGGAGAGAGTGGACAGTTTCCGATACCTGGGTGTCCACATCACTCAGGACGTGTCATGGTCCTGCCACATCAACACCCTGGTTAAGAAAGCCCGTCAGCGTCTCTTCTTCCTCAGAAGACTTAGAGACTTCCATCTGCCACTGAAGGTGCTCAAGAACTTCTACTCCTGCACCATCGAGAGCGTCCTGACGGCAAACATCTGCACCTGGTTTAGGAACAGCACCAAGCAGGACAGACTAGATCTGCAAAGAGTGGTGCGCTCAGCCGAACGCATCATTCAATCAGAGCTCCCTGACCTGCTGTCCATCTACACCAAGCGGTGCAAGTCCAAAGCTAGGAAGATTATGATGGACCTCTCCCATCCCAACAATGGACTCTTCTCACTGTTGAGGTCTGGGAAGCGCTTCCGCTCCCTTAAGGCCAAAACAGAGAGAATGAGGAGGAGCTTCTTCCCCCAGGCTATTCGGGCCCTGAACCAGGTGTAGGACTGGACTCTCCCACACACGTCACTATAAGACTGGACTCTCCCACACATCACCACACATTTCCTATAATCCTATAATTCATAATCTTTATAATCTTTATAATCGCTTCTGCTATTTGCACATTCTTTACTGTAAATTCCTAAGTTAATTTGTAAATTTTGTAGTAACCTGTAAATTGTAAATATTGTAAAACTTTTCTTCTGTCATTTAATGGTCGGGCATTGTACAGCTACAAGCATTTCACCCCCATGTCATACTGTGTATGGTTGTGTGTGTGTGACAAATAAAATTTGAATTTAAATTTGATACTTAATCTCTTTAGGGTCGGGTCATGTTCCCATCTGTCCTTCATATGGAATGTAAACATGTTTGTCAGACACAAATGGAAATCTTAATAGAAGAGCTCTAAGATCAAAGTGCATGCAGTAAACTCTGTTTGAAAGGGAAGACGTTATCATTCCTAAAACGCTGCTCGTTTAGCACAAGACTACTGCCACCATAATCCTTCTCCTAATGGTCCTAATGTCACCTAGTAGATGTTATGAGAAAATAGCATATGGATTTAAAGGGCCATTACTATCTATTAATATTTACATCCTGTTTTCCTTTATTTAATTCCTATCTAACAGCCTGGTCTCTGGTAATGATGCACAGCTGGAAATGTGTGCACTTACAAAGTGTTTATTAAGTAATTGTTCAACAATCACCTTGATGCTGGACAGATTGCAGAGACTGCTTCTAGTCTGGATGCTAAGTTAAGCTAGTTAACGTGTGCCTTCATGACCAGATGACCAAAAATGCGGATACGTTCCACAGGGAGTGCTCTGGAGACAGTAGCAGCCACATGTTCCCACACATGGACACCAAATGTGTACCAGCATCCTCCACTTGGTAGAGAACACTTCCAGATCCTTGGAGAAAGTAGTTTGTTGTGATAGCAGGAACAGGCCCAAATTACTGAGCAGAGTGGCCGAGAGTCAGCGTGGAGTTCAGAGAAAACTCAAAATAGCAGTGTGCACACTTGTAGCTGGTGGGTGTGGACACACGCTTGCAGATGTGTGCATTTGCTCTTTCATTTAGCCACAGCCAGCTTGCCACAGGAGAACATCCCATGTAGTGTGTGGCTGTAGCCCACTACTAGTGTTAATTAACTGACAGAAATGGTGGTGGATGAGATTATAACAACATACAGCCCGACTCTATGGCTCATATCAGAGCAACGAGAAATAAAATCTGTCAAAGAGATTTGCTTACAAAATTAATCCATGGACTTTGTAAGTTACAGGTATTTCTTTCTTTATGGCACTTTATTTTTACCCTGCATGAGCTTCCATTTGGTCAAATTACTCCCATTAGGAGCATGCTGAAATAGCTATTAGCAGATCCTCTCTAATGCAGCCCATGGATTTATGGACGACTGTCGCTGGATTACTTTTCTAGGCCGCTAAAGAAAACTTGCAAATGTGCTGAGTCTTAGGTGGGGCCTAATGTCCTTTTTTAGTTTTTTATATAAGAGTTTACCTTTATTTGTTTGTCCTGTCAAATGTACATATCTATCAGTAAAGTTTAAAATCCCATGAGTCAAATTACCAGGGAGCACAGGGAGTATCTTATTCCCTGCCTCCCGTATAAAATATTTATCCCACCCAGATGGGTCTTTATAAACTATTTCGCTTTCCAGAAGACAAAAAAGTAAGTAGGAAGTTGAATATCTTTATGTCTTTCTGCCAACTTTGCAGTTTTAAAACCTTTTAGATTTTTTCAAGTCTGAGGCCACAGCATGCTTTGCATTAACTTACGCTAAGACAATAAAACTGCTTTAAAGTCTTCTTTTGTTTAATATGTTTGCGCTTCTCATTTGTTTTATGATCTCGTCTATACAAGCTTAAATTCTTATTCAAATTTAGCTGTGGTACATTATCCACATTCAACTCTTAAATCTAATTCCTTGACAGAAGAGGATCATTCATGAAATGAAAAGGCTAGCCCACCGTCTGCTACTACTGTAGTAATGCTGTCACCTAATCTTACAAACACTTATGCTACATAGCCAAGTTACAGCTAGCTAGCTAAACTCCACACTAACATTAGTTTTATCAATGGTTGTGCAATTAATGACATCATAAATGTTATTACACATATAGCATATAAACATGTTTACATTTAAATTTCTGATTTCTGTTAAAATGTGTCAAGAGGAAGATGAGAAAGACCTGGGCTACAAATACAGCAAAGCTCAGTGAGGCTACGAAGTAACGGCTCAGCAGTGACACAGGCTGACTGTCTCCAGGCCACGGCACACTGAAAGAGCCATTTGTGATAAAGGAGTCCCAAAAAAGTACTCAGAGTGTAATATATTTCAGAAGTTGGATGTTTCTACATTGTAAATTTTTCTTTTACTAATCATATGATTAACAAGTATCCAGTAGATAGTGGATTTCTCAGTTTCATGAGCCATAACGATCAAAATAAAAAACTTCTCACTTGACTTGTAATAAATTTAAAATTTATTTAAAAAGTCATCGTTACCTTTGTTAAATGAATTATGAAAAAACATTTCACAATATTCAAATGTCTTTGAGATGCACTGGTACTACTGCAAAGTTTAAACGAGGGCAGCTTACACAGAGGTCGGAAATGTTTTTAACATTTAATGTCCTGCTCAGTTCTGCTATCAGTCAGCGTCTGAACTGTCACATAAAGTAAATGGCAGCCACTTGCTGGCATTCATTGCCTTCAGTTTCAGTATGAATATCCATAAAGACAAACGTGCAGCTTTGTAAGATCAGCTTAAAGGAGGTTCGTTCTACAAAACCACTGCTTTGCCAAACAAACTGTCCTGTATGCAGAGTGTGGTGCTTCCCAACACTTTTGTGATGAAGCTGCAGAAAGATGCTCCGTATCAGTGCTGGACCACAAATGCCACTGTGGTCAAATCAAATCGAGCTGTTCAGACAGCTTACAGAAACACTGGCAGCTGTTAACAGCAGCACACATGTTAATTGTAACAGAAATATTCTCTATAGTGTTGGCACGAGATGTTGACAATCACAGAGTGCAATGTTTGCAACGTGAAGCGGACTTGATGTCTCAGAAACTACAGTCTGCACTGACCTTTGGTCCCAGCGCGCCAACCAGTCCGACACGGCCTGGAGCTCCAGGCTCCCCCTAGGAGGATGAAAAATTCTGTGAGGCAATATGAAACAACAGGGTCCTGGTAATGGTACAGAAGGCGGAAGAAATCCCATCCACAAGCAAACTCGTCTCTGCACTACTGTTCAATTAGGAGAAGAAATAATATCATATAAACACATTCAAGATATTTTTGATTTGTTACATTTTGAAATACTTTTGCTTGCCTTGTTTAAACTGCTTTTAACTTATCATAGCTTTCTTATCGAGTGTTTTGGAATAATCTGATGATCTCGTGACATCAGACAGAGCCCTACATTTGAAAGGTTTAGCATCCTATGAGCATCAGCTAACTCCCTCTAGAGCTTACCATCGGCCCAGCTTCTCCTGGAGGTCCTGGCTCTCCTCTCTCACCAGGGAGACCCTGCACATGAAGAATGTTGCTAACATTCAAATGTGATCACTTTTAAATAATAACTTCACCATCTTTTAATTTTAATTCTGTTGGTTGACATAGAAAATGTTTCTTTAGAGTTTCAAACTCACATTAACAGCAAAGTTTTGTTATTGTGCAGGAAAATTTGTTAGAAACAAATTAAATTCAACAGGATGATCATTGTGAGTGTTTTAAATGTCCGTGCTAAATGTGGCAGCATTTAAAGACGCGTGTCCCTGTATTCACCAGCAGTTAGTTTGATCTACATATAGACGCAGCAGATATGGAACCACTCTGTTTCAGAGAGTGGGTATAGTGGCCCAAACTGGTTTGACTTCTTTTGTAAGATGCTGTTTGAACATTTGAATGTGTAGTAATGTTGATAAAAATCACTATTCATGTTTTATATCAGATAAAATGTTTTTATTATATTCATGCATTCCTTTAACACCTGCAAATGTCACACTGAGCAGAGATTTTATGGGGTGAAATTATTCTGTGGGCAAAAAGGCCTAAAGCAGCGGTGTCAAACATAAGGCCTGGGGCCCAAAATCGGCCAGGCAGAGACTCCAATGTGGCCCATTGGATGGGTTTGGAACATGTGAAGCAGGGCATACGTTTTTAACTTTTTTTAGCTTTCACTACCGATAAAGAGCTCCCCCACAGCCAATCACACTTCACCGAGTACGTAATAGTCTTAATAGTTTAAATGTCTGATTTAGCCATTTCTGTGATTGTTTTACAATTACAGCAAATTCTGAAAATGAGCTCCCTGAACTTTTTTGAACATTTATTTCTTACAATTTAGGAGATTTAAGAGTGAATTTAAGAATCATGCAAAAGATTTTGTTTTTATTTGCTACAGCAGCATGCACAATGTTATAAGATTAGCTGTGGGGAAAAGAAGGAAAACAAATGCTTCTAATTTCAAACGTCATTTTTTTAACAATTCATTTTGTTTTCAACAATTTGTTATACAAATCATTAAGTTGTCTAAAATATTGTAAAGCATCAGTGGCTTCTTGTGCCTTGCACTACAGCGACACAAAGCAGCACTAAAACAGAAAAAGTGGCCAAGACACAATGAACGAGAGAGAGCTGCAGAAATATATCTATAATATATATCATTCAAAACGTCCGTGGGACTGTTGCTCTCCCAGTCTTACCTTAGGTCCTGGGAGACCTGGTTCTCCCGTTAAGCTTGGCTCGCCTCTGTCTCCCTGCAACACATTGAAGAACTGTCTATAAAACAACCAGTGTGAATAAGAACACACACTAATGCTCCTGGTTTTCTAACACTTACCTTTGCACCTTTAGGACCAGGTGCTCCCCTTGCTCCTGTCAGACCTGCTTCACCCTGCAGAGGGAAGACAGGTCAGAAAAGTGTTCACCGAAATAAACAGCATAAAGTATTTTGATCTGCCTGTTTCCTATAATACATTTAAAACCTAATACATTTGCAGGATATTCAAAGACATAACTTGTTAGGCTTATCTGAACAAACATGTGTGATGTCACTATTTCAGATGTCTTTTATGAAAAAAGGCATGCAGAAAGACTTTCCTCCAGATTATGCATGACAGTCACCACATGTTAACTTTTGAAATTGTGGCTTTTGTGTGTACATTCTTGGGTACACAATAATTATCGCTCTGCATTGAACTCCTCATCACGCAAATATTAATTTGCTGGTGAAACACAGACTTAAAAAGCGAGTTAAAGCCAACAGCGAATGGATGAGTCTCCAGAAATGTTTCTGTCTTATAGCCACCAATGCTTTATGTAAAGTGCAGTTTTCTTCCTTGTGTCAGACATAATAATAATAATAATAATGTTGTATTATTATTATTATTAATGTCTTATTAATATATAATGTGCTATAAAGGATGCGGGTGGGTGAATAATACAGGGAGGAGTAACTCTTTGAGGACATGCAGCTCTGTACAACTCACACAGAAACAGAGAAGTGCAATGCGTCTATTCAAAGGTATTATCGTGGTGTTTCCTTATACCTTCATCCCTGGAAATCCCTGGGGGCCAGGATCACCAGGTTTTCCTTCTTTACCCTGAGAACAATTGCATCATGTTCAAACATGCATCCAAAGATAAAACAGAATGAAAAACGTCCAAAGTTATCCGTACTTACAGGCTTGCCTTCAGGCCCTCGTGGCCCATGTGTCCCTTTCTCACCTGGTGAACCCTGTAATATAAAAATATTCCAATCAGAAACTTTCTTCTTACATTAAGACACAACAGCAGCTATGCCATTGGCTCTATGAATACCAAGGCTGTGGCTGCCCATCGCTTCAACCGTCCCAGAATATGACAATGAACTGCCTTCAAATTTGGAACAACTGATCCCATAACATTTAATGGAAAGTACTTTCAGACGCTCCACCACAGTGGATGGAATCACAGGTATGATTTTACACCGAGTGGTTTCCTGATGCGAGCGTCCCATCTGGGTTTTGGACTGGCACTGGGAGTTCACCGGCTCACGACCCCCTGAAACGGTGCGACTTGAACCAGGGATCTTTTGGCTGCAAATATCTTTCATGAATTCTAGGAAGAATTCATTTTTCAAATCCTTGTAAATCAGAAACCTTAATGTTCCTAACGTGACTGTACATGGCTTTGGCTGCAGACACGATGGAGACTTTTCAGGAAACATAACAAGTTTGCAAGAGATGCGATTTAGGCGTGCACTGCTGTCTACATCGTGGACACTTTCCTTACCAAACAAATACTATTGTGACTCATTAACTGGGCTTCATCACAACCACACATCATTAGAGGTAATTAGTAGAGGAGTCAAGTCTTGATATGTATGTTTTTTGAATGAGGCTCCAAATCCACATCAAATAAACTAGCAGTTTCCTAGTTTCCAATTGCCATGTTGTGGTCACTTCTCCCCTCTCTATGTAGCATATACCATTTTAGATGGGTGTGTAATGACCTCCAATATAATGATACAGTAAAGAACTGATTATTATTGCATCCAAAAAAGCAACAAAGAATGTTGTGTAAACTAGCAGCACATTCTATATGTGAACATCAAAATCAAAGAATAACCAAGCTGTTAAATGAGAATGATGATGGATCACACTCATCAGCACACTCTTTGTTGAGCAGCAGGGATCTTGCAGACCAGTTGTATATTTGGACATCAGAGCCTGGTGTTAAAACCATAGGAAAGGAAACAGACATGTAATCTATCAAATGTAGGTCTTTATGTGTGTTACCGTGGGTCCTGGTGGGCCGACTACACAATCGCAGTCTTCTTCTTCCACTGTGGCACTTCTATTCAGAGGGCACTGAAGATACACATACACAATTAAATTAACAGAGTGGGTCACAAACGGATTACCCTGACAACACCTCAGTGGTGAAACTTTTATTAGCGACCTCAGATTAAATATGTGTGAATTCACCCTTACCCTTTCATCATCCTGTGTATCAGGAGAGACAAGACAAGAGAAAAAATAATGGTTATCGTCATCGCAGGCTCATACACGCAGCCATACACAGCCTTTCAAGTACAAAGCCTTTGAAGTGGAAAGGAAGAGAGAGTGAGAGCAGAGATCTTACGACGGAGTAGATTTCACAAGCTGTTTCCCTCTCGCTCTGATGGGGATCACAGTAGAGACGCAGCTTCTGAATCTCCACCTGAATCGAAACAACATGGACGATCTGATTATTTCAAACATGCTTTTTGTAAAAACAGAAACAAGTGTCATCTTTGATGGGTGACACGATGCTTTGAAGGCTGAACGGTGATGATTTTGCAACATGTAAATGTTACAAATGTTGCAAACTGTGCTTCATATGATAATAGTAATGATATCTACATCCATACATGCAATAGCCGTGTGTTAAAAACAAAACAAATGTTGCATGGTACCCTAATGATTGTAACACCTTGCAAACTATAACTAATAATTGTAGGATCATTTATACAGAATATCTTTCTCTGGACAGTCAAGCATATTAAACAAAATATATCCAACCTACTGGCAACATTTTAAAGGGGTCCAATTATGCTTTCCATATTTCTTTTTGTATATAAAGCGTTGAAGCAGTGAATGCTCATATCAGTCATGGCAAAATGAGTGAAAGCGTGGATTGTCTTCCGCAGGTTGGGGATGTGTTGCTGCTCTGATCGGATGAGCACCAGTATTTTGGGCTCTTGCTCAGGTAAAATAGTGCTCTGCCAGCTAACAGTCCTCCCCTCATGTAGACTCAAAGGTCTGGTTGTCATATACAGTTGTGGTCAGAGGTTTACATACACTCATCATGGGCATGGCTGTCATGGTAGTTTTGGGCTTTCTTTGAAGTGCTCTTTTTCCAGGGTGGAATGATTATACGGCATACATCCTAAATTACTTAAATAAAAAGCATTGGTTGTGCAATTTTAATTTATTTACATACAGGCTAAAATATATACATACATCTCCTTGAAAATATTTTAGGAAGTGGTTTTGAAGGTTCTGCAATACATTTTAACTTGACAAGGCCTATTAACTTCCCACTGATGATCATGATTAACTATGACTGGTAGTTTGTCTGTGCCAGCATAAAACAGAATTCGTTTGGCTCGTTTGAATGACCAATACTTAAAAATTGATCATGTGCAAGAAGTCACAGAAAGTCTAAAAAGGAAATCTGTAGGTTTATACACTATAGACTGGGAGGGACTCTTGGAGCCATTTCTACGGCAGATTTCCTTTTTTTGGAAGGATACCCAGATGTCACCCTAAAATAATAGGAAATTGCTTAGAAAATCCAGGAACCACCCAGGCTTAGGGTTGCCATGAACTGGAAACTGCTGCAGCATCAGTGTCACTGTTCACAGTGGGCGTCCACATGGACAAGCCAAATGATTTCTGGGAAAGTTTTATGGTCAGACAAGACAAAGATTGAGCTATTTGACAAGAGATATGTCTGGAGAAATAAAGGGGAGCCTTCCCAAGAACATTGCACCAGCTATGATGCTCTGGAGCTGTTTAGCTCCCAGTGCTACAGTACACTGCACAAAGTGGACGGAACAATGAAAACAAGAAGCTACCTCAAAATTCGCCAAATTCACCACAGATGGTTAAACCCAGGACACGAATGGATGTTCCACCAGGACAGTGATCCCAGAAACACATCAGAACTGGTTTGTGAATGTAAACCATTAAGCTTCTGGAATAGCTTTTCCAAAGCATGGTTGCTCAGGAACATCTCACTATCCTTCTATAAGAGCTGGAGGAAGTAGCCTGGGATGGGGACATCTAAATATTCTGCTTAGGCTCCTGCCTCTGCAACTCAGGTAAGTGACAGGAAGTTGATGGATGATTATCATGGCTAATTTCTGGCTATTCTTACCAGAAGCATTTCCTATACTATATTTGGTCAGGTGTGGTGTAGCTCCCAGAATGAATGTACTGGACTGAAATAACGTATTGCTTTAACAAAAAGGATCATCAGAAAGTAAGCTAAACGTGCCAATGATCTAAACTCTTTCTGCATATAAAAACACTCCAATCTCCTCAAATCAAATCAAGTAAAAGATCAGCGTCAGGGCTCAAAGCTCCAGTGTAATTACATGTGTTACTCACAGGTACAGTGATGTCTGTTCCTCGCCTCTTAGACACCTGCGTTTCCCCATTGATGTAAATTGGCTCCACCGGTTTTAGCATTAGTTCCTGGATGCGCTGGTCGTCAAGGAAACCGGTGACCTGGCGATGCCTCACTAGTACTTTAATCTGATGCCATTTTCCATCATAAAGAGTCTGAGAGAGATGATATAAATTTCATGAAAAAAAGCCTTTTGTCAGAACAGGAAGATGCTTTAATTAAGAGTTTAAAGCACGTTTTTGGTCAAGCTTTCATTCATGAGTAAAACTGGATGTGAAAACAATTATTAACCTTACAGTTCTTCTTTCAGTCAGTCTTCTGTTTCTGTTGCCAGCCTTAACTGTGTGTTCATGCATTTCATTAAATATAATTTTGTGGGCAAGACCAAAAATGTCTGTTCACTAAATGCTCTGCAAATAGTTCTGACACACCAGGTACTAAGACCGAGGACTTTTCAGGCCATAGGCAGAGAGAGAGACAGAGCAGCAATTGTTCCATTGGGGCTGAGAGTCACTTTTGAAAGGACAAATCACAAGCTCCTAGCTCGTGCCACATCAAACCAAATCAAACATATGCAAACACAAATTCAATATAATTACAACCCTGTTCAGGCCTACACATTGAACATTGCGTCTAAGGACGGAGGGTGGTGGGTGCTTCTTAGACTGAACCTGGCGATTATTACCCAGAACTGCCTCGGAAATAGAGACATGAGTTCCAAGTTCTACACATCCAATAAATGGTTTCCACCAGGAAAATACAGTGGTTTAGAGTAGGAAACAATTTCTTTGGGCTTCTCCTGGCATCACATTGCATCTTCTCTGGTTCCACTGAAGTAAATGTGGAGTGATGTTTAAATAGCTGCCAAGACTCATTCACTAATATGAAGAGAAAGCTGAGGTAGGTGGAGATGCTCTAATAGCACAATGAGTCCTTTCAAGGCAGTACAGCAAACTACACTTCTTACATCCTGCTTAGATGTTTATGTTTCTCACATTCAGATTAATCATTTTATGACACTTACTCTTGCGGATATATTAATACCAATTCTAGTTCAGTCTGCTGCTTTAGCCACATATGGAAGCCCGTTTCCGCCACTAAAAAAAAAAAAGGATCCATAACTCAAAATTTCGAGTTATTTTCTCGAAATTTTGAGTTATGGATCCTTTTTTTTTTTTATTTAGTGGCGGAAACGGGCTTCCATAGCCACACTTATTAAAGCAGCATCAACAAATGTTTTACTCTAGAGAGCAGAGTAGAGACACTGTTATTGCAATAAGTGTTGTTTTATTACGTTTTATGTACAGAGGTACTGATTTACTTTTACTTTTTCTGAACCAAATCAAGGTAAACTACTACTTTAAAATCTTCACTGTATATGCAACATGGAAAAGCTATTCTTTTTATTCAATCTGTCAAACTCAGTGGCCAGATGAACAGTACAAGATTATAGCTGTTAGTCTTCTTTTACATAAAATCCTATGGTTTATTTTTAGCTTCGGTATGGTTAGAGAAACTGGTTGAGTTTACAACTCTAAAATCAAAACATAAAGAATAAAACTGTACCGTATTTTCCGCACTATAAGGCACACTTAAAATCCTTTAATTTTCTCAAAAATCGACAGTGCACCTTATAGTCCAGTACGCCTTATGTATGAATTCTGGTTGTGCTTACCAACGAACCGATTTTATGTGGTACGCAGCGCTCAAAAATCTGTCAAATGTTTTAGTAGGAGTTTGGTAAACTAGCCTCACCGCTTGATGGATTGTCGGAGCATTACGGCTACCGCGGAGTAATCTAGGTCCTAAACTCTGTTAACTTCAGGTCCCAAAGTCAAATGATCACTGCGGCATCACTGGCTGTTAAAAACTGTCTAAATTCTTTCTGCTGCTGCTGCTTTACCAGGTGTAACAATTAAGTTTAACATCCAGACATCCATGAAAACAGAATTTATTAAATTTAACAGAGTTAGAAGTTAGCAGGAAGTTAGCTTGCTAGTTTACACCTAAGCATGATATAGCATGTTCTGACTGAGAGATTTCTGCAAAAATTCAAACGTACAGCTCTGCTATCACTTCCAACATAAATGAAGACAGAAAACTAAACAGCAGTGACATTTGTAGGGTTAATGAAGTTGGGCTAGCTGGTATATAATGATGTGCTATATGATCGCTAGCGACACAGCTATGTTAGCATAACATTAGCACAGTGAAGCTGGAGGATGAACGCTAATACTTTTCCCCTCGATAAAAGTTAACGTGAAGGTTCCCGATGGTTAGGGACAAATGCAATCCAATGGCAGGATGCTGTAAACGGACCAAACTTTAGTCAGGAGAACAACTGAGATAATCCATCCTCAATGCGAGGTTAGTCATTAATATACTGCAACGACATGGGAATAGAGCAGCTGCAGAGAATTCAGCATTAATGAATCAATGGTACGTAAGTGGAGGAAGCAAGAAGAATGAGTTGAGTAAAGTTTGACTTATCTGACTGTTTTGTTTCGCTTAATGCTAATCCGGTGCGCCTTATGGTCTGAAAAATATGGTACTTGTTTTTGTTGTTGTAGCTTTATCCTGAAGCCAAGGGGGTATCATTGGTCTCTATGGACACTCAATCCTAACACCAACCTGAAAGCCTGTTTTAAAGACAGCTTTCTGCTCTTTCTCTGTCGTACTGGTGGTGGTGAAGGTAACAGTTTTGTCTTTTCCGCTCAGTGTTACTGCAGCTTGGATCGCCTTATCCTTTGACAGCACCCTCCAAAGGTCAAAGGACAGCTTGCTAGAGATCCCTTTCAGACGTACAGTGGACACAAACACGTATGATGGAGGAAGGCCTTCTGGGAAAATCTCCCTAGTTTAAAGATTAAGAATAAAAAATGTAAATAGCTGTTGACCAAAGCCCAAAAGCTGTTTAGAATGAATGTAATGATAGCGATAGCATGTTACCTGGTGTTCTCAGTAATGTCTGTGGAGGCAGCAAGGGCATAGGCAGTCTCAGAAACTAAAGAGCCAGGGATCTTCTTTGCCTTGGTCTGAATGTTCATGCCCACCATCAGCTCGAAGCCTTTCTCATCACGGGATGCCACTGGGATTCGTGTGGGACAAACAGACTCTGGAAGCACCAGGGTGATTCATTCAGTCAAGTGGTCATTCAGCTATATGATATTTGGCAACACTCTAATTTGTGCTTTTGTAGATACACTTGAGTTTTCTGACCTTCACAAAGCTTCTGCTCCATGGAGTCTCGAATACGATCGATGGTGGTGTAATCTTCAGCATACAGGACATAGGTAGATGAAGGTTTATTGGCAATGGAGATCAGCTCTGAAGTGGTGATCTCAGTGCCAACTCCCACAGCAAATACAGTAATACTCTGTGCTCGAGCCTCCATGCTGGCGTCAACCTACAGATATAAAAGGTTATCTTTTGGTTTAAATTGTTTTCCCAGGTCTGGGGAAGAAGTGCTAGGGTCTCGGTTACAGTTAGGGTTAGGGGGTAAGTACTGGTTAGCTAGAGTATTAAAACCTCACAGTGTGGCTTTTCTATGCCAAAGTTTCTTTCCATGTTGATACTTCTTTTATGTTGCCTCTGTTATTAAAGGCCACCCAAAAACACTGACGTGGTTTTACCCATGAGGCAAAGGACCACTCACCACATCATCCTGTGATTTGCCATCTGTAACCACCACAGCGATGCGGTTCTTGACCAGATTGCCCCGCTGGGAGGAGGCAAACACGTGGTCCACTGCAAACTTGATGGCCCTGCCAGTCTACAAAAAGAAATGAATTAAAAAAAATAATTTTACACCAGACACTCTTCCTTACACAACCCCAAAGGTTTGATTTTGATTTTATTTTATTTTATTGATTAGCATTCAAATATCTCAGTGAAGACAGAACAAAGATCTACCACAAAGCAAGAAAGCACGAGACAAGGCTAATCAAAAGGTATTGGCTGAAGCATTTGCTTATTACGCCAACCCTTTTAACAAAAGATCTTTTTGCATGCAGCTCCTGTACACAGGGCTCGAAGCAAATAATAAAACAAAGCAAAAATAAAACAAACAAACAAGAAAAAAAAAAAAAAAACTTTCCACCTTAGATAAGTAACTACATCAAAGCAAAAGAATCAAGAGTTTTTTGGGGGGTTTTTTTTTTTTTGCTCTTTTCATTCTTGATATATATATTTTTCTATTACTCTATTTTTAAACATATTTTTAAACAAGGAAAATGAACTACACCTTTTTAAATCACTGTCATAACTATTCCACAGGTTAACTCCTCTAACAGAAACACATCTCTGCTTTATATTTGTCCTCATCTTGTTTTTTTTAAAGAAATCTGTTCCCCTTAAGTCATATTGACTCTCTCTGACTTTGAACAGCTTCTGAGTACTGGGGCAAAGCAAGTTATTTTGTGCTTTATACATTATCTGTGCCATTTTATATTCAACTAAATCATTAAATATCAGGGTATTCAGATTAATAAACAAAATGTTAGTTGGTTCTATATAGTTTGATTGGTTTATAATTCTTATAGCTCTTTTTTGTAACTTGAAAATAGGAAGAGTGTTCGTTTTATATGCATTACCCCATATCTCCAGACAGTAAGTCATATATGGAAGCAACAGAGAACAATAAAGTGTGTATAATGTTTTTTTGTTCAGGACATGCTTTGTTTTATAGAGAATAAAACGGTTTTTGACATTTTTGTTTTCACGTGGTTTATATGAGACTTCCAACTCAGCTTATCATCAATTATCACTCCAAGAAATTTATTTTCGTACACTCTTTCAATTTCAATTCCATTAACCCTGATTTTAGATACATTTTTCATTTGTCTAGTGCCAAAAATAATCAATTTTGTTTTCTTTATATTTAATGATAACTTATTTACATCAAACCAGTTTTTTAATATATTTAACTCCTTAACAAAGGAGTATAACAAAGGTTATTTGTGTCCCTGACTGATCTGCCAAGTGAACATGTTAAAGACTACTCAATGAAACCACTAGCCATTCCCAGTCAAGCATAGACATATTAACAGGGTTCTTTGGAAATGTTGAGTATTACAGCTGCAGAATTTACAGGGATGCATGTGCAAGTCTGTTTGGTGACCATTGGTGTGCTTGTGGCCTTGTTGTGTGGTCATCCTGCTGCAGATACAGTGTTGGCAAGTGGCACCAGTGAACATGCCTAAATGTGCAGTCTGCTTTTATGTGACGCTTTAAAGGTTGCATCATAGGAGTAAAGTCTGTTTTGTTCCTTCACTATGCTTTGACATTAATAGTTCCCAGTCAGTTTGTAGGAGCTGGCCACCTATGTAATAATTTATCCTTTACCCATTTTCCCACTGATTGTTTCATAATTTTTGATATTCTTTGTTTAACTTCGCTTCCAGTGGAGTCAAAAGTTTCATTCCTTCCCTCTCCACTCTGCTATTAAAACCAAGCAGCGTTGCCTATGACTTGTGCAGTTTTTTTCTGTGTAATTGTTTATATTCCTATATCTATTTACATATATCTAAATTACTAATCCTTTTATTTATGTCAAGTCTTAATATTCTGCTTACATGTGCTGTGCACAATGTTGGGGAAGCTTCTTTAAAGACATAGTTTTGCAAAATACTTCATAACAGACAAGCTGGACAGCAGAGATACTCTGTTCTGTTTCCTAAAACTACTAAATTAGTTTGCAAAAACAAAAACTGATCAAGTTTACAGCGTAGCTATGATAACGTGTAACATGTAATAACAAAATAACAATGGCAGCAAAGCTTCACTGCTTATGGAAACAGTGCAGCACTGAGAAACGCCTGCCCTTTCGCTCATGCAACAAGCAAAGGTCGAGTGTGTGGAGACGGCTGCCTCACAACTGCACTGACTGAGCGTGTCGTAAGGATCGTACAGAAGAAGTAGGACGGCTTTGAGTAGGGAGGGGATTCAGTTACAGTAGAAATGCAATGGTCCAATAAGTTATTTCAGTAACACACAAAGTTAACGCACATGTGTCACACAGTATTATCACTGTGGACATACAAATGCACAAGAATCACAGTTCATCACAATACAGTTTTAGCACATCACATTTCCCCTGTGCTAACCGATACACAAGTAGACAGTTAACTATTATCTAGTTATATGTTTGTATTTTATGATGATTATTTAATGGGATATTAATAATGTGATGGCCCCTGTCACATAGCCCGACAGAACAGCTGGTGTCCACCTGGAAACCATCAATCAACAGGGAAAAATGAATATTCCCCAGTGGGTTGTGAGTGGGTACTGGGAGTTGCTAGCAGTCACTGTGAAATGAATTGCTGTACCTCAGTCATGAAGGCCTAAAGACTGGTCATTAACCAGGGAAAAGTGTGCATTTCCAACCAGTTGGTAAGGTGGTTGTCAGGGCTGCTGGCTGTCATCAGGTGTATTTGGCTGCAAATACATTTATTTGCAGTTCATTTCACAGTGACTGCAGGAAAAACATAACTGCTTTTGTTACTAGTAAGTTTGTCTGGTTGGTTAATATGTTAGATGTGTAATCAGGTTTTAAAACCCTTCACAGCACAGAATCTGTATTATTAAGGGTTTTTAATGACATCCTTCTGGCATGTGATTCTGGTAACCATGTTGTTCTTGTCTTGCTTGACCTAATTGCTGCCTTTGACACCATAGACCACAATATTCTAATTTCTCGATTACATGATGTAGTGGGTATTGGTGGCACTGCACTTAATTGGTTTAGGTCTTATTTGTCAGACAGAAATTTCTCTGTCAGCCTTCTCGGTTACGAATCGTCTTCTGCTCCTCTGTCATGCGGCGTCCCACAGGGCTCAATTTTAGGGCCACTGCTCTTTTCACTGTATCTATTGCCTCTGGGTTCTATCCTTAGAAGGCATGGGATCTCATTTCATTGTTATGCCGATGACTGTCAAATTTATTTGCCACTAAAACACAAGGATGGCATCTCCATAAAACCTCTCTTGACATGTCTAGATGACAGTAAAGCTTGGTTGGCTCTAAACTTTTTAAATTTTAATGAAAAAAAAACAGAAGTGTTGGTGTTTGGACCCAGTGGTCCCTGTGAGTCCTCCTCTGTTGTTTTAGGATCCCTGGAAGTCTATTTTAAATCTGTTGTTACTGACCTTGGTTTTAAGTTGGACAGTGATTTTAAATTGGACAACCAAATCAGAGCAGTGAAGTCCAGTTTTTATCATTTAAGGCGACTGGCACGAGTAAAATCTTTTCTTTCGAGGCAGCACCTTGAAACAGTGATCCATGCTTTTATTTCTTCCCGCCTGGACGACTGTAACTCACTTTATGTGGGGGTCAGTCAGTCATTGCTCTCACGTCTGCAGCTGGTTCAAAATGCGGCTGCACGACTCCTAACAGGAACTCGAAAAAGAGAGCATATAACCCCCGTGCTGGCCTCTCTGCACTGGCTGCCTGTGTCTTTTAGAGTTAATTTTAAAATTCTTATGTTTGTTTTTAAATGCCTTCACAGTCTTGCCCCGCCTTACCTCTCTGAGCTTCTTCATCCCCAACACACCCTGTCGGTCTCTCAGGTCAGGTGACCAGCTGCTCCTGGAGGTACCGAGATCCAGGAGGAAGCTCAGAGGGGGCGGGGCCTTCTCTATCGTGGCTCCAAAATTATGGAATAATTTGCCCATGCACGTTAGAGAGGCCCCTTCACTGTCCACTTTTAAATCACGTCTTAAAACCCACTTTTATTCCTTGGCTTTTAACCTCAGTGAGACTTAGTTTCTCTTTTAATTGAAGTAGTTATTTAATGATTTCACTCTTCTTTTATTTGTTTTTTATTTATATCTCATGTAATTTTATTTTACAGTTCCAGTGTACAGCACTTTGTGTCAGCTGTGGTTGTTTTAAAGTGCTTTATAAATAAAGTTGATGATGTTGATGATGATAACCACTCGCCAAGTACACAGTCAGGGTGTGTGGAACTGTGAAGAGTGCAACATGAAGCAGAAATATGAACCTCCAAAAGTTGATTCTGTTCATCTGGACGTAGCGTTTTGTGGGAGAAACGTTTCGTCACTCATCCAAGTCTCAGCTGACTGAGATTTACTTTCCTGGATGATTGAGAATGCATCAAGACAGAAATAATAATAATAATGGATTGCATTTATATAGCGTTTTTCGGGGCCCTCAAAGCGCTTTACAATTCCACTATTCATTCACTCTAACATTCACACACTGGTGGAGGCAGCTACAGGTGTAGCCACAGCTGCCCTGGGACAGACTGACAGAAGCGAGGCTGCCACATCGCACCATCGGCCCCTCTGGCCAACACCAGCAGGCGGTAGGTGAAGAGTCTTGCCCAAGGACACAACGCCCGAGACTGTCCGAGCCGGGGCTCAAACCGGCAACCTTCCAGTTACAAGACGAACTGCCAACTCTTTGAGCCACGATCGGAAATATGAAACTTTCCCTTCAAAGTGAAAAACGTTGGTAACAAAGAGTTTGGAGACAAACACTCTGCTGTTTGTGTTGCTGGTTTGCTACTTGCCGACCCCTCTGTGAGTTTCTCCTTCACCTCAGGTTAGCTCATTTCTATTCAGTCACCGAATAAGTCAAGAAATAGAAATATCGGCATGTGTTACATACATGTTGATATACTGCTGCATCTGTTTATTCTAAACACATCCCCACGATACATGATTTTATATGTTCTTCTGCAAATTAGGACATTTAAGGAGAAAAGGTCCTGCCTGTGTGTTTCCTCCCAGGTAGCTGATGCTCCGTATGGCCTTGATGAGCTCTGCTACTCCCTGGTGTTTCCCAAGAGGAATCTCCAGCCGAGGTGTGTCACTGTATTGTATCACAGCCACCTACAGGTGACACAACAAAACTTATCTGAGTGGATCTCTGTCGTGTGTAATGCACCAAATAACTCGAGTGATGAAAACTGCAGTAAATCTGAAAGGAAATTGGAGGTTGTTCAAATCATTCTCATTATGCACAGCATGCAGCATTACCTGTGTGTAGTGGGAACTGATATCAAACTGGCTGGTGATGTTGATGAGCCACTGCTTGGCAGTGTCAAAGTCCGAGACGCCAACGCTCCATGAGCCATCAATGATGTATACCAGGTCATTGACAGCCGTGCTGCAGCCTGTGCACATAAAGATATATACACGGTCATTAAAGAGAAGTCATTACACTCAGGAGACTTAACAGATCAGTTTTATGATCTGCTTTCATCCAAAGGTGCATGTCATCAGTACCTGCTCTCACATCTTCCTCCTCTGCAGCGTCCACTGTCGTCAGTAGTAAAATTACACTCCATACTGACCACAGCAACATGGCTCTGTAGGAGAACAGTGCACCGCAGCCCAGCCCAACCTACATAAAAACAAAAAGAAAGCTTCTTATCGTAAAGATTAGGCAAACATTCTTTCACACCTATGAACAGATTACCATTAAATTATGACCTAAAATATGACCACGCCCCCAAAACCTGCTGAGGTATTAGCTCTACGAGCACGCTGTACGGCACAGAGCTGTGAGCTGAGCCATCGGTGCTAAAACGTTCCTCGACACTTTTGATTCCTGACGCAATCAGACAGCAGTTACAGGAGTAAATGAGCTTCCCTGAGGTGCTGAGTTATGAGAAGTAAAAATAAGAAGTAAACAACTGCACGGCAAAATGCTGCAGCAGTTAAATGCACATGTTTGTGTGTGGAACGTGCAGAATTTCCTTACATAGAAAAGTCTTTGCATGCACAGTTATGGTCACACGTTTATATACACGCACCATGGATGTGGATTTGGGGATCTTCTTGTTCTTGTTCCAGAGTGGAATGATTGTACAACATCTTTAATAACTTCAAATAAAAAAGAAATTAGGTGGGCGGATCTTTACTGAATTCCCTGGACTTCCCAGTATTCACACAAAGCAGGTCCATTCGATCCGTGGATACATATTTATTTAGATATAAAGTTATAGTCAGAAAATAATTGAGTTGTGGGAACCAGAGTGGGCATATGCAAATGAGCTGAGAATGAAAACCAGCAAGAATAACTCTGTTTGCTCTGTAATTCAATGCAGTTACACACAGAAGCAGAAATAAAGACTCATAAATCAGTCAGCCAATCACTGCTGGTTTGGCCATAACACCCCTGCTTTCTCCTTTTCCATTTCTGCCACATCAAACACAATAAGGACACAATGACTCTGACTGTCACATTGTTCCTTCCTGTGTGAAAACATATGACAGTCATTGATGCTGTTTTTCACTCTGTTATCAGTTTGAATATTGTTCACAGTTTCTCAGATGTGGTGGAAACACGAGGAGGAAATGAGACTTCCTGTGTAGCTAAGGAGCCCCGAGCCTATGGCTTAAAGAGATTTTCAAACCATGAACCTGCTCATCATTGTCATAACTCATAGAGGGATTTCCCAGCCCAGGAACTAGAAACTATCAAAGCTCTCAGAGCATTGATTTGGTCTCTTTTTATGATTGGCAACAGGTCATTAGCTGTGTTTCAGAGGTACAGATAGGGAGGAGCTCACCACTCTGTGAAACACTACGTGGGTTTTAACAGTTAATCAGTGCAAGTTATCATTTCTAAATGATTGAAACCATATTCTGCATGTGCTGAAACAATATGGCTCGCTAATACGTGCTAAACTGGCTCCCTGCACTCAAGACAGCACAAAAACAACACCATTTTTCTCAAAATGAAACGTAAATACACACATTTTTATCTCAACTTGCTACTTCAAAGTAAATCAGTGTAGAAAAGCATTTAACTGTCTGTGTACGTGAATAGCTTCATCGTCAGCACTTTGCCCTTTCTGTGCCACACATAGTGCACCAGGGAGATGTGTAGGTTAGCCGTCCCCCCTCAGACCAGCTGAAGCCAGCAGAACTCTTGTGAAAGAAACCTTTCCTTTCTTACCCCACTGTCATCACGAAACTCACGACAAACAAAAAAGTACAGCACTTCCATTCTGACACACTCCATCATGTTGTTGCAGCTGTTGCTAGCTGCTGCTATTAAGCCACCTTGGGGAGCTCCCCAGTGAGCAGTTACCCTGCAGCCCTGGAGCACATTTAGCCTGCCTTTAAGGAGCAACTTGTCACTAAGCTGAAAAACTCTGTTTCATATTCGCTTTCACCTGCGTGTAACCAAATGTTTCACTGCTGTCACGGAGCTCAGTGTGTAGTCAGTACAGCATGAACGAGAAGTCAAACAGCTGGAGGTCAGCTAGAGCAAGATATAACAGCTTTAAATGCTTCAGTGTTATTACAGTCATTACGTACTGGCTTTGTGCATGTTTTCAGCTAGAGCTAAATCATGCTACCAGAGAAAATGTGTCCTGAACAACAGACACTGAGCACTAAAACATGTATGCAAGGACTCAGCCCACGTCCAGTGGACACACTGTGTTGTAATATGCAGCTGGTACATACTGCATGTGATATATGATGTGAGAATGAGTCCAGGGTGTCTTGTGAAATGACTACATCTCTGTCTCTCCCTCTCCTCTGTCCCCTCTCCTCTCACCTCCTCCTCCTCCTCCTCCTCTGTGTTGTAAAATTCTTTTGTGAGTTTTTTATTTCATGCCATACCATGCAACACATGATGGAGCTTTCCCTGTTTTCATTCGGCAGCACAAACATGGCTCCACCGACCACAAGGCAGGGCCAGAGAAAATAACAACGTGAGCAGAAACACAGGCATGGCAGAGAAGGCTGCACTGTGCTGGCACAGGCTTTAAAGACAGGGGAGGATCCGTGGGCTGCAGAGAGTACAGCCACCACAACCTTTCTTTGACATGGTCCTCTCCCTGTAATGCTTGTTCTCCGAAATATTTTTAAACCAGAAACACCGAAAGAATAGGCAGTGTGTGCAAAACCTTGACAGGGATCACTAAGAATTGTTATTAAGTAACTTTTTTGTATTACTGCTTACATATTCCTCTCTACGAGATCAAACTGGTGAATAAATTAAAATGAAATGGACATTTAAACGCCATATAAGTTATATGTAGGTAACATGGGTAGTAAGTTTGCTACAGGCTTGAAATGGGCAAACTCTATGTTTACTATAAAAGACCTGTGTGTGTTTAGGAGCATGGGTTCATCATGGGTGTGTTCTGAGTTTTAGAATGAATCCCAGTTTCTGCTTTAAAGTGAATTAAGAGCCACTGAAAAGATGAGCTGGGTGCTGTTTTTATCACTCGGAGTTAATCAGGTTGATACATGGAGTCCTCAAGCCACATATGAGATGCAGGCAAACATCTCTGTGTAGTTTGGGTCTGTTGCCACTTTCAGAGTCACTGGAGATCAATAAAGGTTGTTCTGAATCATTATTGTTAACGGTCATGAAACATTTCTATCGTGTTGGGGAGGATCTCTTCCAGAATAATAATGCCTTCTTGTCCATTCTTGTTTTTTGTTTACACGGGTGACTGAACCAGGTTTTGGGACAATATGTCATGGAAAGTCTTTATTTTGTTGGACAACAAATGACAACATACCAGGTCCTGGGGTAAAAATATACCATATGTTGTACTTTTCCAGCAAGAAATTACTATATCATTACTTTTAAAAATACTCCAGCAGATTTTTTTAGGAGGCAGCTCTTATTTGTGTTTGTTGCCCATAGCAGTGCGACTGAAAGTGCCAGATTTTATTACTTTAAGTTATAGTTTAGATTAAAGTTAGTTAGCTTTATAGCTTGCTTGCTCATTTTATCTAGTAGACCAGCTGGTAGCTAGCTTCTGACTGATCTGAATGGTAGAAAAATTGCTAATCTGAGATGCTAATGTTCTTTTTATTGTGATAATTAAGCTGCATAAGCAGACATAAGTAAAAATGTAAAAATTCAACACTGGTCTTAACTGGGATTTTGCACCCTGAATAGTAAAAAGAACAATGGGGAATGTATCGTGGCTTTCACAGATACTGACTCTGAATTGACTGAAGCTTAGAAGGGTGCTTATACTTTTCACCCACTATACAGTGAGCAGCTTTTATTTTCTGCAACATTTCCAATCAGTGCAACATTATCAGGCCACGTTAATAAAGAAAAAACATGCGCAATTGAATAATTGACCATGTTGATCATTTAAAGGCCCAAATATATTTATTCAGGTCTTCTCACTGTCCGCTGTATGTCAAGGTGGGAGAGATACCTCGTTATCACGTTTTATGTCATGGAATTGTGTGAGTGCACAGCTGTAAGCAAACACCGAATCTTTACTTAAGGAAAGGAAAAGACACAATGTTACATTAAAATGTTAAACTAGTCAATATTAACTTTAATATTTACTATAATTCAATAGAACTTTCACAGGGAGAAAAAACCACAGTAATGTTAGCTACATCCCATTTAGTGCATGTTAATTCACTGTCATGTCTCATGAGGCTTAATGGAGACACTTAATGGGAATAAGTCATCTCTATTATACCTCTGCTTTCCCCATGCTGATGTGCAAAAATATGAAAAAGGTCTACAGAGTGAGGCTAGTTTATCTGTCCAAATGAGAGCTTCATCTGACCTCAGCTGTCACTAGGTCATGCTCTCAGCACATGCATCCCTGACAGCTCAACTCCTTCAGCAAGTCTGGAGATCCACAGGTACCCCAGGGGCAGAAATATCAGACTGAAGCTACAGACTGAGCTATGTGTGCATTATACTTGTAGTTATATTGTTTATTGTAATATTAGATATTGAGTCCTGGTAATTTTAACTGCAGCAATTATATTTTCTGTGAATGTGCTGATAAAACTGGAACTGATGGTTTGAATGCAAACACATATTTAATTGAGCCAAAGTCTCACAGCTGTATTATGAATGTGTAAGCGTGTTCAGTTGTATAGCATCCTGGGTAAAGATGGAAAACTGTGATTAATGTGGAGGCAGTGGCTGTAATAGTAGAAATGAGTCCTGCCTCTTTGAAGGCTGCAGTGCAGCCTGTGCAGAAGCGTGTGCTAATTACAGTGTTAGTGCACCACATGCGCCGGAATAGTTGCTGCTTTTAGCCTCATGTCAGGCTGCTGCTAGCCCCCTTTGCTAACTGCTAACATGTTGAAAGTATAAAGTATCCTTTTTGTGGATGTTTCATCCTTATGTGTGAATACTAAGCATCTGTTGTACAAATTTTTCTTTTCAGAACCACAAACACACAAACACACACACACATATGCACACAGATGTATATTCATACCTACATCCTTCAATAAAACTACAGCTGGACTGTGCATCATGGCTTCTACACATTTCTGAACAATTCACCAGCCTCAGTACCAAAGTGTTATTTAGCTTCCTATTATGAAAGTCTCTTTATCGAGAACCAGCGTATTCATTTATGTCCTCTGAGCTACCCTCCTAAGTCCTGATCTACTAAATAAAGGACATGCAGGGCCTTCCACGGATATCTCATTTGCTTGGGTGGCCTCCACTACGTCCAGAGACGAAGGAAATCACAAAAAAGTTCAATGGGAAGATTCTCGTTCCCTCGGTTCTCAGGAGGATAGAGCGCTTTTCTATTCAATTTGAGCACTCACAACACTTTCTACTACAAGTCTCATTCACCCAGTCCCCCACACACACTCATACAATGCTTTCATCTGTACCTCTGCACTCTCACTGCTGACACTCACACTCCGACGGACACATCATGAGCAACAGGAGGAGCCGGGGATTAAGCCACCGGCCTTCTAAATCATCCTGCTCGACCATAAAAGAGACAACATTCCCACTTTAATGAGAAGAACCAAACAAACCTGCATAAGCTGTGGGTTTCACATAAAAGCAGGCAATCGTTGCTAACACTGGCAAGTATTTTTCAAGACACTAACATTTTTGGTACAACTAACCCTTTCTTCTTCAGACATGAGCCTGTGAGCTCAGTGAAATGGCTTATTTGTATAACTAAATGGCACAGTGCCCTAATTAAGGTTATTAGCTGTGCCTGTGCTTTTCCTACTATAGCAAGTGGAAGTGTTTGGCACATGGGCACTGAATTCAAACATCTCTTATATGACACATGGGAACGATTGGTCTACAGAGTGGGCTAATTCACCTAAATGATAAATGTTTGCATCGCACGAACGCTGCCATAACTGGGATGCTTGAGTTTTTCCATGACTTTGCAAATTCTAATTTAAGCTAAGAGGGAAGCTTTGCGACTGTTCCCCGAGCAGCCTCTGTCCAGTTAGATAACAGCGTATCTGAACTAGCTCCACCACATGGATGGCAGCTGGGTTCAAAAGTAGGCACTGCCTGCCTGCACAGATCAGCTCAACCTGTCCTCTTTTCTGGAGTGAAGCTGAGTCCCAAGCTGAGAGCAATAACTCAGACTGGATGGGACCGGCTAAGACTCAGAACAGAACTTGATTCGTACACACTCCTGATCAACACTTTAAAATACAAGTAATTATAAACATGTACAAATTACATAAACACGTAATTCAATTGATTTTATGTGAAATTTAAAGTTATGCTGTTTCCCCATTATCTGTCTTCATGCTGCTCTAATGGCGGATGCTCATATTAAACATGGGCTGACTGTCTGAGAGTATTTGTCCAAGTACAAATCCTAAACAGCTCTTTCGTTATAGCAGCTGGATTCCTTTAGAGAGTAGTAGGACTTTTAACCCAACTTTAAATGGCTGAGGTGGAAAAGGATAAAAGAAAGTAAAAGATACAGATGTAAGACATCCAAAGACAGAACATCAACAGTAAAAGAGGGAAACAACACACCAGTGGAGATCCTTCATAACCGTTCACTGTTTTTATCTTTACCAGGTCTGGAAAAAACCACACAGACACTCTTTTTGCTTCTTCTCTTTGCATCCACCATTCCTCACTTCTTCTTTTCCACACATCAGTCAGTAGACATGGAGAGGTGTGTACTGAACCTGAATTCCTCCAAAACCTCACTCTTCTTCTAGCAAACCAGAAGTGCAGTTTACCAACCACACGAGCAGCCTCCGCTGGCTTCAGCATCCCAGAACATTCCTGGTGCATAAATGTTGCTGGGATTGCTCAGCGCCTTTCACTGGTTCATGTAATATGATGAGTGCGGAGAGCAGCACTGCTACTGGATCCCAACCTGTTCAAGTACACTATAGCTTTCTCAGTTAAAATAATATGATTTTTTTTCAATACATTTTGAGTGGATAAATCTGGAACGGTGTTATTTTAGCCGTGAAGTTAGACACATTGTATCCACTTTAGAAAATGCTTTCAAATACTGACGCCTGCATTCTACACACACTTTACCTACTTGTAACTCATTTCCTTTGAAAGCTTAACAAACAATAAATGTGTCACATCATTTAATTAATGCCACTGCGTCTTACAAAAAGTATTCTCCAAAGACGGCACATGACTCTCTGAGGCAACGTATCAAACAGAAGATACTCGTGCCCTAAAGCAGCTTTACTGTCTATTTTACTAAAAGGTGGGCGCATGTTTGACAAACTAAATATCATTTTTATAATAATTGTGACTTGACACATGGGGATTGTGCCCACAGACTCAACAGGAAAGTGTTTCCTGATGTTAAACAGCTCCTACATTTCTTTCTCATCACGCTGCTCGACATTAATTCAGTTCAATTCATTCCATTGTTTATAGCACCAAATCACAACAACAGTCCCTGAAGGCACTTTGTGCTGTAAGAGGGCAATACAGAGAAAACTCCAACAATTAGATCTCTCCCTATGAGCGAGTACCTGCCTACAGTAGGAAGGAAAACTTAACAGGAAGAAACCTCCAACAGAAACAGGCTCAGCGAGGGGCGGGGCCACCTGCCGTGACCTGATGGTGGTGAGGGGAGGGAGACAGGACTAAAGACACGCTGTGGAAGAGAACTAATGATTAAATGCAAAGTGGAGTATATAAACACAGAGAGTGAAGAAGAGGCAGTGCATCATGGGAAGCTCCCAGTACCTAGCGCAGAATAACTAGGGGTGGGTTCAGGGTCAGCAGAATAAGTACGAGCCTTATCAAAAAGAAGAAAGAGGGTACGTGTGCTTCACCAGAGCTGATCTGGACAAGCAACTCCACTTCCTCTTCATGACCTTGTAGAGAAAATTGGATACAAGCCTAAAAAAAGTGAATTTTACACCTGCTTCAATACAAGAAACTTGCAAGATGTTCTTAAATTGAAATAAACTGATGATAACGAATGGAAGGCAGTTTCACACATAAAAAGCTAGCCTTCTACTCGTGCATGCTAACAGCTCAGTAATACGACAAACACTCGATGGAGGCTTTAACAGATGATAATGACACTTTATGAGTGTAATCAAAACCCAACAGAAAGGTTAATGTGCCCGAACATGTACAATATTACTCACAAAACCAATATAAAACTCTGACAGTTGAAATATATCTATTGTCTCTTATTGTTTAGAGAAGAAGTTTTCTCTTTGTAAGACCCCAAAGCAGTGTCCATCTTTTATTTACAGCCTGTAGTTCTGCTAGGCCGCTTCGGTTTTGACCTCATGCCGTCGGCTACATCCTGGCATTAATTTATCTCTATACTCTGAACACTGTCCAAAACATATTTCCTGCGGTTTCACAGGTAGATCAGGGACTGGTCCTTCAAATACATTTTGTTCCGTTGGAACTGCAGCCTGATCATCCCTGTTTATTGTCATGTAACACTTATATGCAGTAACAGACAAAAATAAATATAGATCCAGATGTGAGGTCCTCTGTGATGAGAACTTCACATCTGGATTTAATCTTGTCGGATTAAATGCCTCCTGTTTAAAAGATGAGCAGTACACTTTTAATTTCACTAAAGAATGTTTAGTAAATGAAATTCTCAATATTTATGTCAGGTTTTCCAGTTACTTGAGATTTCACAGATGCTGTTTCAATTTCAAGTCACATTTTGCTTCTTTTCTGCTCAGTTATTGCTTCTTTCTACGTAACAGCACGTTTTGTGCCTTTTCTAGATTTGTGTTACAGTTACATGAACTTGATTAGTGCTCTGATTAGGGACTGACCTGAAGATCTGAAGAGTGGAAAACATCCCAGTGAAGTAACATAATGCGACAGGGTTGTGTTCGGACAATGAAGGGGTTAGATTTCATAGATTCATCTTGTCTGCCCAGAGTGATGACATGTTGGCTCAGGGTAACCTGACATTTTAAACCAATGTTTCTACAGACCTGCTCAACCAGCCACAGCTAGCACAGGTAAAGGTACAAAGACATCAGTGAAAGAGCTCTGTTTGCTACGCAGCCTTTACAAATACACTGCTTTGTATCTCCTGCTCGTCAAACCAGGTAACATTTTACCAGATCCGATCTTTCCTCTGTCAAAAACCAACGAGCAGCTGATGTCAAAAATAACTGCAGTGACCGAGCAGAACTTTCACTGTCATCTCTTGTTCAAAGATAATTGGTGACTGCATCTGAAAACTGCACTTTTCTTCCATGCGATCTATCCCATGACGATCTTAAAAACTGTCCAGCACACACCTTTTCCATCGTTTCCAATTTATTGTGTTGCTGTACAGTGTCTACAGTAATTAGAAGTTATTTCAGGGAACAGACATAACTGACAGCGTAACTTAAACATGCCAAGAAACACACAGGGAGGCTGGTGCTTTCCAGTAAAGCTGAGGACCTCAACTCTCTGACCCATAATCACAGAGTTTGATGTATGACTTCTGCAGTATATTTAGCTTCTTGTTGTCCTGATGGCCGGTCAGTTTTGGCCAAACCAAACTGATGCTGTGGTAACATCGCATTTTAGACAAGATGCATGCATATCGCAGATTAAGTAGTAAATGAAACAACAACCACCATCCTGAGCAGAGATGGGCAGAACAGAGAAGTCCAGGAAAGGAAGAGTAGCTGGCAATCTAATGGACAGCTACTCTGTCCAGGCTTCCTCCTCATAAAGCTACACTGTGTGAGAGCATGTGTAATGAAGAAGTGTTGACAGGTCCTTACCTTTCTCCTTTTCTCCTTCAGCTGCAACAAGCCAATGATGAATGCAACTCTGCTGGGAGACGCTGAAGAGAGAGGACGCCTGGCTCGGCAGTGACAGTCCTCCTCCTGGTTGGCAGAGGGTGCAGTGGGAGTGTCAGGGCAGCCTTTACAAACTGTGGCCAACTCCACCACGGAATATGACACAACTAAGACCAACGTATATCCAGTGTGGATCTACTCACACACACTTACATGCACGGTGCTACTAGATGTGTGAAAAAGGCTTACAAGTCTGACTGCATAAATGACTCATTTAACATTCAATGTGAAATAAACAACAAACAGTTAATAAACTTAACTGAGCTAAGTGAGAGTAGGAGCCTCATTCAGTGAAGGTTGTTAAGTTAAACAACAGTTTCTCTGAGTCTGAGATAAAGGGGATCAAGTGTTGAGCCTGTGATCAGCAGTCGTGTAATAAAGCACGGCAGCACTGTGGTTTCACAGCACGCTGTTTTCTGCAGCTGTACAGGAGATGAGTTCAATTAAAGGGTTACAGAAGCTCTGCAGCGAGAGATGAAAAAGCAGCTGCGGCTCACGTTGAATCACTGCGATAAAGTCGCGATCACTGACAAACGGAAATGACACGTTACACTCCGTCTGCTCCTCACAGACCAACCCATGGGAAAACTTGGATTTTAGCATCATTTTCTACAATAACATTTGAATACATGTGTTACCAAACCATATGCTGTACTTAAAAATTAAGCTGAAGCAAAAGACTCAACTGTGTGTAACAGCAAACAGCAAAGCGGGGAAGGTTGAGGTTACCTTTGCTCAATAAAAAAGTAGAATTATGTTTAACATGTTTCTGAGAGAAACTAATGTGTTGTCTCTCTGTAATCTCAGCCCATTATTACTAAAAGAAAATCGATTTAATTGAAAATTCACAATAAAATTGTGAAAAGTGCAAAGTGGAGGCTGTTTATAGTAGTTGACATATTTTTTTGTAGTATAATTTGTTTGTTTTCTTTATTTATGTGTATTCATATGAGCACAGCAGTGAAAAAATAATATGTTAATATATATATATACCGAACACATTATTAATGAGCTTGAAGTTCAAGATTCAACATACAGCATTAGTTACATGGATGCCACTGTCACACTTTTGTATGGGAGGTGCTGCTGGTAGTTACTGCCACTCTTGTAATTTCCAGATGTTTCCTCCAGAGGGCAGTCTTGCCTCAATGAACAGTACTGATGGCTCGTGATCTTTGCTTTAAACTGGAAAATCTGTCCGGGAGATATTAACCTTTTAGCATATTTTGCCCCTAAAATAGGGATTGGAACACATTTGGACAGATACAGATTAATTAAAATAAATACTTATCCTTTGGGTTGCTGATCAATTTTAAATGTGAGGTGATCCTATATTTTAAATAGAAGTGTTTTAATGAAGTCTTGTTTTCAGCACTTCAATAAAGTTCAATAAAGTTTCATCAGTAAGTGGAATTTAGAAACGAATCATCAGCCTCCATGTTTTACAAAAATAATTTCTAATGTAGGTTCGTTTCACCACAGAGCAGTTTCTCTCTTTGCTTCAGTTCTTGTTTGACCCAGAGAAGATAGTGGCGTTTCATGTTCATATGTGTGGCTTCTTTTGTGCATCATAAAGCTTTAACCATGGATTTGAGGATGGCACAGCAAATTGTTCACAGTGATTTCTGGAAGTTTTCCTGAGCTCATGCAGTGACCTGTAGTGGAGAACTATTGCTGAAGATCACTTTAAAAATGGGTGATGGGTATGTCGGCTGTGCCCACGAAGCATCTTTTTCTGGCCCTCGATTTAGTTTAGTGTTTCATGCACTACACTAAATCTCACTGAACAAATTAAGTAGCAGAATACGCTGTTTTGCATTAGAGTAGGCCTATTACAGTAAAATTACAGGCCTGTAATTTGATTTTACATTTGAGTTTTTCAAGTACAGTATTTCATTGTGCCACTGTAACTCCGACACCAGTCGCGCGGTGGCAGCAATGAGCTAACAGTGGTTGCCACACTGCCGTTAATGCAGAGTAGAAGAAGACTGTAACTCCGTGAAAAGGGCTTCTGTAGTGGCGCCGCGTCAGATGCTTAGCTAACAGCAATAACACGGTAAAACGACGGATATTCGGTTGTCGCTCAGTATTACGAGGCGGTGTTAGGTTGTCAGTAATGTATATTGGTCCGTCGTCTACACTTTGAAGGCTCTCTCGTAGCACTGATAATGCTGAAAATGAAACTACCGACGAAAACGGGCGAGGAAGGAGGTAACCAAACGGCTAAGAACGATTCATTGGATCGGCCGAAGCACCAACATGTTCTCGGGGCGGCATCTCCCTCCGTGGCGTATGACAAGCTGGGGGACTCGCCCAGACCTCCGGTGCATCCAGCACAACTGGACAAGGAGAGCGTCTTTGAGTGGTTCGGCCTGCACCTAAACCCTGCTAAGCGTATCGAGTTCATGTGCGGGCTGTTGCATATGTGCCAACCCCTGGAGCTCCGTTTTTTAGGATCTTACTTGGAGGATCTCGCTAGAAAAGATTACCATGTTTTACGGGACTTTGAGTTTCGAGCAAATAGTCCGAGCGATTTGGGAGTGTTAACGGACGTGGTTGACCCAGTGATCAGGTCTAAACTCCTAGTCTGCCTGTCCCTCCTCGGGTCTGACAGCAGGGAATGTGCTGGAATACTCTTTCGGATACTCAGCCATGTCAACCCGGCCTTGTTCTGCAGAAATTACGACTGCCCCCTCCCTCCATTTAGGGACTCTCACGTTCACTCGCCGTGTCAGGCCGACAGTATGTACGGAGGCTCAGAAGAAGACTGCGGCTTCTCTGCAAACGACACAGCCGGAGGACCTCTGGAGCAGATTGCGCTGCTTTTTACTATGGCGTCCCTGCACCCAGCCTTCCACTTCCACCAACGCCAAGTTGTTCGGGAACTGCTCGACAAAATAGAGCTTGCTATGGAGGAGGGAAAGCGTCAACGCCAGCGTAGATCAAACGTCCAAGCAACGGTAATGAGCAACAAACCAACTTTAGCCCATCTAAATCCTAAGCTAGCTTGTTAAACTCGCCCAACTTTAAAATGTGTTCTTCAGCAGAATTGGTTAAAGTGGGGAAAAACGTTAGATACATGTATTTCAAACTGCGTAACATGAAATTTATGTCACATACTGGTAGAGTAGGCTCAGAGCAAACATTATTCTGCTAGCATTAGCTGCCATTATACTATGCTATTACTAACATGAAAGCCAGCCGGTTACCCTGCTGCTAGCTACAGTTTGGGCAGCTGTTACACGCTCGGAGCTGTTTTGTAGCCTGCTGTTTAACTGTATGGGTTACCATCATCTGTCTAACCGCCATTTACAGTGTAAGTCGCTAACAAGCTTATTGGAGGGTAAGTGGTGCCCTTATTAAAGCTATATTCAGATGTAATGCCAAGCGCTCCTCTGACAGCACTAATTCTCAAACAGACCGCTTTCCAAGCGCCTCTGTGCTGTAGCAGGTGTTTGATAAAGGGCCGATCTCCCAACAATCACCCAGCCACACAGCTGAATATCCATCCATCCATCAAAAAACTCCTTTTAGCTGGTGTGGTCTTGATTTTCTATGAAAGGTGGGATTGGTAACATGTTTTGGTGTCTTATTTTAAAACGCTTTAGAATTTATAAAAAAAAAAAATCAAAAGCACGAGTTGGAAATGGGCTCCCTGCAAGTGTATCTCATAATCTTATCAGCCAGATAAGATGAGTAGTGTTAACTGTAAGAATTGCACGTTAAAAGAAAGATGCAGAAAGCTTTCACCTGGGGAAGTGTGGTTCAAATCTCATGTCAGGCTTAAACTGCATTGAAGTTTTTAAAATTTTCAGCTTTCATCTTTGGTTACTTTTTCTGGTGAAAAGGGCTTGGAGTGCTCAACAAAGCTAAAACCCCATGTCTGATTTGAGGGTATATCTGCTCAGTAGTTCTCTGCTAATGCCTGTGGAAGGTCACGTAAAACCACTTGTCCAAAGCATTGCACATGGAGCAGTGTGGATGTTAATCCTAAAGGAAAGAAGGTTCCCATTGCTGGCACTGCCAATGTAATGCTGATGTACTGCAAGCAGCACTACATTTTTGACACATTATTGCTGGGGGACCTGATGACACTGTATACAATACCAGACACTGACATATCAGTGGGAGCAGCAGAGATGCAGTGTGACGTGTTGATCAAAGGACCCCTGCTCCTTTGATCTGTTTTTCCTCCATCTATTGGCAACAAAAATTGCAAAAAATGTTGTTTTTTCTCTTCATTGGATTTTTAAATCTCACCCCTGAACACAACCTCCTATAAAGTGGATAAGGTGTCATTATAACCCAGCCAAGTTAAGTGATTCCTTCGTGACATTAATATTAAGTATATTGAGTTATCAATGTATAGCTTTTTTAGCATACCTCCTTGGGCTGTTATCAACACCATTTATGACTGAATCCTTTAAACTGGCTGCTTTTTGTTTCGTCTAATCTGCTTTCCAGATTTGTTAATATAATTCAAAGATATACCATAGAAATGTATCACAAAGTTGCATACAAAGCCAGGACATTTTGTCTACCTGAATATTATTTTTTTATAAGCAGGTTTACTGTGACATCCACTCTGAATTTTCTTACCTTTGCTCACCAGTCTGTGTTTAAGACTTCAGTGATTTCTCTGTTCTATAAGAGGATCCAAGCAACTCAGTAAGCCTGCTTTGTTTAACAGGCTTCAATTTGCTCTCCCAATGACTGAAACTGAAATATTAATATCGTTTCTGTAGTATTTAGCCGTTTCTTGATGTGAGCGTCCTGTAGCTCTGTGTAAACATGGTGGTCCCTCTTGTCTCCAAACAGCAGTTGTTAGTTCATTTGATTCCAATTAGGTACAAACTGTTGATTTCAGTCATTAAACCTGGTTCCACAGGTTTGTGTTATAAGTGGATAAAGTTCAAACTACAGGCTCTGTTGAAGCGTACAGGAGGGCATAATAACATCGGCCGTATTGAGAAAACGGTTTAATAGTTTTGTCGATTTTATGAATGAACAAAACCTCAGTTAACTATCCTGAAGTCATGTGAGGAATGCAAAGCTCTTCTGTAGCCACTCAAGGGTGAGAACTTCCCACTGGCTCATGAGAAACCCCTCACTCGTTTTAGAGTCTCAGCCACCCTAAAGGATCCGAGTTTGCATGTTGCTGCCTAACACGTGGGGGATATGTAGCAGGAAATAGCAGTCGCTATTCCCCATGTAAGATACTTAATAGAATAAGTGTGAGTTGTTTGGTGATGAGACTTAGTTTCCAGCCCAGTCACATTATGCTAGTAGCAGCATACGTGTCTGTATCTCTGACTCGAAGGCTTTCTGTTCCACGAGTCCCAGGATGAAGTCATTGTGAGCCAGAACCCTGCCTGATGAAGATGCACTGCTCTTAATAAAATCACTCGTGCCCTTTTTAAAGAATAGTCTCTGGACTGTGCCACTGTCAAATGTGGGCAAACACATAGAGAAAGTGACGGGTTTGAAACAAATGGAGGGTTCTGGGGTTTTGTTATGCATACATAATCTGTTTCATCCCTTGTGACTGACACAATGTTGTGCTTTGCTTGGCCTTCTTGTACCCACAGACGGATGCTGTAGCTTGGCTCTGTTCTGTACTATTTGTATTATGTATGCATATGTGCTTTTTTCCCTTTCTTTGCTCAGCATTTCTGTGGGTTCATGTTTCCTGTTGGCTTGTAATTTATCACAGACTAATATTTGCTTTGGGTCGTTGAGTTCATTTTGTGTCAGAAGTGAATTATAAAGTCACTGCAATTAGTCTTACACTCCGTAGAAAAAGCTGAAAAATGTACTCAGTGATTAGAGATGGCACGATACAACTTTTTTATGTCCGATACCATAAATTTGGATATCTGCCGATACCGATATGAATCAGATATAGTGTATTTTTTAATCAATAAAACTGATTTTTTTTAAATATCTTGCTGCTTTTTGTATAAGTTCATACTGACGTTAAAAAAAACAACAGTAAGGCTATTCTGTTATGTGTATGTAAAGAATACACTGCACCCAAAATATTTCATAGTTCAGCAAAACTGATCAATCTAATAAACTTAAACCTGCTCTCCATCCTCCCTATTCTGGTATTTTAAAGAGTAAGCAGCCCCCCCCCCCCCCCCCCCCCCCCCCCCCCCCCCCCCACACACACACACACACACACACACACACACACACACACACACACACTCCACCTCATGATGCTTAATAGACATAATCAAATTTAATTTGATGCAGTGTGGGAAAAAAATGCACAGAAATAAATTATTTTTCAAGAATAATTAAATAGATTCAACATCTTTCTTCAACAGAACTGCAGACTGCACAGATGGTGCCTTCCCAAAGGAAAAAGTAGTATAGCTTACTAGGGTATATTAGACTTAATAGTTACTATATACAGTAATGGACTTCTATACATTTTACATCAGATTAAAACTTTGGGTGTAAGATTCAGATAAATATTAAATAATTAAAAGCTCGACATTTTAAATGAGAATAAGAAAGAAAAGTATGTCTTTGTGCCCCCTTTTCCCTGTTCATGCCCTATCGGCCCCCCTGGCTACACTTTGCTAGATCCGCCCCTGCACAGTTACCAGCCGTCAGCTGTAGAAAAAGATCCTGGTGTAGAAAGTAATATTAAATACATTCTAACAACAGCTTATCAAGCTTAAACGTGCTGCTGTTGTTTCCTCTTTCTGGTGCAAAAACAAAACAAAGAAGAGAGACCGCTCTATCACTGAGCACACTGCTGCGACGTGCTGCGGTTATGAGCAGAGTTACGCTGTGTCACAAGTTTTGTGAGGTGCTTTTTTTGATATTTAATGGATCGATTACATTTTTTATTTCTCTCCGATATCCAATCCAGAAATTTATGTCAGTATCGGATTATATACCGATACGTAATATCGGATCGGTCCATCAGAGATCCTGGGATGGTATTCCAATTTCCAGATCCCTTCATTGATCTCCAGCTGTGTATTGTGGGAAAAGTAAAACAAACCACTGGTGGTGTTGATCGAACTTTGACGACCCCCCCCCCCCCCCAGCATTAGTAATTTGCACCGACAGTTGTTTAAATTGAAATGTCATAGGTAACTGTGACACTTGTGAAATGCAGTACTTTCTAAGTAGAGCTCAGCTTGCAGTGAATTATTATGTTTCTAACTTTGAGTGTTTGTTTTCCAGGAGCTGATGGGCCAGAAGGGAGATTACCTGGCCTCTCAAGGGCTTGGGCTAGGAGAGTGTCCAGCCTCCCATCCACCTTGCCAGAGCCGACGGTCCAGCCGCAGGGCAACACAGAGAGAAGGTGAATAGAAAGGGTGCACATACTGAACACGATGGCAATTATGTGCTGCAGGTGCAACTGAGATCTTGGCAGCTTTGATATGTGCCCTGAGTCAGAGTTTCACGAGTAGCTTTTTTTCTTTTTCTTTGCTGTAATCATTTCTAAGGCACTAATGGTTTTTGTTATGTTGGCACTTTGTACAGCCGCAGAGAAGCCAATACACATTTTTCTCTACTTGCTGATTTACTCATGGCAGGTGCTGAAGTGACCCTGATATTGTATGGGCTTAAATAATTCAACAGGCTTTCAGTAGACCTGTACTACTGTGTCTGAAGACGGTATTAGCTATGTTGCTGTTTTTATGGAAAAACAATATCATTAGTGTGTCCTCTGTGTTTGTGCAGCTGTGCATATCGAGGGAATTGTGCTTAGGGGCATCTGTCGGAAGAGAACGGACAAGGAATACAATTTTGAGGTAGGTAACCGCACACACGCACTCTCGGGCACCGCTTCAGATCAGGTCAAGTCAAAGATGAGCTGTGATATTAAGTTACAAATCTGAATTTTTACTGTTAACCTTTGAGTAGCTTTGCATGATTGACAGTTCAAAATAAGAAGTCTGTTATTGCAATAAATTGTCTTTTTCCTGTCGTTGGGTTTTCCAAATACACGTGTATACAGGCAAAGGGTCACTGGTTGTTTTGCTAACTTGCTGCCTGCCATGCCTCTCAGGCGGGTCTGAACAAGTTTGTTTGCCCTTATATTCACCACATGTGATACAGTGACAGAAAGTTAAGGCTCCTCCTTCTTGTAGAAACTTTGTCTGTTTCTTTTTTGTTCGTATACCTGCTCAGTAACACGTACAGAAACTTGCTTTCTGCTCTGCCACCAACACCCGCAGCTGTGAACTTGATCATGCAAGAAAAATGCAGCTTTTACACGTGCCCCTATTGTCGCACACACAGTTATGTGCCTATTATAACGCCCAGATAGTTTCCTGTATTTTCTTTACTTTGTTTGACCTACTTGGCCGTTGCGCTCAGAAAAATCCCGTTTTCAGTGGTGCATGGCGTGTCAGTGTCACAGCTGGTGACTTTATCCCTTGAGAAGTCTGTTTAGATCTTTATAGAACAAAGTAACCTGATTGTTGCTTGTGTGCAGAGAAATCATTAAACAATTGGAGAGAAGAGCCTAACTGTCCTGTTGGCTTTTCTAAGCTTTGACAGTAAAGCCAGCAGCTCTGTTTGGACTGGAAGGAGCTGCTGATGCATAAGACACAGACACTCTGACATCTTTGTAGTGCACTCACTCATAAACAGAACTCTAACTTTGAATTCTATTCTATCTTTTTGACATGAGCAACTCCTGAGATTAGAAAAGATGTCACACCTCGATTTCTTAGCAGGAGAGTAAGCCAATCTTCCTTTTAACACAAGTTTTGTTTTTTCTTGTTTTATTTGAATGGTTTGTTTGTTTTTTCCACTTATGCTCACAGGTTGATCGCTTTTTATTCAGTATTGTTGCCCTGCTTGGGTGTCTTCATGCCGTTACTGTGCGGTAAACTTCTAGTGCAGTCCTTCTGTGAGGTGTTTTTGGCACTTGTGGCTTTGCAGTGATGGAGTGTCCTGCTGCTGTTTCAGGTGAAGTGGTCCGACTCCTCTTTCAGCAAAGCGACCAAAACCCATTTTGAGCTGGAGAACTTCCTCCTGAAGGTAATCACAGCAGTAATATTAAAGCAGAAGAGCTGCAGAAGTATATGTAAAGAACTTTCAGTGTCGTTATATTCCTTTATTTGTTGAACTGTTGTTTTTTTTTTTTTTTTTTTAAAGATATATAATTAAGACTGTTTTCTGATTGTACAGAGGTTTCAGTCTGAGTGTGTCACTGTCACATGTGCAACTAGGTCTGTTTTGTTGTAAATGATGCAAAGACGTTGTGGCAAATGGACGAAGCTGTAGGTAACATTTAATCAGCACAGTTAATTTAGCTGCTTGAATTTCAGCCAGGTGCTGGCGCGCTGGCTCACTGTCAGAACTTCAGCAGACACATCAGCAGAACAAAGTGACAGCAGTGTCATTAGTAAATAGGACTGATACACTGGTAATTACTGATTGTTTGTACTTCAAGCATTTATACAAATGTTTTTCTTGTGTAACATCTGCACACCAGCTCTGACGGTTGTATCCGGGGAACCTTGCTGAGGATACTGTGGAGTAGTTGTCATTGGCAATTGAACCACTTTCTGATTGGTCTTACCTCCATCAGTAACAGCTGTATGAGTCCAGATGCCAATTTCAAATGTTTGGCCAGTTTTTAAAAAAGAAGCATTTTCACAGTGGGAGGTTTCACTAAAGTTTACTCGTCGTCCTGTACGAAACTAATCTGTGCACAGGTGATCGGGATGTACCATCGTATATACATTATGGTAATACAGCTTCAGTCCACGCCATTGAACCCAAAGCTGGTTATTGAGCACAAAAAGGAAGTCGAGGTCTTGAAGACGCATAATGAAAACTTGTATGTGCAGGCAATGCTTCAGTGCATCCCTCCTGTTGTTCACCTTCCCTCTTTTTCTCTGCAGCTTCCTAAGGATCAGTGTACGGAGTCCTTTGAGAAGAGCATCTTGAGTCTTTTGAACCAGGGGGGCCAGTATGAGAGCAGGGAGGTGGAGAAGAACCTCAGGTAATTTACATCTAACCCACTTGTTCACCTGAAATTTTAAAAAGCTGCGGGACAAATTCTCCTTTTGACCTCTGGCTAGATGAGCCAGTTTCTGATGAGGAATATTTATTTTTGTTGAGCATTTTTGTGGCTAGCTTGTGTTAAAATGTTTCGGCTCCATCTTGTTTGGCGTTTTCTGCCATTCGCATATCTGATCACGTGGAAACACTGTGGACTGCAGCTTTGACCGAGGACTTGCCGCAGTCGCGACTGTGGTCATTTTGTTCTGTTATTCTGAGTTCTCCAAGGATAAGAGGTCACCATCTGTCTTGCTTTACCCAAAGACGTTGTTCAGCATCATTTCCTGTGTGTAAAAAATCTGACATGCATTCCTACTCCTCACTGTGCCGCAGTTTACTTCGAAAACAAGCAAGAAGCTTTGTGGCATTTTGAGGCGCTCAGTAGACTTGAATGGAATGACCCCAGGTCAGTGAAGGAACACTGGATGAGATTCTCAGTGTCCTGCGGTTATTTATCTCAGGTGTGTGTGTGCATGTGTGGAGGGAAAACGTCACCAGAGATTAAGATGTAGTCACAATGTGATGAGGAGGGCAGACTGAGAAACAAAGGGCATGTTGGTGTCAGACTGTAATCCTCCTGTTTGACACTATTTTGCAAATCGAACAGCATCGTCTGTCTTTTCTTTATATATCAATACAGCCAGTTTAAAATGTAAACAAAAACAATTAGCTAACCGTCGCTGTATTATTTTGAAAGCTTGAGCTTAAAATAGCTGTGAACAAGCAGCTCCGTGGGAATTTTAAGTACCTTCGTTTCCGTCAGTGTGCTGTGTGTCAGTTATTGTTGCTGCTGCTACAAACCAGCAGGACAAACTGTAAAACATGACTTGGGGCTGTGTTTGGAACACCGTCACCCCCATCATGCCAGTACTGGAGGGTGGGGAAAGGAGCGGGGGCTCTTGACCTAGAAAGCACAGCTAAACATGATATTCTGTCAAATGGGTCTGACTATTATCTGCAAAGCTTTGTAAGTGTCCCTGTAATACATGCCAGGCATGCTAAACAGGGCTGGTTTTCATTCTTGGTTGAATGGATAGTCAACCCAGAGAGCTTTTTGTTGTTGTTTTCCCTTTCATTTCTGATAACACACACACCCACACAGTGGGTGTGGCCTCTCCACCAGTTTCATTTAGTGTGAAGTGAGACTGTGGAGTGAGTGGGGAAACTGAAACCTATCTGCTTGGACTGTTTTTGTTTGCATCCAAAGTCCGGCCCACTGTCAGACTTTTGTCTTGTGTCTCATCTTGTATAAGGCGAGGCTTAACTAGTGCTGGAGCAAAGCTTTTTGCTTCACTGTTGGCTACAGTTATGGGCCATTAAAACTTGCACAGTGCACGACAGGTTCAATGTTTATGGACTGGGGGGTTGGTACAGTCATTACGAGAACGGGGGCACCCAGTGATTAGTGTGACTGTGTTAACCCTGGTACAGACTGTACCCAGCCTCTCCATGCACTCCCACAAATCTGAAATTGATAAGCAGAAGAAAGTCCATGGATATTTTTGTGAATTCTTCAAGCCTTTATGATCGTGTAATGTAACTGAAATATTGTCAGCTCCACCCTGTGCATGCAGTTTTTATGTCCTAGTGACTATTTCTATGAATAATCGTTTAGTGCTTCAAAATAAGTGCCAAACACGTTCTCAGAGGAGGAGTTTGTGTTCAGAGTAATGGTGTCATTCTGAAGTCTAAGTTTAGGGTATTTGTTTTTGTTAATGAACAGAGTTTCACTCATGCCGTCTCTCTGCTCTCACCTGTAGAGAGAGGTTCCTGTCTGCGCCGCCGCTGTTCAGGCAGACCAGGAAGGTCTGCAGCTTCTTCAACTGTGATTCCAGTTACGCTGCTAAACCTACTTGTAGCAGATGTGAGTATAAGGCCAAGATACTCATATTCATGTTAGATCATGCAATTGTCTGAAAGGTCAGCTGTTAATGAAAGCTGCAGCATCATCCTGCAGAAGAGTCGGTGGTCTCACCTCCTCTCACTGAAACACGCATGTCCACCAACATAATGTCCTCTGGTCCTTTGTGAGGGAGCGCAGTCACAGTTCAGGTTCATGTATGGAGCCTTACAATAGCCAGAGAAAGCAACAAGAACTGTTTTGTGTAGTGTTGTATTTATTGATTTTACATTTTGAACCTCTCTGGCTTCCTGTTTAGTTCGTTTTCTTTATTTATGTAATGAAAGTAATAAAATGCTACAGATGTGCAGTTTTTGGTCTTGAGTGATCAGACAAAGTGGTTTTCATCACTTGTGCTTTAATTCCTGGGTTTTCACCTTTTCTGTGTTTTTGGGGTTTTTTGAACAGGCAGCTGTCAGCTGGGCACAGCCTACCAGGGAGACTGCTCCGATGCCTCCAGTCAGGAGGAAGGTGAGAAGAAGCAGCTTTCAGGTCCGCGCTTTTTTTTCTGTTTTTTTTCTTTTTTTGGGGGGGAGCGGGTTGTTTTTCTGTGATACTGGTGGCAGTGCAGCATGATGAGGGGAGGAGTGCATGGAAGTTTGTGTAAATCGCTGATTGAGAAGTGATTGTGGGCACTGACAAAACAAAGGCATGGCCAGCTAACCAGGCCTGCTGCCCGAGTCTTACTAGTGTTTATTTTTGGAGGTCAGTCGGAAAAGCTGAGTCTGTTTCAAATCCTCATATTTCACAGCTATATTTGCCCCATCATGTGCCACGGGCAGCAGCCAGCACGGCCTCGTCCTGCTCATACTTTATATAAAGCTTGTTAATCCTGGACGACTTTCTTTCTCCAAAGAACAGTTTGATTTTTAGTTTTTAAAGCCATTTACCTTACAGACACAGAGATGGGCTATCTCTTTCCAGCTGTAGAAAAATGATGTATTAAATGAATTTTGAGTCTTTGGTCCTACAGCCACTGCTAACAGTACACATGAATCGCTTCTCCTTTGTCAGAATGTAATCAAACCTGTGCACTGTGCTTCACCCTAGTTGTGCTCACATTTGTCATTTGATGGGTAATAATGTGTGAATTGTAATGAACAATGAGTTGGATGAGCGCCTCCATCATTGACTTTTTCTTGTTTAAACCCTGTGAAATCTAGAGTCGTATCTACAGGGACACAAGAAAAAGCACGGGTCCAAGAGTCCATGCCAGCTGTGAGTATGATCTCTGCTTCACCACTCTTTTTGTCTCCAGAATTGAAAAAACTGTTAGTGAAGCAGAAAAAAGCTGCACGGAAACGTATTAACCAAAAGCACGTGTTCCTCTCAGCGGTCTGTCGGGTGCCAAAGGCTCCCAGCTGGACCCTCGCAGGGGAGGACACGCCGCAGAGCTCAATGGGCCTGCAGAGAGGAGGAAGAAGAGCTGCGCACCGCGAAGCAGCCAGGAAGCCGAGCAGGTCGGGTTATTTGCCAGTCTGTCTTTGTCTTGCGTATACAGAAACCTGTTTTGATTAAAGAAGTTCTTACTCGTGCTCAGCAGTACTTCAGCGTGCCACTGAGACACACAGCAGTCATATGATTGCTAACACTGGCACGAGTGTTGTAGAAATGGTAGCTTGCTGTGCTGCAATCTGCTCCGTTTGTGCAGTAGGTAAGCTCCTCGCTGCACCAGCCGCTGTCAGAAGCAGCTCCTTTACATGAATGCAGCTCGGTTCAGTCCTGTGAGTAAAGCTCAGGAGCACAGTGAGCACCATTTCACCAACACTGTTAATCATTATGGGCTGCAGACGTTTGAAGGCCGCTATGATTGCATTAACCCAGCTGCTCCTGTGTCTGTGATTGGACGTGCCATGTGAAGGGGAGTGCTCTGTGCTATCTCGCTAACATGCTCAAACACTGAGAGGTGGAGGACAGTCTGCTGACAAAGCACATTCTTCATCTCACTCATAACCCGTTTATTTCAGAGCCCTGGATGGGATTGACTCTTCAGAATCCTTTTCTCAGTGTAAACTGGTGTTACACAGGGTCGTTTTTCTTTCTTTGTTGTTGTTGTTTTAACTCATGCTCCAGCTCTGTGTAGTATTCGTGTAAATTGGTAGGGATCCCCTAATACACTGCTAGCTGAACAGCTGAAAGTGATTAATGGCAAATGGAGTCATTCCAGGGGAGCTGTGAGCTGCATGTTAATGACTCCTCGCTTTCTTACAGCACCAGGACACAGACAAGAGAAGCCACCCAGCCACCAAAACCAAGAGCAGAGTGCTGCCCACAGAAGGGTAGGTCTGCTTCACGAGCTAAGAGGCTCCACGTTTACCCTGTGTGACACGTTTGAGCAGTCATTAGACTCTGGCTCTGTCAGTCTGTGCGTTAGTGTACAGTGTGCTGCATCTGTGTTAACATGAACGCTCTGGTCTCCCATGTGCTCCTGTTTTCAGAGAGAAGGTGAAGTGCAAGTCCTTTGTGTCCAACGGGTGTTTGGTGGCAGCCCCAAGGAAAGGTAAGCGTCTGTAGCAGGAGGCAGTGTACTTCAACAGGACGGTGCTTTGTTGAATGCTTTTGAAGCAGCTCCTTTAAGCTCCCAAGTCCATCAGAGCAGTGTTGCCAACTTAGCGACCTTATTTCTTTTCTAAAAAGCGACTTTTGTTGGTGTTATTAGTCAGACTTATGACCACTTTTTGACGTGAAAGCACGTATCGCTGTTCCTCTGAACAAGCAGCGTGCCGCCCGTGCCAAAGCGCTCACAGGCGGCGGTCATTCTCACGTAGCAGTCGCCCACAGCTGCAGTCGGAGCAGGAGATGCTGACCCCTACGCGCCCAAACTGCAAATGAATCGCGCAGGAGCGAAGCCGCTGCTCCCGCACTGACTGTAACGCAGTCAGTACTTTTTGTGGATCAGAAGGTTTAAAACGACTTAAACACACACACACACACAGTAACTCTGCCAGAGTGCCTGTTTCAGGTCACTTTTGCCGGTACCAAGCCTGGATGGTGGAATCGTGACATTAAAAAAACAATAATTTTTAAAAGAATTTCATTCGTAGTTCTAAATATATTCTAAATGCATTTAAGGTGTTTTGTTTTTTTTTAACATAAGCATGACCAGTTATGCAAATTAGGTGATGACATCATTTAGCGACTTTTAGGACAGCCAATAGCTGTTTTCCTTACTGACGAGTTGGCAACACTGTATCAGAGGCCGTCCCTCTCTGGCATGTGCAGGCTTGTCTCGCTGTTGTGCGCACCGGGAATGTAAACACATGGTATTGCTGTAGCAATGATACTGCGATGTAACATCTTTATGTTGCCTAGTTATTTTTCTGTATTATCATGTGACATGGCCCTAGTGCTTGCATGGTATGGTATTCGTAGACAGTAAATGACTAATAATAACACCGTCTCTTACAGGCTGGAGTTCCTCATGAATTGCAGCTGAAGCAGAGTCTCAGTCACTAGTTTAATAAACTCATCAGTAAATCTTGTCGTATCGTAAAGGACACGTTAACAATCATGCTGTGTTTCCTGTTGCATACACAGTAGATGGGCGCTGGTTGGCTTTGACACACATTGTTGTTGCAGATGGCGGTTCATCGTCAGAAAGCTGCAGCTCCCCATCCAGCCCACAGCACCGAGGACCAGAGAGCCTGGAAAGTGAGGATGAACACAACAAAGGTAAAACACACGCCCTTTTTCTAAATACAGCCACTGTAAAGATAAGCGATGACATTGCTGTCCTCTGTCAGATACAGATAGCCCCTGTGACGACCTCTGTAAAGGACCAGGCTCTGACATGTTCTTCACCGGCCAGACTGACTCTGCTGTGCTGGCGGAGGCCTCCTTTAGCAGCCTGGAGGGGAGAGCAGACTTCCCCCATATTTCCTTCATGCATAATGTGAGCTACATACTCCCCAACGGAGCTGCGGATGCTGGGCTCCCATTGGGTTCACTTCCTGGCCAGAGCATGGTTCCAGAGGGAAAGCCCTCACCAGGGCCGCTAATGATTCCGATGCCCACACTGCCTCCAGCCGTCTCTGGAATTGTGGACGACCCGGAGAAGAGGGATGTTGTCCAAACCTTTGGGATTCCACCTACTGGACTGCATCCTGCAGGAACTTCTGCCATGCAGCCCTTGATCCAGGGCTTCAAAACGGCTTTGTCTCACAGCCAGGGCGGCACTGACGGAGCGCCGGGGAGTGGATCTTCACCTGCTGCACCGCAGGTTTCACACCAGGGTCCAATCAGACCCGTCAGCGTCATGTCTTCTCCAATACTAACCTGCCAAGACCCAGCCAACATCAGCCCGGGCCTGGCCTCTTCTCTACCACATGTGGAGACATCGCAAAGCAAGCGCCCAGGCTTACCGTCTGCCCTGCCTTCTCCCTACGCCCTGCCCCCCGTCCCAATGCCATCTCTGGGGGCACCCGTGGCCCCTGGACAAGTACAAGCTGCTGTTCCACCAGCTGTGCCCACGCACACCCCTGGACCTGCCCCGAGCTCTAGCCCAGCACTTACACACAGCACGGCACACAGCGACTCTACATCCTACAGTAACAGCAGTGCTTCCACTGGAAGCACCCCGGTCGCTCCTGGTAGCCCTCTCACTCTCCAGCAGCCAGCAGCACCGCAGCAGCTGCCAATGGGCTGCGGGACGTGTGGCTGTCACAATAACTGCGGCAGCCGAAGCAGCAGTGTGAGCGTCGCCTCGGGTCAGACGCCTTTATTCTTCCCGGGCCACCAGATGGCAGCAGCGCACCAGATGTTCAGTGTTCCTCCACCGCTCTTCCAGATCACAAGCCTGTGCAATAGCAGCTACCTCACCCAGGCTCACCCTCCTCACCAGGCCAACGGACCCACCTCCATGCCCCCTTACTTCCCCAGTGCTGCTCCAGCACATCCATCCCCTTACCTTAACACTCACGCCCAAAGTCATGCAGAGGTACCATCGCACATGCTGGCCACGCAGGCTACAGCAGTGGTAGCCGCCGCCAGCTACAGCCTCCAGCAGCCGATGGCTCCAAACACTTCGTTCTGCCACCATGTCTACCAGCATGTGTACCCTCCCCTGGGGATGCTGCCTCCCTCTCTGTTGGGGGGAGGTGGCGTCAATAAGAAGAACGGGAACGTGTCCTGTTATAACTGCGGTGTGAGCGGCCACTTTGCTCACGAATGCAACCAGCCCTCCATTGACTCCACACAACAAGGTAACAGCGACACCCAACACTCAGCAAAGACTAGAAGGCAGCGCTGATCCTCCACATGAAGTATATTTGTAGCTGTCTTTACTCAGCTGTGCATGGTTCACAACATGCGCTTTCAGATATGGCAGAAGAATCTGCGTCGCTCACATTATTGCAGTGAGATGCAGCATGTGTGCAACACCGCAGTGTCACCTCCTACGTTAAAATCAAAGTAATAGCTGAATACAAACAAGTACAGTTATCAGCCATAAAAGGCTGATGGCGGCATGGACGCCAAAGTTTGTGTACGAGAATGAGGCGGTGTGGGATTTCTCACTGATACTGTGCGTCCAAGTTCAAATCTCAGTGACCTTGACCTCAAGATCAAAGGTCAGGTTTTCTGAATGTATTTTGAACACAAACGAGGCAGTGTAGGGTTTTTGTTTATCTGCACTTTTGCTTGACGTTTCCACAGAAACAGTTTGGTTAGGACAGGCTGATGGCACCTAGGGCTGCAACTAAAGATTATTTTGGTAGTCGACTAACCTCCACTTCCTGTGGGTAAACCTCGCGTTCTCTGCCCACTTATGAATATCGCCCCGTTGTGTCTTCCCACGGAAAATTAATGACTCAGGAAACGCATGAATTTAAAAATGATCAAATGTATTTTTACCGTTACTCGACAGGACCATCAAAATAAATGAAAGGGATCAACATGGACCCATTCAGAGTTACAGCTCCAGGGTGCCGGTGTTTGACATGCTCGTGCGCTGCAGTGATGCTGTTGTGGAGTGAAAGCATTGAACTTTGTTTTCTGTGACACGCTTCCATCCTCCTGTTTGGCCATTAGCGCTGCTGTGTTCTTCTGCATTAGTGCGTCTGCAGTCTTGGCAGGTGATGCAGGCGATACTGCCCGCACAGCTTGCTGTAGTGTGTTGCACATTCACGCTGTATTGGTATAAATCGCACTACTGTGTACAAATCTGTAATCTTCAGTATTACCAGCTCACACTTCATGGCTGTGATGGGTTTTACAGTTGCAGTTGTCCTTCCTCACAGGTAGAGTAATGTAGTGCACAAAATAAGTGTGTGTGGGTTTGTCGAACCACAGTCGTAACACAAACCTGAAGCGCGGGCCGTGAAATAGCAGCGTTTTCCTTTTCTGTTTGTTCTTCAGCAAACACGCTCAGCATCACTGAACACTGTTGGTGTCGTGTAGTCGTGCTGTGATGAACCACTGCGAGCTGATGTTTGTGCGTTTGTGTGTCACAGGTGGGTTCCGGTTAAAGTACGCACCGTCCCACATCTCAGACGGCCCTGACAACGCTGACTGAAGAGCACGAGGAGGATGGAGGAAGTTCCTGCGACCTCGTTTCCATGGCGGCAGCCTCTTCCCTGGGAGCTGTTTGTGAGCAGCGTGATCAAGCTTCTGTGTTCGCCACCGCATCCTCTGAACAGGACCGACCTGCCACGGGCTCCGTGGACAAAGCCCGAGTACTCGTGCCTGGAAAAAAACCTTCATCCCGTGGGGATTACTCATTGCACACGCAAACTGTCCATGTGACTCGAAGCCCCACCCCCTTTCAGTTGGTTTTTGATATTTTTGCACTGAGGGTCTGAAATGATTAACTTATTAATTCTTAGGAAGTGAAAGCTATTTTGAGGATATTTAGTTTTAACATTAAGCGGAGCCTTCGGTCTCGACTGGGAGCTTCTTAAACACTTCTTTGTAAGAGCGTATTTATGCCTTTTCTTAACTGTTCACGATTTTATTGTACAGCAGTTTTCAAAGACTACGAATCAAAGATGGATTTTGTTTTCAATTTTGCTGTAAGGTTTTTGAATGTATGTTTAAAGAGGAAGCTGATTCAGAGTGGACGGATCTCACGCATTTTTGCCACTTGGTGTGTTTTTAGTTGAAGGGTAATTGCTGCTGCTTTGTAATTTAATTTTCTTATTGTTTTCCATTTTTTAAAAGTTATTTTTTTTGGTCAGATGCACTATAGAGAAGCAGGAGCCACTACAACCTTGTGCACCGGATACGCGTTCACGTAAACATTTTATTGGTGTTCATTTGAAATCTGCATGAATTGGCAAACTGATCAGCATTTTGTGTAAAACGTCGTTTCAGGTGTAGAACCAGTTTTGATGGCTAACAGTGGAAAAAGTTGAAGCGACATACTGTAGAAATAAAACTGAGATTCCAGGTAATGAGTCAGACCAGTTCTGTTCCAGGCAGCACGTTTGGTCCTCACCATGTTGCTCTGATTTATTTATTTTTCTCTTAAACCTTAGTAGCTGTTTCCTTTTAGCGTCCATGCTCGGAGTGTGCATCAAACTGAGACGTGCTGGCTCGTCGTGTCAGAAAGGCAAACATGTTCAGTTCACTTCATATCCAAGCCCCCTCCAACATTTTGCATTAATTAGTATTAAAGTTTAGGCCACTTGCATTGTTGGGAAACATCCTTTTCTCTGCTGTAACCATGTTCACGTTTGGCCAACTTTAGCTACCCTGTGTTGCCCAAACATGGTCGAGCAGCAGAAGTGTTGCCTCGGGCCCCTCCTCCAGCGTTACCTGGGCCGGTGTATTTACAGCAACTACTAGTCTGAGGTGGGTCCAGTTTAATAGTTTGGCCTGTTGGAATCGTCATTGACCCGGGAAGCTCCAGACCAATTATCAGTGGAGTGTTTGAAAGGCAAAACTCGTCTTCTTTCAACCAAAGTTAGCCTTTAATTTGATCTACTAAATGGCAAAGTGTCATACAGCGTTCCCACGAAGCGTTGGTGCTGTGGGCAGAAGCTGTAACATGGAAACTGACTTGTAGAGCACAGACTGGGTGGGTCCAGCCTCTGACAGTTACAGGCTGAACTCAACACTGTCACAGACGACACCTGACACTTTCTGGATTCAACTGAATCAATTGAAAAGATCTACAGTTTTGATTTCTGAATATTTTAAGGTGGACTTTAGGGTTATTTTGATGTGGAAAAGCAGAACAGCAGATTTAAAGCGATAAATATTCTCCTGAGGTTTTTGTGACACAGATTAAAGAAGGCAAGGTGTGAATATGGAGCCCCAAAGTGGTTGAGAGTACATCAATTAATTGTTGATCATGTAGAATATAAGTGTAATTAAAGGTGGCTTAATTCATAACCCAATGTTAAGTTTTTAAGGAGGATCTGAGATTTTTCTAATCTGTTTTTAGTTCATAATGGAATTTGTCTGTCGCTGTTCCCTTATGTTTTAGCTGATAACTACAACTATGCCACTACAACCCTGTGGCATAGACGGTGTACACAATGGGCCCACCCACTGTGATATCACCCACTGGTTAGTGATGTTTGTTACCGGGCCTCAAACTGGCAGGTGAGGAGAATCTGTGACACGGCTTGATGACCTGTCGGTGACACGTCACAACTCGATAACCATAGTGGTCGCCCCCTGATGGCCACTGAGAATAATACTGCACGTTTAAGGCACTGGCTTCACTTTTCACATCAGTCTTTACTGTTCCAAGCAAACTGCTGCCCACATTAGTCAGTCAGCACAGCTTAGAGTAACTAATGCTGAATCTAGCTGCTAGTGTAATATTCCTTCGCAGCGCTAACGACTTGGATAAGGTTATAATCTAGTTTTCTGTTTAGCTAACATTAGCTTATTAACCAGTGACGTCTGAAGCCTTTTGAGCAGCCATTCAGAAGCTTGGCAGCTGAACTGCCTCTGTGCGAGCAGCACGAGTTGCCTTGTAAAACAAACTTGGTTATAAATAATCAGAGGAGGCTGTTCCCACATTTCTGTTGAATGTCTTCAGCACTATTGCTGTTCTTGCTCCAAGCAGCTAGCTGGCTATAGTTGAAAGCAGGTGATGAGCTTGCTTTGACACATTTTAATATTAGAATTTTAAATGCAGTTTGACAAAAACATAATTCCCACCTCTTCTTTGGGTTCCATATGTAACATTTATTTAAGCAATTAAGTTGTCAGTACAAAATAAATGAGATCAGTTCGAGAACACTCGTCGCTAACACAAATGTAGGATTGTTTTATTTATTAATGAAGACGCTGAAGTTTCTGGTCGCCATTTGATGCACTCAGGCTGTTCATTGGTTGTTTTCAGAGCTTTGTGGATATGGTGCTTGTTTTTGTGCCGCGTCTGTCCTCCATCATTGCTCAGCCTGCTGTCAGTGCATTAGTTGATCTATGCATACATGTTTGGATCCCCCCCCCCCCCCAGATGTTTTAAATTGGGTGACAAGAGAAGCAAGTGGTGGAGACGACAAGATATTTCATGTGAAACTGCTAAAGAGATGCACAAAAACAAACAACTGTAGATGGGCTTTATTCATGTTTCCCTTTGAAGTTCTTCCTTTTCATTCAAGACTTGACGATCCCACTGCTCTGGATCACAAGCAGTGAGAAGATGTGGATGAAGAAGAGGAGATTCATGTGTGTACATACTGAGGACACCAAATAAACCCAAGTTTCATTTTATTGACCTTTGAATGGTTAGAAAAATGCTGTACTGTTCATCAATGTTTACTGTACTCTTTGATATCTACACACCAGAAAGGTCAAATATTTCTAGAGTGGAATTTGGATTTTATGCAAATTGTTCCTGGTTTTTTTTTCTGTAATTAAAAGCAATAAATAAAAATAAAACTTGTCCGTCTGTCCTTTAGATTTGGCTGCAGCCTGTATTTTGCTGTGCACATTAAGATGCACCGTTTAGATTCCTGGTTGGGTAAACGACCAGCCATGAAAACCAGATATTATCAAGATCAACTCCAGCTTTTACTGTGACAAGACGAGATTACCCTGACATCTGCAATCAGTCTCTTTGTGGTTAAACATACAGCTTTATCAACATTTTAGCTTCTATACAGCTAACTAGCTCGATAGTTTGAAAGTAGCATTCACTGCTAGCAGGCTTTCAAACTCTGTTAAACCTCAAGGAAGAGGTGGACTGTTGTCTTTAAGAAGCTTTAGTTGGTAAGCAAAAAGTTGCTGGTTTGATTCCAGCTAGCGGCACAAATTACTTTTGGGATTCATCAGGAAGGAACGGTGCCAAATCGGGCACAGGGAACGCCTAAACACTTCTATACATTCAATTTCTAGACCTGGAAACTATGCCCATCTTTTATATACAGTCTTAATGACCTTGTAGTACCATATCACCCTATTAGAGCACTTCGCTCTCGCTCTGCAGGCCTACTTGTTGTTCCTAGAGTATTTAAAAGTAGAATGGGAGGCAGAGCCTTCAGTTTTCAGGCCCCTCTTCTGTGGAACCAGCTTCCAGTTTGGATTCAGGAGACAGACACTATCTCTACTTTCAAGATTAGGCTTCAAACTTTCCTTTTTGCTAAAGCATATAGTTAGGGCTGGACCAGGTGACCCTGAATCCTCCCTTAGTTATGCTGCAATAGACGTAGGCTGCCGGGGATTCCCATGATGCATTAGACATGTACGTTAGTTTAACTGATGCATTTGTATGTCTCAGTCTCTCAGTTAATTGTAGTATGTTTATTTTTTTCTTTTGCAATAAACAGACAGTACCTATGAAACATTTAAATTAGCTCACCATTTTACATTTACATCTCTACTTGAAGCTGCTGTCAGAATGCAGCACAATCTCTCTGCCTTTGAATGACTGAAAAGCTATTTGGGTATAAACACTCAACACATTTTGCTTTTAATGACCATGAGCCTGTCAGAAAGCTTCATCTGGAACCAAATGAATAAAGCCTTTTGTTTTTAACTCATGTTGTTCTGCAGCAGCTCTATGAGGCTCTTGTTGTAATCGGCCACCTGCTGGGAGACGCTCTTGGCAACTGAGGCGTAGTCGCTCTCCTGGGATTTGGAGGCGATGACTGACGCTGCAGTTAAGGAAAAATCACTGAGCTCACAGACCTGGTGTCTCAGAGACCAGAGGTTTATAGAAGACAAACCGGGCGTCTTTTCGAGAGCTGGAAAATAAAACTAAATGTATGCACACATCTGACAAGTACTGCTCCTTTAATTACCTCCAAAAGCTACCAAAGCTGTAAAGAACTGGTCCTAGTGTTTAAAAAGCTCACTTTCTCTGGATGCTGGAGACTGAATAGAGGGCTTCTAGTGTGGATGAATTCATACGTCATATTTCTAAAGGATACATTCTTTCATCACAAAATTGTTCTGCTCCAGGTGCTGCCATTTCCTCTCCAGGTTAGCCAGCTAACGTTCAGACACATAAAGCAACACAAAACACAAGACTGCTGTGAGCTGAAGACGGGAAGGCAGGTGGTGAGGAGGAAGCTGAGTCAGAAGATTCAGTCTGTTTCCCGTGTACCAAAACACGACCAACCTGAGCGTGAGTCTCATTTTCTTGCAGTCTGGTCTTCAGGGCTTCATGTTTCTGGTTCATCTCCTCCAGCAGCTGTCCAAATGCATCTCGACGCTGAGTCAGCGACACCTGCTCCTCCTGCAGCCTCTGCAGCACAAGGAGAGAAAACAAAGTATAGTCAGTTCATTTTTTAAAACGGAGCTCCATTATTGATCTCCAGTATGGAAGCTCTCGGGGACAGTGGTGAGAAAGAACTCCCTTTTAACAGGAAGAGACCTTCAGCACAAAGAGTTTGCAGTTACCTTCTTCCTCTCCTCAGCTGTGAGCCTGAGGGTGTCCAGGTCCCTGTAGGTATGCAGCTCAGACTGCATGGTGCTGACACGCTCCTGCAGGGTGCTCAGCTCACCTGTGATCTTCCCCTCCAGCTGCTGCACCTTCTCCAGGTCCTGCTGCAGGCGCTGGGACTCTGTGCAGGGGCAGAGAAGGGGCTTTGTTCAGTGCTCGTGTTGTCGGGACGTAAATGTTCCAGACTTTAAGGTTAGAAATAAATGAATGTGATCTCTTTAGAAGTGAGGGAAACCCGACTGTGTGTGTCACCCACCTGTCGTCAGTCCTCTAGCGGTGCTCTCTGACTGGACCACCTCGGTCTCCTTGCTTACCAGCACTTCCTGCATGTCCCTCAGCTCACTGGCTGTCACTGTATCCACCCGACGGAGCCGCAACATGTTCTACAAAGACATGCACAGTTAGTGCAGTGGACCACGCTGTGTTTGTCCTCCCATTTCATCAGTGCTCCTCACCCTGCTGCAGTGCTCCAGGAGTGAGACAATGTTCTCCTGGCCCTGCTTTAGTCTCTCCTCCTCCTGAGCCCTGGACTCCTCAAATGACTCGAGGAACCCTGAGAAGAGGACAGAGGTTATATCCATGCGCTGCTAGTAGACAGTAGGTTCCCTCTAGTTCCTCCTGATAGTGGAAATCAAACTACTGTGTTTTGGTGACTCCTAACTGTCATCAATTAGGCTTCATGCTTTCACATACAGTGTTTGCATCAGCCCCCACATTCCCAAATGTGGGATCATCAGTGTTGATTATACAGATGAACAAATACATGCCTGTCAGCCTGCATCTGCTCAACTACTCTGCCCCACAGTCCAAGACATCAAGATGCAGTTTGTGTGTCTGTCAGTCGCCTGTGATGCTGACCGACTGACCGTCTCCTCTCAGTCGCTCCGTTAACTGTTGTATGTGTTCATTTTTTTCTTTTGCAATAAACGGACACAGTACGTAAGAAATGTTCTCGAAACACCGTAACTTTAAATGAGCTCGATTATGCTGCCTATGTCACAAGTGTTCGGTTCGACTGGGACTCACGGTCGATCTCCTCTTCCTTCCTCTTCAGCTCTTTGTATTTTTGTTGACATTCGCCTGTAGAAATGTTCAGAATATTGAAATCACATCAAAGGTGATTCAGGTTTAGAGTCCACCTTCATCCTGTGGGTTACCCTGAGCTGCTTCTGAGTCCTGCTCCAGGTGTCGGATCTCCTCTGTGATTTGTCTTCTCCTGTCCCGTATCTCCGTAAGCCTGAGTACACACAATATACACATATTCTTACACACACACACAGAAGTGACGAGTATCTAAGTACTTGTAATGAGTACATACTGCCTCTCCATGCTGGCAATTTCCTGGTTGTCCTCTTTGACCTGGAGAACAGAAGCACAGCTTCAGTCTTTGGTTTTTCACGTCTGCTAACATGAAGCTTCAGGAGCTCTGCTCACTGCTGTTTACAATCCATTCATCAGTTTGACCACATGATGGTGCTGTTGACTCTCTGAATCAATGCACACGTTTAGGATGAAGAACAGCCCTACTGTACATTACCACAGTAGCCTGGGTTAGCATTAGATAATCTAAACTTCAGTGTTATTAAGTTTACTTAATCAGAGAACATCGGAGAACAAAATAAAGTACCAGGACCCAAATGTCGCAGCTATAGTTGCTTTTTAATGCTGAAAGAGGGTTTTTGCCGGCGCAGACCCTGAATGTGTGGAGGCAGTGAACGCTGAGGAACCGAATTCCTCAACATGACTAAAACTACTCAACCAGACTGAAACTGAATTCATGTGATATCCTTGTAAAAGCCCGTTTCAGGAACACAAACAAATCTATTTCCTGTTTGTAAAAGTTTCTGTGATATTTCATCAAATCCCTCCCGTCCTCTGATGTAGCAATGACCAGCGCGCACACCTGCTTAAATAACTTCTCTCTCTCTTCCTGGGGTGAACCCAGGCTCTTCTGCTCCGCCTCCATCGTGTCTCGTTTGGCCTCCAGCGCTGACAAGGTCTCATGAAGCCGAACCATCTCCTGCTTTATCTGAGAGTGGGACAGCTCCTGCAACGAGGATCGTTCACGTAAAACACCCGCAGCCATGCTGTTCCTCCACCTCGCTCACACCGCCCCCTCCACCCGACTCACTGCTTCATAGTCCTCCTTCCTCGTTATTAGCACGTCCAGCTCCTCCTGCAGAACAGTCAGCTCCTGCAAAACAAAAGAATCAGCTGAGTACTTGCCAGAGTGAGATTTCATCGTGCCTGCTGACATGAACCAATCTCCTCTTTCCCCATAACAACTACAGCTTCACCTGCAGCAGTTCCTCATTAGTGGTTGTCATGGTGAAATATTTCTCTTGCTTTGCTGCCGGCATTGTTTGGACGACTTCATCAGCAACGCGCCTCTCTCTCCTGATCTCCTCCTCGATGGCCCTGATTGCCTCCTCTCTCCTGCAGAGCAAACAGAGTGGACAGAGTGGACAGAGTGAACAGAGTGGACAGAGTGCACGCAGACAGATAAAGGAAGCCAAAGAGTTTACAGTTCAATAACAGCCCACATCAGCTGACACGCTTCTACACATCAGCTAACATCGGGTCAGGCTATCTAAGCTGCTTAAGTTGTGGCACATGCACAAGCTGCTTTGCAACCCACCTCCTCGGGTTCCTCTGAGTCTATGGAGGCCCTGACTGAACACTGCACAAGCACAACGTTCCACATGAAAAATAAGGCAAAGCAGATGAAGAATCTAAAAAATTGTTGTTGTTTCTTAAATTAATTTTCATTCTTTACTACACCAACCAACGACAAACGGAGACAGAATCAAGCAGCGGTGGTCAAAGCTTCCTCCTGTTTCCTGCTCAGCTACATCACAGGACTGAAGCATAACTATGATCTGAAGCCGGCCGCATCAGTGAAACGCCTCTTTCTCTGAGATATTTTAACATAAAAACACAAATGCAATTCAATAATACATCTCAGTGTCTTTGCACTTAAACTGTAAGAAACAAATAAGCTTTCTTTTTAATTTTGGGGCCTTTTCAGCCCTTATTCCATAGAGACATGAGTGTGTGGGGGGGGACATGCAGCTTAGCGCGGCTCGGACTCAAACCCGGGCCTACCGCTCTCCGGCCACACGGCGTATGACCTCCTGATCATCCCACTGAGCTAAACCATAAATATGTTAAATTAGGTTCTGTGTTGTGCAGACTGTCCTGTAATTCAACAATGAACATTTTTGTCCTTTTTCTGTTTTTGTTTATGGTGAATCGAATCTAAGAATGATACATTTCTATAGCAGCCAGTGAAAAACGAGGAACTTTCTGCTGTTTATTGGTTTATCTACGACTTATTTACTTTGGTACAGTACGTGGTCATGGAGCACGTCCTCACCGTAGAAGATTTATGCCCTCCTTCACATTTTCCACAGTGGGCCAGACTGAAGACTTTGGAGGGCTGATCCTGGCCCATGGGCCTTATGTTTGACACCCCTGCTCTGGGACTGGTGGAGGAAGACTACAGCACCAAACTCTTGAATAAACATTCACATCATACGGTTACACTTGAACCTGACCCCTGTGATGTAGATCAGCTCCTCCAGTCTCAACATTCCCTCCTCTGTGCTGAAACCCGACTTTCCCAGAGACGGTGCAGTCGGGCTGCAATGCAGCTCCATCACATTTACATCAGTCTCTACTTCAATTCAATTCAATTTTATTTATATAGCGCCAAATCACAACAAAAGTCGTCTCAAGGCGCTTCATAGATACAGAGAAGAACCCAACAATCATATGACCCCTTATGAGCAAGCACTTTGGTGACAGTGGGAAGGAAAAACTCCCTTTTAACAGGAAGAAACCTCCGGCAGAACTTCAATGGAAGAGTAGGAATGTGGGAATTCTTGTTCAGCTGTCATGTACTTTTCTTGATTTTCCTCACAGGTATGTAACCCAGTCTGCTGCTGCTGGTGTGCCTGCTCACTTTCACAGTACTATTAATCATTACAATGTTTACAATAGTTTGCAAATGTTGCTAAAACATTTTACAATATCAAGAGTGTGAGTACACACACTTGGGTTTGCCGTGTCCACACAGGTGCACAGGTATGTTTGCTGAGACGAAGCAGCAGCAACACTGGCCTCTTTCATCTTCTACCTGCTTTTCATCCACTTTTTCTTTTCTCCGTCTGATCTTTCACACTCTTCTCCTTACTTTATGCTTTCTTTTCCATTCAGCCGTCATCTCTCCGTAAGAAGAGGTCATTAAAAGAACTAAAATGCTCGTCATTAATCATATTCAGTCATTTGCAGAATTATACCTTGAACTAGTTCACATATATATTTAGATGAGCCATTTCCAACAGTAACCTAAGAGATACTTGTAGGCAGAAGAAGGAAGACAGCAAAGATGGGAGGACCAACTTGATCAATCATAAACAGTTAGCACAGAGTGCACACTTGTTTTACAAGGAACAAAGGTCACTCGTACGCTGACTGCGTGAGAGTAACACAGGACTAAAGGTTCACCTTAGTGCGTGTAGAAGAACAGGTAAGATTCTTCTGCTACTTTTCATTAGTAAAAGATGATTACACAACAAGTATAAAGAGAAACAGTGTGAAAACCAGACAGGAATTGTGATTGTGAGATGCAGATGTGCGAGGTTAGTCAGCAGACACATTTCTACACGTCTCCTTTAAAAGAAGACGTGCGCTGAAGTTTCTTTTCTCTGTAAGACGTGAAAAAGACACTCCAGCATCAGTGTGCACTCACTCCCTAACACGGTGCTTTATCTCTACTGTACTCTGACCTCGGGCTTATGCTGCAAAGTGCCCGATTTCTCAGTTCACTGCACATACAAAGAATTCACATAGAAATATGAGGGCATAATGTTTTCTGTTAATGGAGTCCAACGCTGAGTCGTATATTTAAAGAGGAACATGACGTGCAATGATGGGTAATGTTTTTTTATCCTCAGGTTAGATGGCTTAATAGCTCCCGACTCTAAAGGGTATTTTCATCAGATTCTGAACAGTTTTTTTCCTTCTGCTCTTTGTGATGTCAGTGAGAACAGGTACGGTCATGTCAGCGAGCTGCGCTCCGCCTACCTGCTGTTTGAATCAAACACTTTAAACAAAATGTTGTCAAGCCTCAAGCTGCCTTTTACACTGTCACCATGCTGCTGTTTGGTAACAGGCACACACGGACGTTGTGGTAAAGTTTTATCCTGCTTTTTGATTCTAAGGGGCCATCATTGAAAAATCAGTGTAGTCTTGTTTTCATGTGAAACTGAGACCATCAGCTTATCGTGAAAGTGATAATAAGGTCAGTGATCAAGAGACGCAAGCACTGTTTTACTGTCGCCATATATTGGACTTTCTGCAGCACCCCCTGCTGGCCATTACTTAGAATGCACATTTATGGCACTTTGTATCACTCGTAGTATTTGTGAGTATTTGTCCCCATGACATGCTGTGCTTAGTGTAAACATTGGCCAATACTTATTTACAAAATCTTGTCTCACACTTTTAACCCCTGCACACTTTTCACAGCATACACTGAGATTTTTCATCTCTTTGTGGTCTTCAGGTGCTACCGTGTCACGCAACCTTGTTTTTAAGAGGCACAGCCAATCCAAAGAACGCTGGCTTAAAGGGGGAGGAGCTAAACATGTATTTCAGAAAATACATTTTACTGACAGGCTAAATAACTGTAACTTATGCAAACCTTGTGTATAAATGGAGTTGATGTTAGTCAGATTATTTTAGTCCAACTACATAATTTGCAACCAATTGGGCTTCGTCGATATCTGTGCCGTAGTAACGCTTTTTCAATCAAAAAGCTGAATTCTACCAGGCAAAAAATGAATTAATTACTGGTTTTGTTAAGAAATGAGCGTGTTTTCTCTGTCACGTGTTGGTTACAGGACTTTGTATCCATTTCTTTCAGTGTGGTGTGATGGAGAGGTGCTGGCAGCCTCTCCTCCTGCTGTGGCTCACTGCAGGGCTAGTGAAAAATAATGAGACAGTGAATTGTTCCTGTTCCACCCATCAGCTGACAGCAAACTTCACCAACAAACATCTTCAAGTCATCCCTGAAAACTCTGAAAATGTAAATGTTACCAAACTGATGATTGAAGGGAACCTAATTACTCTGAATGACACGGACCAGCAAGCACTAGCTAGCTATCCCAGCCTGGTAGAGCTTCACTTGGATGCTAACTGGATCACTGCTATTCCAGCCAAATACTTCTCTGTGGTGCCAAACCTCAGAGTGCTGTCTCTCGCCAGAAACAACATCAGCAGGTCAGTAGGCTAGCAAAAGTCTAACTTCTAACTAAATGCTAGTTAGCTGCTTTAAGTATACTGTGTGTTAAACACCAACCATTAAACTGGTTTGATTTTGATATTGGTGCATACTTGCTAAAACTTACTACTGTTGCATGTTAGTAATATATCCAAGTACAGTGTGGTATGTAATCAAGGTTAAAATAATTCTGCTGTGCTGTTTTTGTAGCCTTGACCCTCAGGCTTTCAGTGACCTGGAGGTCCTGACAGAGTTGGACCTGACCCACAACTTGCTAACAAGCCTCCCTGCACAGCTGATCAGTGGGCTGAACAAGTTACAGGTAAAACGAGCATTTCAAAAAGAATCTGCTAACTTAGAGTTTAGTTAGAACTAATCTAGACATGACATACATAAAGAAATGCATGCATGTGTATGGGGATTTAGGGCTGCACATGTAAGTGTTTCCTGTACAGGATGTGTTATTATTTCATTTACCTCGCTCTGTCTGGTCCCATCAGGTACTGAACCTACAGGGAAACCCCTGGAATTGTTCCTGTCCACTGCTGACCATCATTGGACAGATCGATGCAGCAAATGTTACCATGGGTAGTAGTTTTCATCACACAGTTTTAAATGTTGGCTGACCTGTGACCCTTTCTGGGAGCTAATGAGTCAATTACAGCAGTTTGAAAACTATAAACACTGCTCAAAAAAAGAAAGGAACACAAACACAGTTCATGAGTGTGCTGAGGACACGTGGCACATGTGAAAGGGTCTGGAGCAGCTGTAGAGAACGTTATGCTGCCTGTAACATCGTTCGGCATGACCAGATTGGCGGTGGGTCAGGAATGGTCTGGGGAGGCATATCTATGGGGGGGACACACAGATGTCTACAGGCTAGGCAACGGCACCTGCCTGATATCAGGGATCGGGACAACAGACTGGCTGCATCATGGTTTCACTTTTATTTGCGTTGTGTCTTTGAATTCGGCCCTCTCTAGGTTGATCATTTTCATTCCCATCTTTTCGTTCCTAAAACATTCCCCGGTCCATATCAGTATCCAGCATGGCTTTCCCCCCACTGAGACCAGTATGTGTTCAAAGTGTTCCTGAACTTTCTTTGAGCAGTGGATCTTTATTTGAAGGAATTTTAGTAGACACGGAGTATCTTGCTTGAATCTGCAGTGGCACATTTTTACTTACAATCTATGAGCCATGTAAGAGACTCGCACGGCTGGTATGGAGGTTTTATTTGAACCTTATTTGAAAGATTTGAAGTTGCAGATTTCAGTGATTCTCTTGGATCAATCAGTGAACTACATTATTTTCACATCATTCTTAAAGATTTATCCCAGTATTAAAGCCAAAAACACTACTTTGAATGAAAACAAGTACAAGTAGAGACAAGTAGGAGTGTAGTATAGAGAGATAATGAGGCCAGTGTTTAAAATCCCTTTCTATGTGAAGAAACTGTTCTCTAACTTTAGTAACTTAAAGAGCATGTACTGAAGGAAATGGTGTGTGGCTGCAGGAGGACCACAGGTCATCTGTGCATCTCCAGCAGAGCAGGCTGGACGAGATCTTCTTAATGCTGCAGCACTGTACTCCACATTATTACCCACCGTCACTCCAGACCCTCAGAAACCAAAAACACCGGTCCACCCTCAACAGACGTCGGGCCCATCAGTTATTATGACGACCACACAGTCAACCGGTCAGAACAACAGCATCAGCAAAGGTACGACATCGAGAGCTGCAGATCATTTTCTCCACTTAAATATGTGGACGCACAAATGCAAGCTTATAACCCCGTCTCCATCCTCAAACCCAAACTAGACCCGACTCCTGCGCTCGGCAACACGTGGAAATTCACAGCATCCGTCGCAATCTTGGCACTGGCCACCTCCATGCTCATCGTGTGTGCCGTCAAGGGGCCGTCCTGGTACAAGCTCTTCCACAACTACAGGCATCGGCAGTTACAACAACAAGTCGAGGAGGGCGACGAGGATTTTGTGTCAACAGAGTTCTCGGCGACGGGAAGACACCAGACCCATCAAACATTCAGCTTTGAACCAATGAACAGACAGATAGACGAGGAGCAGGAGGAGCAGGAGTACTTTGAGGATCCATATATCAGGAGAGAAGAGTGACATGCACGAGGAGAAACGACGATGATAAGAAACCAAACCACAAACACAATACAATCCATTCAGTGGCAACCTTGCTGTTTGATAAACACCGCTGAGTATTATCATTTCACGGGTCACAGAATCATTGTGTGAGAGCTGTACTGTTGGTCATTGAAGGAGCTTCTTTGCAACATCTCACAAATTCAGGCTCTTAACTCCACGGCCTGCATTGTTGCCCGGATACTTCCATTAGTACACTGTTGTCAGCTACGAGGAGTCTGCAACAACCCTAACTCCACTTTTTGACCACTAGAAGAACAATATTCAAGTACAGAACACTTCCTGTAATCTGAGCCATTAGTGTTAGTGTGTGAGCGCCCAGTTAGATCGACAGCTTTATCCTTGTTTGCACGGCACTAGAACGATGAAGTCACATGGTTTACAAGAGTTTTTACCTCTTCATGACTCGACAACACCAGCAGCAATGTGCAGTGTTATACAAACCTCAATTTACGGTGGTTTGAAAACAGTTTGCAAGTGTTTCAGATAAAAAACACTCCACGTGTTTGTTTGCTCACGGATCTACACGGCATTTATTTTTATTAAGAAAACTCCACTGCTGCTTCATCTTTACATAACAAGCAGTCATTTCCTGTTGTGTTTGTGTTCAAAAGTCTCATACCTGCACATATCTGATTCTTTTTAAATGTTTTATGACTCGCATGAAAACTAGCCATCAGGCTAAATTAAATAATGTCCTAGTACTTCATTCTGAAAATGATACTTCACAAAATAAATACGTTAAAGTGTATTTGTGAACATAAAACTGTCTAATGGAGACACAAGTGTCTTTATGAGAACACGTGCACTTACTCTCTCCTCTCAGTGAAGATGTTATCGATGCTTTCTGCCTCGCTGTCATTCTCAGCTTTCAACTAAACACAAGATCAAAAAGTTAAAGGGAGAATTTTCCCCTATATTTCCAGTTCATGAAAAAAAACTTTTATATTGTTTTGATGGATTACTTACTATGTTGTAGTCGTTGATCATTTCCTCCATCTCTGTGTTGGTGTTGAGCTTGTCCACAAGCTGGAAACACAATAAAAAAATACAAAAGTGAAGTAAAAACGAGTCCAGTGTTTAACGCATTCACTGAAAACTGGAAACACAACCTCACCAGTATAAAGGTTTTAAATGTGCAGTTGCTCTCAAACATAACATCGTAACACCTGCAATCAAATAGTTACTGTCCCTGAAGTGGGCAGTTTACATCGTCTATTTTAAGTCATCATGGCCGACTGCTTAAGCTAGACATTCCTCAACAACACAGTGAAAAAGTGGATACAATCTTTCAGTGTTTAACAACATTGTTGCTGTTTACCATATTGTAGTCAGCAAGCTGGCCTTGCATATCCTTAATCTCAGCAGCGAGGCCTTCAGCTCTGCAGCAGACACACATCACGGGGACATTATACAGAGTTCATCTGGATTCAGTGGATTTCATCTTTCACTCAACTATAACTGTTAAAGACGGGAATGAAACTTGGTCATAAAAGAAGAAGAAGAACACCACCCACCTCTTTTCATAAGAGAGATAGACGGAGTTCTCCTGGTTGTAGCTCTCAATCTCTTTGTGCAGTCTGCTGGTCTCTGTGGTCAACTCGTTGATCTTACTCCTGACAGAAGAACAAATTTCACATCGATAGAATTTTTCACGAGCAGCGTAAAAAGATCACATTTGAATCTATGGTGAAAATAGAAATGCATTTTAACTCAAGACCAACTCTAAGAAATGTGAATGTGCTCAGTATGTTTGCATCTTTTGTGAAGTGGTCTAGCTGACCTATGGTTTGTGCACTCCTTTACTTTGACATAAGTAGTTACTGTTAATGCCAGTGAGTATGTGTTACCTGAGAAGACCCAAGTAGTAGGACTTGTCCAAAATCTGTCTCTGAGGCCCTTTGGTAAAGGAAATGTGGGAGGGAGGTCACAGGTTTATTTATATATTAAACACAATCAGAAAAATATCCAAGAAGAAAACACACCTTTCATGCCAGTTTTCATCCCACTGAGCCCCTGCTGGGTGACCGGCCTCTCAGTCACTTTGATCTGTGCTGTCAGGACTCCGGGGGTGGCGACGGGGATGCCACCCCTCAAACCTGGATGAGCACTGGTCCCTGGGACCATCTGGAAGAGGAAATGCAGTGCCTTAGTTGTGGCTGTCACAAAATTGCATTTTCACTCTGAAATTATTTTAGCTGAAAGAATTCACAGTGACAATATTATCACGATATCTAAAGGAAATCTGACAATAACCATGTTACTCTCTCTAAACCTCATACTCGTCTTTTTTCTCATATTAGATACAACACACATGTAGGGAGGGGAAAACAGAGTCTGTACTCAGAACTGCACACAAGATTACAAAAGAAGCATGATGCAATGAAAATGCATCATAAGCACAATGTCCATTTTATTTTTGGTCTTTTTTCTTGCCAAAACTGGTCTATAGTGTTACACGTAGGCTCAGTAAAACCTGGCACTCATTTCTTGGGCGTGCAGAAACACACAGAATCAGCAAACAATTGTATTTTCAGACTGAACATAACACACTCAGAGTGATAATATCTCAAAGCTACAGCGTATCCATGCTGCTGATGGCTTACCCCAGTTGCAACACGCATAGCTGTAGGAGGAGGCTGGATAGCTGTAGGGGGTCTCCCAGCACCAGGGACCACAGATCCGCTGCGGCTCATCGGCCGGCCCATGCTGGATGGAGGCCGCTGGCTTGCCATGATGCCTAAAACCCGTGGACACACAAACAGGAACACTGAGTAACAAATCAGACACATGGAGCTGCTGGCTGGATTGAGCCATTTTTATGTTATTTCCTATATTTTTAACTTTGTAATTTATTGTATTATTTAATTTAGTTCAGTCTGTTACTGTTCCTGTTGCCTTGGAGCAACAGTAACCACATCATTTCCAGATGCTGTTACAGTTCGGTGCTTGTTGGTGAAATAAAAGGGCCACACTTGAAGACACTAAAGAATAACCTTTAACCCTGTGGTGCCTGTTAATTCATATACTGACATTTTCCACTTTAGATTTTACTAGCGCAACAGATCAGGCGGTCACGTGATTAGGAGTGGTAGCGAAAGGCTGAAGGCAATAAAGGGACTGATTTGTACCTCACAGTAACACAGAGCTTGTAAAGGAAATAAAGATGTGCACGCTGCTAAAAAGAGGAAAGAAGCTCCTCGGGGTGATTAAACCAAACTCTAAATAATAACAAATGTCACATGTTTACTTTGATTTAGAAACATGATTTGTTTCGTGTGCACAAACACTGCATCTACGCTGCACTGACATTACACTGACCCGCATCGCTGTAACGGCAGCTGTGCATCGTTATGACAGCGTCGTCTGTTAAAACCTACAATTTTGAAGCTTAGTTCGGCTATTGCTAACTTGTTAGCTGACACTTTTTCGCTTAGCTTCGTTTACGGAAGCCTCGGTAAACGTCCCGGCGTTAGCCGTGAGATAACGCAGCTTCTTACCTGAAAATGGTCTCTCTGCGGTCTGTTTTATACGCCTGTATAACTTCCAGTCGAAGCAGGCGTGCGGCGGGTTACCTGAAAAAGAATGAAACGCTAGCTGGAAGAAAGTCAGCGGCTCGAGATGATGTTGACGTTACCCCAGTAACCATCTTCTTCTTCACCTGAAATGGGAACAATGCAGGTTGGAGAATGTACGTCTGCCCCCCACCGACCAACAGGGGGACTACATGAGGTTCCAGTCTATCTGTACGCCGAAACACACACACACAAACAAACAAAGCAACTGTAGCTGTGTTCTTTGTACTGCCTCTCACATATCTCTATGAGAAAAGACTGAGAAACTAGTTGTTTCTTCTGTATTATCCCAATTTCATGGAGAGGTGAAGGATGCGACTGAACATCACCTTTATCTGACAGCCAATAAGAGCAGTCAATCAGGAAGTGCAACGCTCTATTTCACAGAACATTAGGCTAGGGAGGAACATTACACCTCAGCCTTGTTGCTTCATTGGTAAGGGAGGAGTAAATGGTTGATGGTTCATTAGTGTATTTCTTTTTATAGTATGCCTCATTCACCCATTCAACACCCATCCATACAAGCGCTTTTTTCTGTTCTTTTGAAGATGATGATGATGATGATGATGATGAAGCCTTTATTTGCCTGCAGCGAAATCGGACCTCTTCCAGCCATACATACATTACACAGACATCACATTGTGGAGACAGGTCAGAACAGGTATAGTATAGAAAAACAGGAGAGGAGAAAAAAAGAGAACTGAGCTCCTGATAGGGGATCAGTATGAGAACAGAAAACATGAATCTTCACACCGTGACACCATGAAAACACGTGACAAGCAACAGGGTTGGGTGAGTAGGGCTAGAGTAAGCCAATGTAGACAGCAGCATCGAGTCGTGGCATCTCTGCCCAGGTCCAGCTGACCCGCCGTCTGCATCAGATGGGGGCCAAGCATCAGGGCGTTTGGAATAGGGAAGGGAGTGAGTGTGCATCTGTGTCAGTGTACATGTGTATGTGTGCGTGTGTGTGTATCCTGTGTTCAACTTGAGGGAGAGTGTCCTTGCACCCGGTTGAGCGAAAGTCAGCAGTCCTTCAGCCAAACCAGGTGTCCTTGAAGGATCGGGTCAGAGAGACTAAACATAGTCCGGTTATCAGGGACAAGAATTTGTTGTTCAGGAGCTGCATGAGGGAGGGAGATGATTGTTTGGGTTAATGCGGACACCAGGTCTAACTATTTCCCATTGCAAAGCCGTGAGCTTCTGCAAGATCTTCCCATATGGTGTTCCAGAAACACAGTCTGAGTACTCACAGCTTGCCCGTCGTCAATCATGTCGGCGAGCCTAGTGGGGCTTTTGGAAAGCTGTAACCGCTTTCTTTGTTCTTCGATAAGCCAGGTCAGAGGCAGCTCCGATCAGCTCTGTTATCATGGTTCATAACGGTAGCTCTCGTTCAGTGTCCTCCATCGAGAGTGTCTCCAAGCACACGAACTGACCATCGAGTATCCGGCAGCAAATGTCTCTGCAGGACAATCAGGGCTCCCCCGAGCCCAAGCTTCTCATCAAGAGTGGAGTGTGTAACATTTACATTCAAATGATCGGGGTTCGGTATCTTGCCTAAGGAAACTTCGGCATGCGGACTGGAGCAGCCAGGGATCAAACCGCCAACGTTCCGATGAGTAGATGACCTGCTCTACTTCCTGGTCGACATCCTGGTCAACTCGGAGACAACAGAACAGGATTGTATGATGGACTTCATCTGCGTAGATTATGTATGAACTAAGTGTTGATGCTAAATACCTAAATGTGATGAATACAAACCCTCCAAGATGAAAGACAAGTTACAGATTTCATCTGCTTTCCGCATGGAACACAGAAAGGACAGAAATTAAACCGATCCAGATTTTTAGATCTGTTCTTTGTGCCAAACGGGATGTAGCTGTGTGATCAGTGAGTGATCAACAGGAAGGAGTGTAATTCCTGTGCGGCGCTGTCCTGACTGAATCTGATCCATAGCATCATGTCAACATATAATCTTTCAGCACATGATGTACTCACCTGTACAAGTTATCTTTTCCACTGAATGTTCTGATTATATTCTGTGACCACAGCAAGTCGATAACAGAACAATTTATTCTGTGCTTGTTATTCTTCTCGGTCAAAAGGCACAGAGACTGCTGTTGCACATCTGGCTCCTTTGCAAAAGCAAATTAAAACCTCACGAAACTTCAAATTTACATAACAGCCATGAAGAACTAAGGGAATCTCAAAAGCAAAAGTGGGTCCCAAAGGGATCTGCATGCATGCTCGAACAACAAGTTTAATCTTCTGAAAGGTCACAGGAACACACAACGTCCCGTAAACAACCAAAGGCCTCTGATGGATGATGGCAAAGATCACAGGGCTGTGTCAACAAATGTTTTTTCTGGACAGAGACCAAAAAATGAGAATCATGATGTTATGAGAGGAAAAACAGGATAAACGCTGCAATGTAAGAAATCAGAGATAAGACAAGAAGTTTGGGCTTTATGCCTCATCTGGGTCAGCATTTTGATCCAACCCCGACGTCATGATTCTCGTGAAGCAGATTCAAGAAACCACTAGATGGCAACAGGTCAGCATCTCCCTCTCTTTGTTAAACGACAGTAATGAGAGTTTTTATTCTCAGCAACTAATACTTTACTTATTGTTGTAATAAAGAAACAAAATATATGTCACATTTCTTCTCATCGTTTCATTTTTTGTTGGCTTCCCTTCAAGGTATTAAAATTCAGATTGACCCTTTGTTTACAGTAACGTGGTATTTCATATAGAGATTTTAGCACAGATGGGTCTTGTATAACTGTACTTTCAGAAAGAAAAAGAAACAAAGAAAGCATAAATTTTACATGAGGAATGTGTGAAATCAAATTTCACACTGTTATTGTTCAGTACTGCAGATGTTATAGCTGTCATTGCTATGGGGATAGCTGTAGGAATGCTTGTTCCTCTATCCCCTCCTCTAACGCTGTCCACAGCTTTCACACTCGTCCCTCCTTTACCGTGTGCCCTGTTAAACATCAGCACACACACATTAAATGTTTTCTCTTTTTTTTCCTTTTCAAATGCAAAAATCCTCACGACAGTTGTCTGGATACCTTTTCCCCAAACTAAAACCACAGTTTACCTTTCAGACAAACTCATTTTGATACTTTTTTATATATCAAACATGACAATGGATACAATTGTTGGATAATGGATACAACAATGGATACAATTGTTGGATACAATGGCTACAACAATGGATACAATTGTTGGATACAATGGATACAACAAAAGTCGCCGTGATTTGGCGCTACATAAATAAAATTGAATTGAATTGAGTTTTAACACCTGTTTTTATTGGTTGCTCTTGAGTGTAAACAGTTTGAATCAAAATGAAATCAAACACAATATGATTTAAAGAAGTTTTACGTAGCACTTTTTTAAGTGCCATAACACAAGGCCAACACATTTACATGTGCTGCTGATACTTGTGCACTGTATGGAAAGCCAGGTTCCCAAGGGCAACGCCGCAGCTAGGTGGTATCCCACACTGTTTGCCGGGAACGATCTGGAATCAGGCTGTTTGCTTTCTGGGGCCTTTTGTCTTTCAGCAAAAACATTCCCGACATGGGGGCAAGCAGAGCACGCTGAGGGGGTAGCAGTTCAGACCAAGCAGGGCGGATACAGGGCATCCAGCATCCTGGATACCCGCTGCTGCTAAACCTCATCCATGGCGACGCATCGGAGGATTATCAGAGCTCTCGAGGCTCAGCTTCTACACCACTGCCATATTACATGAGTGGGTCGAGCTGGTGTTATACATACTTTAATATTTAGCTCATTTGATCTTCATTTGAAGCAGTAAAAAAACAAGACTGCATGAAACACAGAATAGAATTTAAGTGCCACTTTTATAATCTGGCAACAAATTACTGTGACTACATGTACATTTATGCAATTGTTTCAGTTTTCTTTAATAAAGATGATATGTGTCAACCACTTTTAGACTCCTGCATAAGTGCCGTTGTAGAAGAAAGGCTGATCTGTCACACAGTGACCTATGACCTCGGGTGTCCATCTCTGGATCTTGGGCTTGCCGTCTTGGCCTGGCCGGACAATGACAGTGCTTCTGGACGCCACGGAAGGGTCTTCATTGAAGAAGTTGAAAGGCCTGAGAAAGAAGCCCACGGCATTTCCCGGAGTTGCAGTGTTGGGGATGTCCTCTGAGTGAGGCACATGTAGGAAACCCACTGTCACCCAGGCTACCAGGTCCTGCATGCAGAAGAGTAAACACGACCGTGGAATTTTTACTATAGTGCTCAGATTAGCTGTTTTTTATCTACTTAAAGGCCAAACGAAAGAACGTGTGTCATTCTTGAGTTACTGTGATGATGAATGATTCTTTTGAAAAGAGAAAAGCTAAACTAACGACATAAACTCTTAGAAGGACGCTGTCCATCAGTGTATTGTGACTCATTACATAGTTACTCTCTGAAACCAGTAAAAACAGGATGTGAATTACATTTGAGATAGGTGACTGTATCGGTTAAGCTACTGGAGCTTGCTAAACCTGTTAGCGAGCACTGAGATGTGTTTGTCCTAAAAAAGTAGATTTAAACAACATTATTAATGTTGGCTTTTTCTGTGGAATATATTTCAGGTTTATTTTCGATGAGAAAGCTCTCAGTTTAACTTCATGCTGAGGTTAGCACAGTGTGGAAATATGGGACAATAAGGTATACGTGGATCGAGGTTTGCTACTGCACCTGATTGACTATGTCCTCGTTGTTGCGGATGTAGTTCTCAAAGGACACCGCAGGTTCCCATGGGTCATTCTGGGTGTATATGCTGCTGCTGGTAGCTTCGCTATCCTTATGACGTGTCACAGCCAGAGGATATCTAGGCGGAAACATTTGACCAGGAAACATTTGTCTGTCATTCTGACAGATGACAGGTGAAGAAAACATAGAGACAAAGTGCCGCCTTGTGCTGTGAGCACCTACTTGTATGAACTTGTAGTAATGTCTGTAAGAGTGGTACGTTTTTATATTTGTATGTTAGAGGAGTCACAGATGTGGATTTGGGAGAATCATACAGCAAGTTAGATGAATGCCAAGTATGTGAGTTCAGCACGAAGATGCACAGTGGCTACATTCAGAGCATTTCCACCAGGAGGAAATAATGAGTATTTTTCTCATTATCAACATAAAGACCAAGTGGGAAAGTACCACAGCTGGCCTCATTCATACACTGTGATCAGTGATTTCACCTGTATCAGCACATTTGCCAATTCATTTCTAACATCTTTATGGTTTTTTCAAGTTGTTTTTATGCATAGAAATGAATAACTGATTATACCTAGTCAACGAAACAACATGTTACCTGGACCAGCTGATGCCATTCTCCTCTCTCCAGCCTCTTGGGAGGACACTGTGTGCATGTGAGTTAAACTGAATCCGGTAGCCCTTCTGGTGGCCCCATTTATTCTTCTTATTGGGGTTGTAGAAGTGCACGTAGCGGGGAAACTTTTTGCCAAAGCGGAAGGCGGCCGATCGCTCGGTCCTGTGTTCTGTCCTGTGGAGCTTGGACTGGACGATGAAATGCTTTGGGCTCCATGGATTTGTGAAGTTCACAAATTTGAGATCCAGGGTCTCAAAGCTGTTTTCTCGACCTGAGAGGGGAAAGAGCTGTCAGGAGAGTCTGGTCTGGTGATGCCTCTACAAAAATATTGATTTTGCATGAGAAATCTCTAGGTGTAACAGAGTTGTCCACATCAATACAAGATGTTGTTAGTTATTCACTTAAACGTGTCGCGTAGCCAAGATCAAATGATGGGTAAAGTCCACAAAGCCTATTTATCTGGCACGGCATCTGTAAAAGGCTTAGTCATAGCTCAGAGAGAGGTGCCCTTTTGCCATTATCAGTGAACTGAGGCCACATTGTGCTGTGTGTGTTAGAATAATAAAGCCAAACAACTTCACAAAGCGTCTTGTTCTCTTAATTCTCAGCATTTATTTTCATTTCTGTATTTGAGCAGTTTCTATGGGGGTGTGCAAGCAAAAAGAGAACGTGTTTATGCTTAAATTAGTTGCAGGATAGACAGAAAAAAATCACGTGACTTCACTATGATACTCACCATCAATATCCAGGTCCACTTTATAATGGATGAGGTGTGTGTGCAGGTTACCCAGCACGTAGTTGTACACCTTTGAACCATAGTGAAGGCCGTTAGGTGTAAAGAAAGTGGCGTGGATGTATCCAGTAGCACTGACCTTCACTTCGACCACCCCATTCGGGTAGAAGAGGAAGTCCCAGATATAATCATAGTTGTAAACTGTTGAGGTTGTCCGCAGCACGAGCACAGTGTTTTCCAGCCCTCCAAAGAAATTATAGCCCCCCTGAAAGTCGGAATTAAAATGCCTCCTCAGAGGCATAGCCATTGTCATCTCAAAAATACAGAGAGCATTCTTATGGTGCACAGGTTTGTCTGTATCAAAGTAGTGGTAAAGGTCAATAAAAGTGGCAATTTCTGGGCAGTCAATTCCTGGTGCCAGCTCAAAAGTCGAGGTGCCCATTGCCCAACCTGCATCGATGTACTTTGTTTGCATGGCTGCAGGAGTATCACCAGCATAGAAGGCTATAGCTTCCTGGAGGCTGATCTCATAGGCGATTCTTTCTCCGTTGAAACGGAGATCAAAGACTTGCAGCCCAGCAGATGAGCGGACTCGATATGCAAAAGACCATCCTGCATATTCAACAAAGTTGCGATCGATGTGGTAGCGATGCCCCTGAGGCTCAACGAGCTTTGGCCCATGGATATTCGTGGGAGTGTTGATCTGACCGCGAGGTATGTAGGTAGAGTAAAAGTCGTCATCGCTGTGATCAGGTAGTTTCAGCTTTTCCACTTCCCCTGATTCATACTTTTCTACCAGTTCCTCGACGCTGTCAAAATACACGCTGTTGTACCAAACCTTTTCAACAGTCCACTTTTCCGGATCCAGGTCCTGGTGGTTGACGAGTACCTCAAATCCAATTGGGTGGATGAAATAACCTTCCACAAACTTCTGCAACATGATCCAGGTTCTCCTCTCCCCTGGATCCAGCCCGCGAGGGGCTATGTCTGAGAATGTCAGGCAACGGTTAGAGCAGTTGCTATAAGAAAACCCTCCTGTGGTCTCAAACAGGAGTTTGTGAGCTTTGTTTGAGATCTTCTTGAGGATGTCATTGATATGGTCATACTCTACCACAGTAATAGGTCTGGACTCAAACGTTACGGGCTTTGCCCCTTTGAAAGTCTTGACTTCGTGGGATGTTGGGGACGGCAGAGGACTGACAATATACTCGGTAATGTTGGGCTGGGCCTGGTTTCCAAACTGGATAATGACCCGAGCTTGGCGTGGGGGTTTGGCGTGTCCACGGTCCAGAGCTTTTAGGGCCTCATGCTTCTTGGGTAAATGGAGTTCCATCAGTAGGATACTGTTCTTATTCAGAGCCCTGCTACGAGCTTTAGTAAGCGCCATCTCTGGAATACCGTGCAGGTAGGCCCGCACAGCTTTCATCTCGTGCACCGTGAGGTCAGCAAATATGGGCGCACCATGATGAGCCCATTCTCTGGATCTGGAAGCAATGCAACCAGCCAAGCACACGAGCTGCAGCAGGCAGAGAGACTTCATGGCTGTAAGGGCAAGATGGTGAGGCTCCATTAGCGATTTTACAGGTCTTACAGCAAATCATGTATGCAGTTGCAGCTTCATTGCTCCTTATCCACACTCTAATAACTTTTCTTTTATAGCTCTTGTGTATATTTGCAATGAGCAGAAAGACAAAGCAGAGTGCCATACTCCCCAACAGAACGCAAAAGAAAAGCCTTTCTCACCTTGATTCCTCTTCTTCTCTTCACAGCTGGATAAGGCAGTTCTCCCTCATTCACGCAAACTGTATCAGCCCCAGTTGCAACACACTGCTGTCCCTCCCTCCGTTCGCCCTGCTTTGTTTATGCTGCACACAAAACAGAAACAGCAGCATTGAGTGCTCTTTCAAAGGACACTGACAAATCAGTGCTTATTTAAATATCAAAATTCCCATTAAGTCACTCGTGCTTGTGCTTGCATAATGGAGTTTATGTAACAGTGCGACAAGTGACGCGTGGAGTAGATTCTTGCTTCCTTGGAAACCATTTGCAGCCTCATATCAAGGAAAAATAAATAAATCAGCGACAGTACCTGTAGTCCTGCTCCTGATGTAAGGGGAGGCTGTACAGTCCGTCCCTCTGCTTCAGCAAATGATCGCGTCAGTGTACCGTTACTAATCTTTAACCTCTGATTTTGCAGTGAAAGAGGCTGATTGGCTGACAGCGGGTTGTAAATGTGATTCTTTAAATAATTGATCCTTCAAAGGCAAGGTAAGCACCTTGCAATAACATGGCAATTCATGGTGCTTTGGACGAGGACGAGAAACATAAAGGACACGCGAAAGGCACATAAAGAAAAACTGAAGACAAACAGTACAGAACGAGTTCTGAATTAACTGCAGCTGGATGTTATGCTTTTGCGAGAGGCCTTTAAAAATGTTTTCACTTGATATGAAGGAATTTGAAGGGTTTGTGAAATCCTGCTTAGATGTACAGGACATGGTTTGGTGAAGGAGAGCCACTTCATCACCACTAAATAAATAGCTAGTATGACAGGGATACAAAACATATTCCAATGTTGTCAGAAGATTAAAGATTATATTCACTTATCTGGCAGCTACGTGACATCAGTGCAGGGAGCACAGCTTTGAAAACTGGAAAATCCCAAATCTGCCATGGGATTAATGTACATAGTTGTTGCATTGCACAGGGGAAAACGTGTACACTTTGTGGTGTCGTTTGCCCGGCGTTCGCCTCTTTCATTATAACATTGCAGACAATGGTTGTGACTGATGTTTCACAACTTGCAATTCATTTACTGAGAGGTGGACTTTGTCCTTTAACTTTCTCTCAAGTGGCCAACGCTCGAGCTAGAGTGAAAGGTAAAAAAGTTAAATCGCCCTTTGCTAAAATGAAAAATATTTTATCAACCGTCTCCTTTGCAGCAGCATGTTATTTGGAATTTCCCACACTTGTACAAATACATCTACATACCGAACGTTGTCCAACAGTTTAGTCATTCTTATCTTATCACTTTTGACTAGAATGCTTGGGGGGAAAAGCTAAAGACAAATGACACTGAGCCAGTTTCCCAACAAAATGAGGGATCAGCTCTTTAGCTAGTTGAATATTAGCTCTTCTTTTATATAAGTACGTTTTCCATACAGACATATACATTTACTGGGAACATAATGCTGAATGCATGATCGATTTTTCGTAGTTACAGTCCTGAGAAATCACATCCGTTGTTTTTTGGGGTTTTTTGCTACATTTGAACAACAACTGATCGTCTCTGAAGAAAACAAAGTTGATACACTGGAAGAACACAACAGGAAAAAACAGCTTTTATAATAATTTACTCAGCTGTAATTCTAATCAATTTAATACCTTCTTATAAAGAAAGTAAGTGCACCATTTGTCCTAAAATTATCTATATCTATTCCAGATGGTTTCAGTACAGTGGAATAACAGTTTTTTCCTCAAGAGCTTTGCAGATCCTGTCATGGTGCCAGCACAGTATCAGACCCCAGATACCAAAGGTTTACAGGGTCTGATAAACCTTTGGTATTCCCCCACCTCCCGCCCCCCGGGTCTCTCTCTCAGCTTTTCCCGTAGTTGACGGTGATAACATATGTGAGCCCACTTTTTCCCGTCAAAGCACACTGTATTTCCAGCGTAAAGAAGTCCATTGGACACATTGTTTTATGTACAGTGGGGCAAAAAAGTATTTAGTCAGCCACCGATTGTGCAAGTTCCCCCACTTAAAATGATGACAGAGGTCAGTAATTTGCACCAGAGGTACACTTCAACTGTGAGAGACAGAATGTGAAAAAAAAAATCCATGAATTCACATGGTAGGATTTGTAAAGAATTTATTCGTAAATTAGGGTGGAAAATAAGTATCTGGTCACCTCAAACAAGGAAAATCTCTGGCTCTCACAGACCTGTAACGTCTTCTGTAAGAAGATTTTCTGTCCCCCACTCGTTACCTGTATGAATGGCACCTGTTTGAACTCATCATCTGTATAAAAGACACCTGTCCACAGCCTCAAACAGTCAGACTCCAAACTCCGCCATGGCCAAGACCAAAGAGCTTTGGAAGGACACCAGGAAAAGTATTGTAGACCTGCACCAGACTGGGAAGAGTGAATCTACAATAGGCAAGCAGCTTGGTGTGAAAAAATCAACTGTGGGAGCAATCATCAGAAAATGGAAGACATACAAGACCACTGATAATCTCCCACGATCTGGGGCTCCACGCAAGATCTCATCCCGTGGGGTCAAAATGATCATGAGAACGGTGAGCAAAGATCCCAGAACCACACGGGGGGACCTGGTGAATGACCTGCAGAGAGCTGGGACCAAAGTAACAAAGGTCACCATCAGTAACACACTACAACGGCAGGGAATCAAATCCCGCAGTGCCAGACGTGTTCCGCTGCTGAAGCCAGTGCATGTCCAGGCCCGTCTGAAGTTTGCCAGAGAGCACATGGATGATACAGCAGAGGATTGGGAGAATGTCATGTGGTCAGATGAAACCAAAGTAGAACTTTTTGGTATAAACTCAACTCGTCGTGTTTGGAGGAAGAAGAATACTGAGTTGCATCCCAAGAACACCATACCTACTGTGAAGCATGGGGGTGGAAACATCATGCTATGGGGCTGTTTTTCTGCCAAGGGGACAGGACGACTGATCCGTGTTAAGGACAGAATGAATGGGGCCATGTATCGTGAGATTTTGAGCCAAAACCTCCTTCCATCAGTGAGAACTTTGAAGATGAAACGAGGCTGGGTCTTCCAACATGATCCAAAACACACCGCCCGGGCAACAAAGGAGTGGCTCCGTAAGAAGCATTTGAAAGTCCTGGAGTGGCCTAGCCAGTCTCCAGACCTCAACCCCATAGAAAATCTGTGGCGGGAGTTGAAAGTCCGTGTTGCTCGGCGACAGCCCCAAAACATCACTGCTCTCGAGAAGATCTGCATGGAGGAATGGGCCAAAATACCAGCTACTGTGTGTGCAAACCTGGTAAAGACTTATAGTAAACGTTTGACCTCTGTTATTGCCAACAAAGGTTATGTTACAAAGTACTGAGTTGTATTTTTGTTATTGACCAAATACTTATTTTCCACCCTGATTTACGAATAAATTCTTTACAAATCCTACCATGTGGATTCATGGATTTTTTTTTCACATTCTGTCTCTCACAGTTGAAGTGTACCTCTGGTGCAAATTACTGACCTCTGTCATCATTTTAGGTGGGGGAACTTGCACAATCGGTGGCTGACTAAATACTTTTTTGCCCCACTGTATGCCAGTAGCTTATTTTCACTTTCCTCGGAACCCAGCTGTGGTGACAGCTGTGTTTGATCGTCTTGGCTTAGGGTCAAAAGGTTAGCCGGGGATTACATTAATTCTAAAAACTTTCAGTTCCCATGTCTGTTGACATGCTTCATTGAATAAATTCCCCCAATCATCCTTCTAGAAATGCCTGTCTTTACAAGATTAGGCTCTGACAAACATCTCTTTATTCTGTGTCGGAGGCTGCACCACCCCTGCTATCAGATCACCTCCAGTGTCCTCGATGTTTGACTGGGCGAGGTGAGAGGATGTTTCCTCCACAGGTCCGGTGACCAATGCCTCTCATCCCAGCTGTGACCTTGTCCTTTATATCCAATGGCAGCAGGCGCAAATGCTACTGTACATCCATTTAGTCACCCCCCACATTTAAAACACTACATCTGAGGCGTTACTACCTCCATAAGCAAAGTTTCACTCCTGTGAGGACTGTGTGTTTTGGAAAGAACAAAAAAGAAAGAAAGAAAAATCCCAGAACAAGGAGTCCAATTAAAAATGGATTGTGGAGGTAAGTGCACTGTATGTAAACTGTTGGATGACAGGGTAATAGACCTATTTTATAGGGAATCTTCTGATTGGTCAACAACCTCCATGAGGGTCAATATTTGCCTATGTTTGAGCTTCTAATGAAGTTTTTTGTGCAGATTTAAAATCACAATTTCACATCTGGAATTAAAGTCTAGCAATGTGAAAAAGACCCATCTTTTTACAGGAATTTAAAACCAACACAAAGGAGCGAATTATGGAGAAACTACTGCTGAGTCTACTTGGTCTGCAGACAGTAATGGGGACGGGGTGAGTATGGTCAACCCAGCATTGAGCATATTTTGCAGTGTAGAGACGAATTATGAGCAGGATTCATCTGTATGAACATCTGTTACAATGTAATGCAAAACACTGATTGATGTTAAAAATAAGTAACAATAATGAAAATATGAATACTTCTATTACTACTACTGTTATTATCATTAATATACATTTACTTAGTTGACTAACTCAAAAATATGGTTTTCATATTATAGTTTTATGTTTTAATTTCCCACAGAATAAATATTTTTGATGTTATTTATATTTCTCTGGCTTTTACCGAACAATCTTCCAGTACAGACTTATTATTTCACTGTATAATTTAAAAGTTTATTGATTGAAAAGAAATTTAAAAAGGCAGAGAAGTTAAATCATCTCCGATGTGCTCAAAACTTTCAGCTTCTTACTAAAAGTTTTTCATTCGATGAGTTTGTTGAACTTTTCAGTACAGTAAAGAGTTTGGGGGGCACAGACGCCTTTTTCATAGCAGTGTACATTTTAAAATAGGCGTCGATGTGCTGAAATATGTGCCTGTAGATCGTAATGATTTATTAAGCTACATACTAATTTTTTTTTTACTCTTTAGTGAGTTCAAAGAGTAATTTCTAATATTCTCAAAACAGAAAATTCAGTACTACTTTATAATAATGTTACAGTATTAATCATTAGTAAGATACTTAATTCATCAGTTATACAGCAGTACTTCTGTCATTTATGAACGTGTTATGTTTCTGTATGTATGATATGTTTCTCCATCTGGTACTGTTACATCGGTACACTGTTACAGTGACCTGGTGCATGTTAAGAGGTTAAGTTAAATATATCATGTCCCAGACACTGGTGTGAACACAGGACACAAGAAAGGGTGGAACAAGTCCTGTCCCCCCGCCTGCAGCTAGAGGTGAGGTGTTCAGAGGTGTATCAGTACAACACCCAAGGATGGAGGCTGGATGTGGACAGGATGAGAGTCAAACACGGGGGCGATGATGGTATAGCTCTGTACTACAAACAGCAGGGCTCCGAGGCATCCTGTTTCATGTACAAGTAAGTGACTCGTTTGGTAACTGTCAGTTTGTTCAGATCAGGGGTTTTATGGGCACTGTTTAGGTGAAGTGTTGATACCTTTGGTTGTGCTTGTAAAATGCAAGTAAATCACATTTAATTTAGTCAAACATAGATTACAAGAAAATGCGACAGAAACCACCTTAGATGACAGCAACTAGTGTGACAGCTAAAAGAATGCACAAATGACCAGTTTCCGGATGTTTCTGTTCACCTCAGACCGCCAGAGATCCAGAGCCAGATGCTGAACAAGACAGCGAGAGCATGTTGTGAGGGCTGGGCTGGCCCGCGCTGCTCTGAGGGTGAGGACGAGAAACCAAAAAGCTGTTTTCATTGAATTTTGTACATTTTATAAAACGTATTTTGATCTTTTCAGTTTCAAGTTTGTTTCTTTGTCTTAAAAAATAGTGCTGTCACGTTTCTTCAGGTTAAAACTGGTACATATCATTTTTAAAGGATTACAAAATCACTGCTTCATATAAATTTGAATTTGAAATTCACTAAACAAGTGACTACACCATGATTTTCCACTGCACTTACATTTTCTTTCTATGTCCTTGTTCTATAATGGTCAAACGCATCCTGACTCCTAGCTGTGGGTGTGCGTGGTCAGTGCTACTCTACGTGGAACTGTGTGGAATTCCCTGGAGTTCATAATTCCTCACTTATGCCCATGGAGCAGTGTTGCAGCACTCTGTGGGGACTGAGCTGGAGGAATGCTTCAGACCACACATGTTTGTCTTGCACTTTCACTTTGCTTCCAGGTTAGAAACCACGCACATACGTGTATCTGATCTAAGTTCAGTGCATTTTATTTATTTATTCTTCAAAATCCTTCTCCTTCACATTTTGTCAGTAATGTTGCAGCTGCCGGTGATTCCAGATATTCTTTTTCTTCTCTTCAGATTCCCAAACCTCTCCTCTGATGCGCTTTGGTCTGCCGGGTAGTGCCAGCGTTCCTCAGAGCTCAGCCACCTGCATGTCCTGGGGTGGAGTCCACTACCGTACCTTTGACAGGAAGCACTTCCACTTCCAGGGCAGCTGTACTTACCTGCTGGCCTCATCTACTGATGGCACCTGGGCTGTCTACATCAGTACAGTTTGTGATGGGAGAGAAGACTGCAGTAAGGTATTATGTTCCACACACTTCTGAGATGGTTTGGATCAAACAGAAGCAACTTCACTGCCACACAATTCAATCCAATGCTCAAAAAACTTGAGGTTTCCACACAGTGATGAAATGTGAACCCTTCCAACCTCTTCTGTGCATTCATGTTCTTCATATCTGTCTGTGGCTCTTTGCTTTCAGGCACTAAGGATGATGCTGGGTCTTGACTTGGTTGCAGTACATCACAGGAATTTAACCCTGAACAATCTGCACATTCCAAACGGACAGCCACTTTTTCAAAATGGTAAAAATATTCTCAGATATAACTCTGAGCTCTTTCCTTTCCTGTCTGACTATTAACATAAGATAATATGACACTTGGCTAAAAATATTCACACCCCTCACTTAGTGGTCGCCATTAGCAGCAATTACAACTTGACAGTATTTGTGAGCATGGTCCCTCAAGCGTCCGGAAGTTTCCACAGTTGTTCTTGGTAAAATTGTTCAAGCTCAACTAGATTTAGTGCAGAACATTGGTGCACAGCTGTTTTCGGGGCTGTTTCAGTGAATCTGTTGAGTTGGACTCTGGTTTGGCCCAAAACCATAGCTGGCTTACACACAGGGTAGCTTTCTAGTTTTGTGTTTAAGGATTTCTCCCCAGAAGTCTCCTAGTGCCTGTGGCAGACAAACAGCATGATGCAGCAGCCATTGTGTTTGACTGTGGGAATTGTATTAGTGAGGTTCTGCTTAATCCTTGGTTTTCTACACACACAACATGAGGAAAGATGGTCAAATAGTTCAACCTTTACTTAATCAGACAGAATGCCATTGCTTCTCTTTGTCTAAATGTTGTTAGGGTACCTTTTGGTAAACTCTCAAAGTGCAGGCATATCTCTACTCATTGAGAGTGATTGATCCACAGACTGGCTCTCAATAAATAACAGATACTCCTGATGTCAGCTCATTAATGACACTCGAACCCAGGGGTGGGCAACTCCAGGCCTCGAGGGTCGGTGTCCTGCAGGTTTTAGATGTGTCTGTGATCCAACACAGCTGATTTAAATGGCTAAATGACCTCCACAACATGCCTTGCAGTTCTCCAGAGGCCTGGTAATGAACTAATCATTTGATTCAGGTGTGGAGACCCAAGGTGGGATCTAAAACCTGCAGGACACCGGCACTCGAGGCCTGGAGTTGCCCACCCCTGGTCTAACCTCTCCACCACCATGGGCCAGACCAAAGAGCTGTCAAAGCAGGGACTATAGACATCTATAGACTATAGATCTATACAAGACTGGACTGAGCTACAAGACCATCACCGAGAAGCTTGATGACAACTGTTGGTACAGTTATGTGGAATTCTAAGAAATATAAAATGATCATTAATTGCCCACAGTTTGGAGTGTCATGCAAGGGTGAGAATGATGATGAGAAAAGTGATGCATGGAAGAAGCTTGTTAATCATCTGAAGGCGGTTGGGACACTAGGCTGGAACGGACTCTTGCAGCACCTGCAAGGTCCCCCCTGCTCAGGACGGCACCTGTAGAAGCCCATCTTAAGTTTGACAGTGAAGATGTAAAAACTCAGAGAAGACTTGGGAGTAAGTGCTGTAGTCACATACAACCAAAACTGAGCTTGTCATGTTTGGAGTAAAAGAAATGCATATAATGACCCAAAGAACACCATCCCCATAGTGAAGCAAGGAGGTGGCACCATTACACTTTGGGGATGGTTTTCAGCTAAGGGTACAGGAAGACTTCAGCACACTGACAGGAGAATCTTCCATGAGCTCATGAATGAAACCTTCTTCCCTGAGATCTTCCAGCACGACAATGACACAAAACATACCACCAAGGAACAACAAACGACTGGCTAAAGAAGCAGCCGATTAAGGTCATGGAGAGGTCTCGACAGTCTCCAGACGTCAGTCCTACAAAGCTTTGAGTTACTAAGCAACAGCCAAGAAATCTAAAGGATTTAGAGAGCTGCTGTAAAGAGGAGGGGCAAAAATCCCCCCTGAGGTGTGAGGTGACCAAGTACAAGAGTAGTCCACCAAGTACTAAGTTATGTTTTGCGGATCAAAAACTTAAGATAAGATACCTTTATTAGTCCCACGAATGGGAAGTTTCATAAGGCTTATTTGACGCAATAACGTGTTTTATGAGTTTTTTTTCTGTCTATTCTATTTCTTTTCATTAAAATCAAAGTATTATAAAAATGAGAGAACATTTGTGTCTTTTTAAGAGAGCAAACTTATTAATTTAGCAAATAATTATTTCCCCCACTGTAGTTACGTTTCAGACCAAAGCCATTTGCCTCTAATTGCTGTGACTGACTGCTCGTTCCAAGCTGCTCCTATTTGAGAACAACACAGGCTACTCAGCTCTGGCCACATTCAGTGCTGCAGAAATGTCCTTTCATTTCCATCCTTAGACAAAATGACATTAAAAGCTCCACATTTCTGTGCACTGGCTTGTATCTAAAATTGTGACTTTGTATTAATTGCTTGCAGGAGTAAGTGTGCATTGGCTGGGAGACTTTGTGTTTGTGGAGAGTGGCCTGGGGGTCAGAGTAAAGTTTGATTTGGTGAACACAGTATACCTGACAGTGACCGCTGAGCACATGGCAGCCACCAGGGGGTTATGTGGAATCTACAACAACAATGCCGACGGTGAGAGAAGTACAGTACAGACGCACTTGCAATCAAAGAAGGCTTTCCTTTCTTTCTACATATCTAAGTCGTTCTTTCTTGATGTAACTTTGTTTGCTATGTGTGCTTTCAAACTTTACCCGTCACACGCAGTTGCTTTACATTATTAACCTTTATGTGTTTGTCCACGGTAGATGATTTCACCACAACGGGTGGATCCGTGTCCCAGTATGCTGCCAGCTTTGGCAACTCATGGAAAGTTCCGGACCAACACAGCGAAGTACTGCAGTGAATTCGTTTTACTTTAACTGCAACATTTTAGGCTTTTTTTTTGGTCATTATTACTTTGAGACAGGCCATATTGGCAGTGTTTTCTGAAATGCATTAGTGAGACTGTGTCCCATGCTTCCCTCAGGGCTGCAGTGATGCAGCTGAGCTTGGTCACAGCTGTGACGTGACAGGAGACACTGCGCTGCGTCAGGAGGCAGAGTCAGTGTGCCGCCGACTCTTGGAAAACCCCTTCACTCATTGCCATCCTCAGGTCAGAGACCTCTGATGCTTTTCAGTCACATAGCATATCCTTTTCTTTTCACAGGATTTTTAGCTTCTAGGTGCTGCAGTGTGATCTTCAGTTGTTGTTAGAGGTCAGAGGTTTGCATAAAACCATCATGGCATGAATTTGGGGCTTTTAGTGTTTTTTTTTATGTGGACTTTTTCCAGGGTGAGATGATTGCACACCCCACATCTTTAATGACCATATGAAGCAAATATTGGATGCAACAGTTTAAATTTATTTGGTATTTTCTGAAAATCAAGGGTGAAAATTATACATGCAAGTTTGAATTTGTGCTTACATTCACTGAAGTTTTTTAATAAGCGTGCTGAAGGTTTTGAACTTGACAAGAACAGAGCTTATTAACTTTTCATTATTGAGCATGTTTAACTACAACTGGTAGTTTCTCTTTAGATATTTGGTTAGGATGGTCAAGAATGTCCCAGGAACCAGTGAGGACCAAGCCTGCCATGAACTGCAAACACAATCTGTTACTGTCACAGACTGAGAGGATGGCAAGTCTCAACTCTAAATTCAAAACCTTCAAGCTTGACTGAAAAAATGCAGCTTTCTATTTGCACAGCCGGTTGGCTTCTGGAGAAGACCTTCATGGTCAGACGAGACAAAGACAGATCCTTTTGTGTCTGTTACGAGACGTACGCTTGGAGGAATAAAAGTGAAGCTTTCAAATCTAAGAACACTGTATTAACTCCAGGCATGGTGGAGGTAGTACCATGCTCTGTTTGGCTGTCACACAGTAGACGGAACAATTAAGAAGGTGGACTATCTCACAGCATCACCTCGAATCAACAGATGGTTGAAATATGGATGCAACTGGGACGAACAGGACAATGGTCCTAATTGTCCTGTTCATCCCAGGACAATTGTTATACCTGGTAAAGCAGCAACGCTGATCATTTTATTAAAGATGAAAGAATTTAGACAGTTTTTAACTCTCATGATGCCGCAGTGATCGTTTGACATTGAGACGGAGTTTAGGACCCAGATTACTCCGCAAGGCTCCTGACTACGGCTGTGATGCTCCGATAATCCATCAAGTGGGGCGGCTTCATAGCTTAGCAAAGTCGTGCTGAAACCTTTTTTGACAGATTTCTGAGTGCCGTGTAGCACATAAAATTGATTTGAGGTCAGTAAGCCCAACCAGAATTCATACATGAGGTGAGCTGGATTATAAGGTGCACTGTCGATTTTTGAGAAAATTAAAGGATTTTCTCAAAAAAAAGGAAGTGTGCCTTATAGTGCGGAAACTACAGTATGTGCCTGGAAACCAACCAATTTAAATGAATTTTACTAGTTCTGCCAAGAAGAATGGTCCATTATCCAGCTAAATGTGACGTGTGTCGATGGCTGATTAAGGTGCCAAGTGCTGAGGAGCATTTAATCAAATATTAGCAGGGGTGTATATTTGAGCCGGTCGAAGTAAAATAGCTCGTGTGTGTGTTAGAGAAAATCTCAAATGAATTTAAACTTATGCTTCCGATATTTGTCTCATAAAGTCATTAAAGATGCAGGTTAAAGTAACCATGAAAAACTCCATGACATTCACGTCCTTGATGAGTTTATGTCAACTTTTGACCACATGTTGTGTAAATGTACATTTCTCTGAACACCAGGCTGTAAAAAGCTACTCGAGGTAAATAACTGACCAAGTTCACTGTCACAGTTCCAAGAAAGGGAAGGGCTGTGCTTACTGTATTAAAGACCAATGACTTGTTATAGATACAGTGTGATTAACTTGTGGTAAATAAGGCATGAATTGTCTATTTCCCCCTGTCTTTACTTGAAGCCAAAGGTGTATTTATTATAATTATAATATCTTAAAACTATACTGACAATCACATTTAACAAGATGTTAAGAATGCTGACTTTTATGACTTCAAACACTAAATTTAAATAGATTGATAGCACAGTTTACAATAAGTAAACAGCATAATGTCACAATAATAACACAACCATATCAAACAATGTGTTTCCTGTAAGATCACTTTGTGTTTCTGTCTTTCAGCTGGACCCAGCAGCCTACATAGACACCTGTCTTTACCTGTTTTGCAGCCTGCCAGCCAAAGAGAGGGAGGGGGCAGTGTGTGACACCCTGGCTAGCTACGCCCGAGAGTGTGCCCAACAGCACATCATCTTAATGTGGAGGACACCCACCCTGTGTGGTAAGGAAATGTCTCACGTCTCCTCTGTCCTCCCCTGCCTTCTGCTCTCAGAGTGATCTTGCGTTACATCTGATAAATGCGACGACTGGGTGTTCAGTCAGTGGATCAATTCAGTAAAATTGCTTACACAGCATTTAGCTAAAGTTTGCTAACATCATAGATATAAAAAAGGGAATGCAGCCAACATGATGTCACTCATTGGTTTGACTCACATTTTGAAGCCTCTGTTTCAGCATTCTTGGTTGTAAGGAGCCTCATGTCTCTATATTGCAGTTGAGTATGGTAATGTAGTGTCATGGTATATAATTTGTGTCCAGACTTACTGACTATTCAGCTAATGCTATCTGCTTGGTTAGCCAGAAGCATCCATAAAATGCTACGGATGCATTGCTTTGACACAGAAACCTGGATTTTAATTTAGGGTCTGTAGGTTCTAACTTTATTTTGAACTCAGTAACAGTATCTATACGTAGGACTCTCCCTGAGTTTCAAAGCAGTGCTGACTCACAGCACATTATTATAAACTGTAAGCAACCATATCTTCTCTCACAGCAACCGGTCGCAGCAGATGGCCACGCCCCTCCCTGAGCCTGGGTCTGGTGCAGGTTACTTCCTGTTAAAAGGGAGTTTTTCCTTCCCACTGTCACTGCTGCATGAATAAAATTGAATTGAGTTGAATATCTCTGGCTAGGTTAGGGTTAGGGAACCTCTCTTCTTTAATAAGAATAAGAATAACTTTATTTTTCCCGAGGGAAATTCTTTTGTCATGTACATGCTCAAAGCAGCAGGAGAGACAGAGGAACAGATGAATAAGATATAAAATATATACAATAATAATAGTAGTGTACAGTAATATACAGTAGTAGGATAGTGCAAGACATAGTATCAAATAACTCTAACGAAGTAATATATATGACTGGATCCTGGAGAATAAATAACTTGACTATCAGTGCAGGCGATTCTAGAAAGTGACAAAGTATTGTGCAATAGAATAAAGGGAGTAGCAGCGTATGATGGGGGCATGAAACACATATTCAATGAAGTGCTGTTGGGTAATATTGCACGGTCTGAAAGGAAAAGAATAACATTGGTATTAGTCTCAGGAAAATCACCTACAGAGTAAGGAAGAGTTATACAGTCTTATTGCCACCGGCACAAAGGATTTCCTGTGGCGGTCAGTTCTGCATTTCGGGGCAATGAGTCTTTTGCTGCGTGTGCTCCGATGGTCCATCATGGGGGCGTGCATGGGGTGGGAGGGGTTATTCATGATAGAAACAAGCTTTTTTAGCATTCTCCTCTCAGACACCTCCAGGTTCTCAAGTCTGACACCCAGGACAGAACCAGCCTTTTTAATCAGTTTGTTCAGCCTGTTGGCATCGGCTGTCTTCACCCCACTGCCCCAGCACACAGCTGCAAAGAACACAGCGCTCTCCACCACAGAGTGATAAACATGGTCAGCATGTTCCTACCAACATTGAAGGACCTGAGTCGCCGCAGTAGGAAAAGCCGACTCTGCCCTTTTTTGAAGATAGCATTGGTGTTCTTGGTCCAGTCCAGTTTACAGTCCAAGTGTACCCCCAGGTACCGGCAGTCCTCAACGATCTCCACATCAGCCCCTCTGATGGTGACAGGGTTAGGAGGAGGAGCCTGCTTCCTAAAGTCCATGATCAGTTCTTTTGTCTTTGTGATGTTAAGTTGTAGGTGGTTAAGCTCACACCACTCAACAAAGCTGTCCACCACACTCCTGTACTCCTCCTCCTGTCCATCCCTGATACAGCCCACAATGAGCGGCAGCTCTTCAGTCGGACATGCTGTGGTCGACTTGTTAAATAGTCCGTAATCCAAGCTACCAGTGGGGCGTCCACCTGCATTTCTGTGAGCTTATTCCCCAGCAGTGATGGTCTGATCATGTTAAAAGCACTGGAGAAGTCAAAGAACATGACCCTCACAGTGCTCCCAACAATGTCCAGATGAGAATAAGCCTGGTCCAGCAGGTAGATGATGGCATCCTCCACGCCGATACGAGGTTGATAGGCAAACTGCAGGGGGTCCAGCCAGGGCTCCACGAGCAGACGCAGATGTTTCAGGATGAGTCACTCTAGCGTCTTCATGACATGTGAGGTCAGAGCCACTGGCCTGTAGTCACCGAGGGTCAACGGGTTGATCTTTTTAGGGTCAGGAACCAGGCAGGATGTCTTCCAGAGTGATGGGACTCTCTGCATTTCCAGACTCATGTTGAAGATCTGTTGTAGAACTCCAGACAGCTGGGAAGCACAGCACCTGAGGGCCCTGGGACTGACAGCGTCAGGGCCAGCAGCTTTGCTGGAGTGGAGTGGAGTCTGCCCAATTCTCTTTTGATGTCATCTGCTGAGAGGGACAGGGTGAGACGGTCTGAGGGGGCAGGAGAGGGGGGAGGAGAAAGGAGAAGATGGGAAGAGCTGGGTGTGGAGACAGGAGACGCAGGGCAGTCAAACCTATTGAAGTGCAGATTTAGGTTGTTTGCACTTTCGACGTCCCCATCCATCCCAACACCTCTCTTTTGTCTCAGGCTAGTGATGGCCCGCATTCCATTCCACACCTCCCTGGTGCTGTTGTCCTGCAGTTTGCTTTCCAGCCTCCTTCTGTAGGACTCTTTACCCTCTGCAATATTGGCTTTCAGCTCCTTCTGCACCAGTTTCAGCTGATCTCTGTCACCGTTTCTGAAAGCTCTTTTCTTCTTGTTCAGGGTTGCTTTGATGTCTTTGGTAACCCAGGGCTTATTGTTGGAGAAGCACAAAATGTTTTTTTGGGATCCACAGTGTCCACACAGAAGTTAATATAATCTGTAACACAGCCTGTCAGATTGTCAATATTGTCCTGATGAGAATCACGCTATAATAATGCTGCTTTCTCTCTTTTATCTGTCCTTTCAGACCGTGTCTGTCCCAGAGGTCAGGTGTTTTCAGACTGCATATCCTCCTGTCCTCCCAGTTGTACTTCTCCACAGCCCCCCGCAGCCATGGGCCAGTGCAGGGACGAGTGTGTTGGAGGATGCGAGTGCCCTCCAGGCCTCTATTTTCACCAGGGAAGGTGTCTGAAAAGAGATGATTGTCCTTGCTTTCATCGCAGACGCACATACCAGTCAGGGGACAAAATACAACAGAGATGCAACACCTGGTGAGGAGGGAGTCTTTTCCTGTCAACTCTTCATCGTTTACCCATTTTGCCCATTTACGTGCAACTTTTTTTGCCTTTACCTTGACAGTGTGTGTAGCTCGGGTCAGTGGCAGTGTACTGGGGAGAAGTGTGCGGCAGAGTGCGCCCTGATGGGCGGTTTACAGGTGACCACTTTTGACAAAAAGAGGTACTCACTGCAACGAAGCGACTGCTCCTTCATTGCTGTGGAGGTGAGCCATGTGTAGAGAAATGCAATCAAACACATTTGCTTACACTATGAGGCAGATTTGTGCATTGTTACTTTGTTCTTATTCTCTGTGTGTTTTCAGGACTTTGTTGACAGGAAGGTAGTTGTGAGTGTGCGCTGTGGAGAATGTACGGCAGGGGGAGGGGAAGGAGGAGGGGGGTGTCTAAAGGAGATGTCAGTAACAGCTCTCCGGACCACAGTCACCATCACAGACACCGGTATAGTATGAAGGTTTGCTTGATAGATCACAGGAAATCAAATCTAGATGTGTCTAGTAGTTTGTTTCTCTTACTGTTCTCTTTAGGCTCACAACACAGCTTTACCCAGCAATTAATGGTGCTTTAGACCATCGACTGTATACAAAAACAACACCAAAATCACAAACAAGCTTGTGTCCAGTTTGACAACTTTAACTATATACCCATCGATGTCTAGGGATGGGTATCGTTTAGGTTTTATCCAAAACCGGTGCCAAACCGGTACTTTTGAAATGGTGCCGGTGCTTAAACAATGGAGAACACAAACTTTGTCCAAAAACCTCTCATGTTCAGCTGTTTTTTTGTAAAAAGATAACAATGTTATCCTTTTCTGCAGCTATGGGGCATATATGGCATCACTCTTGGCTGGAAGCAGTGCTTAAACAATGGAAAAAACACAAACTTTGTCCAAAAACCTCTCATGTTTAACTGTTTTCCACTTTTTCTTTGGTCATTTTAGCCTTTTTGGCCAGGGTGAAGGGAGCATCTGCCATCAAACAAGAAGACAGCCGCATGTAGCTACGACGGTGTTTGCTAGTTCACCTTACATGCATTAATGTAATAACGTGGTTAGCCTACTCAACGTAAATTACACACGAACAACATTAAGCTACTCACGCAGAGAAGAACGGCTGCTGCTGCATCATCATCCTCATCATTTCTGCTACACTGGCAGGGCTAGGGGCCAGGACTCTCCTCTTCGGGTTCTTGGGGGATGTTGCTAACTCCGGCTACGATAACAGGCACCACACCCGCAGTAGATGTGCTCGGTCTTTGATAGCAAGCTATCAAATACAGTGCATTTCTCTGCTTTAAAAAAAGGTGTTTCATCAGATTCGAGGTGTTACCTCCTTTGTAGTGATGCGCGAATCATGAACGAATCATTCAATAAGAATCACTTTAATGACTCACAAGCCCAACTGACTCACTGACTCATCCCTGTTGCTGTTAGCAAACTAATTTCATTAGTAGAAATATATCTAGCTTATAATTAAAACTGTGTGAAAAAAAACAACAGCCAGTTTCTTAACGAAAACATTTCTGCTCTGAACTGGAAGAAAAAACCCTGAGTAGAAGCTCACATCAAGACAATAGCTCCTCGGTTCACAGTAGCATCACTCTGCTAACATGCTAACAGCACATTTGAGCTGCTCACCCCCTCCCTTCCTGTGCTGAATAAGCCTAAGCAAATCACTCAAGGACTCACTCACCCCCTCCCTCCTGGCTCAAAACTTCTTCTTCTTCTTCGTAGCTCTGCTCTAAAAGAACGTACGTACCTGGGCCCGCCTACTATCCTTGGAAAGGTAAAATGATTGGCTAGAATCCAAAGTGTATGACATCTCAGGACAAAAAAGCACCGAAATAAAGCACCGAAATGTGCGCTGCTTTTCGGTCTGGTTACTACCGTTTATGTCAGAACCGGTGCCATTATCAATAAGTCAGTTATTTACAAAAAATAATAACATAGTTTTATGTAGTTGTTGCAAACGTATTCACCTGGGGCAAAGGTGCAAGACTGTGGCTATTTGAGGAACTGCAGTTTTTGGTTCTTTTGCAAGGACTTCTTTTTACAACCTTGCAGGCTGCAGCTTGCGTCATAGTGCAGCATTTTTGTGCAATCAAAGCACAAACAGGTTTTTATAGTAGACACTGTAGAGCGTCTTGGACTTTTAGATTGAATGTGCTGATTGCATTCTGATTGGTTACAGCTGATATTGTTACCTTCAGGTTCAGTGACACTGAATGGCCAGAAGGAAGCGGTGCCCTTGGTAACAGGGGATCTAGCTGTGCTTAAGGCCTCCTCCTCATTTCTGCTCATCCAGATGTTTGGAGCCCAGATTCTGTGGTACCTAGATGGACCCCTGGCGTTCATCACCTTGCAGCCTGGCTTTGGAAACAAGGTGATCTTCAAACTACTCCTAGTGCTTTCATTATACTGTCCAATTGTAACATGGTTCAGAGGTCCAGTTTAGTGACCCAAGTTAGCTTCTGCAGATTAGCAAATTAGCTGTACAGATGTCACCCTCAAGTTATAACATCATTTAAGTGGGTGTTATATAGAAATGCCCTAACTGTAATGTTGTCACAGAGCCAACCTGCGATCTGCAAAGAAATAAGACACGTTCTATTATGTGGAATCTCAAAAAGCAGAGCGCTAGGGCCAGGTGGTAGGCACTAAACTCTAAAATTACCATAAAACACAATGTTCAAGCAATTCCATAACATGGGATCAATCCTTCTATGTTGGACATGGGTACATATGACAAGGTGCGCGGCCTGTGTGGAACACTGACCTGGAACCAGCGTGACGACTTTACCACCCCAGAAGGAGATGTGGAGAACAGCGTGACATCCTTTGTGGCAAAATTCACAACAGAGCTCTGCACCCTGCCTGGAGGAGCTGCACCAGAGGCCTGCTCCACGTACACCCAGAGGCGGCAGTATGCAGAGACTGTGTGTGCTGTCATCCACAGCCTCATCTTTCAGGTCAGTGTGATGGGTACTTCTGGTCATCTCTCACGAGTTTGTCGCCTTCGCTTTTATTCACACCTGCACCTCCATCTCTGATTCTACAGTTGTGTCACGACGTGGTGGAGAGGGAGCCATATTTCCGTCTCTGTCTGTCAGAGGTTTGCAGCTGTGTGCCGCAGGGATCCTGTCACTGCACCGTCCTCACTGCCTATGCCCGACACTGTGCTCAGGAAGGTGTTGTGGTCCAGTGGCGCAACCGCACCTTCTGCAGTAAGCTGGAGGACCGTTGCTTGTGTTGTTTTGAGGCTTAAGGGAAAAGTTATTACTATTTAGAGACCAAAAGAATGTTTTTTCTGATACAGTGTGCTAAAACCAATGCTCTGCTACGCTATCTCTTCCTTTCTCCCCAGCAATGCAGTGTTCAGGGGGTCAGGTGTACCAGGAGTGCGGTCGCACTTGTGGGAACTCATGCTCAGATTTGAGACACGGCTGGAGCTGTGATGACAGTCGCAGTCAAAGCTTGTGTGTTCCAGGCTGCCAGTGCCCACCAGGGCTTGTGCAGGACCAGCAGGGTCAGTGTGTTCCCATCTCTTTGTGCCCATGCATGCAAGGAGCAGTGATGTATTCACCTGGGGCCGTGGTTCAGAATAACTGCAACACCTGGTATGTAGTCAAGGAGTTTGTCTCACCTTTCTGCCGCTGCACACTTTGATCATGAAATATGTTTAGATTGAGAATTTTTAAATCTTTTATGAAATATTAAAGATGCAGATGTACACAAAAAAATAAACACTTCGTAAATGCATCAGAGCTCAGTGGGGAAAAAATCATACTGGATATCAATACTGGTATGGACTGGTCAGGAACCAGACGACGAAACATCATTTAATGGAAATGAAGACTACCAACCTGCAGATGGCTAAATTCAAAGACACCCAAAATTCAAAGTGAATAAAAGATGCAGTGGTACTCAGTAGTTTGTATTGCCCCCATTGTGGTGGATGGTGTCCGGGGGATCTCCTCCCTGATCAGGAGCAGGGCATCACTGAGCTGCTGGACATTCTGAGGTACACTGAGGTCAAACACAATGTCCCACAGATGTTCTGTTGCATTTAGGTCAAGTGAGCATCAGGACCAGTCAGTGGTGTAAATTCCTTTATCCTCCAGGAACAGCCTGCATACTCTCACCATATGAGGCCGGGCATTGCCGTGCAGCAGGAGACACCCAGGACTGCCTGCACCAGCGCAGGGTCTGACAGTGGGTCCAAGAAGCTCATCCTGATACTTAAACGCTGCCTAGCCTGTAGAGGTCTGCATGTGTTCCCCAAACCATCACTGACCCACCACCAATCTGTTCATGCTGAATGATGTTACAGGCAGCTCTCCACAGATTCTCCAGGCTCTTTCACATCTGTCACATGTGCTCAGGGTGAACCTGCTCTGAAAAGCACAGAGCACCAGTGGTAGCCCTGTCATTCCTGCTAGTTGGTAACTGACAATGCCAAATATCAAACTGGGCCCCATGATAGCTGCGATAGGCTCCAGCACCCCCCGCGACCCAGAGAAGGATAAGCGGAAGCGAATGGATGGATGGATCATCCCGAGGGAAATTGGGTTAAGGCTGCCAGCCTTGCCAGTGCCATCTTACCCTTCCAACCATACAGGAAGACAGGTCAGAGAGGTATAACAATGGAAAATGCACAACATGAGGAAAGACCCCCCCCCCCCAGACTGAGCTCCAACAGGGAGATCAGTTTGAGAACAGAAAAAAACACCTCAGCACATAAATCATCAGATCTCACAACATAGAAGACATAAGCTTCGAAGGCGTTTGGAGGGGCTGGGGGGTGAGTGTAGGTCTGTGTCAGTGCACGTGTGTGTGTGTTCCATGTTCAACTGAGAGAAAGTTTCCATTCACCCAGTTAAGCAAAAGTCAACAATTTTCGATCGATGCGGGCGGCCTTGAATGAGGGGAAAGAGTCACAACACAGTTTTGTTATCTAAGGGAGAATTTTTGTTGAAAAGCAATTTGTGTTGAATCTCCTCCAAGCTCTTGAGAGTGTGCTGGGAGACACAGCAATGGCACATATTGATGTACCACCCTGGTTGAGTTGGACTACCTGTCCTCCACCATAAAAGCCTCCTGTTTGGGGAATCTCATTGTTGCTTCTCTAATGCAGTTAATTTCATTATAACCCCAAAACTGATCAACAGCCCCTCTGCTACTTAACTGACCGCATCAGTATCCCCTGATGTCCTCGGAGTAATCTGGTATACTACACTTCTGAAGAAAGCAGAAATTAATGAAGTTACTTAGGTGTCATTTTTCTTTGACCTCATATAGATGATTGCTTTTCTGATTGTTGTTTTTTAACAGTACATTGTAAAAGCAGCCCTTTCTCTTTTATGGCTATCTGAGTGCAGCTTTTATCATTCGCCACCGGTCATAAAGACTCAGTTGAAGTAAGCATGTTTCATCATCATCGTCTGCAGAGCTACAGTATCATACTGACCCGGTTTCATGAACAAAGTCCTGTTTTATGAGTGCGGTAGGCGAGGCTGTTACAGATTTGTGCCTGTTCATCAGTGAGGACAGGTCGGTCTCTATGGAAACTCCTGACGTTGTGAGCCTGGCTGTAATAACTGGGGTAACTTGAATTTAGCTGTACCCTTGTGAATATCTGCACAAGTTAGCATTAGCCCAACTTTTATGTCATATACATGGCTTGCAAAAGTATTCGGCCCCCTTGAACTTTCCCACATTTTGTCACATTACAGCCACAAACATGAATCAATTTTATTGGAATTCCACCTGAAAGACCAACACAAAGTGGTGCACACGTGAGAAGTGGAACGAAAATCACACATGATTCCAAACATGTTTTACAAATAAATAACTGCAAAGTGGGGTGTATGTAATTATTCAGCCCCCTGAGTCAATACTTTGTAGAACCACCTTTTGCTGCAGTTCCAGCTGCCAGTCTTTTAGGGTCTGTCTCTACCAGCTTTGCACATCTACAGACTGAAATCTTTGCCCATTCTTCTTTGCAAAACAGCTGCAGCTCAGTCAGATTAGATGGGCAGCGTTTGTGAACAGCAGCTTTCAGATCTTGCCACAGATTGGATTTAGATCTGGACTTTGACTGGGCCGTTCTAACACATGGATATGTTTTGTTTTAAACCATCCCATTGTTTCCTGGCTTTATGTTTAGGGTCGTTGTCCTGCTGGAAGGTGAACCTCCGCCCCAGTCTCAAGTCTTTTGCAGACTCCAAGAGGTTTTCTTCCAAGACTGCCCTGTATTTGGCTCCATCCATCTTCCCATCAACTCTGACCAGCTTCCCTGTCCCTGCTGAAGAGAAGCACCCCCAGAGCATGATGCTGCCACCACCATATCTGACAGTGGGGATGGTGTGTTCAGAGTGATGTGCAGCGTTTTGCATTTTAGCCACAAAGTTCCATTTTGGTCTCATGTGACCAGAGCAGCTTCTTCCACATGTTTGCTGTGTCCCCCACATGGCTTGTGGCAAACTGCAAACGGGACTTCTTATGGTTTTCTGTTAACAATGGCTTTCTTCTTGCCACTCTTCCATAAAGGCCAACTTTGTGCAGTGCACGACTAATAGTTGTCCTATGGACAGATTCCCCCACCTGAGCTGTAGATCTCTGCAGCTCGTCCAGAGTCACCATGGGCCTCTTGGCTGCATTTCTGATCAGCGCTCTCCTTGTTCGGCCTGTGAGTTTAGGTGGACGGCCTTGTCTTGGTAGGTTTACAGTTGTGCCATACTCCTTCCATTTATGAATGATGGCTTGAACAGTGCTCCGTGGGATGTTCAAGGCTTGGGAAATCTTTGTGTAGCCTAAGCCTGCTTTAAATTTCTCAGTAACTTTATCCCTGACCTGTCTGGTGTGTTCTTTGGACTTCATGGTGTTGTTGCTCCCAATATTCTCTTAGACAACCTCTGAGGCCGTCACAGAGCAGCTGTATTTGTACTGACATTAGATCACACACAGGTGCACTCTATTTAGCCATTAGCACTCATCAGGCAATGTCTATGGGCAACTGACTGCACTCAGACCAAAGGGGCTGAATAATTACGCACACCCCACTTTGCAGTTATTTATTTGTAAAACATGTTTGGAATCATGTATGATTTTCGTTCCACTTCTCACGTGTGCACCACTTTGTGTTGGTCTTTCAGGTGGAATTCCAATAAAACTGATTCATGTTTGTGGCTGTAATGTGACAAAATGTGGGAAAGTTCAAGGGGGCCGAATACTTTTGCAAACCACTGTATTTAAATGACTGCAACTGCAAACTATAGATGCACATAAGAGCGTGATGCCTACTTGGTGGTGCAAGAGCTCTGATGAAATCACTCTATGTTCCTGCTTGCTGATACAGGATAGGTTGATTTCATTGCATTTCTTCACCATGTAACGGCAGTGTGCATTACTCTGTGGGTTTAAGTAACTTACCGACGGCTCAGATTAGTTTCTCTCTGATTTCTAATATATTGGGACATGTTGCTCTGTACAGAGTCCGTTTTGTACGTGACTTGTTTCCTTTGAGCTGGTGATATCAGTCTGACCTGAGTAATTGCTATGAGGAAACAGGGAAATTCTGGTTAATCATTAAGCAGATATCGTAAATGACATACAGTATATCAGGGCACGTTAAATGAAAAACACTGGCTGTTGATTCAAGCGAATCATTAAGTGATTCTCGTCACGCCTCAGCTGCTGTTAAAGGAGAATAAAAATGTATGGATGATAGTTTACTTTAGTGTCATCACTATGAAGTCTGCTTTATAGTGTATTCACTGTTTCACCTGCTAAACCAAACTTGTTAATAACAACGTTTCAGTAATAATCTTTAATAGACCTATAATGTCTTGGTAATACCATTCAGTAGATGTTCATACTAACTCCGCTCCCTCGTCTCTTCCCTCCATAGTGTGTGTGAGCAGGGATTGTTTAACTGCACTCAAGAGCTCTGTGAGGAGGTGAACCAGTGCCCCGGCACTCTGGTCTACTCCCCACGCTCCTGCCTCCTCACCTGCTCGAGCCTGGACCCTCCTGGCCAACAGCAGGGGTCAAGCGTCATGCAGTCAAGCTGCAGAGAGCCCCTGTCTGGCTGTGTGTGTCCACAGGGGACTGTCTTACTAGTGAGTGAAAACCTTTTTGTGCAGGTTTATGCAGATGTTGCTGTAGGTTTATGATCACATTCATTTCTGTTCCAGTCATATCCTCCCGAGGCCCTGCCTATTAATGCATGTCCTCTGTAGTGGACACACTACTTTTTATTCAACATCTGTAGGGTGCTAACATGGCTTATTTCAAACAGCTGGTGAGCAGAGGAGCTTCACTAAGGGCCAATATTAGATAGATAAGGATTATTTTCAACGTCAATCGTGCAAAAAATCATGAATCCCTTAATGTCAGCTCCTAATTAAATTTCATGGTGTTTTGTGAGTTTAGAGACAAACAACACAACGAGAGCTGTAGTCTTTGATGATGACCGACATTTTCGTACTTTACATCTTCTTTTCCTTCAGGGCGACCGCTGTGTTCTGCCAGATGAATGTCCATGTCACCACAATGGTCGACTTTATTACAGCAATGACACCATCACTAAGGACTGCAACACATGGTAATGTATGAGCTGAGTGCATCAAAATTCTTTAAGATATAATAATTATAAACGTATTCTTTTTACAACGTTATCATTTTTCCCTGCAGTGTGTGCAATGAGCGTCGCTGGCACTGTGGCCGCTCTGCCTGTGCTGGTGTATGTGTGGCAACGGGGGACCCACACTATGTGACGTTCGACGGTCGTTGCTACTCTTTCCTGGGTGACTGCCAGTACGTGTTAGCCAGGGAGACCAGCGGCTTATTCAGTGTCACGGCGGAGAACGTGCCGTGTGGAAGCACGGGAGTCACCTGCACAAAATCAGTCACCCTCAGTCTGGGAAACACGGTCATACATCTTCTAAGAGGTAGGGGGCTCAATGGTGCTGCTAAATGAGAGTTTATATCCAGCAAACATGGCCCCTTGGAACCCATGTGAGAGCAGAATACTGCTTTAGAAAAAGCCCCCTATTCACAAGAGCTCACCACATAGTTGATACAGTGGGGCAAAAAAGTATTTAGTCAGCCACCGATTGTGCAAGTTCCCCCACTTAAAATGATGACAGAGGTCAGTAATTTGCACCAGAGGTACACTTCAACTGTGAGAGACAGAATGTGAAAAAAAATCCATGAATCCACATGGTAGGATTTGTAAAGAATTTATTCGTAAATTAGGGTGGAAAATAAGTATCTGGTCACCTCAAACAAGGAAAATCTCTGGCTCTCACAGACCTGTAACGTCTTCTGTAAGAAGATTTTCTGTCCCCCACTCGTTACCTGTATGAATGGCACCTGTTTGAACCCATCATCTGTATAAAAGACACCTGTCCACAGCCTCAAACAGTCAGACTCCAAACTCCGCCATGGCCAAGACCAAAGAGTTTTCGAAGGACACCAGGAAAAGTATTGTAGACCTGCACCAGACTGGGAAGAGTGAATCTACAATAGGCAAGCAGCTTGGTGTGAAAAAAATCAACTGTGGGAGCAATCATCAGAAAATCGAAGACATACAAGACCAAGATCAATCTCCCTCGATCTGGGGCTCCACGCAAGATCTCATCCCGTGGGGTCAAAATGATCATGAGAACGGTGAGCAAAGATCCCAGAACCACACGGGGGGACCTGGTGAATGACCTGCAGAGAGCTGGGACCAAAGTAACAAAGGTCACCATCAGTAACACACTACAACGGCAGGGAATCAAATCCCGCAGTGCCAGACGTGTTCCGCTGCTGAAGCCAGTGCATGTCCAGGCCCGTCTGAAGTTTGCCAGAGAGCACATGGATGATACAGCAGAGGATTGGGAGAATGTCATGTGGTCAGATGAAACCAAAGTAGAACTTTTTGGTATAAACTCAACTCGTCGTGTTTGGAGGAAGAAGAATACTGAGTTGCATCCCAAGAACACCATACCTACTGTGAAGCATGGGGGTGGAAACACTCAAACTACTACACTCAAACTAGAGACCTTCTGATTCATACTCAAACATGTAAATCATTGCACGGGTAAGCTACTTGCCCTCAAAGGCAAAACCCCAAACGTCCCATCAAACAAGTTCGTCTGTGATCTGATATCTTGAGTTTAACTTAACTTTCACTGAAGTTTTGAATCACTTGTGTGTTCTTAGGTGCTGTTTTTATCAGACATGACTCACAAATGTGTCCTATTTCTATTTTGGCAAAGTGATTGTACTATGTGAGGAAAGTGAGGGTCTAATTGCTAAACTGTCTGTGACATTAGGTAATGCTGTGACAGTAAATGGGATGCCAGTTAGCCTACCAAAGTCTTACAGTGGCAGTGGCCTGACTTTGGAAAAAGTTGGCCTGTTTGTGTCCCTCTCGTCACGTCTTGGAGTCACTTTGCTGTGGGATGGAGGTAAGACGCACACATATAAACTAAATATAAAAGATCCTTTGCAGAAAATACACAGAAAAACATTGAAATACTTAAAGTGACACGCATTTGCTCCTTTAAAGTAGGGATTTAAGTTCATCCCTACTGGCCGTTAGAGCGATTACAGCCAGTCACAATTATCAGTATTTACAACAACATTAGTATATGTAGTTGCCATAGTGTCTGTGCCTTGCTTAAAAACTCTGTCCCATAATTGCTGCTTGCAACTTGCATTTCTTCTTCCAGGTATGCGTGTGTACGTGCGTTTGGCGGCCCATCTTCGTGGTCGGGTCGGGGGCCTGTGTGGTAACTTTGATGGGGACACAGAGAACGACTTCACAACACGGCAGGGAATTGTGGAATCGACAGCCGAGCTGTTTGGAAACTCTTGGAAGGTCAGCCCATCCTGCCCTGACGTGGCAGACCAGGACCTCCGGGACCCCTGCGCTGTAAGTTCACATTCACACACACAGAGGGATTTTTGGTTTTAGTCTGCGTTACACTAAGTTCTGACACTGTCTTCTTCAGCTGAACCCCCACAGAGTCACATGGGCCAGGAAAAAATGTGCTGTGCTGACTCAGGGACTCTTCTCAAGGTGCCACCCTGAGGTGCCCTTTCAGCAGTATTATGAGTGGTGTGTCTTTGATGCTTGTGGGTGAGTGGCAGCGCTAATCTATGCAAGACATATTAAACCTAAAAAAATATATACCGTATTTTTTTGGACCATAAGGTGCACAGGATTATACGGAGCATTAAGTGAAACAAAACAGTCAGATAACTCAAACTTTACTCAACTCATTCTTCTTGCTTCCTCCACTTTCCTACCATTGATTCATTAATGTTGAATTCTCTGCAGCGGCTCTATTCCCATGTTGTTGCAGTATATTAATGACTAACCTCGTATTGTGGATGGATTATCTCAGTTGTTCTCCTGACTGAAGTTTGGTCCGTTTACAGCATCCTGCGATTGCATTTGTCCCTAACCATCGGGAACCCTCACGTTAACTTTCCATCGACCATCCATCAAGCAGTGCGGCTTCATAGCTACCAAAGTCGTACTAAAACATTTTTTGACAGATTTTTGAGCGCCGTGAGGCACATAAAATCGGTTCGAGGTCAGTAAGCACAGCCAGAATTCATGCATAAGTATTATAAGGCGCACTGCAGATTTTTGAGAAAATTAAAGGATTTTAAGTGCGCTTTATAGTGCGGAAAATTCAGTTGTATCTAGCGTATTTATAATGCTGCAAGGTTAATGGGGTAATCTATTTTGCACTTTATCATCAGCTGTATCTGCTGTCTGAAGTATCTAGTTTCACTTTACAGATTTGTTTGAGTAAAACGGTCCGTACCCTTTTGCAGTTTAACAAACAATCCCTGTTTTTATGAGCATAAACTGAAATCTGATTAAACTGAGGCAAGAACAATGACTGTTTATGATATCAATTATCATTTGGTGAAAGAAAATTTTACTTGACCAAGAAAAATGCAATCTTCAGTCACTGGGTTTTAGTTAAAAAAAAACTGTCCGCTGTTACAAAAATGATTACAGGACTGCCACCAGCGAAGCATGCTGCTTATACAGCAGTTAGTAAGGAAAAATGTAACCAAGTCATTCTAAAACTGTGTATTTGGAGTAACAGTTTAAAGGTAGCTTTGTTGTTTGTCACGTGTTTTAGCTGTGACTCAGGTGGAGACTGTGAGTGTCTCTGTACAGCCATCGCTACCTACGCTGAAGAGTGTAACCGGCGAGGGGTCTACATCCACTGGAGGTCCCAGGAGCTCTGTCGTACGTTGGGGACCATCCTGCACACACGCCCATACCTGAGCTAATGTCCGGGGCACACTTCCTCTAACTTTAACTTCATCTTCCTGTAGCTCTGCAGTGTGACAACAGGCTGGTTTATGATCCCTGTGGTCCAGCTTGCTCGCGTTCATGTCCAACCATTCAGCAAAGTCCACATTCCAGCTGCGATGCTGTTTCCTGTGTGGAGGGCTGCTTCTGTCCTGCAGGCACTGTCCGACATGGTGAGACAGACTCTGCTCTGTCCATAGCTGTGATGTATAAAACTGAACACTACAGTTGACTCTGTATCGGTATTTTAATGTGACAAAGCAGAACTTGAAGCCACATGTCAGAAGAATGAGAGGAATGGGTGCTGAACGCCTAATACAACATGCATATGTGTGGGAAGTTAAACTAGGGCGATTTGCTTCTTTAGTTTAGAACTTACAGCCTTATGCTACATGCAGAACAAAAACCAACTAAAAACTGAGTGATGTGCACATTCACACACACTGCACAGCAGCAGTAACTTCACTGACGTGCCAGTTTTCAGGACTGGTGCAGGAAGAGGACCCAAACGTGGGGCTCTGAGACAAACAAGAGACACAAAGGCTGAAGGCAAATGTTAAAAATCCAAAATATTCTCCTTCAGGGCAAAAACGCAGGAAACAGAAGGTGAGCAAAGCATAAGAATGACAAGCAGTATGAACGGGCTAGAGGCAAGCACAGACAGGAACACAGGTATCGAAAACAGACACTCCAACAAACACTCACTGAGGTTTGAAATAGGACAGGTCACCAGAGAAAGAGAGACACGTGGGGATCAGCTGAAACTAATTCAGGTAACAAGACATGAAAGTAAAACTAAGACTAAAAGGTGCAAGACACAAATGACTGTCAAAATAAAACAGGAACTAACTAATCTCGTTAAATAACGTTAACCCCTAACCGCATTAACGCGGCGAATCTTGGTTAGCGAGTTAACGCGGATCGCCCCGTGCGTGGGGCTGCACGGCGTCAACGCGTTAGCGTGGTTAGCTCGTTAGCGCTGTGCTGCGTTAATGCGGTTATAGCGTTAACGTCATTGTAACGAGATTAATGCTGACAGCACTAGAAGTAACCTAAACAGGTAATGCCTAAAGCAGAGACAAAGACTCGACGAGATTAAAGAAACATGAGGGAGGCGGAAAAGTATAAGATACCAAAAGACTCACAGCAGGAAGG